>NW_026294551.1:14952537-15562537 GCF_007827085.1 Peromyscus californicus insignis
GCACAAAGCTCCTGGGCTCCACCCCCAGCACCACATAATCCAGAAGTGGTGGCCAGGACTTGGAGCCCCAGCACGTGGGAAGTAGAGGCAGACAAATCGGAAGTCCCAGGTGTCATTGGCTATATTTGGATATACAGCCAATTCAAGGGTAGCCTGGGCTATGTGAGACCCTGTCTCAAAAACAAGCAAACAAATAGGAAATAATATAAAAAATAACCCATTCTTATACTTCCTAATTCAGTAATTCATGGATAAAGAATATTGAATGTACTCAATAAGGACCGCAGCTATGCTTTGGCGTCACATCAAGTTATGGAAGAGACTAATGGAGGAAGCTAAAGAAGAAAGCTGCCAGTGGAATTGTATCTAAGAGCCTCATGGCTCTATTTACACTAAGTCCCTTCCTCTCCAGCTGCCCATAACATCTAGTCTAACTGTCCACATGGCTTTCCTGACATTGCTCAGTGGCCAAGGAGCTTGCCAGGAGATGTTTTGTCTGGGGCCCACATGACTCAGGTCCTGAGGGTCTGAAGAAATGACATGCCGAAGAGCCCTTTGTAGGGGCAGAGCTGAGGTTGCCAACCTGGACGAGCACCAGAATCTTCTGGAAAGCTCTCTCCCTCCCTCCCTTCCCCTCTCCATTCCCCCATCTCTCTCCTCCTCCCTCCCCGCCTCCCCCCACATGGGTGGGGTTCACACACACCTGTACATATGTGCACGTGGAGGCCAGAGGTTGACATCTGGTGTCTTCCTCAATTGCTCTCCACCTTGTTTTTTGAGACAGAGTCTCTTACTGAACTGGAGCTCACCAATTGGCTAGGCTGCTGGTCAATGAGTTCTAGGGATTGGTCCCTCAGCACTGGGACCACAAACTCATATCCCTGTACCCAGCTTTTTACATGGCTGCTGGGAATCCTCATGCTTGTGTGGCAAGTACTTTAACAGCTAAGACATCTCCCTAGCCCCTGGAAATCTCTTGAAAAATGCTGCTCCCCAGGCCCCACTGTGAATGGAGGATAGGGATCTGCCTCTGATTTAACCCAAGGTCCCTCACCATTACCACTATTAACATTTCACACTGGATAACTCATGCTGTGGTAGGTTTGTTTGTGAGCTGAGAGGTTTTAGCACAACCCCTGGCCTCTAGGCATTGCCCTGGGTCCCCAGGAGAGGGATCCACATGCTAAGATCATTGACTGGTTATTTGCTAAGCCTGTATGGCCCCTACTTCAGGAATGTGAGTCTGGGTCTCAGTTATCCCAACTGCCTAATGGGCTCAGGGCTTGTGTGCTGTCTGCCCCGAGAATCTATCATCCTTTACTCCCTGATGCTGTTCCAATGTCCTTTGCCATCCTGTGTCTGCTGGAATGGCGTGCTAAAGGCCAGGGAAATGTTTGGCTCAGATTCAGAATGTGGGGGAAGTTGGGCAGTCATAGGCTTCCGCATGCCCTATGGGGAGACCCCTGCCCTTTCTACCAGCTCACAGACTGTCTCCTCCTTTGCAGACAAGAACTGCTCCTACTTCAGACACTTCAACCCAGGAGAGAGCTCAGAGATCTTTGAATTCACCACTCAGAAAGGTGAGGCTGGGTGGCAGGGGCGGTGGAAAGTGGCTGGCGGTGTCACAGCTGCTGAGCTAGGAGTCACTTGGCAGAAACGTGCTGACTTCTGCTCAGGATGAAAAGCAGCTGTAGGCTGGTGCCCTGTCACATCCCGGCACACACAATCCGTTCTGGGTCCAGGTACTCGGAGTACATTTGTTGGTGTAAGGGACAGTGGATTAAGACTTTCTGGCCGACTGTAAATTGCAGCAGGAACACATTCCATCCAGCAGAGCCCAGAGGACTAAGAAAATGGTGCGGGTACTCACAGTGCTGGAGCAGGATCACAGGGTGGGTGGGTGAGAATTTCTGTGGGGACTGTGGTAGTCCTGCCCGCACTTACTAATAGCCCTCTGAGCTGAGGAAAACATGGTATTCCTGCCCTTCATCGGTGGAACTCAGAGACCTCAGCAGCAGGAAGAGTCTGGGGTGTGTGGGAGCAGGTGGCCGGCCACACAGTATACAAGAGCTGACACAGACACACTCCCACACATGCTAGCAGATCCTCACACGTAGTCACATGCACACACCATCAGATCCTCACACACAAGGCACGCATACACACTGAGAGTCTTATTGCAGGGAACACTCATGCATGCATCCATGCATGCATGCATGCGCATACCAACAGAGTCTTGTGCAATGAAGGGAACAATCACACATGCATACACGTACCAAGAGATCCTTGTGCATGGAGAATGCATACACACGGAGAGCCTAAATGAAAGGAACACTCACACATGTATGCACACGCAGACAGATCCTCACGTGTGGATATATACATGCTGACAGCCTCATGAGCAAGGCACACACGTGCATCCACATATGCCGACAGATATCCCCCCCCCTCTCTCTCTCACACACACACACACACACACACACACACACACACACACACACACACACGATTCTCACATGCAGACACGGGCACACACTCTGATGGATTCTTAGGCAACCCACACACATCCTCACACTCACATGCCAGGTAACACCCACATGTTGTCAATCTCCCAGAGTCCCCTTGTCAATCTAAGACAGACCACCTACAGCTCAGTGCCTCCTTCCACCTGTCACTCAGGAAGGCTTTGGCTCTAGGAATGTCTCTAGCCACGGGGTGTCCTGCCTCCTTTTGAGGCCTTTGCCTCAGGGAACCTTGCAATTTAGTGCCCTGGAAAGATACGTGAATCCATCCTGTTAGCATCTGGCCCCGCTCTTCCACAGCACCCGACCTGCAGTGAGTAAGAAAGTGAGTTAGCCTTAGTCAGGTGTGAAATGGGAATCCAGGCTGTGGCAGCTCACTGAGCCACCTGATGGTACGAAAACGCTTGGAAAGGCTCTGGTTCTGAGGCCCCCTTCGTTTTGCAGAGTACAGCATCTCAGCAGCGGCCATCGCCATCTTCAGCCTCTGCTTCGTCATTGTGGGCTCCATCTGCGCATTTCTGTCCTTTGGGAATAAGCGTGATTATCTGCTGAGGCCAGCATCCATGTTCTATGCCTTTGCAGGTAGAGTGGGGCCCTGCAGTGCCTGGGTAAGAGGGGGATTCCCTAGGGCTCCCCACTCCGTACTCAGGCTTCACCTGCTTTGTTCCTTTTCCCCCAAAGGCACTACCCTTGGGAGGAACACTGAGGAACCTCCCCAGAGAGCAATTAGCAAAAGACGGAAGGAAATGTGGCCAGTCTCTGGCTAACCTCCTGCAGGATGTGGGAACTGCATGGTGGGAAGTGGTAGACATGGATCACTTTTGCAGACTCCCGGTTAGAACCATCTAGAAGCATTTTCCTCTCAGGATCGAGTCAAAGGCAGGGAACAGAGGTTGGGGGAGGCTTGGGTGGCAGCAGGAATACCATCAGTCACTGAGACTCTTGGCTTTGTCCCCAGGGCTCTGCCTTATTGTCTCCGTGGAGGTCATGAGGCAATCGGTGAAGCGCATGATTGACAGTGAGGACACCGTCTGGATCGAGTACTACTATTCATGGTCCTTCGCCTGTGCCTGCGCCGCATTCACCCTGCTCTTCCTCGGTGGGCTGTTCCTCCTGCTCTTCTCGCTGCCTCGGATGCCCCAGAACCCCTGGGAGTCCTGCATGGATGCTGATCCGGAACACTAGCTCTGGGGAGATGAAGCCCAGACCAGAGTTTCACATCTGCCCTGATCCCCCTCCCTCTGAGTTCCTCTGCCAATGGTGCACATGGACATGAACCCAGACCTGCACAGGGTCAGAGCAAGCAGGCAGGCAGGCATCTGTAGGGCCCTCTCTTGAGCCTGCCCCAGCTCAGGCTTGCCCACCATGCCTGTTGTCTTTGAAGAACTGGTCTGGTCATCTTTAGAAACCTTCCAAGGACAGCCTGTACTCATTCACCAGTTCTGAGCTTCATCAGCATCTGGAGCCAGCTCCTCCCCCACTCTCCTTTTCCATGACCCGACCATCCCCCCTTGGTTTCCAGGGTCCCCAACAGACATTTTTAACTGGATAGAATCTGTGGTTTGAAATAAAAGATCTCAGACACTTCCCTTTTCCCCTGTGCCTTCCATAGCAATTGCGAGATTCCTGGCTATAGGCCTAGTACCCTAAACCCTGGAGAACAGGAAGGAGTGTCCCTCAGATGCAGCGGTTCTCACTGTGTGGTCAGGACCCCTTCAGGGGTCACATATCCAATATCCTGCATATCAGACATTTACATTATGATTCATAACAGTAGCAAAATTACAGTTATGAAGTAGCAACGAAAATAATGTTATGGTTGAGGGTGGTCACCACAACATGAGGAACTGTATTAAAGGGTCACAGCATGAGGAAAGTAGGGGACCACTGCCTGGGGCACTGGGGACTTTTAGAGGTGAGGTGGGGATAGCTTGGAGGTTCTGAATTCCAACTTGAATGTCTGAGCTCTGGAATTGTTTGGAATGAAACTAGAAACCTTGTGACTTGGGCAAGGGTGTTAAAAATAGGAGGGGTTATTTCTAGAATCATCCAGCCCCTCTCAGCACTGAAGCCCCATGGTCTCAGTCTAGCATCAGCCAGATCCTTGTTGGGAAAAACAAAACACACACATACACACACACACACACAAAAAAAAAAAAAAAAACCAAACAAACCAAAAACCAAGCCAAAACAAAACAAACAAACAACAACAACAAAACAACCCAAGAAGCAGGGCCTCACAGATACTTAGCACCATCATTTAATCACTCCTGCCTCCTCAGACCCCTACTGTACCGAACCTAGAAACAGAAGTCAGACTTGACCGGCAGACAGGGAGGACTCTCTGTGGTCCTTGCAGTGAACACTGGAGTCCCACGTGGAGCTAGCACAGTTGGCAAAGGGGAACGCCCCCACCTGTGGGAACAACCTGGCCCACACTTAGTGTATAGCCTGCAACACAGGGGTGCTTTTTACAGCTTGAAAGACATCAAAAGAACTTGTCATGAATATGAAGAATATCTCATGACATGGAGATTCCACAAAATTTAAACCTCAGGGTCTATAAATAAAGTTTTATTGGCACACAGCCACACCTGTTTTCATGGGTGTTCAGTGTCGCTGCTTTCCTCACAACAGCATTGAGCAGCCTCATAAGAAAGGTTTTTGCCCTGTAATGTAAATAATATTTACTTTCATATTGGACACAGGAGCACATACCAGTAATCCTAGCACTCAGGAGACATTGAGGCAGGAGGACCACTTCCATCCTTATTTCCTTGACACAGAGTGTATGAGTTACTTTTTGCTTCTGTGACAAAGCACCATGACCACAAGTGATTTATAGAAGAAAGAGTTGTTTTGGCTTGTGGTTCCAGAGAATGAGTCCATAGTGGCAAGGGAGGCGCGGCGGCAGTCAAGCATGATAGCCAGAGCAGGAAGCTAAATGATTTTTCAACCACAAACACAGAGAGAGCAAACTGGAAGTGTTGTGGGAAAATCTTTTTGCACACTGTGAAGATGTGACTCTGCTAAGGCACCTTGCGATTGATTTAATAGAGAGCTGAATGGCCAGTAGCTAGGTAGGAGAGGATAGGCAGGACTTCCGGGAAGAGAGAGAAACTAGGGGGAAGAATCTGAGAAGAGGGGAATTTGCCAGTCAGACATGGAGGAAATGGGAGGCACGCTATGGTTGGGTACTGTGTGAGTGAGGGCACAGTGAGAGAGAGGTTACTTCCTTGTTTTTCAGTGCTGAGTGGCTTTATGGACGGTCTCTGAGGTTTGAGAGCATCCTGTGGACACTCAGAGGGTCATGGGGATGGTACCTGTGGAGCCTACAGAAGTCCTACTTACTCTGCAGGAGCCGGATCAGACGACGTGAGGTGGCATCTTCTCCGATCCCTTACATGACATTCATGCCTCTCTCCTTTTGTTCTTGGTGCTCTGCTCATATTCCTCATATTTAACCCATCTTGGCACAGTTCGGCCTTCCTGATTTTACAGCTCTTTGAAGACAAGGCCCACATTTCCTCAGAATCATTGTAGTAGCTAGGACCTTCCTTACACTGATCGTTTCCCCAAATCCTGCGGTGTCTAGTTTGCAAAGCCTCAGGACGGGCTGTGAGCCTAGTCCATGAATTAGAACGTGCTGTCCACAAGGGAGACTGGGTACGGCACAGTTCCTGCAAGAACGCCATGAGGAAGAGAGACGGAGCACAGAGAGTCCTTTGAAGCAAGACAAGAGTTTGAAAGGACTCCTTCCCACTCCAGGTATCCAGCCCCTGCTGTCTCTGTCACCACAGTGGATTCCATACACACACGCTTGAGTCAGATCAATAACACCAAGCCAGCTTCGTTCTCCACAGAGGAACTCAGGGCTCCAGAGATGTAAGATGGAATTATTTTCCAAGCTAGAGCACACCGGCAGAAGCATTCAGTACAGACAGATTTCCTAAGAGCTTTGACAGAGGTACAAAACCACCTTTAATTATACTAGATCACAATCTTTTTTTTTTCTTTTTTCAAAACAGTTGATCCTCTACCCTGTTAGTGAGCCAACCACAGGAATCATTGTACTAGACTGCCTGTAGGTTCACCTCAAATTGGTCAGCTTTCCGTTACCGCAACAAATATCTTGGATAAATCAACTTACAAAGATGAAAGTGTTTTGGCCCACAGTTTTGGAGGCTTTACATGACTGATCATCCCCTTTACTTTATATTTATGGTGGAACAACACATCAAGTCAGATTCACTCACCTTCTTAGGAATTACCCATAATTTCCTACAATGATATGCTCCCAGTGACCTAAAGACCTCAAACTAGGTCCCATCTCTTAAAGGGTCCACCATGTCCAGTTGTACCATAGGCTTGAGACTGTGCCTTTAGCCCACGGGTCTATGGGACATACTCGTCCAGACCTAACACCTTGAGAAATACAGGTGCTCCCACAAGCTAAAGTCTATTTCCTGACTTTCTAGTCATCTGTTGCTTTGTCCCAGGTGATGGAACTTGCTTTAAACTTGGTCGCAGAACTAAGGAGACTAACTCTACAAGATCATCTCTTTAAAAAGACCTTGGCCTAGAGCGATCACTTCTGGTTAGCCTTACGAACATCAGGAACAAAGAGAAGACCCCTATTCCTGTGACTTCATTTCTCTTTTAGTTCCCCCGACTCCATGTATAGAAAACAATACTTGCTGGGCATTGTGGCACATGCTCATAATCTGGGAGACTGAGTCAGAAGGAGTACATGTGTTTGAGGGCTAGCCTGGACTACATAGAAAACCATTGCTGAGGGAGAGAAAGCAAGCTTTCAGTACTAATTGGAATATTCCTAGAATCTCCTCTGCAAGGTCTATGACCCATATTCTTAGGCACCCACCCACATCCAGACAGCCTGCCATCTGCGCTTCTTTTTAATTAGGGAGCAAATACCACACAAGTTGCCTTTTCCTCTGGTTCCCTGTGATCACTCAGCCAGCCACATCCACCCTCAGAGTCCATTACTATCTCCTCTAGATCAACTACCCACAATTAGCCAGTGCCACTTTGTACTGGGGGATTAGCAACAGTCTCCTGAAAATGTTTAAATCGATTGGCAAAGCCTCAGGTTTAATGAGCCGAGGGGGAGGTTAGACTGTAGGCTTCACAAGCTGCACGTTCTAGCCAAGTTCATTACCACCCTCTGTGGATTCCACATCAGCCAGAGCTTTAGACAAATGGGGAATTTTATCACATTTCAGGACTCTGCATGATCACCATAGGTGTGCACCATGTGCCCATATACCAGGCTATGCTAAAGGAGGGGGCATCCGTCAAAACGGGCATAGCCTCAGTGAAACTGTGAAAGAAAATGTTCTGTGACACCCAGTAGGACAGAAAGTAACTTGGGGAACTTCTACTGTCGCCACTTGAAGCTGCACAGAGTGAGTGGGGACATCCCAGCTTTCTATTCCTTCTTCAGCCCTGGTCATCCCTCTTGCGGAGGGGCTGTCATCTGCCCACAGTGTGGCCAGTCAAGTGTGTGGTGGTGGTGGTGGTGGAATTTCTTAACTGTTCTTCCCACCAAACCTTAGCATCCCACTCAGCAAACACTCCTGAAGGACACGGTCTCTACCATCCAGAGCTCACACACTCTTAACTTTACTACAAAGACTGACAAGATCTCACCGCAAGCACTGAGAAGGGGAGCATTGGTCAAGCGGGGTGGGGGGACCTGGAGCACTGGAATTTACCTAGTCTTGATTAGTAAGTAGAGCATCCCAGAGCAGCCTGGGGGGGCCAGGGTTACAAGGGCTGAAAGGGCACAGTGCAGGAGCCAAGTAGGGAACTAAGCAAGCCAGGAGCTTCCCGGGGTGCACAGGGTGAGTACAAGGAAAAGTATCGCTCAGGACCCCAAGACAAAGTCCTCAGACCAAGTTCTCAGCACAAAAGAGATGTATTTGCCCCAGAGGGACAGAGGGCAGGGACAAGAGACAAAGACAGGAGACGGAGGACGAGGGAGAAGGGGAAGGGAGCAGGGAGAGGTAGGAGGGGCATTTGTCCCAGAAGGACAAGGGACTGCCTCTGGATAGAGGAGACAGACATGGCCCATAGGAAAAAGGCGGTTTATAAAGATACAGGGGGAAACCCTGTGTTAGGATGAGGTGGGGGTTTTTTTGTTTTTGGTTTTGGTTTTTCGAGACAGGGTTTTGTGGTGGTATTGTGTTCCCCAAAATATTGTGTACCCTAATAAACTTATCTGGGGTCAGAGAACAGAAAAGCCACTAGATACTTAGGATAGGCAGTGGTCGCACACGCCTTTAATCCTAGCATTCCAGAGGCAGAAATCCATGTGTTCAAGGATACAGCCAAGCATGGTGACTCACGCCTTTAATCCCAGAAAGCGAGCCTTTAATCCCAGGGAGGGATGGTAGAAAGCAGAAAGGTATATAAGGCATGAGGACCAGAAACTAGAAGCATTTGGCTGGTTAAGCTTTTGGCTGGTTAAGCATTCAGGCTTTCGAGAAAGAAGCAGTTCAGCTGAGACCCATTCGGATGAGAACACAGAAGCATCCAGTCTGAGGAAACAGGATTGCTGTGGGATGTTCTGTATGGTAAATGTGTTGCTGATTGGTCAATAAATAAAACACTGATTGGCCATTGGCTAGGCAGGAAGTGTAGGCGGGACAAGGAGGAGAATAAAGCTGGGAAGTGGAAGGCTGAGTCAGAGAGACACTGCCAGCCGTCATGATGAGAAACAGCATGTGAAGATGCTGGTAAGCCACGAGCCATGTGGCAAGGTATAGATTAATGGAAATGGATTAATTTAAGCTGTAAGAACAGTTAGCAAGAAGCCTGCCACGGCCATACAGTTTGTAACCAATATAAGTCTCTGTGTTTACTTGGTTGGGTCTGACGGCTGTGGGACTGGAGGGTGATAGAGATTTGTCCTGACTGTGGGCCAGGCAGGAAAACTTAAGCTACAGACATGTTAATTAGGTGAGCCAAAGGGGGCTTTTGATTGCTGAATACCAACACTTTAGTAGCTGGACCTTGGTGGTTAGCCTCAGGAGGAAGAAGTGGCCAAATAAGGGACTAGACCTTGGTGTCTAGCTTTAGGAGTGTAATCGAATGGTTTTTAGCAAGGTAGCGGGAATCGGGGAGAAATGCATGGCCTGCTAGTGCCACATGCTCCAGTGAGCTAATGTCCTTCAGTGAATGGTCTGTGTAGCCTGGGGGTGTTTCTTACTCCAGATCAAGATTTGGTACCTGGTCATGGGGAGTGAGTTGGTAGAGTGCGCTCATAGTATTCACAAGTCCCTGGGTCAGACCCCCCCATTACCGGGGGGCGGGGGAGCTTGAGGCTGGGGAGATAGATCGGTGGGTAAAATACTTGTCATGAAGAGTGAGAACCTGGGTTCGGAATCCAGAACCCATTTAAAGCTGGACGCCCTCGCATGCATCTGTAATCCCAATGCTTCTGTGGTGAGATGTGAGGTGGAGACAGGACCCCTGAAAGTTAGCCTGGCATGGGAAGTGGTGAATGAGAGACCAACTCCAAGAGAAGATGGTGAGGACAGACAGCAAGGTGGTCCTCTGATCTACACACACACACACACACACACACATACGTGCTCTCCGTCACTCATACATGGAAAGAGAGCTTTTAAAACAAAAGAATTTAGAGTCTTCAAACATCCAGTTAAAAAATATAGGACATTCATGACGTCAGATGTGGTGGCACACACTTTTAATCCCAGCACTCTGGAGGCAGAGGAAGGTGGATCTCTGTGAGTCCCAAGCCAGCACTATATAGTGAAACCTTGTCTCAAAAAAGAAAATAAAATTTAAAAAAAATAAAATTTAAAAAATGCTGTATTGGAGAACCACTGTAATTGTTCAGAGAATGGCTTAGACCAGAAAGGTAAACAGCTACTGTTGGTGGGTAAACAGGAGGTAAGGCCATGCAATGACTAGTTCTTCAAATCCTAAGGACTTCTGATAGGGAGTTGATTGGTTGAGACATAACCACATAATTCAAGCAGCAGGATCAGTAACAGGCTAAGAACTGCTTGAGTGTTCTAGATTTACCAAGAGCAGCAACAGCACACACACACACACACACACACACACACACACACACACACACACACACACACACACACACACACCAGCTAGCCTTCCATCTGGGTTCTGTGGGATTTCCCACCTTGCTGTTCTGAGGAAAGAAGGTTACAATGTCTATTAAAATTAACCCCCTAAGAGTCATCTTGCTTCTTCATCAATCAGCGTCCTTGGATTGCTTCTGCAGAGAGCATAACACGAGGAGCCTCCGAATCCACCACACTTGTATGGGAAAAAAAAACATTTTTCTTTTTAAAATTCAGAGATGGATGTCCACCCTGTCTAGGCAACACAAAGCAAAATGTCTATCTGCAATGGAGGAGCCAGAGGTTGGAGCGTTGGCTGCTCTTGCAGAGAATGGGTTTAGATTCCAGCACCCACATGGTAATTCACAACCATCCATAACACCAGTTCCAGGGGATCCGACTCTGACTTCCACAGACACCAGGCACACACATAGTACAGACATACATGCAGTCAAAACACTCGCACCCCAAAAATAATCTAAAAATTTTTGTTAACCAAATAGATACAGTGCAATGGATTATAAGCTGTTGTCCCTGGAAAAGGCCAGCCACCTCATTCACAATAGCAGCCCCGAAGCATGGTGTAGTCAAGCTGGACTAGCAGCACCACATTAATGGGGCGTTAAATAGAAAATATGACACAGGAAGCAGTCTGCAAGTTCTAATGCTTCTCGAAGCTGCATCATCACAGAGGCCAACATTTCTCCAAGATGGGTTCGGGGCAATCCTCTGTGTAATTGTGAGGTGTAGTACTAGCCCTACTTTAATATATCAGTGTATACTAGATTAATGAGCTCTCGAATTCTGAGCCACACAAGCCTGGTATTAATGACTACAAGACCTGTTAAGAGTAATTCAGAGAACTGTGGACTGGTGGCTGTGGAGTCCCCATGGGACTGGACTAGGCCCTCTGGACACGGAAGATGGTTGTTTGGCTTGAACTGTTTGGGGGCACCCAGGCAGGGGGATCGGGATCTGTCCCTGGTGCATGGGCAGGCTTCTAGGAATCCAGTGCCTGTGGTGTGACACCTTGCATAGCCTTGGTGCAGTGGGAAGGAGCTTGGACCTGACTAGGCTCAGTGAGCTGGGCTCTGCTGAATCCCCATGGGAGACCTCGATTTGGGGGGATGTGGGGATGAAAGGTAGCTTGGGTGAGAGGGCTGGGGGTGGGAGGAGGGAGGAGGGGGGTCTGTGGATAGCATGAGGAGTGAGTAGAAAATTTAATAAAGAAAAATAAAATAAAAAAAGAGTAATTCAGAACATTTGCTAAAAATAAATAAGTTCTGATCCAGAGAATGGCACCCTGAAGAAGGCTCGTTTTCTTGCTATGTTGCCTTTAACATTCCAGGTGACATTATTTACGCCTTAACGGCTTTTGCTACTGCTGAAGTTGGTGATTTGTGTCCCAGCTCTCTGCAAAGTCACAGCCTTACTTCTTGACACTGGGCCCTCCTTCCATGAGCTTTACCGCTTCTGTGTACGCTAACCTCTCCAACACTTGTAGGCTTGGGAGGAGAAGAAAGAAAGTCCACACAAAATAAACACTCTGAATTGTTAAAAAGGCATTTTATTATAAATACATTTTAGTTGTAGCAGTAAAATACATTTTGTGTTACCATGAATCTTTTAAAACAAAAGAACTTCACTGACAATGATCACACCATAGACTCCCGGGCTCAAAACATGTCTTAAGGAAGTAGCATAAGCTAAGGGACTCCAAAACCCAAGTGAGGAAAGGAAGAAAGGAGAAAAGAAAAGCCTTGGAGGACAGCTTTGGGGGTTATCTTAATGTACAAAATCATCTTTACTTTTAAGAATAAACTCTTCAGGTATTAGGGCCTCCCAGATGAGGTATGATATACTGCAAAGGAACATAGTCATTGCTATTACTTTTGCCGTAGATTATGCTTAATTAGATGCTGCATAAGTGGTACTTGTAACACAAATGGACCAGGGTGGTTTTATATATGGCCTCCCTTATGAAGGCTTTTCCAATAGAAGACCCAGAATGAATCTACCACGTGACTGATCCTATCCATCACTGACCACATTTAGAGAATTGTTTTTTTTTTTTTAAACAGTAAAAAGAAAGATCCTGTGTCACTAATATTAGGACTCTACTAAAATGCAAACCCCATTAGCTTTATAATTTAGAGAAAGTATTTGAACCACTCTATTCCCCTGGGATGCAACTATCACATATAACCAGTACCTTTATGGGTTTCAAACAATCAGGTCAGATGGCGGGCACAGAAACCAGATACAGTACTTGATGTACATAATGTCATATACAGATTTATAGGAGCAGGTGAGGTCCTGATACATAAAAATCGAGGACCGTTCCTCCGTGTGTGCGTGGGAAGGGGTGTTGGTGAGAAACAGTCTCAAGTATATTTGACACTTTGGGACTTTAACCTGGATGAAAGAGTCCTCTGACCTCCCTAAAGATACAAAGGGTTATCATGCAAGACAAATTGCAAATAAACCAAAGTCCCTTAGGAGCTGGGGGTGCGTTGAGGAAGCAGTGCTGAACACACACACCCGCAACCTGCAGCCAAAGCTTCCCGGGCCTTTCAGGCAGTAAGTACTGGGGGTAAAAATTCGAAAACTGTGCGCTCTAGGATGGCCACTGTGTATTATACTTCTACGCCTATGTTGTTCTACATTCTATTACCTTAAACATAGATTCATTTTCTTGCTAGTAACAGTAAATTCAAAGCCAAACTAAACACAAGAAGCAGAGCCCAGTACCCATAGAGCTGTAGCCCAGGCTAAACATGGAACACAATACACAAATGTGAAAACATCCAAAGACCTGTCAGGTTTATTATGCTGTAGGAAGTTTCTTTCTCAAAAATAACTTGCTCATCCATGTCTGCTATGACTTAGGCGTCACTCATGCTGTGGAGGGGGTGTGTTCCCCTCAATTCTTCTACAAACATACAAAGTTCTTCAAGGTAGCAAGGGAATCAGAAACGATTGCTTCTTTTCTGCCACATACACACCCATGCTCTCCCTAACACCTGCTGGCATGGCAGAGAACTCAAAATAACTTTGTTAACCTGAGAAACATATAATATGAAAGTAAATTCTTTGCCCTCGCCCCCAACACACATACCAAAGAAGACAAAGAAGAAAAAAAGATGAAAAGCTATCGACTCCATTAACTGGGGACTACCCAAAGTTTCTGAGGCTCCATGTCACTGCTACCCTAGGACAGGGACTCCTGCACTAAGAGCCTCAATAAGTGCAAATGCACTCTTGGGGCATCTGATGGCTTCTTTCCACAATTCTGTCTCCCTCCCAAGTGTAGGGACCAAGGTTGACTCTAAGCACATCCCACAAATGCACAGCTTCCAGACGACAGCCAGGCAGCTGCGTCCCTAACAACAAACTCACCCTAGAAATGAAAGCACCCCTGCATCCTAATAAGGAGACACAGCAGAGACCCCAAAGGTAGAGAGAGCTTTTTCCATGGATGGGCCACTTGTGGTGTCAGGATGACTAAAATGACCCAAGAGTAAAGAGATGAGGACCCCCTGACTTTCTCTAGACCAGTGGTCTTCAAAGTGCACCCCCTGGACAGCTGTGTGGCCACCCTGCGGGTGGGTACAGCAACCTGCACTTCAGCAGCCCGTCCAGGGAGAGCTGAGGCTGCCTTCAGCTTCACAATCACTTTTTTTCTTTTTTGCTCGATCTTGCTCACAATTCTAAAATCTTAATATACGATAGATTTGTAAATAGCTATCACTGTATGTAATCTGCCACCCATTCCCCCTTCACTTTCAAACATTAAAATAGTAAAACAATTATCCCATAAAAATCAAAAATTTCTTAAAAGGTAATATTGATTCCCCCTCCCATACATCATTCTAAGGCAGGCAGCCACATGCTAGTATGCTAAATAAAGTACAGAGGTAGAAATAGCCAAAAAGACCCCAAAAACATACTGAAAATCTCATAATATTGTTTAATGAACTCATAGAATGATATAAAACTTACTATGCTTTATGTTTAATATTTGTATCAAAATAAAATCTCTCTGTTGAACAAATTGCAAGTAAAGTCTGATCTACCACTCTGATGACTGAAACTACAAGACACGTGGGCTTTCTCTGGAAACCTATTTCGGAAAGATTCAGGGTACCCCTGTATAAACGGGCTGGGATTTCCCCAAGGCTTACAAGTCAAAGTCTCGATTCTATTAGGTACCTCCCTTACAAAACATTTTTTAAACAGGGAAGGTTTTTTTAAAGATCACTCTAAAGTAGGTAATTCCAGTAGGTTCAAATGTCTGAATGTTACACTAAAACTTAAAAAACAAAAACAAAACCTGTCTAACCTGACATTCTAGCTTCGAGTTGATGACATAATACCACTTTCTGATATCTTATTAGAATGTCAAATGCTAGCAAAAATCTCCCCCTTTCAGTGGTCTTGGGGTTGCTAATTAAACAGGGATGAAACTGGCCGAGTGTGAACTTAGCAGTCTTGCTGTCAAGTCTCAGAGGGAAATGTGAAGCCGACATGATGCGTACTCCGTCTGGGTACATGATACCGTGGGGGACATCCAGAGGGGGACATCCGGAGGGGGACATCCGGAGGGGGACATCCGGAGGGCTATTCTGAACAAGAAGTCCTAGCTGAAGCATCACTCACCCTTCTTCTCATTTCTAGGCAGTATGAATATCGATCAAAGGACAAGTGATCTCCCAGGACATTTGTACCCAGAAGAAAAAGATACACAGGGTGATGGTCTTCATATGTTGAGGGAAAGGCAAACATTGTCTATTTGATAAGAAAAGACAAGCTTAGCCGTGAGGAAGTCGACAGGTGGGTGGGGAGGGATGAACAGCCTAAATATTTTAAAGCAGCAATGTATATATTTTACTATATGGGAAGTTTTAATCTTATGTTTTTATAGAATTTTTCTATTAACAAAACTCTCCACTATGCAATGATTCTTTCACACAATGATTTTTTCTCCTAAAAAATCAACTATTTTAGGAAATCTAACTTTTTCCACGACCATAGTTGAAATACTCAGATTTAACCTAAAATTGTTTTCATATCCTGACTCTTAGTCACAGTGGCTAGAGATATGTTCTTTTATGTTTTCAGTTTGCTCTCCAAATGAAACATATCAAACAGAACTATCAACTACACTATGCAACATAACACAACACACGAGCTCAAGGTTAGAAAGACACAGCTTCTTCAGAACTTCAGTGCCTTCAGACACAAGGAAACCTCTTACATAAACAGGCTTTATGTTTAATTGGGTAATGCTTATTCCACAAGATTTCTGCTTATTTTGTTCTCTGAGCAGAAAAGATCAGTTGATGCTCAGACCAAACCTGAACTTATCCTAGAATCTTGATTAGAATAAAACAAAAGCAAAAGAACCCACACCAGACAATTTGATGTTTTCCTCATACAACATGGCCCGCCCACACAGAAAGCATGTCTGTGTCAAGATGGGAAGGCCGAGGTCGTTAGTTTGAATGGTCAATAATTAACTACTGATTGAGCAAGGACAAGATATTATAGCAATGACAGAGCTAGAACGGACTTCTTTGAAAAACACACCAGAAAAAAATCCAGGATACAGTGCATGAGGTTGATCAACTCTCAACAGGAATTTATTTTTCAATCAAGAGGGGAAGGGGGATCAAACTTAGCATGAACACTATGAATGATCATGTAAAAGAGTGAAAGAAAGAAAAAGATGCAGGAAGGAAGGGAGAGAGGGAGGGAAAGAAATACTTCAAGTTGTAGTGAAATGACTAAAATCAGTACTGGCAGGGACAGGGAAACTCCACTGATCAAAAGAACAAAGAAATCATAAAATGACCTCAGGAGAAATCCATCCAGAAGAAAAGGGCATCACAGAGCTATCAAGTTCACAGAGCTATCAAGTTCACAGAGCTATCAAGTTTTCTTTAAAAAAAAAAAAAAAAGAGGGTGTGCTTATGTATGTAAACAAACACACACACATATATATACACACACACACATATGTGTGCATGTTCTGTCTGAGCTCTAAAGTTCAATCTGAGAAATGAAATAAGCTATTTTCATGACACTGACTAACCCTGCTAACACTAGCCAAGTAACAGCGAAGAGCCAGCAGGGAGAATTCACAATGGTTCTTTTGGTGGGATCTGCCGAAGACTGTTACTAGATGCTGCTGGTCATGAGTAACAGGCTCCTTTGAGCCCGGATGGGAAGACAGACACTGGAAATCGGGGAGTAGGGTTAAAATAAGCCTGTATACAGAACAGGAAAACACAGAGACAAATCCTCTACTAGCTGCAGAATCAAGACAGAGATGGGAATACTCAGACATTCACAACGCAGCAGTCACAAGTAAGTAGCTAGTGTCATTTCTTAGAAATAACCACTTTGAGAATGTCACTGCACTCCGATGGGCTCCTCGCCCAAGGTGTCCTACCATCAGTGTCTTTACAGAAGATGACAGGGCACAGCACATGTGACCTTAACTAAACATAAATAATTTACAAACTGACATTTTTTAAAGGTTCAAGTATGAGAAACAGAAAACTAGGCAATAATCTGCTCATGAGAGGGGAACCAAAACAGTATAGTTCTGTCTGAATTAGCAAAATGGCTCTGAACACTTGCCCAGCATGTGCTGCTGTCCCGTGTGTCTGCATGTGTGGGGGTGGGCAAGTGTGGGAGTGGGGGCTATCACCGATGGGACGTACAGCCTCATCATGGGGGAGTCCTACTTCTTGTTTGGGCACACAGTTAGAAAACACAGAGGCCTGTGGCAAAAGTTGTCTTGTTCAGCCTAAAACATGCCCAGCAATGTGATGATGTCACATCATGCAGAGAGTGTGGTACCCTGGCTCACTAGATCCACTCCCCTGCTGTGATTTGTACTATCCATTAACGCATCTCCAGTTTGTGGGTCCACATCTGCCACCTCAAAAGAGGTGGTCAGCCTGAGACAGGAAGCCAGGTACCAATGGCTCAGCCCTGAGCACAAAGGTGGAACTGAATTAGAGAGGCTGCATCATTGGTCCTAGAGTTGGCTAGCCCTTAACCAATGCAGCCTTTTATCCCACGTTGTCTAGGGGTTCCAGGAGGCCATAGATGGCCGCCACAGACTAACCCCTAGTCATACAGATGTAGTAATTCTACCTTCCCCTTGCCACTTTCAACCCAGTTAAAAAAGTTCTCTCAAAAGAGTCTTCCAGAAAATTGTGCTCGAATGATCATCAGGAAGGTTGGCTCTTTTGAAATATCCCCTGGCCTCATCTTAATTTAAAAAGAAAAAAAAAAGATATATTGTAGTCTCAAGACATCTCAGAAATACAAGATCAGAACTACTAGATCAGGAACCGATAAGAACATTCATTACTTCAAATGTGTCAAAGAACACATGGAAAGGACAGCCTCTTCCTCCCTTTCCACATTCATTCACAACTGTCGGGCTGCAGACTACTGCAGACAGTTGTTTAAATTTTTTATGTTCAGTGAGTTCAAGGGGGAATTCCTGAAGAATCAAAAGATACGAAACATGCCCTAGATTTGATCGATTTTTGGACAAACACTGTTCTTTTATGATCTTCCTCACACAGAACAACTAGAAAAATCTTAGAATTGCCATGTGTAATGTCATATCTTAATGTAAACATCAAATAAGGTACCAAAATTTTCACTGGAGGAAAAGAAACCCAAACCTTTAGTCGGCACAGTTCTTTCTGCCCTGGAGGAGGGGCCAGGCTACAAACACTTACACATGCAGAATGAGAAAGAAGATTTTTTTTTCACTAAATTCACGCAGTTTTAAAATAGTTATCAAGTCTACTAAGCACCAACAATCCTAAAAATTTTTCAGCTTCATGATTTGTTTAAAAAACAAAAACAAAAAAACCAAAAACAACAACAACAACAAAACCATACTATGAAATTAACATTAAAAACAAGCTGTAAGCGTTGCTTCTCCAAAAAACCCAAACAACAAAAACTAAATATGCCACTGGGTTTTGGGTTGCTGACTTTTTTTGTTATTGTTGTTTTTGTTTTCTTTTTTTTTTCTTTTTTCTTTTTCTTTTTTTTTCACATTTCAAAACCCAATGGCATACAGAATACACGGGCAAAGAAGGCCTTGACCTTTACCCTACGCTGATGGAGAGAACAGCATGTCACAGATAGTCTAAAACTCTGAAAGTTTTAGAATACAGCATCCTGTCACCAAAAAAAAAAAAAAAAAAGCTGATAAAGTATTTAGAAGATGCTGCCCCTTTATTTAAAAAAATTTTTAAATGAATTTAAGCAAAAATAACATACATTTGTACAACAACTGGCCATTTCTGGTACAGAAACCCAGCATGTGGTAATATTATTGAATAAATGTAAATGCTACTTAACATTTTTTCTTTTTAAATACATTTTAGACAAATTTTTTTTTCTTTTTTATAGTTGCACAATTAACCTCTTAGCTGCTAGCTTGATGCAAACATATGTAACAATACACGAATTTAAAAATATTTTTATTCTACATAAAAGCTGTCAAAGTTCTGACTCACATCAAAAATGCAAAGTAATGGAATATACTTTTAAACTTAGGCGCAGGTCTAGCAGCAAGGGGCCGAGTGAGCGCGCGGTCAACATCACGCAGAGACTGTGCACAGAGGAGCCTGCCACCTCAACCCTACGACAAACTCGACCTCAACGTTCTGAGAGTGCGCGCGGTCACTTGAAGTAGGAGTAGAAGCCGTTGCTGCCCGGGCTGCTACCCAGGCTGAGCTCCTGGAACAGGGACAGCGGGTCGCTGCCCTTCTTGGCCTGCTCGGGTGGCGGTCTGGGCTTGGGCGGGGCACGCAGCGCACTGGCATAGGACATGGCGGGCTTGCTCCCTGCCGGGCTCTGCTGGCTGCTGCTGTTGGCCGACTCTGCGATCTGCTTGTTGGGCATGAGGGGAGGGAACTGGCCAAGGTGCTGCAGCACCGTGTAGTTGAAGGAACTGGACACCTCCGTGCCGTCAGGCTTCAGCTGATCCTCAGCGGGTTTGACAGTCTTGGGTGGTGCTAGGAACAGAGAACAGCGACAGGGTTTAACCAGAGGAGCAGGAGCACAACCTGCTCACGGCCTGCTCCTTCCCCGAGAACGCAGGGGCTGTTTAGCCCAAGCACATGCAACTTCGGCCACAGGATGTGAAACCACACTTTGAACCCGTCTCCTGAAGAATCACCCAGAAAAAGCACCCATGCCCACAGGAGCACCCAACACACAGAAACCAATGTCAACAGGGGCCAGGAGATGTGCTGACAGATAAATACTCACTAATCTGCTCGGGCAGTTGAGTTACCGTGAACCGGAACATGCTTGTATCAGAAGCAATGTGCTGTGCATGCTCTACTCTAAATCTGCTCCAGTGGCACCAGGGTCTACCGGTTACAGCCACTATCGTTTCTTGTGACACACATTTACACTGAAATATTTTAGTTTTTTCAAATAAGATCTCAGTATGTAGCTCAGGCTGGCTTTGAACTACTGATCTTCCTCCTCGGCCTGCTCAGTGCTGGGAGTACAGGTGCACACCAACATATCTAGCTCTTTTATTCTAAGTGAACATGTAATAATTGTGGGAGCCCACAAAGGTTTCCTAGTGAGATGTGAGCTTGCTTTACCCAGTAGGGCTGCATGATGAACTGACCACGTGCATGGTGACCCGGTGTTTGGAAGGGTCTGTACTTGGCTGTGCTAGGGGGAGGTCTTTTGCTTCACCCCTTGGCATTTCTATAAACAGCCCTTTAGAAGAGATAGAAAGGGCTGGTAGGTTTTGACACAGGCCCTCCCGAGGGTACCCTGTGTTTCTGTCTCTGTCCTCTATATAATTCTATCTAAATATTTCTCACTTCTCCCTACTCAAGAGTACCCTAGGGGTAAAAGTGGGAGCAGGTCTCCCACAAATAGTGAGGGGAAAACGGGTATAAACATTACATGTCCACCACCGGACTTTCAAGGACTTTTAACACTTGGTCCCAGTCTTCCTAAGCAGTGTTACTGTCCATCAACACATAGCTTTTGCTTCCAATCTTTTAAAATTTAAATAACACTGTATTATGCACCCTTGCAATTCCACAGGGGGTTCCGAGCAATGCAATGTGGGCAGGACTAACAGGAAACAGCCCCCAAAATATTCAGGCACTGAGGAGTCGAAATCACAGCTTTCTGAAAACTCACCCATTCATCTTACCTATCAACTCTCTGGGCTGTGCTGTCCTGCTGGGTCCATTGCACGGAATGTTCTGGTAGGGGGCAGACGAGGTGGTGTTGGCCCAGGACTCAGGGGCTGGGAAGCTGAAAGCAGGAGGGCGATTGCGGTCCTGCAGTTCTTTGCCCTGAGCCAGGCTGCCTTGTGGAGTACTTGCCTCTTCCACACAAGGCTGGGCTGAGCTAGATGAAATTCTTCTTTGGTACAAGGGCCGACCAGGTCCTCTGGGCTCATACTACACAAAGAAAAGGATGTGTGGTGAGTCAGGCTCCCTCCTCCCACACCCACACCACTTTCAGATCCACAGTGATCTAACCTCACAGAGCAGGGGCAGATTCTCAAGGAAATTCTCTTCCATATTGTAGGGCTCTCTCCTCTTCACCTTCTCCCATTTAAAATACAACAGGTACTCCAACCTGGTGTCAGGAGACCTGGGTCTGAAACTCATCTCTAGACTGTTGCAACACCTGGCAGCCTGTGGCTCCTGTACCCAGTTGTCTTCAGTTATAAAGTCACACTATTATTCGATGAGAACAGTGGAGTTTGCGTATGAGTTGGAGTCCCAAGTCAGCTGCCCCACAGAGGTGGACCAGAGCCAGGGAGACTCATTTGGACTGTCCCAGCTCTGGTTGTTCATTCGGCCCAGCCGGCAAGGTCCACCTCCTCTAGCACAGCACTCCTTATGGGCCTCACTGTAAGTCTCCTAGTTAATCAGCTGATACCAAATACTCATCACTTTCTCCACAATATTCTTTTCACGGGTTTAAAACCCCAGTAACTTATGTATCTTCTCTTCTCTAAATTTAAAGTATGCAAACCAAATTCTCTTGCCTTCCCGACGAGGGCTCTTTGCCCCCCATTTTAAGATGGAGGGTTAGCTAGAGGCTCTCCAGGTCCTTCTGGCCTGACTGTGGTAGGTACTGGGTATCAGCCCCAATGACAGGCAATGCAGAACAACTTGTCTAGAGCCTGGCCAGCAGGACTAGACTTCAAGCCTTATCTTAGACCTACAAATACCACCTTGGGCAAATGGCCTAACCTCTTGGGAACTTTATCTACACAATGGATGACCTCCACCACCTACTTCCTCTTGGGAATGTAGTGAATAAGCTAGAAAGGTAAGGTGTTCAGGTTGGTTCCTGGTGCATGTAAAGAGTCAACTGTTTTCTCACTGTTTTACTGGAAAATAAAAGATCTACATCTGATCACAAATGACACAATGGCTTTCAGTCATCTACCCTTTCTCCCCAGTAACAGTAAAATCCACTATTCAGCTTGAGATCAACTGTGATTCAGACAAATCTTTCACCACCATTCTAAGTGTGTGTTAACTATAAAGGGATGAGCTGATCAGCACAGTGATAGCTCGACGGCTTGGGGACTGCAAGAGAACACTGGTGGGCATGGAGGAGCTGGGGTGTAACCATCAGTTTAAGGCCCCAACCAAAACCCACTAGGCTAGAAATTCAGAGAGGAACACTACATGGGCGGGAAACGGTGGAGGAGAGCCGAGGCCAGATGACACCGGTATCTGAGAAAGGGAGGAGCCACTGCCACCTAGCCAGCCCCCTTTCTCATATCTATTTTATTTACATCCTTGTTTCTCATTAGATCATTCACATTCACCTTTAACTTTATTCTTTTTGACAGGGCTTCTCTTGTGTAGTTTTGGTGCCCGTCCTGGATCTCACTCTGTAGACCAGGCTGGCCTCGAACTCACAGAGATCCGCCTGGCTCTGCCTCCTGAGAGCTGAGATTAAAGGCATGCGCCACCACTGCCTGGCTTAATTTTATTCTTTAGAGAAAATTTTTTTCCAATGGTCAAGATCATTCTGAATTTGCCTGTGGATCGGGACTATGCTGCTTTGGGTCAACTATAAACTCAAGTAGCACACTGGAAGCTCGTCTCAGTCCTTAAAAGGTGCTTAGCAGGAAAGCCAAAGTGCTCACTCTCCAGGTCAGACAACCCTTGAGTGACTGATCAAACAGTTTGTGCAGCCACTTGTGTGACAAAGACAATTGGCTCTTGACATGAAGACGGGAGGGAGGGAGGGTGTTTTAATTGTCATACTGGGAATTCTGCCCTGGTGCTGTCTGTAGGGGATCAAACTCTTGAGACTTTATGTGTAAATGCTAATGCACTAATGTTGGCCAGTCATATGGACCTCAGCCAGTTACTTCATAAGCCCTGTCTTTAACAGGCACCTACAACAGTAGTATAGACAATGCATAGACCCAGGACTCTTGGAGCTTTAGGAGGGAAAAGGAAAATCAGAAAGTTACATGCATAGAATAAATGCAAGAGAATACAGGTCTCTAGGTACAGCTATGGCACACACAAAGGTGAGCGTGTGGAAAGCCATCTTCATCAGGCTTGCTCCTCACAGGTGAAGGAACAGACAGCAAACAAAACGTTTACACACCAAATGTGGTGGTATTGTATTCCCCAAAATATTGTGTGCCCTAATAAACTTATCTGGGGTCAGAGAACAGAAAAGCCACTAGATACTTAGGATAGGCAGTGGTAGCACACGCCTTTAATCCTAGCATTCCAGAGGCAGAAATCCATGTGTTCAAGGATACAGCCAAGCATGGTGACTCACGCCTTTAATCCCAGAAAGCGAGCCTTTAATCCCAGGGAGGGATGGTAGAAGGCAGAAAGGTATATAAGGTGTGAGGACCAGAAACTAGAAGCATTTGGCTGGTTAAGCTTTTAGGTTTTGAGCAGCACAGTTCGGTTGAGAGCCATTCAGATATGAGAACACAGAGGCTTCCAGTCTGAGGAAACAAGATCAGCTGAGAAGTTGGCCAGGTGAGGAAGCTGTGGCTTGTTCTGTCTCTCTGACCTTCCAGCATTCACCCCAATAACTGGCCCCAGGTTCGTTCTTATTAATAAGACTCTTTAAGATTCACGCTACAACCAAGTGAAGTAGGGCCGTCCGATTCTTAGGCTTCATTTCCTTGCTTTAACGTACTGACTGCAGTCTCCAACAAGCACTCTGCCCTGCTGCCTTTTTCCCTTCTCTTTGCTTTCACTCATCAATCCCCACCCCGCCCCTTTGCTCCCCCATCTTTCTTTTGGAGACAGGCCTCATCACGGAGCCCAAGCTTGTCTTGACCACCTGGGCTCAAAGGCTCCTTGGCCAGCAGCTGGGATTGAGGTGTGCACCACTGTGACTTAATCTTCCTAACCCTTAACCAGGCTAGTGGCTGCGGGATGTTTACAGACACCTTCAACAGCTCTAAGTTTCTTTCTACTTTGTGTGACTATGTGTGGGTTGGGGGTAAGGAGGGTGGTGGGCTGTTTTTGTTTTCGGAAGGGGAGATATCTATTGATATGATCATGTGATCTTTTTCCCAGACTGTTTACATGGTAGGTTATACACTGATTTACTTTCAAATACTGCACCAGCCAGATAAGCGTCATGGGGTCATGGTGTATTGTTCTTTTCATCCCTGGTTGAATTCAATTGCTGTTCTGTTGAGGGTTGCTACATTCTTACCATAGAAATCAGCCTATAGTTTTCTTTTTTGTGCTGTCTCTGTCTTACTTTGGAAACAGGAACGGTGGCTTTATGGAATAAACCGACGAGCTTTCCCTTCCATTTGCTTGCAATGATTGTAATTGGTAAGTTTTCTTCTTTACATATTTGGAGAAATTCAGTAGTGAAATAACTCCGGCCCTGGAGAGCTAGCTCTTGAAGTGTTTTAACCACAAATTCTAGTCTTTAACAGCTATATGATCTATAACAGCTATATCCCTATGACATTTACTTCATTGCTGGTGAGTTTTTTAAAGTTTGTGGATTTCAAGGATATGGCCCATCTCACCTAAGCTCTTCAAAACTGTTTGCAACCTTCCGATTATTGCCCTTTCGAAGACACCTGGAACATAGTTCCTTTTGTTCCTGGTATCAGTAGCCAGTGTCTTCTCTTTTTTCCTCTTGTCAATCTTTTTTGGGGGATGGAGGGGCTAATAATTATTTTAACACAGACTGAAGCATGAGAGTTAGGGGGGCACTCAGAAGAACAAGTATGGCTGAAGGTGTGGGTCTCAGCTTGTTTTCCAACAGGAGGAAACAGGTGGGGGGGGGGTGCCTGCCCCTCCTAGAGCAGGACACACTGCCTGGGGTGTCCACAGTAGGCAGTCGGCATGAGGGGCTCCTTTTCTTCCATGTCCTCACAATTTTCCCTGTCTTCCTATCCTACTTCAATTCTCCCCAAGACTCCGATCCTTAATCTTATGGGCTGCAGAAGGCTACCAATCCATTTTCGATCATTTCTCTGATGTCTATGACCCTGCCTACTCAAGGACCCACCTCTCAACTTGTCTGCACTAAGGCAGACATGAGACAGTTTGAGTATGAGCACTGGAATAGCGTCACTTCAAGTGACTCAACAATGCTTCTGAGGGATTCCAGACAAGACCTCAGGGTACCAGCATTTGGGAGATGAGGCACAGCTTCCCACTGTGACTGTCAGCAGCCTCAGGAGTCCCCAGACCTCAGGGCCTTCAACTCATGGATTCACAGGATTCAAAGAAAAAAAAGAGTTTCAGCACTACCCAGTGGAATACAGGAGGTATACAGATTCAGCATGCAGAAGAAAATTAAACCCTTGCTAGTCTTGCTAACTGCTATCTCCTTTCCCTGTACAAAGAGCCAAGTGCGGGTTTCCTGGCATCTTCTCTATTGTTTTCTGTAGCTGCCTGTACTGAAATCTGTCTCCATCATTCTCATTTCCTGGAGCTTATCTTGCTCTTCCTTTAGAATTTCTGAAGGTAGAGGCTTAGGCTTTCTTGTCTGACATCTTGTTTCTTTTCTACTTTAAGCATTCTCCATTCCCTCTGATGTTGCTGTGGCAGCAATCCATGAATTCAGACATGCTGCACTCTTACTTTCTAGCACACAATAAGCCACTGATCTGCATTATACACAGACATCTGGAAAACAGGAACCAGAAGGGGATTTCTTAAAGATTAGCGTCCAGATACAGAATGAGATATCAAAAAATGCAACTACAATGTGCTGAAAATTCAAATACATAACAATGCTTGATTCAGAATGCTATTCAAAGAGAAAACAAGAAGAAAAAGACCTCAACACCATCCTTGAATCCTGCTAACGCACTGCTTTATTACCCTAAACATGAATAAAGGACATAAATTAAGTACTTATTTGCCTTTTCCATATAGACTATATTTTAGTATTTAGTATTCAATGATGAAAAGCTGTTAAGGCCAGGAAAGTTGTTGAGAACTACAGTCAACGGTCAGACTGATACCTGACCCTCAACTCGGCAGCCAAGTTACCATCACCAAAGCGGGGAAACTAAACACTGCCTGCCTCTTCTTCCACATGCATATGATATACACATTCACTGAAAACAAAACCCTACCACATACATTCTGCTTGGTAATTTCTCATTGACATATCATAGATAGAGGCTGAAGAAATGACTCAGGGGTTAAGAGCACTTAATGCTCTTGCAAAAGACTAATACCCACATGGAAGCTGGTAATCATCCATAACTCAGTTGCAAGGAATCTGGCAGCCTTTTCTGGCCTCTGTGAGCACCAGACATGCACACTTACACACACTCAAGCAAAACACTAATACACATAAAATGAAAATAAATCTTTTTAAAAAATCATAGGTATCGTTCTGTGTCATAAAAACTCATAACATCATATTTAATAACTGATTATTTAAATCAATCTTTTAATTTTCTCACTACTTGAAGAAACTTCCAACTATGGAACACTCTCATGTTCTACTAACAACTTAAATCCCCATAAAGTTATCATCTTATGTCTAAAATAATGTTCCTACAGTTTGGTACAAAGATATCTAATAAAAAAAAAAAACCTCAGGATGGAAGGATCACCAATGTTACAGACAATGCTGAGGCAAGTGAAAAGCTCTTTGCAAAACACTGCCTTAGTTTTATTATAAATATAAAGCAAAATAAAGTATCAAACTCTAATGATTTTTGTTATAAAGCAAAATAAAGTAACAAACTCTAATGGTTTTTGTTGAAAAGGTATTGCCATTGCAGAATAACCCCAAAGGTCTTCGGGTAGTGCTGCTGGATAGGAGGTGAAGTGCTTGACTGCTATGTACAAGGCCCTGGGTGAAATGCTCAGCCTGGGGTTTGGGAGTGTGGAAGGAAAAGAATCCAGAATAATATAACAAGGGAAGAAAGAGAACTGAAGAAGCCTGGGCACCCAGCATCCTCCTGACAGAAGTCTTAGAAGGAAAGACAAGGAAATGACTGGCTGAAGATGAGGTGTGGATACAGCTCAGGGCGGCAGTGTTTGATCTAGCATGCATGAGGATCGAGGTTCAATTCCCAGTAACTCAATAATGATGATAATAAAGAAGGAGTTAAAATAAATGATATTTGGGGACAGAGATGGCTCAGTGGTTAAGAGCACTTGTTGTTCTTCCAGAGGACCAGGGTTCAGTTCCCAGCACCCACATGGTGGCTCAAAAGCATCTACAACTCCAGTTCCAGGGAACCAGCACCCTCTTCTGGCTTCCTTAGGCACCAGGCATAAACACAGTGCACAAACATACACACAGGCAACCACTCAAAATCATGAAACAAAAATAAATAAATGTTTATAAAAATACTCCATGTTGAACTATGACATCATTATATCACTAAACATATGATCATTATTTTTAATTTTTACTGCTAATATTTCTTTCTAAATATAAAAATGTAATGCTAACATTTCAAAAACAATTTAATATATGAACTCTAAGTAAAAAAAGGATTACTGAATTTGTGTATAAATTACTATTAAGATAATTGTCAATTTAAGTAAAATTTCTAATTTGCTTGCTACTCTAAGACATATCTGTAATGTTATGGTTAGCAAATCCTTTCATATGGATGCGTATAAATAAATGACTGGGGAAAAGGTTAGCATATTAATTAAAGTTCTATATTTATAATTGTGCTACCAAAGCTAATCACCAAGGAAAAACTAAGTGCTCTAGTGGGAATTCCAAGTCACATTAACTACGGTGCCAGGAGCTTTAATTAAAGTTCACCATCTCATCTCAATGATTAGCTTTGACGATTAGGCATGAATGGAGGTATCAATCTGTTGATCACTATTACTTATATTAGGAGGTTTACTACACACCATCCTTTACTGAGCCAAGAAGACGGCAGTATTTCCAGCTGGTTACACAGCAGAAATCACAAGCTATCAATATCTACATCTACAGTGAGAAGAGGCAAAACTTAACCAAGCTTTTATCAATATGAGAGCCCTCCATTTGGCTCTAAGGAATAAGGATGGCTAGAGAACGTAGGGAAAGCAAAACTAAGTAATGCCAAAACTACAAGTGCTAGAGAGAAAAATGAAAAAAGTAAATTGTTCAACAGCTAGGATACAACAAGAACTATTTCAAGGCAGAGGCATAGATCATCTCTAATGCTGACTGACTGACAGCTGACAAGAATGAGCAGCCCCAGGAGCATTGTCATAGTTAATGCCTCCACTCCCCCAAGCAGAGACGGAGCCCTTGGTCTTATGCATGCTAAGCAAGTGCTCACCACCAGCCACACCCCCAGCTGGGACCCAATTCTCTAATGAGGCTTTTAGGATAACATCATCACTGCAGACAAAAATGTGCAATTTCAGAAACCAATTCTGATTGGTACAGTGACAATTTGAAAAGACCTTTTCATTTTCTCCATTTATTTCTTGAATCAGACTATTTCCGAGTGAAGCACAGCTGAGTTGGAAACTGTTCTGTGCCAGTCTCAGGACCACACACTCTGGGGAAAACGCAAGGTTTTAACTTGACAAATCTACAGCCACTTAAGGAGAAGGAGGATTTTTCTTTCCAGATGAATTGCCTGAAAGGTATAATGCAAGAAGCTTGCATCCACAAGAGCGAACAGAGCATAAAACAACACACTATCCTATGGGGGCCGGAGATGAAGACACTACCGAATGTTTAAAGAGAAACAGAAAATCACCCGGGGGGGGGGGGAGAGACAGACAGGGAGAGAGAGAGAGAGAGAGAGAGAGAGAGAGAGAGAGAGAGAGAGAGAGAGAGAGAGAGAGAGAGAGAGAGATTTCCTAAGGGAGAAACTGGAAGAATTTCCAGGGATAGAATTCCTTCCAATTTAAGCTCTAAGTTTAACATAATTCAAAGAGGAATCTACAAAGGGTTGACAGGTATATGAGGAAGAGAAAGGGTTGACAAAGATATCCTAAACTCCCACTAGTAGGAGAACCACAAAATGGCCTCCTCCTCTTGTGTGCGCATGCTTACGAAACATGAAGAGACAAGACAGCACATGACCTTCACACTACCCCTGAAGGTTGCGTGTTAGCTTACAACACCGAGCCTCATTTAAGTTAAGAGCGTCACAGGACTGAACAGAGAAGCTGAAGGAGAAAACGAACACAAAGACCAGAAAGTAATTTCAGTACAGGAGATGCTGAAGAATGCCTTCCTCCTCAGAGGTGAGGTCATACCATGTAAAACGAGTATTTTCACACAAATAAAAATCAGATCAGCCTTCAGAGAAATTTTTAACTTACGTGTATGTGTGTAAGCCTACCATGTGCATACAGGAGGCCTGCCAAAAGAGAGTGTCTGATCCCTTGGGGCTCGAGTTATAAGGCAGTTGTGAGCCACAGTGGGGGTGCTGGGAACCGAACCCTGATTCTCTGCAAAAACAGTAAGTGCTCTTAATCACTGAGCCGTCTCTCCAGCCTTGAAAAACTCTTCATGGAGCCCACCAGAAATAGAGCCCTCAGAGGTCCCAAAGCTAAGAATGGACTTCTTTGATTGCATTTTCTCGCCAGCTGACATTGGAGCAGAATACAATGCTATATAAAGAGTCTGTCATTTAAAAGGAAAGCTACTTCTAGCTAGTGATGACACCACAAGCCAGGGAAGGTATAAAGATAACTAGGAAGTATCTGGAGGGAAATTAAACCATGATCCCAAACTTGCACTAGTATTTGAAGTCAAACTGGAATAATTCATTCATCTATTGCCAGCTAAGAATGGTCAGGGCCTGCCCCAGGACAAGGCAGCATCTTGTGTGTCCCAGCCTCATCCACACAGCCAAAGGCCACCTACAGCTTCCACTGAATTTGGAGTGAAGAAGGAAAACCAGTGAGGTTCAGCCTTAGTTAGAAAGTGAGAATTACTCTCAGAACTGAAAACAGAGTCTGTAAGACCAGAGTCCCATTCAGAGTGCCCTGAGCTTGGGGAAAGGCAGACTGGACGGGGCAATGCAGGGCACAAGGATGCGGGGCATGGCTGTATCCAGTTTCCATGACAGTTAATCAACCCCCTAGGTTAACCCACCACACACTCTCATCTGTGGCCACCAGGAAAGGCTAAATAAAATGCTACAGCAGCTATTTTTATGTAGCAAAGCGGGGTGATTTTTCTGGCTTCTATATGTTTTATAGTGGCCATGCATTTCATTTTTCTGAAGAAAATAAAAATTACAACTGAGTATTTGTGGTCCATGCCTGCCGTCCCAGCACTCAGGAGGGTGAGACAGTAGGATGACCACAGTTTAAGGCCAGCTTGAACTACAGAGCAAAATCTTGTCTCAAAAGATAAGTATAAAACCAAAAACCTAGTCCAACAAAATATGAAGAAACAAAATCTCCATTTAAGGTAACTGTTCGACTAACATGCAAGTGTTTTCATCGTGTCCGATGCATCCACCAAGTTTCCGGCAAGAAAAGAATCCACAGGAGGGAAGAAAGTAACTTTCTTTGTATTGTTAAATTTAAAGAAATTATTTCAAAAGGTCGGAAATAAGCAGTGAGAACATATGTCATTCACTGTGTGAGATGATTCATGCAAGATCATTCTGAACACACAGAACTTACCCTAATACGTTGAAAATGTCAAAATCTACAATGTGGTAAAAATAATATTTTCCTTGTCAAAGAATTTCTTCAATTGCTGCAAGTTAGTCATCACTCACGAACCTAGTGTCAGAAGCAAGATGACCAAGTGTTTTTGCAAAGCAGAAGAACTCACTGACAAATGAAGGTAGGTATTTATAATACTCACAGCGACACAAAAATAGCAAACACTGAAAGCAACAGGGTACAAAGAAGTTAAATTCCAGAGTCATGGACCACTTCAAAAGCTCAGTGATTAAAGTCGACTGTTCAGTATGAAGTGGTGCTTAGCAAAGCATAAACAGTGCAACCTTGTGAGAACAGGGACACAGTCCCCACCAAACAGTTGTATGAGCACCCTCAACAAGAGAGGCGAGGTGTCACACCTGGTGTCAGGAAAGTGGCACAGTACCGGATGCCAATGCCTACTTTCCATAAAGATGCCAACCAACGCTGCCAAAGGCATCAACAACTCTTTGGGCTAGGCAACTAAAAACCAGCAGCTTCTGAGAACATTCAGTCAAGAAAACCCAGAGAATTTCATAAAAATAACCAGTTCTGTGGTAAAGGTCAGATTCTCTGCTCTCCAGCTCTATGGCAGCCCTGGAAATCAGCCTGCACTGGTGGCAGGGGGAGCAGAATAGGCCTCCTTCTCACAGAACAATAATTTGCTATAACATCTCATGACTCGTTGGAAGATTACATCCAAAGATCTGTGTTAGCCAGGTGTGGTGGCTCATGCCTACAATCCCAGAACTCAAAGAGGCTGAAGTAGGATGATTACTGGTTCAAGGATAGCTTGAACTCACAGTGAGACCCTGTCTCAAAGAAAGACATTTTAATCATGTTTCACAATTGCAAACCAGGTATGGAGATACATGCCTGCAATGTAAGTGTGTAAGAGGACAGGACCACAGGATTTGAGTACAAGACCAGCCTGGGCTACATACTAAGACCTTATCTCAAACAAACAAAACTGTAACCGTTTCTCCTGTTTTAAGAGGAGACGGTAACTAACAGCTACTTCCTTTCCACAGTCTTATCCTTGGTCACTGTGAGCTCACTGGGAACAGCTAGACAAGAACAGTCTACACACTCCACAGTTTTGGAAATTATTATGTTTTTGTTTTATGCATATGCATGTTCTGCCTGCATGTGCCCACAGAATCCAGAAGCAATGGATCCCTTGGAACTGGAGTTACAGTGAGTCATCATGTGGGTGCTGGAACTCCTCCCAGGTCCTCTGGAAGATCACCTAGAATTCTTAACTGCTGAATCATCTCTCCAGCCATTTTGAAAGTCTTCTACCCTGGAATCACTAAATGCTTCATGTCAGTGACTGCTGCGGAGGTGGAAGTATGGAAGAGTCCTATGGTGAAAGCTGAGCTTATCTCCAGATGCTTACTCACTTAGCAGTCTGGCTTATGCTAATTGACAGGGTGCTGTGACATTTGGAAACTGGTCTGACTGGGTGCCCACTGCTTCATAAGTAACATCCCACTAAAACCTCAGGAAGACAGGTGGGGGAATTGGTGCTTGGAACTGGCCACTCACTAGAAAAACCACATCTTTAGAAAGTACTGGTTATCAAAATTGACCTAATAAAAAGATAAGCCACTAAGGTCCATTTCCCCAGAGTAAAAAGGCCAACACTATTCATATATGAGCATCCTCAGATGTCAAACACGCCCAAACAGCAATAAAATACTTTCAAGAGGTGTCATGTTTCAACAATACCACACACAAAATCTGAAATAGAACAATGAGGTAGACGTTAAAATATTTTTCCATGAAAAGATTATTGTTTAAAGATATTATATTTGGGCCACGTAGTGGTGGTGCTTGCCTTTATTCCTAGCACTTGGGAGGCAGAGGCGGATGAATCTCTGTGAGTTCGAAGCAAACCTGGTCTACAAAGTGAGTTCCAGGACGGGCTCCAAAAGCTACACAGAGAAACCAACCCTGTCTTGAAAAACCGAAGGAAAAAAAAAAAAAGATATCGTATCTGGTAAGATCTCCTTTTATCAAATGGGTAAATAGCAACAGTGTTTGTTCACAGCCAACTGATCCCAAGACAGAAGACCACTGAAAGGCATTTACCTCTTCTAGGCTGGGGAGCGAAGAAGAAGATACTGTGCGAGGTGACAGGGGGTGAAAGGGCTCTTGACCAATAGCATGTTGATGGTTCTGTATGTGTAGAAAAGGGTTCTGCGGTGGCCTGGGAGGCAATGGAGGTAGGCCATAGGGAAAACCCGGCCCTATTAAGTGATTCTGTTGCAAGTTAGCAAAATTCCACGCTCCTTCAGGAGCCAGGTATTTCAGGGGAGGTGGGGCAAGGTGTTCAGATGGCAACGAAAAGGGGGAGCCGAAGAGCTGAGGTGGGAGGCGCTGTGGGAATGCTGGGTTGTTGGCTACTTCAATGTCTCTGCTGTTGTCATTAAAGTTAGAAAAGTGGCTGCTGTGGTCTGTGGTGGAAGGGGGGGACGGGACTGCTGGTGGGCTTCTGGTCTGAACTTGTCTGTATTGCAAAAGTCTTGATTGAGGTGGTGGCATTTCAGTCTGTTCTCGGGTGTCACCTTGGTCACGATGAGACAGCTCTCTGAGTAAGTCTTGAAACCTACACAAAAACAAGAAAATGTGAGGGAAAACCTCATAGAGAGACCCCCACTGCACTAAGAAGAGCCGAGTCAACCACATGTGTGATTTCTGCAAACCAAATCACAATACCTAATTAGGGTTTCCATTAATTAATCCAAAACTAAATATTGACATCCAACAGATTCTGAACTAGAGATGCTCAGTAAAGATGTTAATTACCTAACTGGTTTTTACCTTTGCATAAAAGGGTCCATCCTTGCCTCAACATGAAAACTGGAAGTGATAAAAGGCCACCACGGGCCAGGGAGATAGCTCAGTAGGTATAGATGCTGGCCACCAAATTTGACAATCCAAGTTAATCCCTGGCAGACATGATAGAAGAACCAACTCCCCACAGGCTGTCCTCTGACCCCCACATTCATACATACACACATACACCCGTACACACATGTACACACCCGTACACACACATATATACCCATACATGCAGAAATAAAAATAACTAAGAGGCTGGAGAGATGGCTCACCAGTTAAGAACACTTGTGCTCTTATAGAGGACCCTGGTTCAAGTCTCAGCACCCATGTGGTGGCTCATAACCACCTCTACCTCCAGTTCTAAAGGATCCAATGCCCTCTTCTGTTTCTTCAGGCACCAGGTATGCACATGGTACACATACCATACATGCAGGCAAAATACTCACACACATGAAATAAAAAAAATCAATCAAAGAAAATTTGTATACTTGAAAAATAGAAATAAATGCTAGAAGAAGAAGAGGGGGAGGGGGGAGGAGGAGGAGGAGGAGGAGGAAGAAGAAGAAGAAAGAAAGGAACAAACTAACTTTAAGGGCCACAGTGACAGTCGGTGTTTTCCAGTGAGGAGGAAGCAGTTTATAGCAGTCACATGATGCTGACCACAAATACACTCAGAGTCAGGAGTGAATCCTCAGAAAACCTATAGCTCTAGGAAGTTAGACAACTACCCTACTAGATAAAGAAATTAATGATAAACGTACAATTTTTAAATTTTCCTTCTGTCCTCATTCTTTTATTTACTAGTAAACAAACAACAACAAGCACACAGTCCAGTAATGGTTTGTTTCTTTGGATAACAGACAAGGAGCAGATCTGTACAAGAATGACGTCTAAATTCTCCATATTTTAGAGTCAACTGAGAGGACTCTGTGGTAACCACCAGCAAGGCCAACACTGGACTTATCTGAGACTGTGTTCCAACTGAGAGCTAACGGGCTAGGGCGAGGCAGAAAACTCAGCTCGTGCCCAGGCTGGCCCTGGGCTGCCAGAATACCTTGAGAATGGTGTCTCTGCTTCATCCTCAACTCTGCCAGCAAGTTTCCACTCTGCCCTCACTGCTGGCTGGTGGAGGCCAAGGGGAGGCTGGGGAAGATGCGGGAGGTGAGGATGGTGATGGTGTGGATACGGGATGCTGCCCTGGCTGAGATAGGCATGCTGTTCACTCCACTGCTGCAGCCGGGCCTGCTGCTGCCTCAGTGTCTCCAGAGCTACACTTCCATGTACTCGATCTGTAGAAGGAGATGTAGAAAATTGTTTTTGTCCATTTGGGGCTTCAAGTTAATTTTATGCAAAGACCTTTACACCCAGATTTTCTCCACAAAGACAAAGAAATAGCTACAGTTAGGGTGGGTAAAAGTTATTTCCTAAATTTGCCAGAGCCCAGAGCTACAGTACCGATGCTAGTGTAAATAACGTCACCTGGATAGTTACTATATACATATGTACATATAACACTTGAAGTCAAATTTTATTATACTAATTGGTTGGGTTTTCTGGCATTATTTGGAGACATGAATCAATCTTGGCCTAGAGTAAACTGTATAGGACGTGCCGTGTTCAGCAAATAACCTGGGGACTCTTCACATGTGACATCGTGACAGGGAAGCTTACCCAAAGCATCTCCTATAGGCAATCCTGGGGAGCTCTCATCAACAAAGTTGTTCAGAGGAGATGCCAGGATGGGACCAGGCTGTGTGATGGCTCTCAGCGGACTGTGACCGTCAGGAAGCACGGGAGGTGGCTGCTGCTCGGGAACCACAGCCTCTGCAGCAGGAGACTGTGGTCTGTGAGCAGCTGCATTATTGAAAAACGCACTGGTAGACCCTGCCTGAAATGCAGGAGGGAGTTGAGGCAGTGGCTGCGGGGCCTGTGGTGGTGCCTGGCTTTGCTGCTGGACCACCTGATTTGGCTGGGGTGCCACCTGATTTGGCTGGGGTGCCACCTGATTTGGTTGTTCAGGCAAATTATTCTGCTGCTGATTTAACAAGGTGTGCTGCTGGGGAATGGGAAATGGTGGCCTGGGTAGCTGAGGAAGCGGATGAAAATGGCGGCTAGGGATTGCATACTGTGCGTGTGGTGCAGGAAGAGGAAGAGTTACGTGTCGTGGGTTGAGATTATCTTTTCGAGGAAATTTCATATTGGAATAAGCAACGCTGGGACGTGATTCAGGACTTCTGTTCTGTGGATTTGATTCCAAATCAACCTAGAGAAGAAAAAACAAAAACAAGAAACAATTTTAACTACAAAAAACCCTGAGTTCACTCAGCGGCTTTCATCCTTTCCCAAGCACACCCCACTTAAAGGCTGTAATATGCTCTTATCAGCAGCAATGGGAGTGCTGAGGTGCAGAATCAATCACCTTTGACAATCAAATAAGGGCATATTCTTATAAATTAAAAAAGATGACAGAGGAAACACAGCATATTAAATTTGAGTCTGAAGAAAAGCCACTGCCGTTTTATTAAAATGGCCACTCTAATTCCTGCTATACTATTTTCAATTTCACACTTTCTTTCTTAGAAAGAGAACCATTAATTTCCTTCAGATATAAATCAACAAAATGTGCTCTTTCCCTCTGATTTTATTGTTTTTAATATATCCAATCTACTTCTCCAAACAAATCAACATTAATAAAAACTGTGTCTCTGGCAACTTTCAAATGAACTTAGATACCATGTCACCTTTGTAGAACCATTACGGCTGCTGGCTTTTGTCGTTACATAGGTGGACATTCTTTCTCTTAACATTCCGGGGGTGGGGGGGGCTATTAAGTGCACTGTGTCTGATTCTGAAGATTAAAAAGCAACAGTAAAAGTCAGTATACACCCTCAAGAGCTTAGAGCAGGAGCTACATTCGGCCCAGGCACTCTGGCTCCAGTGCCCTGAACCTGTAAATAAGGTCTTCTTGGAACACAGACAGTCAACCATTTACATGTCATTCATGGCTCCTTTCACACTACCATGGCAGAGCTGAACAGCTCTGAACAGCTGAACATACACGCCACGAACATGAAGCCTGAGACTGTCTAGCCCTTTACAGAAAAAGTGAAGGCTCTATATAAACACAAGAGACATTGGAAAGAGGGGTCGTATAAGATACTAGGGCTAAGAAAAGTAAAGAAACCTTCAGAAAAGCAATGGCGTCTGAGCCGAGTATTCCCAAACAAGCTGGGGTGCTCCAGGGAGAGAAGAACGTTCTAATAAACAAAGGGAGAAGTAGCAGAGCAGATGTCGGGTACACATTTTCTGTTCATAGAGCTAGATCTTTGCTTCTTAACATGTTAGTTTCCCCTTCTTGACATCAATCACACAGACCCTGACTGACTCAACCCTGAGCGCAAATATCAAGTTTGATGCCATTAAGTTTTGGAGAACCACCGAAGAAAAAGTTTGAAGTTAAAAAGCGTGGTTGTCTTGAAATGCAAGTTTGACTGTAAGTGTTGATAATGTGAAAAATAAAAACAATATGTAAAGTGACCCTTTTTCTCCTCCAGCTGTTAAGCCCCTCCATAAACTGTCGGGTGTCATCTTGTCAGTGAGAATTGCAGGGTGCTTGCTTAGTCAAAGCCTGTAAAGCTAGACAGGGTGCCGATCCCTCCCCCAGGAAAACAGAACGGGGAGCTGGGTTCCTGATTTAAGCGAGGAATACTGACCAGGCCATTTCAGCCAGTTGCAATGCCAATCATACACCAAGAGCAGTCACACCTCACCACTTGGCCCTTTGGGTCCCTGAGATTGCTGGGTGTATGAAGTGTTTAAAAAACCAAGTGCTCTGGTCTTCCTAAGCAGTTGTTAGGTTACCTGTTGTTCACATCTCAGAACCTAACTGAGGTTCCTCATAAACAAACATTTCTTCATTCAACTCATAATCTTGTGGATGGCAAAGCTACATTAGCCAGAGACACAACTCTCTCCAAAAGACACTGTTGATGTGCACACTCTGACCACACACACAAGGCTATGGTCACACGTCATGGCTGTTTGTGGCTACACTGCTGTTTTAATGATTCCATCACTTTTGACTCTGACAGACAGGAAGCTCATGATCACAATACTCTATGATCTTGAAGTAGGAAGGAGCTGCAGAGAAAGTGAATGCGATGTGTGATTGAGAAGGGTGTAGGGGTTGGGTCCTCAGCTCCGGGAGAGGGAGAGAGAGAGGGAGGGAGAGAGAGAGAGAGAGAGAGAGAGAGAGAGAGAGAGAGAGAGAGAGAGAAGGGTGTGGAGGGGGAATAAATGGCACTTTAGGATCCTTCAGTGGAAGCAGCAGTGGCAGATGTAGTTGGAGGCAGCTAAGTTCTAAGTGCTAGTTCTAGGTGCTATCAAAATTAGAATCAAGATAGCTAAGTGTCGGTCATGTTGTGACTTTTAAATTTCTGTTAGAAAACAAGGCTACCTGCTAGCCATGTTCCAGTTTCTTTACATCCTGATGCTTTGCTTTGGGGCGCAGGAAACATGAAAAAAAAAAAAAGAACTCCAAGCTCTGTTTAATTCAGTGCCTCGGTATTAAGAGGCATTGGACAGACATTCAGAGGAAAGGAGCTGAGGGACAGCGGTAGATGCGGGCTGCTTCAGACCCCTGTTATTAGGTTGACTTTCTCTGCAGCAGACCTCTGACTCAATCAGGAAGTTTCCTGGCTGCCTCGCTCACGCCGCAGTTCCTCCTACAATATGCCTTCCATCTTTGGCCTCTGTCAGTCAGACATGCTGGGTACTTGAGACTGAAGACAGAGAAGAGCTGCTTAGGCACAGGTTGGGGATCCAAACTGAAGTCTTTCTTATGATGTGGGCACTTAAAGACACAACTCAGACTAGGTTCAAGCCATCAGCCATAGACTTCAAAGAGAAGTGGGACCACACAGAACTCTGGGAAATCACAACTTGAGAGCTAGGGTCATGAGGAGAGAGGAGAGGGGAATGTATTACAAGAAACAAACAAACAAACAAACAAAACCCCAGAAGGCGTCTAACAGAGAGTTGTAGGGGAAAAAAAATGGTGTGTTAAGGAAAACAACGAAGTGAGACAACCAAAGAAGCAGGAGCTGTGGTGAGACAGTGCATAGGGCACACAGTCACCGTGAGACCTAGACCGTGTGGGTTAAGACGAGACACCAGGAGGCAGAGGTCAAAGAATGCATCTTTCTTTCTGTACTCTTTTGCTGTGGTTGTGTGGCACTGGGCACTGAACCCAGGGTCTTGTGCGTGCTGGGTAGACACTACCACTGAGCCACATGCCAGGAGAAAGCATCTTTGAAAGTCTGCCAGCCAGGGTTCACATCTGAGGTTAGAACATGAGTAAGTGCATGGCAAGCAGTGTGGGAAGAATCAGTGAGTGGGAGGAGTCGACACAACTGAGAAGGCTGAGAGCCTGGAGCTAGTGAGGTGACCTGGGGAGGACAGGGACAGTCAACTCGAGAGGCCTTCATCTTCGGCCGGTGCTAAGAAAGTAAAGAGGCTCAAGGACACATAAAAAGTGAGTTATGCATTTTTTATGCATAGCTAAAACTATGCATAAACCAGCATCAACTAGCAGGGTACAACCCTGACGGTGGTGTGTCTAGAGCAGTCATTTCTACATTGTGAGGTGCCAGGCTAGAGAAGAGCCACTGAGGAACCAGGACCAAGGAGCTAAGCACTGCCCAAGAAAGGAGAGGGCGGAGTCTCGCTGAAATTGAAACACATAGCTTCCAGCCACACTACTTCCACCAACAACACGGTCTTCTCCAACCTGTTCCAGCACAGACGCAGGAAGAGCAGACAAATGGGGAGACACAAGGTTAAGGATCTCCACAGTGGGTGTGGAGGACAAGGCCAGGCACTGAGGGAGTCACTACCACAGTCCTTTCCAGGCCAAAGTCACTGTCAATGAGACACCTGTAGCTCTGTCTTCATACAACTTTTTACCATGAGGAGTCTATAAATTCGAGTCTATTGCTGAATTAAAGAAAATCTGAGGAAGGGGGCTGGAGAGACAGTTCAACAGGTAAGAGCTCTTGCTACTTTTGCAGATGACCCGGGCTCAATTCCCACCACCCACATGGTGGCTCACATCCGTCTAACTCCAGTTCCAGGAGCTCTGATGGCCTCATCCAACCTCCACGGGCACCCATGTAGTGCACATACATACATGTAGGCAAAACACTTATACACATAAAATGAAATGAATATTTAAATTTTTTAAAAGAAGAAAATCTGAAGAAATATTTACATGCAAAGGAAATAACTTATTGAAAGACAATGGGACAGGAGAAGGGTGGTATGCCCTACTGAAACAATGAGCTTATCATACACGGGAAGTGGGAAATGCTTTGGGCCAATCAGACCTTCCCCACCAGAACCACACACTCAGTTGATGTGAGCAGCATACCTGTTTGGGCTCTGTAGGCTTTTTCTCTGGTGTTCGGATCTTATTAATTTCAGGTCCAGGGTTATTTGTATCAGTTTTACCTAAGAAAATATTTTTAAATCCTTATAATTATCTCCAGTGAATATATTTCCAGTGACTATTCATTCAACACTAGACAAAGCAGAATAGTTTCAACAACACGCACTCATTCTTACCACTCTATACTACTACGTGCATTCTAGTTCTCTGTTTTCAGAGCTGCAGCTTCTCTGCCAAAAAGGAAAAGTTATAAATGAAAAATGACAGGGCAAAAGCTTCACTAAGGAGAAACAACCTGAAAACAGCAAATAAAAAAGAAAACGGTCCACTCTCCAGGAATTTACAGTCTCATTTTTTTAAAAACTAGACATATAAAAGGTCTTGGTACTCCTGCCCGCTCATAAAGGCTCAACACTTTGTTCGTTTGCAAATGCAATTAAGTGAAAATCCAAATGATGGATCCATCCAACTCACTGAAGGAATCTAGGCTGACTGTTAGGGCTTCATCTACAAGCTTCCTGAAAGCCCACATGGAGAGGCTTGTCCTCCAGCCTGTTTGCTACAGGGCAGAGGAAACCTTATGAGGTGGGGACTAGAGGACAGAAGTGGGCTTGTGACTCCAGCCCCTTTCTCTCTGGCTTTCTCCTTCCCTACTCCCATGAAGCAAACAGAACCCCTCCAGCACACATGCCATCATAATGTCCTGTGAGGCCACAGGCCCCACAGCAACAGGACAAAGCAAGGGTGGACCGTATGTATCCATTGAAACTAGAAGCCCAAACACATCTTTCTTTCTTATGAACTGCTGACCTCAGCCATTCTGTCATGGCAACAGGAGTTACAGTGTGCAAACATTTCGAACGTAAGTAGGTGATGGATGACAGAGGAAGCCAGGGTAAGGTTTTTCAATAAAATTAGAGTAGACTAGCCTAACTTCACAAGTGTGAAGAGCTCTAGTCTGAAAGAATTAAGCCTAAGTTGGGTGTTTTCTGAGAAATGCTCTAGCAGCAGCACCAGAACTCTGGAAATGAACTGTCACATCAGAGCTGACTGATCACTGCACATGAAGACATGGGATCTGTAATGGTCAAGGTTAAAAACTAATGGCTGCCCAGAAGATTAGACAGTGCATAAGAAAAACAAGGCAAGCTAAGGAGAAAAGCAACAGAAACTACCAAAACCAAAACACAGAGAAAGACCCTGAAAAGAACCAACAAAGGGCCAGTCATGAGCTTTGGGGGATGTTACGAATCTGAATGCATGAGTAAATGGGGCCACAAGAGCAGAGGGCAGGCGGTCAGACAGAATATCTGCTGATATCAACCTTGAAAATCTCCAAACATCATAACTATAAAAAGACCCAACATACACATACACCCAAAGAGCAAACGGAAACCTTCCCGAAGGCATATTATAATCAAATTGCTAAGACCAGTATAAAAAAAAAAAACCTTTAAAGCAGACAGAGAAAGCACAGTATATTACATAGATATGAAAAATAAGGCTAATGATGCCCCCACACACACACACACACACACTTTCCTCTGTGCTAGGCGTCAAAGAAGCCAGGGTCTTGAGACTGCCAGGTAAGTCTGTAAAACGATACTTTGAAAAAAAAAAAAAACAGTAATATTTTTAAATAAACCTACATAAAAGTAAAATGCGCTGGGTCATGGTGGTGTACACCTTTAATCCTAGTACTCAGGAGGCAGAGGCAGGTGGATCTCTGTGAGTTCTAGGCCAGCCTGGTCTACAGAGCAAGTTCCAAGACAGTCAGAACTACACAGAGAAAGCCTGTCTGAAAAAAAGAAAATTGAAGTACATGCATGGCCACCAAAGCCCAGAGAGGAAGCTCTGAACTTTCGTCAGTCCTTTCACTTGGCACGGTGTGTGGAACATAAGCTGGAAGGTATACTACAGAAGTTAAAGATATGTACTAGCCCCAATGCAACTAAAATACTATTAACTATGTCATAACTAATAAGCCAACAAAAGAGATCAAGTAGAATTATAAGTACACCCTACAAACATCAAGCTCACAGAAACCAAGATTTAAAAAAAAAATTCCATTTCAGTGTAGAGGTGTACACCTTTAAACCCAGCACTCAGGAGGCAAAGGCAGGCAGATTTCTGAGTCTGAGGCTAGCCTGGTCTATGTGGAGTTCCAGGCCAGGCAGGACCAAAAGAAGGAATACTAATTATAAACTAGCACCACACTTAGCTGCTGCTTTTGGGCAGTGCCATGGGTAAAACGTAAACGAAATCTGCCTTTCTCACTGCACTGGAGCCCCAGCCTCAGAAATGTACCTTAATGATACAAACAGGCTAAAAGCAAAGGGTCAAAAACAAATATGAACTACTGTCATTAGTCAAAAGAAAGCCCAAGAGTTCCACAGATGTTAACCAAAGTAGACCTCAGAGTTAAGAACATCACCAGGAACAGTCATTCTGTAACACTAAATGAGTCACCCAAGGACATACTCTTGAATGCTTATCTCCTAATAACAGACCCCTAAAATTTATGAGAACAGAACATAAAGAAAACCTAGACAAGTCTGGCATAGGAAATAAACCTGTCAACCCAGCTCTTGGGGGAAGTAAGGTAGAAACACTAGGAATTCAAGGTCACCCCCGGGCTATATAAGCAGTCCAAAGCCAGCCTAGCTGAGACTTTGTCTCAGAAAAATAATACAAAAGGTAGACAAATACATTGTTTTCAGAGATTAATTCCTCTCTTCAGAAAGTGACAGAAAAGACAGAAAACCAGCAAGGACACAAAAGACTTGAGCAGCCACCCTGACCAGCTCACCCTAAGCATTCCAGTGCTTCCAGGTACCCAAAAAGCATTAATAAAGACAGACCACAAATCTCAATGAATTCAACAGGATTCACGCCATACAAAATACACTCTCTTACCATGATGGAATTAAAAGTAGGAACCAGTAACAGGAAACATTTTAGAAAATCACTAATAACCAGAAATTGAAACTCACCATCCTAAATAACCCATGGATATAATCTTTTTGGTTTTGTTTCTGAAACAGGGTCTTACTACATTGCAGCCAGGTTAGCTTGGAATTCAGAATCCTCTTGCCTGAGTCTTCCCAATGCTGAGATTACAGGCAAGCACCAACCCACCCAGTCCATGAATCTATTTTAACTTTGAGAGAAATTCAAAAGTATTTTAAAGTATACTTAACTCAATAAAAATGCAAAGACAACATATCAGAACTGTGGAATGTACTAATGAGGAAGACATTACACGAAAACAGTCATTTTAATCGAGCTTCTTTCTACCCAAAGGCTTTACATGTAAAGTGCTTTTAAATGTTGGAAGAAATTAAGATCTAAAAAGATAGGGACACATATACTCTGTCCATAGACCAGAGGCTTAATATTGTTAAGCTCCCAATTATTCCAACACTGACCTAACAACTTAATGTAATCCAAATCAAAAGCCCAGCAAACTTTTGGTGTTTTTTGTTTGTTTGTTTTTAAAAAGATAAGCTGATTCTGAACTGTTTATGGAAATGGAAAAAAAGCCTGAACTAGGCAATTTTGGGAAAGAATGAGGTAGGAGCACTTAGACAGCCTGTTTTCCTAGGAGCATGTCCAAAACTACAGTACTCAGGCCGACACAAATAATACTAATGCAAACAGACACCAATGAAAAAAAAGAGTCCAAGGATGGTGGGCTGATTTGAGCATGTGTGTCAAGGTAGCCCAGTGACAGGAGAACAGAACTTTCTATAGATGATCCTGGAGCCAATGACCATAGACATGCCAAACAAACAAAACACCCCACCAATGTATCAGACCTTACCTCACACCACACACAACGTTAACTCAAGGACCCAGGGTGAGGGTTGAAGCCACAAGATGTCTAACGGGATTCCACCTACCGTTTCGATTTTGCTCCTGTTGATCCTTCTCTACATGCTGATTCTGCGGCTGCCCTATGTTGACAGGTGGGTGATGTCCAAGGCCATAGGGGATCGGCGATCCACGTCCATGTGTATGTAATAAGTTCATATTGTAGGCCATCGCTGCTGGGTGTGTAATAATCCGAGGATCAACTGCAAACCTACCCTGGTATCCTGTCCATGGCACCTAAATTATTATAAGAAATAAAGTAATTGAACTGAGTATATTTCTGAACACAAACTGATATAATGTTGATTAGCAAAAAACAATCATACACATAGAGAGACCATAATTTTACCTAACTACCATGTTGATATTATTCAACAGTAACAATGGATGGAATCACTAATACATCCTTAATGGCTCAAACCTGATTCTCAAAATCTACCATGTTAGGAAAATGGACCACTGGGGGTTAGAAGGAAATAGGACTTGAAACTGATACTTAGTCCCTAATACGTCAAAGCAGTTTACACTCCTGAATCATTTTCCCTCCACAAGGACATACACACTGATTACCATGAAAATGATCTTTTCAAATGAAAACTGCATGGTTACATAGTTTAATAGACTGGATCAAAGAACAGAGAGGGAGTGCAGGGCCTCTCAACTCAGAGAGTAGGTATTCTAACCTTTCATGAATAACAACCATTTAATGCTCACTCACAGCAGGCAAAATTCAAACAGGTCATTATGTTAATTAGTGCTTTTGATTGATTCAACTCTACCTTAAAGCCCCTTCACAGAGGCAGAAAGCTTGCCTAGATACACATGATCTCTCCAGGGTACCACAGATGGGATGGTAATGAAAACTGCTGTTGTCACTGTTAGAACTGCTGGATGCAGACTCTCAGAAATCTTACACACTAAAAGCTTCTCTGACCTAGTAAAACGAAATAGAAATCCTAACCGAGAGTCTATTTCAAGCAGACCATGTATCATGTTGCCAGGTGTCCGGGAAGAAATAACTCAGCTAAAGTCCAAAGCCTGTGAGGCACAGGTGTGACAATTACGCTGCTTAGCTGCCATGCTTGTGGCCTACCAAGGCCGACAAGAGCGAGAATGCTCGCAGCTCAGCAGTTTTCTCTTCATGGGTATGGGCAGGAGTGCCAAAGCTCTCTGACAAGATCACCTCTGCCTGAAATTACCTCACTTCAATAAACTGTGTCCTAGGCTAAAACTTCTAAATTTAGAAATATTGATGTTTCTACAATTTGAACAAAAAGTACCAAACATTTCAAAAAAGACATAAAAATGAGTTTATATATAAGATGGAAGCCCTCTAAAAAATCTCTTCTCAGAATTTCAGTAGTGTTCTCATGTGACACTAATGTTTCATAAAGCTTGGGGATTTCCTAGACAAATTCAGACCCAAGAGAACTAAAGGTCTCTGTCTCCTCCAATAACTCTGCTGCTTAGGAACAGTTCATGATTGAGAATAAGATGCAAAAGACAAATAAATGCACCACTTATACAATTCTCCTCAGGAAGGAAAAAAAAATATTTCAGAAGAATTCAAAGGCTTCTGAATTAAAACATACTGCTCACAGACTTCTTCATATTCTATGGTAAACCAACAAGTTACACATAATAATACACATTTCTTTGAACATTTCAAAACTTAGTAGTTAAACGAGTTACTTTAAAAGAATCTCATGGGCACTGGAAAGTTAAAATAAAAGAGTATATGGGTACGGGTGTGGCACAGTAGTGATTGCTGAGCATTCAGAGACCCTTGGTTTGATGCCCAGCACTGAAAAGCAAAGGCTGGCACTACCTGACTCAGGAGAAAGTATTTCAAACGTCCACTTACAGGCAAAGGCACCGACATGACCACATTCCCTCCATAGACAGCAGGTACATAAAGAATACTTGTCCCGGTGTGAGGATCTATTCTTTGAACGGGGCTTGGAGACTTTCCCAAACTTGGGTGAGGTCCAAGAGGGGGTGGAGGTGTAAATGCTCTAATAGGATTGCCAATGAGTACAGAAGGATTGGGCTGAACTGTAAAACAAACCAAAAAAAGGAGACTCAATAGCTGGACACATTGACCTTGACAGAAATGCTCTAATCATCCATAGCAAAAACACATTTCCCAGGAGACCCATGAAACGCCTCCACCAAAGAACAAGTGTGCAGAATAAAGCACATTAGAAAACCGTTCCACAGGGCTCTTGAACGTCAGCTGCAGCTGTGCGCAGGGGACTTTCCAAAGCCTGCAGTGTTAACTTCTGAGAAGCTGGAGGTAAGACTTCAAGACACGGAAGCGTGAGTGCGCACCTTGCAGCAGCAGCAGCCTCAAGACTGGGAGCAGACAGTTCCTCAGAACCAAGTTCTGACTTACGGTTGTGACTCAGTCACACATGGAGTGAAGGTGATGCCTGTATCACAGGGCCTTCAAGATGGTTCTAATAAACTTTATCTTGAAATTTTTATGTCATCACATTTATAGGATAGAAATACTTGGAGAAGACTGATGCTGTGTAAAAGGCTGTGTGCTGGTAGCTACAATCTGACCACATTTCAGAAATTAACATGTCATAAAAGAGTAAAAGAATTCACTAAAACTACGAAGTTCTTATCTTTATATGCCTCAGAGATGGGGGGGGGTGGCAGAGGAGAGACAGACAGAAAGACAGAAAGCTCTTTCCCATAGCAAATTTTGTTTAAAGAAATAAAAGTTCTACTCACCAACACCATCATTCTGGAAATGGTCGCTCTGGGGATGATGAAGGCTTTTCCCCTTTAAGAAAAAAACAAATACAAGATAACCTAAGCATGTTTTTTTTTCCTAAGCATGTTTTAACATTAGCAAACAGAATATCTCCTCAGCATGTGCAAACTAAACATAAATACTCACAATTAATATTTGAAAACTCTCAGGCTGTAATCAGGAACTATTTTGACAATGTCAAGTTGACTTTCTTTAGGTCCACACCCTCTCAGGCAACACTGCTGTATCTTTAGTTTTCTGCTTCAAAACTGATGATACCTAAAATCCCTTTTTGTTTCTATCTTAAAGATTTATTTTTATCAAGGCTGGAGAGGTGACTCAGTGGTTAAGAGCACTGACTGCTCTTCCAGAGGACCTGGGTTCAATTCCCAGCAACCACATGGTGGCTCATAACTGTCTGTAACTCCAGTTCCAGGTTATCTGACACATTCACACCAATTCACATAAAATAAAGTTAAATATACTATTTTTTTAAGATTTATTTTATCTTGCTGTGTGTGCATGTGAACACACACACACTTGCGTAAGAGCTCAGTTGTGGGTGGGTGCATAGGCACAGAGGTCAGAAGAGGATATTCAATCTCTTAGAGCTTAATTTACTGAGTTTGAGAGATGACAGGCTTATTGTGCATGTGTGAGGATGCAAACTCCAGTCCTCATGACTGTGCAGAGTTTCTTCACCTCTGCACCATCGCTCTAGCCCCTGTTTTGTTAAGACAGATTCTCAGGTATCCCAGGCTAGCCTCAAACTGGCTATGTAGCTAAAGATGACCTTGAACTTCTGATTCTTCTGCCTCCACCTCCTAAGTGCTGAGATTACAGGTATGGCCACCATACCTAGTTTTATGGGGTGCTAGAGGTGGCTTTATGAATCCTAGACAAGCACTCTCCCATCTGAGCTATATTTCCAGGCCCTCAAATTCTCTTTTTAATAATTTTTTTTTGGGGGGGGTAGCTTGGGTTTTGTTATGTACCTTGGCTGGCCTAGAATTTGTGATAGAATGGACTGACCACAAACTCACAGTGACCCTCCTGCCTCTATGCCTCCCAAGTGCTGAAACTACAATGAAATGTGCAATCAATACAACGATTTCTATCCCATGGTAACATCCCTAAAATTGCTCTAAAAATGAAATGACAAAACATAAAAGCTGCTTTTCAAAAAGAAAAAATCTCAGTGTTCTACTCATAGGGCGAGAACCATACTAACAAGGTTTGATTTTTTTTTTTCCAGTATGATTCATAGTATCTCAAAGTATTCAATTTTCTCTGAAAAAAAGCAAAAGAGACACTGATGATTTTGAGGGAAAATTTAGTTAATTGCTAGGCAGCAATTTGGCAATATAGATCAGAAGCATCAAAAATGTACCGAGACTTTAATACTGTAATTGCACTTCCAGGAATTTATCCAATTGAAATAATCAGTGATCTGGGCACAGATGTTCATCACAGTATGATCTATATGTGTGATAAATGCTTAAGATGCAAATACCCGTCATTTGGGGCTTTATTAAATAAGCAATGACAGAGTCACATGTGATGCATCAGTCTGTCCTTACACGATCACAAGTCACCAAGGAGACAAAGGTATCAATCCTAAGATCACCAGAAACTGGATTCTGCCAACCACCTGCATCAGTATGGGAGCAGATTTCATCCCAGTCCCAGCCTTGAAAACCCAGAACAGAGAAACAAAAGCAAGCCAAGCCCAAGCAAGGTGATAAATCCATGTTCTTTTTAAGTCCCTACTAATGGAGAGGTTAAGCAGCAGTGGAAACTGAGGCAAAGGTAGCCATAATTGAGGTCCACCCCACTTTTAAAGTGAGTGGCTTGATGGCTGACAGACAGTACCACTCTGGGTGCTCTGTGATATACCAAATACAAAAGCAGACGGCGGTTGCCACACACACACACACACACACACACACACACACACACACACACACGTCTTTCAGTCTAATCCTACACTCCATGGTGATATTTTATTTGTATTAAAATGTTATTTGTATGTTAATAAATGAAGTTGCCCGGGGGTCAGAACTATTAGCAAGCCATAGGAAAGCAGGGCAGTAGTGGCATACGCTTGTAATCCCAGCACTTGGCAGGCAGAGCTGGGTAAGTCTCTGTGTGTTCAGGGATACAGCCATTATTGGATACACATGCCTTTAATCTCCATACCAATCATGGAAAACCTGGAGGCCTATACAGACAGGCCGTGACGAGGCAGTCATGTGGCTGGGTTTACAACCAATGAGAAGGCAGAACAGGAACTCTATATAAAGACTTTAACACAGGGGTAGCTCTGGTTCGGAGAGGTAGGGCCACTGCAGGAGGAAGGGTAAGGTTTTAGCTCTTAGCTCTGACCTCTTGGCTTTCTTCTTTGCATTGGGTCTGTGTTTCTTATTTAATAAGAAGGTTGGTTACATCTACAACTCCATGCAGCTCAAAGGACATAGCTACCCACCATATTTTGATTTAATGGGTAATTGTAAACAGCAGATTCACTTGGTTTGGGCAAAATACAGTTTAGTAGCCTATAACTGAAACTGAATGTAGCAGCCAGCTAGAGCTAACTATGTACAGAAGTTATTCTATAATAATTACTTTCATCTGATAATAAACCTCAGCAGGTATGCTTACCTCTGCTAAGGTGCAATTGTGGGATCTTTTAGAAGCAACTGTAGCTCCTACCTTTGACATCTGTAAATGTAATCTGTATCCTGTGTCATTCATTGATTTCAATGTTTACTTTCTTCATCCTCACTGTTTTCATTCAGTAAATGTTTACTAACTTGGAGGACAGGAGAGGTGGCTCAACGGTTAGGAGCACATACTGTTCTTGCAAAGGACCTGAGTTCAGTTCCCAGCAAAGTCTGGTGGTTCCCAACTGCCTGTAACTCCAGCTCCATGGGATTGGACACTCTCTTCTGGCCTCCACAGGCATTGTACTCACATATACAAATCCGAGCAAACACACACATACACATAAATAAAACTAAAAAACAAAGGCTGGAGCCAGACACGGTTTAACTCCAGCACTCAGGAGGCAGAGGCAGTGGACCAAGAGAGCTGATGCCAGCCTGGACTACATAGCAAGTTCCAGGCATACATAGTGAGGTCCTATCTCAAAAAATAAAATAAAACCTCTTAAAAAATTCTCTCTCTCTCTCTCTCTCTCTCTGTGTGTGTGTGTGTGTGTGTGTGTGTGTGTGTGTGTGTGTGTGTGTGTGTGTGTGTGTATGTGTGTGTGTGTGTGTGTGTGAGAAAGAGGGACAGAGACAGAGACAGAGCAGGTGTCTTGGAGGTTGGTCTTCTTCCCTCCACTGTGAGCTCAGGAGATCCATCTCAGGTCACCGTGTTTGCCCAGCAAAGACTTCCACCTGCTCAGTCATTTGCCAGCATGAATTCTCAACTTTCACATATTCTAAACTCCTGTGGTTCCCTGAAAAAATGTCCCCTGTTCTCTTGAATCCTATACTGCAGTGATATTTTGTTTGTGATCTAACAAATAAAGCTTGCCTGGAGATCAAAATGTGGAGCTACACCACTAGTTAGTCATCGAGGCCTGGCAGTGGTGGTGCACACCTTTAATCCCAGCACTCAGGAGGAAGAGGCAGGCAGAGCTCGTGAGTTCAAGGCCACCCTGAGTGGCCTTGATTAATATTAATCCAGTCTAAAAGAGAAAGAGCCAGGCAGTGGTGGCACATACCTTTGATCCCAGCCCTTGGTATCTCATGTCTTTAATCCCAACACTAGGGAGATAAAGACAGGAAGTGATTTGGCTGGGCAGAGAGAGGAGTATAGGGTGGGAGGAGACAGGAGCTCAGCCCCTTTTGGAGTGAGGATTCCTAGAGGTAAGAAGTCTCTAGTGGCTGCTGCTCTGCTTCTCTCATCCTTCAGCTTTCACCCTGATACATGACTCCGAGTTTTTATTAAGACCAATCAGAACTTGCAATAAACCACACCCTTTGTAAAAGCTTGCTATAGTTTGGAAATGAAATGTTCCCCACAGACTCGGTCCTCAGCAGGTGATGGACCCTGTAAGAGGTGGGGTGGAGTGGGAGGTCTTCAAGTCAGAAGCAAGTACCCTTGGGTGGATTTGTGGGACCTGGTCCTTCCTTTTTTTTCCTCCAGTTTGGCTTCCCAACGATGAAGTGGTTGGTTTTTCTACCATGACAAGCAGTGTCAGACCCAAAGCAAAGGGACCAACTGGGTGTAGACTAAAACCTTTAAAATGTGAAAATACATCTTAGCATATTGTAAGTCAATTATATTAGATATTTGCTATAATAATATAACACAGAGCTTCCTTATTCATTAAAAAAAAAAAACTACTTCTTTTTCAGATAGGATGTCATGTAGCCCAGGCTAGCCAAAACTTGTAACATAGCCAAGAATGGCCTTGAACTCCTGATCCTCTTGCTTCTACGTCCCAAGTACTAGGATATCAGGCATGTACATCACCATACCCAGGTAAAGAGTACTTAGAGCATCATTTTACCCACATAGTCTTCTGGGCACAGAGCCAGAGCAATGACTAACACAAGCAAAAACCACCCCAGTTGAGCTAGCTTGGGTTTCACTGTTACTGTTGTTTTGTTTACGTTTTCCCCAACCTCCCTGCCCCCATGTCCGCAATACCATCCTCAACAAGAACCCCACGGTGTGTATCTGACTCCATCTCCAGCTTCTGCATCCTGCTGTCATCCATCCAACACCTGCCACCAAAGGACTTGCAGCTTACTTGTTTATATATGTTTCTAACACATGGCACAGGGAAGTAATTCATTTGTGCACACTGCCCTCTAATAACACCAAGTCAAAGAAGCAAAACATAGCGCATTTTTATGAAGCTAAGAACGTATGACTGTGCATTAGCAGAGCTGCTCTCAGCTTAGCCCCTCTTCAGCTAAAAGACCTTGGAAATATTAAGCCATCCATCCCTGCTCACATTAGGTATAACAATGCCCAACGCTAACCTACTCTAAGTTCCGAACAGTAAGTTTATGCCATGCCTACTCTACAGGAGCCAGCAGACTGCATGAATCCACACGTGCCATTCTCAGAATCTGCTTCTCAGGATGCTAACTGCAAGAAAGGGTTGTTGTTGTTGTTGTTTTTCATGCACTGGAGCAAACAAGCCAGCTGTCTTTGCTCAAAATAACTGTGGCTCAGAACTGCAAATGGCCTTGACCTCCCCATACACCTCAGCTCTGACCCCTCCAAACAGGATGTTTCCAGACTACAGAACCATTTCATCCTCAAGAATCCAGCAAGTTGTCTCAACTTTGTCAAATACCACTTGAAATGAAAGGGTCATTAAAAGACAAGAACAATTTTCTTTATTCAAACATTATTTTAAAACATCATTTCTGTACATAATAGCTTGTATAGACATGCTTAAATGTGTCCGTGGGACTGGCAAGGCGGCTCAGCAGGTGAAGCAATTTGCTGACGCCCCCGGGTTGTCCTCTGACCTCCTCATCTATGCACGGCACCGGAGTGCGCACATGCACAGGCACACACACAAATACGTAAATTACATTAGTAAAAGGTTTTAGATTTTTTTTTAATAAAATAAAATGTGTAGTAATCCTTTAAGCTGCGATTTTATTCGCATGTTCTCTGCCAGTCTCAAGTCTCCAAGCAAGGAGTGCTGGCAGGTAAAACAAAAAGTCCCCAAAGTTTTCACACTTTCAGAGGATGACCACCACATTAAGCATGGCTCCCCACCACGCTGTGTTCTCATTTATCCACCAAAATCTTGGGGAAGTTAACTCTGGCCCAACAAGCCAGTGTAAAGTAGGGCCTTTACCTTGGGTGGTGACTGCTGCAGTCTGCTGCTGTTTCCTGAATGCTGCAGTCGTAAAGCCCGGGGAATAAATTCAGGAGCCAGTGGATTCAACACATATGTCTTCTTGAGTTCTAAAGCCTCTAACTGTGCCTTGATCTGTTCAAATGTGATCCCATGTAGGCTATGATTTTCATGACACAGGGCAATAAATCGCTCCCAAAACTTCCTGCAGAAAAGATTCAGAAATTTGGGTTACAAATGTCAGCAGGTGAATAGAAGTAACTAAATATGATTTCAACTTCTGCCCACCTCAAGTCCTTAAGGCTAATATTCATATGCATACAATATAGACAGAATCTTTCTAGCAAATGACAAAACTTCTTAAGTTTGATACTCAAACTGCAGTCAGTCTAGGAGTATGCTACATATAAAACAGGACCACAAAAAAAGCTTTGGCCACACTATTACAGAAATATATGTTTGTGAGCCATATAGTAAGGTTTTCAAAACTGATGGTAGCTCAATTTGTAGAAAATCTGTACTTCTAGTCTTACACACACACACACACACACACACACACACACACACACACACACACACACACACACAAACATACACAACACAAAAGAACCTAGATATGCTAGATTACGTAAAACCAATTCAGTCAGAACATAAACTGGAGCCATGAAGGAAATAATCCACAGGAGAATTCTCAAAAATAATCAGCTACTCATATATTTTTCTCTTAGAGATAGATGCTTGTCATAAACACAACTTACAATATTGACTAAGTGGTAAAAGCTAAATAAATTATGGAAAATATAAGTCACTGTAAAAATTGTAATGTTCACTATTCATTTCCTTATCAAATCTGTAAATATTAAAAAGAAAAAATACATTCAAAACTTGTTACAACCATTAAAAAAAAAAAGTTGACCCACTCAGTAAGCAGGCTAATGAACTTAAGAGATACATATTTGAAAAAGAGTTCACCATCCTTCACAGTCAAGGAAATCCAAATTAAAACTGCTTTAAGGGACTGGAGAGATAGCTCAGAGGTTAAGAGCACTGGCTGATCTTCCAGAGGTCCTGAGTTCAATTCCCAGCACCCACATGGTGGCTCACAACCATCTATAATGAGATCTGGTGCCCTTCTTCCAGTACGCAGGCAGAACACTATACATAATAAATAAATAAAATCTTAAAAAAAAACTGCTTTAATGCTCCATCTTAGCAGAGTCAGAATGATCATCACCAAAGGAACAAGTGACAACCAGTGCTGGCGAGGATGTTGGGGGAGGGGGCTATTTGCTGCTGGTGGGAATGCAAACTGCTACAGCCACTACAAAGCTACATGACCCAGCTACAGCAACTAAAAGATACAGCACAGAGGCCATGCACATCCCAGATGCATGCACCGCCATGGTTACTGCTGCATTTTTCACAACAGCTAGGAAATGGAACCAGTCTAGATCCCCAACAGATAAGAGGAATGCATACATACATGCATATATACTTCAGCCACAAGGAAAACCAAAATCATATTTGCAAGAAAACAGATGGAATGGGAGATCATTGTGGGAGGCAAAACATGCCAAACTCAAAAAGACAAATATCCTGTTTTCTCTTATATGGAGAATCTAGATTTAGGAGTGAGTGTGTGCACGTGGGGTGGTCATCAAAGTAGAAAGGAGACCATGAGACAAAAGATCTTGAGGGAGAGGAGGCTAAAAAGATTTCATGTGACATGGAGGTAGAAGGTGGGCTGTTGGGAGCATAGGTACCAGCAAGAGTGGCTGATGGAGGACGGGTGAAGACAGGGAAAGTGGGTGAGGAAGGACAAAGTTCTAACCCAGTGGTTCTCAACCTGTGGGCCACAACCCCTTCTGGGTTGGAATGACCCTTTTACGGGGGGAATGACCCTTTTATAGGGGTTGCATATCAGATATCCTGTATATCAGACATTTATATTACGATTCATAACAGCAACAAAATTACAGTTATGAAGTAGCAACGAAAATAATTTTATGGTTGGGAGTCACCTCAACATGAGGAACTGTTACTAAAGGGTCACAGCAATAGACAGATTAAGAACCATTGTACTGACACATATATATTATATATACACAAATGCCATGAGACCCATGACTTCGTAGGCTAACTTAAAAAAGAAAAGAAAAATATACAAAACTACAAAACACTTCTGGATGCTAAACATCAAACAAATAATTTATGACACACAAAACAAAAACAAAAAAACACACTGACCACAGTTGTATGCTATTAAAGGTTTGGGAACAAATCTCCAAATACAAAATAAATATTACAAAAAGTTTAAGTGTTTGGTTATCACTATAAAATGAATACCTATGAGGTTAGAATAATAGCTTACGCTACTGAAGACATGTGAGGTGCCTTCTTCCCTAGTTAGCATCCCAGTGTCCAGATGGACAGTAGGTAATCAAGAAGGCTTCAAAACCATTAAGGAAAAGATTGTGATAGAAAGTTAAGGCATGAGTGGGTACGGGTGACTGACAAGTCTTAACACGCACTTAATTCTGAACTGTGTTTCTTTACAGTTGCATTTTGCCATCTTATTTGTGGGCATGTGTATGTAAGTACAGGTGCACGTAGCTGTGTGTACGTGGAGGTCAGAAGACAAGCCCCATTGGTTAGTTCTCTATCATGAGTTCTGATGGTCAAAGTAAGGTTGTCAAACTTGTACACCAAATGCTTTTACTTGCTAAGCACCTCGCTGGGCCTTTAGTCTTTTTTTTTTTTTAAAGATGAATTTAAGAGATAGGGCTGGAAAAAAATTCCTAAATATAAAGAAAAGGGAAAGTAAAACATCCACACTTGGGTATTTCTGAGCATGGCATAAAGCTAGGAAGATGATCATTTGGTTTCAGGAACTGTGTGCTGCTAAGAAATGCACACTGAAAAGCTATCCTTCGTTTTTGTTTTAAGAACTAAACGTGTGATGGTTTGAATACAGACAGCCCTCACTGGCTCATATATTTAAATACTTGATAGCCCAGTTGGTAGAGCTGTTTGGAAAGAATTAGGAGGGGTGCCAATGGGAATGGGTTTTAAGGTTTCAAAGGCCCATCCCATTCCCAGTTAGCTCTTTGTGCCTCCTGCTGTGAATCAAAATGTAAGTTCTCCTATACCGCTCCAGTGCCTTGCTTGCCTACAGCCAGGTTCCCCACCATGACCATCATGGACTCCGCCCCTCTGGAGCTGTAAACCCCAAATTAATGCTTTATTTTATAAGTTGTCTTGATCATGGTCACTTAGCACAGCAATAGAAAAGTAACTAACACACAAAGAATCCTCCTAAATGAACCAAGTTTGTGTGTGTGCGTGTGTGTGTGTGTGTGTGTGTGTGTGTGTGTGTGTGTGTGTGTGGTGTGTGGTGTGTGGTGTGTTTACATGCTTAAGTCTTTGTATGTATATGGAGGCCAGAGAAGGACTCTGGATGACCTGCTGTATTACTCTCCACCTAAGAAATAAAAATCTTTATCATAATGATAGAAGAAAACCTATGTAAGGATTATCTCTAATGCAGTAGTCATGATCTCAAACTCCATAGATGTTCTACAATATTCAAATATCAACACAGCTCTGCTATCCAATATACAAAAGAAACAAATTCAGGTCTGATGATAAAGCATTAATTTCATAGCCTGGCATCTTAATTTGTGTTGGACTTTAAGACAAAATACAAAGAATTTACTTATTTTACACAGGCTCTCACTTCCTAATCCTAGCTAACCTGTGTAGATCAGGTTTGCCTGGGACTCAGAGATCTGAGTACTGGGATTAAAGGTGTGAGCAACCACATCCATCTCAAGATTTGTGTGTGTGTGTGTGTGTGTGTGTGTGTGTGTGTGTGTGTGTGTGTGAGAATGCCACATATGTGCAAGTGCCCAGAGAGGCCAGAAGAGGGTGGTGGATCCCCTGGAGCTGAAGTTACATGAAGTTGTGGGCTTCCTGGCATGAGTGCTGGGAACTGTACTCTGGTCCTCTAGGAGAGAAGCAAGCACTCTTGACTGCTGAGTCATCTCCCTAGCACCAATGGATTCTTTTTTTCTATCTGGCTTAATTTGTAATATCAAGTCCACTTTACATAGTTTTCACTTCCAGTTTAGATAGTGGGATGTCCTTAGAATATGCTGTTTTAAGATAATGTTATTAGTTTGTAGGTGTGGGTGTTTTGATCTGTCCATCACCTTCATGCCTGGTGCCCATGGAAGCTAGAAGAGGGCATCAGGTCCCCTTGGACTGGAGTTACAGACAGCTGTGAGCTGCCACATGGGTGCTGGGAATCAAACTCAGGTCCTCTAGAAGAGCAGCCAGTGCTCTTAACCAATGAGCCATCTCTCCAGCTCCTTAAACTACCTTCTTATATTTCACATCCCATCCTCATATTGACCTCAGCTATTGACCATGATCTGCAACAACACTGAATTAAGCAGAAATGTCAAAGAACCTCACATTTCATGGGAATGGCTCATTAACCCCAGCGATCAGAACCAAATACCCTTTCAGATACAGGGTGTTTTTTATCTTTTGGGTGGTTTTTTTTTTTGGGGGGGGGAATCTTTTTGCTATTGCTGCTGCTGTTGTTTGAGACAGTGTCTTAATCTCTAGCCCAAACTGGCCTGGAACTCACAAAAATCTTACTGCCTCAAGCTCCCAATTGCTGGGATTACAGGTAGCAGCCACCACACCTGGCATAAAGGACACCATTTCAGAAGCATTCTACACACTTACTATAAATAAATTGAATTTTGGGCTGGAGAGATGGCTCAGTGGTTAAGAGCACTGGCTGTTCTTCCAAAGGACCCAGGTTCAATTCCCAGCACTCACATGGCAGTTCACAACTGTCTGTACCTCTTGTTCCAGGAGATCTGACACCCTTATACAAATATAAATGCAGGCAAAAGCCCCAGTGTACACTAAATAAATAAATCTCTAGATGGATAGATGGATAGATAGGTAGGTAGATAGGTAGATAGATATGTAGGTCAAGTTTCAAAAGATGGAATTTATATTCTAGACCTGACTTATCTTCTTGCTGTCCCATGGACAGAGCCAAAGGCCCAGGTTCTATCCCAACAGCTGCAATAGACAGTGACATCTGGCACGTTTCCCTTTGCACTGGCTCCCTCATGTACAGCACAGAGTAAACAGTGTTATTACCATTCCTTATTATGTTTCTCATTAAGTTCTTACTTCTAAACTTTCAGAGAAAAACACAGGGAACAGGGGTGCTGGAGAGTCACCCAGGGCCTCATGCAGCTTAGGTAAGTTAAGTATGTACTATTTCCTACAAAATAAGTCCTGGGTTTTTAGCAGGGAACACATTCTATGACATATATGTGGAAGCCAGAGGACAACTTTGTGACATTAGTTCTCTAGTTTATGTGGCAAAGGCCTTTACCTATTGAGCCATCTTACCTATTCTCAAAATTCTTAGTTTTTTGTTGTTGTTGTTTTTTGTTGGTTTTTTTTTTTTCCTAGACAGGGTTTCTCTGTGTAGTTTTGAAGTCTGTCCTGGATCTCACTCTACAGACCAGGCTGGCCTCAAACTCACAGAGATCCACCTGCCTCTGCCTCCTGAGTGCTGAGATTAAAGGCATGCGCCACCACTGCCCAGGCAAAATTCTTAGTTTTAAAGATAAAAAAATTTTGGGTTCTCTTCTCCATAAAAGCTCTTTTACACTTTTGACTGTATGTATATGAATGTGTGTCATGGCATGTGAATGGAGGTCAGAGGATAACTTGTGGGGTCAGTTATCTCCTTCTCCCGAAATGATGGCTCTCAGATCATCAGGCTTGGCATCAGGTGCCTTCACCCACTGAACCATTTCAACAGCCCCATGAAGTCTCCTCCAAGGACCACTCACACTGGCATCATAAGGGATTTCTACCACATGGAGTGGAAGGGCAGGTGAGAATTTCAACTGTACTCAGGGATGAGAATTCACCACTGCAGTTAAGGGCTTTGCCATCTTTGGCACTCTCCCTAAAATGGCACTCTCTTACTATGCTGACCATTTTTTAAAAGAAATGTTGGCTAGAAAGCCACTTATGTCTATACACTGTAACGTAATTTCATGTATCTGAGAAGACACAATGCTACTTTTCGTTTTGTGTATGAGTGAGTGCATGTATGTGGATGTAAGTGTGCACAAGGATGGAGGTCAGAGGTCAACTTCAGGAGCAGCCAGGCTTGTGTTGCTGTTCTTTAAGATAGGGTCTCTCTCTCATCAGCCCAGCACCTGGATTTATTTGGTGGTGGGGGGCACTTTGGATTTTGTGTTAGCTTTGTTTCTAGAATCACTGGTAAAATACTGAAAAGTCATGTGAAAATACACACACACACACACACACACACACACACACACACACACATACACACACACACCAAATAAGTATTCCCTTGATGTCCCTGGGTCATATTCTACATGTGTATTAAATATGTTTCTATTTACCCAAGTTAATGAAATGTGTTAATGCTGAAATTCAGTTATTAAGAAAGAATTCCTCCAAGGCTATGATGTAGAACAACGTCTGTCATGCACAATCATCCTGAGTTTTGAAGTCACTCTGACAACTGTTCTCATGAACCACGTAACAGCTGAGGCCTTGAGCAGTTTTATTTAAACTCACTGGCCGGGTGGCGGTGGCGTATGCCTTAATCCCAGCTCTCGGGAGGCAGAGCCTACAGATCTCTGTGAGTTCGAGGTCAGTGTGGTCTACAGAGCGAGATCCAGGTCAGGCACTAAAACTACACAGAGAAACCCTGTCTTGGGGGGGGGGGGGGTGTCACTGCACCAGGCTGCCCATCTAAGATGAATATAAAACAGCCTGCTGTCCAGTTCCTGGTTCGACTAAATGGGGCAACGCATGCCACGTACACAAGGCAGCACCTGGCAGAGATGGTGGTCAGGAGTAGCTGCTGGATTAATATTTGCTGCGGGGGAGGAAGAAGTTCACTGTATCTATTTCAGACTAATAGACAAATTCTGTTCAAAACAACAACAACAACAACAAAAAGAACAGATTAAGCTGGTGTAACACACAGGAATTATTTCTTGAAATCCCAGTAACACCTGAGAATAGCATGTTACTTTCTAATAAACAGTACACAAAGTGGGAGGGTGCTAATGAAGCCCAACTACAAAGAACTCACTCCTCCCTTCTGACAGGACCAGGGAGTCACATCACATCCCCTGGACTTGGCCTGTATTGTTAACTGTATTAGTTGGTTGGCAAAATTATTATTATTGATTTTATCACTACCAACTCTTGAGCTGGAACCATGATCCAAATGAAAGAGGCAATCAACAATCTCACCGTGTAATCTCTCCCTCTCTTGAACAGTTTATTAATTCCCTGCAAACACTTGGCTTAGCACATGAATTATTTGCAGTCCTTGGTAACCGAGATTCAGTTTGAAACAAGTTATCTGTAGACCCAGCCTAAAGTTGAAAATTAGCTCTGCACCTGACAGCAGGCCCCAGGAAGAATTCTTCACCAATCTGCTTGGAGAAAGTGACAATTCATGTCAGAGATAGACTAAAAATGCTAATCCTGTGCCGTCCAGTGTAGTCTGTCCACAGAAGATGTAGCGGCTTCTTCAATAACATTCAGGCTGCTAAGTACTTAGAATTACTTGCTAGGAGAGCACACAGTAATATGGCTCCACACTACTCAGCCCATTCATTCTCCTGAGAGTACAGAGCTGTCTGCACACACATTCTCCCATTTTATATTATCTAATCATAAACATTAAACACAAATACAAATGGCAAAACACTACAACATTCTAATATTCTAACCAACACATTTTGGATAGACAATTGAGAAACTAAAGCAAACTTCTCAGGATGGGAATAAATTAGGAGACTCGTTAATATCCTTGGCCCTGACTAGTAAGATGGCTCAGGCAGCAGAAGTGCTGCCCGTGCCTACATGATGATCTGAGTGCAACCTCTGGAGCTCAGGTAGAGGTGGAGGGAGAGACTCAATTACACAGTTACTTGTGGACATCTATATATGTGCTATAGTGTTAATGCCCACACATATATCATGCATAGGCGCGCGTGCATGAACACACACACACACACACACACACACACACACACACACACACACACACACACACAGTTCTGTAACCTAGAATACATTCCTTTCCCCAGATTTTGTCATTAGTGATTATAAACACATGGCAATAATTTTTCAGATATATAAAACTGATATCATGTGACCACACAACTGCCCCGAGGTGAGCGATGAAACCTATGAGCTTTACTTTTCTAAAGAAAAAGCTGTTCCTCCTAACGTTAGGAGCAGAGTCTTTTGTTAACAGCTTTCCCTTGGAGAAGGTACTCTAACTTGCTGCTGCACCGACGGCTCAGGGGTACATACAGTTCAGTGTGGAGGAGGCCAGGCCTACAGTCCCAGTGCTGAGGAGTATAGACAGGAGGGCAGAGGAGGAGTTGGCAGGCAGGCTCCTAGCCAGCCAGACCAGCAAACTGGTGAGCTCCAGATTCAGTGAGAGAGCCTATCTCAAAACCATAGGGTGCATGGCTCCAGTCACAGCTTAGTGGTTAAGAACACTTGCTGGCTGGAGGTGGTGGTGCACACCTCTAATCCAAGTACTCAGGAGACAGAGGCAGGCAGATCTCTGTAAGTTCAAGGCCAGCCTGGTCTACAGAATGAGTTCAAGGACAGCCAGGGATACACAATGAAACCCTGTCTGGAAAAAACAAAACACTAAAACAAACAAACCAAAAAACAAAACAACAACAAAAAACACTTGCTGTTCTCCAGAGGACCTGAGCTTGGTTCCCAGCACCCATGTCAGGTGACTCATAACCACCTGTAACTCCAGACACCTGCCCTCATGTACACATATCCATACACAAATAGACACATACACATAATTTAAAATAAAATAAAAATTAATTATACAATAAAATAGGGTGCAGAGTGATTCTAACATCAAAAATGAAATGACTGCCAGGGCATCTTAGGGATTGTCTGACTTCTTTTTACCATTCTGAACTCATATGGCAGGTTCTGTCACGCTTATAATATGCAATCAGTCCCTAGCATATCTCTCTCTTTTTCATAACAAAATATTGTAAATTTCTTTCAAAACTATTTAATCTCAGCACTCAGGAGGCAGAGGCAGGTGGATCTCTAAGTTCGAGGCCAGCCTGGTCTACAGAGCGAGATCCAGGACAGTCAGGGCTACACAGAGAAACCCTGTCTCAAAACAAAGGAACAAACAAACAAACAGAAGCCTTAAAAGAAAATGACTACAAAATTCATCAAAACTTGGAACTGAGTTTTATTAGACCATATTATATACATGTATGAAATTGTCAGAAATAAATTTAATAATAAAATTCAGTTTTTAAGGAATTAAAACAACAGTGAAGCAAGGGGAGGGGAAGCAGTAGACAGTATAAAATTTAAACTTGACCGCAGATACACACATATGCCCCACCTCGGGGCTCTGGCACCAGCTGGCCCTTCTCCCTAGACTTCAGCTGCAGGGACGCATAGCTCGCCCTGGCACTTCCAAATCACTTGAGTCACCGTGCTGGGGAGGCTCCTCTGGCCACACCCTTTCTGGTCCCAAACCACTTCATCTCATCTGTCACCCCAAAAAGCTCCTCATGCTCTTGGTTTGTTTTTGGTATTAATTTATCTAGTAAATACTATGCAATGTTCTTATTTAGTCTGTCAGTCTTCCTTTCCTACCACAGAGACAGATGTCTATGTGTTTGCTCACTGACTATCTCCAGGCTAGAGGGGTGCAGAGAACACAGACACACTTGGGGGTATCTGCTGGCTACTGACTGACTGAATATACCGCTATGTATGTACCATGAACAGCCACTAACCAACAGAGCTCTCACTAATACTGGATGTCAGGTAACATTAACAATAAGCCTGATTTTAACTCACCATGAAGTCATACAGATAAATACATGCATAAGGATGTAAATTACTCCATACTTCCCATTTAGAATCTCTCTCAATTCAGTAACACAGACTTACCTACACCTTCCAATAGAGCACAGAGCAACAGGGTCTCCCACCACAGCAACCAGGGACTGTGCTCTTGTGATGGCAGTATTGAGAAGTTTGTAGTTAGACAAAAAACCATAATCCAAGTCCTCAGTGGAGTCTTCCAGAAGTTGCTCTTTCTTTTTAATCGGTGTCTGCTTATGCTTGCAAGTGTGGCGTGTACGTACTGTGCTAAGAAACAGAACTCTGAATTGCTTTCCTAAAAAAAAAAAAAGTTGAAAACAAGGCGAGATCATCACTCTGAATCACTGATAGAATAAACCTTGCATCTTTAAAATCGTAACTGTTAAACCACAGGTACTGGTAAGACATGAGAAATCCCAACCTTATGAACAGCTGTAAGAAGTGCACAGCTGTTCTGGAAAACTGTGGTGGGTCCTCCAAAATGAAACTGAGTGACCATCTGATCCAGCAAGTCCACTTCAGAAAAACCCACCAAACTGGAAGCAAGGTCTCCAGGAGGACTTGCCACCCACACTCAATGAAGCCTTGCTCATGATGCTAAAAAGTATGACCCAGTCAGTGTCCAGACTTACCAGTGTCATTACATATAATGAGTTACTTAGCTGACGCATGCTACAACATGAATGAACCTCAGACACTGTGTTACTTGAATAAAACCTAGTCACAAAAGAACAAGTATAATTGGAGGGGAAAAGCCCTAAACTGGACAGCTCTGAGATCTGAAACGTGTCTGACCTCAAGCACTTTGGGTAAGAGCTACTCAAGCTGTACTATCTGACTCTTATAAGAGGCCCTAAAGCAGTGAAATTCACAGAGAGAAGGCAAAATAGAATAGTGTTAGACAAGGACTGGAGAAGAAGAATGGGAGTATTATTTAATGAGTACAGAGTCACAGTTTGGAAAGATGGGCAGTCCTAGTGATGGATGGGTGGTAGTGACGGCTGTGGTGATGTACCACAGAAATGAACGCACCGCTTGCCACTGAACTGCTCACATAAAAATGCTCAAAATGTTAAGTTTCGTTATGGACATTTTACCACACCAAAAAAAAAAAGTTATTATGATATTGTTTTGTATTTGAAAAAAAGATCTTGCGCCGGGCGGCGGTGGTGCACGCCTTTAATCCAAGCACTCGGGAGGCAGAGAGGCAGGTGGATCTCTGTGAGTTTTAGGTCAGCCTGGGCTACAGAGCAAGATCCAGGACAGGCACCAAAACCACATAGAGAAACCCTGTCTCGAAAAAAACCAAAACCAAAACCAAAACCAAAAAAAAAAGGATCTTGCTAAATTGCCAAGGTTGGCCCTAAATCTACTATGTGGTCCAGGTTGTCCTAAAACTCCTGGTGATCCTCCTGTCTCAGCCTTTTGAATGTTCAGATCACAAGTATGTGCCACCACCATGCCTAGCTTGATTTTTTTTTTCCCTAATCATTATTACTGGAACCAACCTTTGAGATTATCTAGCCCAACATCCACCCTACACAAGAAGTCTTTTTCTGGAAACACGGCTATTTAATCTCCTGCTAGACAGAGCAGACACGGCTGATTTCAAAAAGAAGCCTCATGGAGTCTGGGTTTGTAGCATTTGTTCCTTAGGAATCTAACATCCCTCACTGTAAGGCAAAGATCCAAACATCTGACAACAGCGTTAATATCAGTCTTTAGTTTTCTCTTCTCTACCCCACATCTTCATCTGCTCCTCACCCATGTGGATACAGAACAGAGCATCAGCTGACCTACATTTACTTTGCGAGCATTTGTGTTCATTACTAAAATAACCAATTGAGTGTGACATGGGAGAAGGGAGCCTCTTGCTTCCCATGATCTAGACACTGGAATACTCTTCGTGTTGCATCATGGACCTAACACCCCTGGGCTTTTGCTAGTGTTCACATCATCACACTACTTCATATATTTAAAGGCACAAAGTTTCTAATGACTCATTTCATGAACAGGAAAACAAGTTTGCTGGTAACTTGTCGTTTAAGGAAGTCTACGGATAAAATATTACAAATTAGTCCCCAAATACAGTACAACAGCATGTATTATGTTGTATATTGTTATATCATAGATATCCATAGCATTACTGTGGTGATAAAAAATTTTAATTTGTTTTTATTATCTTTATTTGGTATTGCAATTTTTTTTTAAAATTTTTATTTATTTATTTATTTATTTTGGTTTTTCGAGACAGGGTTTCTCTGTGTAGCTTTGCGCCTTTCCTGGAACTCACTTGGTAGCCCAGGCTGGCCTCGAACTCACAGAGATCCGCCTGGCCCTGCCTCCCGAGTGCTGGGATTAAAGGCGTGCGCCACCACCGCCCAGCTGGTATTGCAATTTTAATAAACACGCAAATTCAGCATTAGCTTGACAGGAAATGAATATATCATTGCTGGCCCAAAATAGTAAGGAGATTTCTTTTTTTCTTTTCTTTCTTTCTTTATATTACATTTCTTAAAGATCTAAGATTGTTTGAGAGAATTACAAATCCAATCTGGACACACTTTAGGCCATTTGAATAATTTGGTTCATTCCAGTTAACACTTACCTTGAACATTCAGCACCCTTTCTACATTCACATCCGAGAGTCTCTTTTTCCGAAGTTCAGCACGGATCCTAAACACCTGGTCAGCATATGGAGTCACCACACCAATACTGCCATCATCTAACTTCCCCCAGGCAACTGGCCACTTCCTTCTTAGCTCTTCTACACGCTCCACCACTTCAAACACCTTCAAACAAACAGACTTTTTTAAATTAGCACTGGTGTTTGGGCAAAGAATATGGTAACTGAAGCGGACTGATACAGGATTGCATTTTGGTAAATGTCATTTAAAAACCAACCTACAAATGGGAGTAGTACATTCCCGACATGAACATAGTAAGGAAGGTAACATTATACTCACATTTCAAACAGTAAAATCCCATAACATGACTAGTGGAAACACTGAAACCAAGACAACGTGCTGGGCAAGTGGCCACGTCTTCCACATCCCCCATTCTTAAAGTAAAAAAGGGCTGGAATGTCACAGAAAAACAGGATAGAATTACCAATGTAGGGAAAACAGGGAAGCAAGTCCACGCCACCCTGGTGCTTCTCAGTCCACTCTGGAGCAAGCCATGGAACTACCCAACCAACCAGAAGATTCCACTGAGTCCCAGGAGGACAAGGCCTGGTATTGTCCCTCTCGTCCCATACTGACAGAACTAAGGAGAACCATCCACCAGCTGCTAGGTGGCACAAGCTTCAGCTAGGATTACGATAAACCTCAAACAGACTTTCCGAATCTGTTCCCTACTTGTGGTACAAGTTCAGCCAAGCCATGGCATGAACTTTCCTATAGATTATATACAGCAAGTTGCTTGGCGCAGATTAATAAAACATGTTCGTAACTCCTGAGAGATTATTACTTAGAAAACAATTCTATCTATCTACCTACACACCTATCTACTTTCTTACTGTCTGTCTGTCTGTCTGTCTATCTATCTATCTCTATCGGGCAAGTTTAATCTATCTATCTATCTATCTATCTATCTATCTATCTATCTATCTATCTATCTATCTTTATCGGGCAAGTTTAATCCAGAAGTCAGGCAAGATTCTAGTGTCATACAGCTGAAGTGGAAATTTTTAAATGATGTCTTTTAACTATAGTATTTATTTAGTATTTACTAACAATTTCTATTTGAAATTATAATGTCTACTGCAGTAAGGAATATGAAAAGCATGTCTTTGCCTGTGTGGACAGATGTGGGGCAAACGAAACACAGGAGATAGTCTGCTGCAAAACCCCAACAGTTTCCACCATGAAGCAACAACCTAACCACTGCCCTACCCTATCACTCCATTCATATTCTTACATTTTAAGTAGCACAAAATGGTATCAAAATGAAAACTGCCTCCCAACAGACCTGCTGTACACTAGTCAAACTCAGCAAAGACTCTAGAAACTGATCAAAGAGCTTACAAGCAAGAAAGAAACGTCTATTTAATGAAATCTGCAGCCCCTGAGTAAGAACAGAGAGAGGCTTGGGCATCCATACTGGGGACTGCTTCCAGAACTGCTTCAGCAGCCAATTTCCACATCCCTCAGATCCCTGTGTTAAGGAAGCCATTGCAGGTGGTTTGAGCAACCAATAAACACTGGCAGACTCTATTTTCCACAGCTCCCACTGCAAACGGCCTGTATTGAGCAGCTAGCAGCAGCTGGGTAGAGCCTGTACCCCTGTCCCCACCTCCTACAGCACAGGGGAAGCGTACAGTCTTTCTCAGGGCAAAAACCCTATCCTATGTACATTCAGCAGCCAGTGAGAATCAGTGGATCCCAACTTCCCTTGGTCTAAATGCAGAAGATTCTTACTAGAGGCTAGAGAGATGGATCAGCAGTTAACAGTACTTTCTAGTCTTCCAGAAGACCTGAGATTGGTTCCAAGCACCCATACTAGGAGGCTGACAAACACTTGTATGTAACTCTAGCTGTAGGGGATCTAAAACTCCTTCTGGTCTCCCCAGGCATTTGTACTCAAATGTAGATATCCACACTGATACTTAATATAAATAAAATTTGTATTTTCAATAAATAGCTTTTTTTTTTTTAAAGTAAACTTCACAAACTGGTAACACTGCTAAGAAACCCAACTTCAGCTGGATCAAAGAATTAAAGGTAAGATAGCGGACGTGAAAAGATACTAGCAGGAGTCAAGAGATCTGTGCTGACAGAAGACTCGGTAAACAAGACAAGTCAGAGAATACTACCCAAAGTGAGGAAATCGATGAAGAAAAATTACCAAAGGGGCATAATTCAACTCCAACCTCTATCTAATATTAGAGAAAATCAGATGGAGAGAAGAAAAAATACATTAAACATACCCAAAGAAAATCAGGCCGGGCGTGGTAGAACACACCTTTAATCCCAGCACTTGGGAGGGAGGCAGATCTCTGTGAGTTTAAAGCCAGCCTGGTCTACAGAGCAAGTCCCAAGACAGCCACAGCTACACAGAGAAACAAAAACAAACAAATATGTGTGTTTACAAATACAAAAAAAAAAAAATGGAGCTTCATTCAGCCATCAAAAGAAAAAATACGTTTTTCTGCAGGAAAATGGATGAACTAGATCATCATATCACATCTGAAATAAGCCAGCTTCACAAAGACAAATAGCATATGTTGTCTCTCACATGGGAAACCTGGGGGCAGGTTGGGGGAGATGGTGTGGATGTGAAAGGATAATTCTCATGAGGAAAAAAAAGGGGGGAAAGAGGAGTAAACATGACCGAAATACTTGATGTACATGCATAAAAATGCCATGATGAAACTTGTTACTCTTTAAAATTATGCTAATATATGCTAATAAAAATGTCCAAGGAAATGATGGCTAAAATACATCCATACCTGATGAAAAACACATGTAAATACAATGAACTTCAAGTTAGATAAATACACCCAGATGTACACTAAGATGTGCACCCAGACATATTACAGTAAAAATGCTCAAAATCAGCCGGGCGGTGGTGGCGCACGCCTTTAATCCCAGCATTCGGGAGGCAGAGGCAGGCGGATCTCTGTGAGTTCGAGGCCAGCCTGGGCTACCAAGTGAGTTCCAGGAAAGGCGCAAAGCTACACAGAGAAACCCTGTCTCGAAAAACCAAAAAAAAAAAAAAAAAAAAATGCTCAAAATCAAAGACAAAAATGAAAGCTTAAAAACAAGAAAAGAAAAACAGCCATATTTACAAAGAGACGCTAAAGATAAACACATTAACTTCTCATCAGAAAGAGAAGGGGAATGGTGTGGGGGGAGACTGACTAGTTAATCTTACATCCAGCAAAACTTTCAAAACTGAGGGAAAATAAAGACATTTACAGATAAACAAACGGAGAGAATTCCCTACTAGCAGACTAGCTGACCACAAACACCAAAGGACATTCTTTGGTCTAAAATCAAGTGGTACCATACAGCAATGCAAATTGCTAGAGTGCCGCTAAGACTTGACCCTGACGAAAGGCAGAGCACAGCTGTTTCTTTTCCTTCCCCCTCTCAACTGATTTAAGAGCAACTGTATAAAATAATGTCAACCTACAACACATAAATACACTATGTGCTGACAGTCAGCACACAAGAGGCAGGTGAACAATTATGCCAGGTAGTCACTCAAACCACACAGAGAGGTGACGAGATCATAAACACTCAATGGGAATAGTAATATAGGCTAGTTGGGAATGCAGCTTGGTGGTGGAACACATAACTAGCATGTTCAACACCATGAATCTCTGTGTCTGTCCCATTTCTCCTCTTGGAATTGTACACACACATATAAACACACACACACACACACACACACACACACACACACACACACACACACACTTTAACAAAGTATCTTTCAAATTATTAAGCATTGACACAATATGTATGAGAATGAAAGCTGAAAAAAGGAGAGTAGATGTAGAGCTATGTAGGAGTTTCTCCATAATCCCTAAAATTTAGTTAGATAAATCTGAAAGAGATTCTGATTTTTTATATATATATATATATATATATATATATATATATATATATATATATATAGAGAGAGAGAGAGAGAGAGAGAGAGAGAGAGAGAGACATCTTAGACAACTAAATATATAATACATGGAAGTTTGCATATACATATACTTATATAATTTAAATGAAATTTCGACATCTGAGCTGACAATGATCCCCACAAGAGCCATCATAGACAATCTAACAAAACACCAGCACTAGGTATGAGAAGCACTCTTTTGAGTTACTCTTCAAGGTTGTCTAAGAGACTCCTAATACAATATATAGGCTATAGCTGTTACCCACAGAGGTGGCAGATAAATCCCTATTGCTGAAGACACCATGCACTTGGGACACAGGACCCAGAGGACACAGCTGGATCAGACATGAAATCCTCCTCCTTGGGGACTAACTTTCATGGTACGAGAAGGCACCATGGAAGCTCCAAAAGGAAAAAAGCAACCAATGGTTCTATCCAGTTATGAACCATAAACAACCAGCATGGCATGATAATCCTAAGGATACAGGACTGGCACATATGCCTTGGCAGTAACCAACAAATCCAGAATTGAACTTAAGACCCACTAAACAAGAGGGAAATCATTCCTGGTACTGGAAATCTAGCCACCTAACCAGGGCTAGAAGTCATGGATCTTGAAAGAGAACCTACAATCACCATTTTACTAATCCAGTATAATCCCTAGTTAAATCTAAATATTTATCCTTATATCCAAAAGTAAGTGTATGGGGCTGGAGAGGTGGCTCAGAGGTTAAGAGCACTGGCTGCTCTTCCAGAGGTCTTGAGTTCAATTCCCAGCAACCACATGGTGGCTCACAACCATTCATAATGAAATCTGGTGCCCTCTTCTGGCCTGCAGGCATGCAGACAGAACACTGTATACATAATAAATAAATCTTTTTAAAAAAAGTAAGTGTAATCCTCACCCTTTGATCAAGGAAATTTCTCACCATTAACAGAAAACCACAGTTGATGAAAATGTAGAGTTGTAAAGTCCAGTTCCAACTGATACTTATCCATAACACAACTCCTGGACCTGAGGCTCAGGAATTATTTCAGAAGAGGTGTGGAAAGATTTTAAAAACCAGAGGCACAGGAAATTTGCTATGAGAATTTGTCTCCTAGAAACGTCAGAGAAGCTAACCCATAAAGTCTGACTAACATGATTGCATAAATATGACCTGAGCAAGGATGATACCAATAGACAGCGAACATGGAAGGGGGAAGTTCATTAGACCTTTATCCTAGACAAAGAACTAGAGGCAACTGAGGGATGCTGAGAGCAAGAGAAATGGTCTTCCCCAGGGAAGAGCACAGCAATCAGTTACCCAATTCTAAGTGGTCAGCCCTGAAAACATACACGTAATATTATACAGACTAAGCAGCTTGTATTTATATATTTGGGGGGGGGGGATTATATATAGAGATACACACACACACACACACACACACACACACACACACACACACACATACACACATACATACATACATACATACATACATACATACATACATGTGTATAAAACAAGGTAAAAGAGGCCATGAATTTCAAAGAGAGTAAGGGGATATATGAAGGAATTAGAAGGAGGAAAGAGAAGGGGGAAATGATATAATTAATAATCTCAAAAATAAAAGTTGTGATTAAAAATAATAATAGCAAAACAAGCAAATACATTTAAATAAACAAATACATACATGTATATATAAATGAAATAATTAAAGAAAGCCCAAGTGGGATTAAAAATCATTTAATCCCAGCACTTGGGAGGCAAGGCAGACAGATCTCTGTGAATTCAAAGCCAGCCTGGTCTACACAGTAATTTCCAGGCCAGCCAAGGCTACATAGTGAGACCCTGTCTTGGAACAATGCAGGGTTTGTGAATATGATCAAAATATATTATATATGTGTATGAAATTAATACCATTAATTATCTAATTAATATATGCTCTAAATTTTTTTCCCTTGAGACTCAGCTTCAGTAAACTGGAATCTGGTTTTCTGTCTGTGGAAAAGCCCCTGGGCAATGGACCTCAAAAAATTTTGACAGCAGTAACTCATGTGACTGAACAACCATGCTCTGGGTAAGTTCAAAGTCTCTTGAAATTTCTTTAAAGTTACATGTTTAATATTTAAAAGTAGCACAAATGTTGTCTTTGCATTTTCATAACATAAACAGAATTTTTCCCAAAATACTTTCAGTCCAGTAAAGTCGTGCTCAACATATCCTACAGCTTGGAGAGGACCTGAAAAACATACCACAAAGGAACAAGGGCCCAGCTGCTTGGCTATGACCCCTGGTGCCACATGAGGACCTCAGCCCCTTTCTAGAATGTAGGCCCTGCTTGTTACTCTCTGTCAGCCCCCCTCTTACCAAGACCGACTTCCAGACTTCCAGCCTGAGTGGAAAAAAAACCAAAAAGAGCTGTACGGCTACCTTCAGTCTTGCCATCTTTAAAGAAAAGTTTACCTGTTCCTAAAATTAAATGGCACAGACTAATGAAAATGTCAGGCTTCTTGGCTTGGAGCTAGGGTCTAAGCACATGGCACTACATTCTAAACTCTAAACCCCTGGTCAATTGTTAAAGGGACATAGGAGTTCCTGTTATGTAACAAAAGCCGTTTCTCTGTAAATACAGGGAGCAGAGATTAGGAATGAAACACACACACTTCCTTCACCTTCCTGTGACAGCTGGAACCTTAACCACAGGCTTCCTAGTCTGCCAGTTTGCCTACTGCCTGATCTGACCCTCAGGACACCCATACCCTCTCTGGAAAGCAGAAACTGGAAGAGCACATTACGAAGCCCCTGATGAGACAGTGAGGCCAAGGTTGGAGACTGTGTGGCCTCTCCAAAGCACAGTATTCTGCAATTCAACTCTTTCTCATTCAAAATGATGTCTCCTTTGAGCTAGAAATTTAACCAGTCTGTTTTAGACTTGAGCCAATAATGCTCTATGTTAGAATATGTTGGTTTTTTCTAACAAAGTTGTGTTTTCTGTTTTAAAATTATTACAAAAAGAAAATCGAATTTTTTTCTCCTGTAGATTCATCTTAATAAATAAATGTAAAGTTTGCTCAATTTTCTTGTAAAGGAAATCAACACACTATAAACTGTCAACCCTGAATTTGAAATGAATGCTCAACAGACTCAGACCAAGAAAAGACTAAAATCAGCATGAAGAACTAAGATACCTCTGCATTGTTATAAAAGGCTGTGCTATTTTTCTCTTGTACGTCTTCCCCTCGTGCAGTAAAGAACGTTAGTGGGTAGAAGTCCTTGTGTGCTGGCTGCTTTCCACTGGCCATCAGTTTACCCTCATAGAAAAGCTCAGAGGTATAGCTGCAGAAAAAGAAAAGAACAAAGGGATCTATCAGCCAAATTAATTTCACCTACACAAAAACCCACTGAATTCTAATACTAATTTATGTCCACAGTTAATTTTTGTCCAAACATTGAATACTCATGATGCCAATAATTTCCCAAAAATATGGACAGTGGTAACAGAGAAGGTCCCTATAACACCATTGTTAAATGCACCCATTTTGTAAGAAATGAAGCCAGAATACAAAAGAAATGATGAGCATTCACTACTAGCTGAACTCTCTGCTCTGAGAAAAAAATCCCTAAGCTGCGTTTTCTTAGTTAACATGTAATCTCACTCATGCGGATCATACACTGCCATGTATCACCTAACAACCCTTTGGTCAACAACAGACCCCATGGACTATACCAGAGTTGAAAACCTCCTAGCACATCCAAACCACAGCAGCAAGAGGTCCCCGCCTCTGTGGTGATGCTGGTAGAAACCCACGAAGGACAGTGATGCACAGTAGGTCTGTTCCAAAGTATTGCTTTATGCACTTACTCTAGTTTGTTATTTCCGAGTGTACCTTTCCACCTATAGAAACATGTCTGTAGAGTGGTCTGTCCCATCATACCGGCAGTCTCCTACATCTCATGTTCATCACGAGACCGAGTTAGAAGACTGGTTACTGTTTAGGTCTGTGAAAAGCGTTCTGATACTCACACAATAACAAAATTCTAATGACAGGTCTCAGACTGCAGCCTAGGATTAAGTGATGGTGACTGCACGTGCAAACACAAAAATGCACAGACTTGGATACAATGCATTGACTGCAGTCTCCAACTGTAAAGGGAACACATTGTCTAGTACTAAACTCTTCACTGACTACAAATGGATGGAACTATGAAAAAGGATGACAGTGTGAGATGGTGACAGAACATAATCTATGCAATGCTTCCAGTGAGATCTAAAAATGGTTTCCACAGGCATGACAGAACAGGTATTACTAAATTATAGGAAGCTTTCACAGCTTGTTTCTGGGGTGGATGTTGACTGGCAAAGAGCACACAGGGGCTCCCAGGTGGCCAGGCTCTACTCCTTCAGCTGGAGCTGGCCATAAGACTCAGTCACCCAGATGTCATGTAGAGGATGACTCTTTTATACATGTGACTGTATTTAAAAGGAGTCTTTAAAACTGTGTTAGAGGTTTCTCCTTCCATTGCCTCCCTTTCTCTTCAAATAGGTGACGTAGGCATGTCATTCTTCATACAGAGCATGTATTAATTCATAGAACAGCGTATCATGACCAGTAACACAGGCATGTCATTCTTCATACAGAGCATGTATTAATTCATAGAAAAGTGTATCATGACCAGTACCACAGGCATGTCATTCTTCATACAGAGCATGTATTAATTCATAGAACAGCGTATCATGACCAGTAAAATCTGAAGTTTTGGTGCTCATACTGCATTATTTCTTATGAAGAATCACAGCTTTAGATTTTGAAGTATTCTTTTAAAAACACAAGTCAGGCATAGTCTGTAACACTCAGAGATCACAAATAATCTACCTAAAGTCACCTGTGCCTGGCCATGTGCTGGCCGGCTTCCCTCCCACAGCCCACAGGAAGCGTGAGTTGGAGGGGACAGCTCACACCTACTTGATGATAGCTTCATGGGAGCGGTAGTTCTCACAGAGGAGGATCCTACATGGAAACTCGGCAGGGTAATGCTCGTAGAGTCGATCAAGTAATGAAACGTGAAGGTTTCTCTCCCTGGCAAACTCGCTGTAAACAAAAGGACTGAGCTGTAAAAGACAAATATACAAAAAAAAAATTAACCAGATATAAAAACAGTACTTTTAAATCTACTTATACAGTCTTCTACACTAAAACTTCTCATGTATTTAACATGCTGAATGTTGGAGCAAGCCACCCCAAAAAATTACTCATATTGTCTACAAACCATTTTATACACTAATACAAGGGATTAGATGAAATTTCCTACTTAGTGTAGTACAGTAACAGAGTCTAGAGTTCCTACAGTTACACAGGGCCCCTCCTACACAACTTAATTTAAAGAGCGTAAATCAGTTACTTCACCAAAACCAATCAATTCTTAAAATATAAACTTGGCGGCTGACGAGACGGCTCAAGGGGTAAAGGGGATTGCCATCAACTTGATGGCTGGAGTTTGATCCTGAGGACCCAGCTGGTGGAAGGAGAGAACTGACTGCTGCAAGTTATCCTCTGACCTCCACATGCACAGCACACACACACACACACATACACACACACACACACACACACACACACACTAAATAAATAAATTACGTTTTTAAAGGATTTACTTTAAAAATAAAATAATAAATTCAGACAGGATGTTGTGGCACACACCTGAATCACAGAACTTTTTTTTTAAGATTTATTTATTTATTTAATGTCTATGCATGTACAACCTTATGCCAGAGAGGGCATCAGATCCCACTATAGGTGGCTGTGAGCCACCATGTGGGTGTTGGGAATTGAACTCAGGACCTCTGGAAGAGCAGCCAATGCTCTTAACCACTGAGCCATCTCTATAGCCCTGAATCACAGAACTTAAGAGACTGATGCCAAAGTGTTGTATTTTGAGGCTAGCCTGGAATACATAGTAAAATGTTGTCTCAATAAATAAGTAAATGAATGAATAAATAAAATTAACTCATAGGATATTTGACTATGATGCACAAATACTAATATTAATAATCAACAAGTTTTTTCCATAATGAAATTTACTGCTCTATATGCTAACCTTAAAAATGAACTTTAAAGGGGCTGGAGAAACAGCTCAGAGGCTAAGAGCACTCACTGCTCTTGCAGAGGACTCGGGTTCAGTTCCCACATCCTCTTCTGACCTCCACTGGCACTGTATGCACATATATACTCCCGTACACACATACAGATAAGTATTTTTTAAATTAACTTGTAAAAACTACAAAAAGGGTTATGTAATTAGCCTTAAGTCAATAAATAAATGGTAAAATATAGTAAGAAAATTTCCTTTTAATCAAAAAAACAATTTTTTAATCAAAAAAAATGATAAACAGCCTCCTTGATCTCAAGAAGTATAAAGAGCCACTCTAGGCTGCACTTTTTACTGCTAAAAATCACACTAACTACTTCAGGCAAAGCAAGAGCACAAAACTCCTTCTGTACACTGGAAGACTCAAACCTGCTCTGCAGACCCTCAACCCACTGAAGAAGCAGGACAAGTTCCAAACAGCATGACAGACAACATCACAGATGTTCTTCTCTCTTTACATGTACGTATGCAAATAACATAAAATCCCACATATTCTTTGAACCTGTGACTATAATTTTAATTGTATGTTTTATTACATATGCTATTAAAAATTAACCCTGCACAAAAACAGATATTAGAAGTAGCTATTACAGGGCCCTTGGCAGACTCTGCTAGATACACCCTTTGCCTTGTCCTGTCCAGTCCTCGAGGCTGCTGCCACGCTGGCAGCCCCACACTGTCCCCACTGCTGCCACCCTGGCAGCCCCACATTGTCCCCACTGCTGCCACCCAGGCAGCCCCACACTGTCCCCACTGCTGCCACACAAGTTGAGGCTCCTTTCCTGCCCCCTCACCAGTTTTCCCACCTGTTTCCTTTAGAACAGAGGCCAACCCAGCTAGTCAGGAGTCCCAGAAGGGGCCCTGCTCTGGTAACAACTGGTATTTTAGAAACAGAATACTAAACATCAAAATACACCTTGCAAGACAGTGACTAAGGTGACGCCTACCTGCATATGATCACCAGCCAAAACAATCCGCGTGTCTTTCGTGGCCAAGGCTAGAGGCATAATGGTCTCGCATTCCATGGCCTGGGCAGCTTCATCTAACAGAATGTGCGTAAAAACCCCTAGAAGGCACAGTGCAAAGAGAACACACATCACAGCGGCAGCACAGCAGCAGACGCTTCCGACTGCACTACGGGAAGAGTTTCCTCCACTAGTCCAAGAGTCATGAGGACTTTAAGGCCATCCTCAATCTAGACAATCAGCTTAAGCATGAGTCTTTTAAAAGGCTGGGGCTGGAGAGGTGACTCAGCAGCTGAGCAAATGCACTGCTCTTGTAGAGGACCTGAGTTTGGTTCCCAGCACCCATGATGGATGGCTCACAACTACTTGTAACTCCAGGGAACTGATACCTTCTGCACACAGACACATACACACATACGTACACATACTCTCTCATATACAGAGTACTAAAAAACAAATGTTTTTAATGTTTTAAAAGAAAAGATTAAACATTTTCTTTTGTTACCATTTTTTTTTTCAGGAACTGCATAAATCCTGAAATTGTTGTCTACTACTTAAGTTAGAAAAGGCAGAGGCAGGGGGATCTGAGTTTGAGGACAGCCTAATCGATAGAGTGAGTTCCAGCAAAGCCAGGGCTACACAGAGAAACCCTGTCTCTCTCCCGAACGCCCCCTCCAAAAAAAAGAAGAAAGAAACCTTAATCATGTGCCATGATTGTTATTTCTACATGACAAGATACAAAAGCAACTTAGCAAAACCCTCAACAAATCACACACACACAAAAACCACTGTCCAAATTTGAATACTTCACGTGATCATTAGTTAACCAAAACCACCTGGCCAACTATAGCACAAATGGAATGGCAGTCATGAAGTTGCCTATCCTGGGGGTTAGGAAATGTTTTTCGGTCAAGGACCAAAGAGTCCTGTCCCTGCTGAAGATCCCACCTTAACTTTCCACCATAAGAGCAACCACAAAGAACCAAGTTAATAAATGGGCACAGGCAGCTGCATTTCATGCAGAAAAAGAGACACTTGGCCAGATATGGCCCACAGGATAGCATTTGCCAAAGGAGCGAATACTCTAAGCCTGGGAGACAGCCACCAGTGGTGAGTGGGCATACCGGGTTCAAGGTCCAGCTGGCAGAGGTACTGGGAAGTATTCAGTGTGACCACCAGCACTCGATGTTTAAGAATGTCTTCCTTCTGGGGCATCTGAAAGGTGGAATGTGTGCTTGAGATCAAACAGTACTGGTGCACAACCGGGTGGACAGTCTTCACCCAGCGGTTTCGGAAGTACACCCTACAAGAGAAGACCACACTTCCTGTTAGGATGGTCACAGCAGCTGATTATTAAAACACTAGACTATTATGTAAGACTACAATGCCAAAAATTAACAAATAAATCTCATAATCATTCACACCATATTAGAGTTTAGAATTTTAGTATAAAACTGCCACTATACCCACAATGACCTTCCTATCAAATATTTTAGAAGATATAAAGATATAAAAATAAATCACAAAATAAATACCAATTTTTTTAAGTATTCAGATTAATCTTGCAACAGAACACAGAAATGTATGTTTTACAAGCAATAATTTTAAAAATTAAGTTTGAAACCTTTCATTCTCAAATTACCTTTTCTCAATTACATTCTTATAGAAATGTACTTAACTCATATTTTGTAAAATTGTATGCTTATAACATTTTTAGTTGAGAACAATTTGCAATAATTTTACTTTAGAAAAGTCTTTCAACTTTTTAAAAAGACATCTGCCTGGGCCGGGCGGCGGTGGCTCACGCGTTTAATCCCAGCACTTGGGAGGCAGAGCCAGGTGGATCTCTGTGAGTTCGAGGCCAGCCTGGTCTCCAAAGCGAGTTCCAGGAAAGGCTCCAAAACTACTCAGAAAAACCCTGTCTCGGGGGGGAAAAAAAAAAAGAAAAAAGACATCTGCCTGGTCTTCTGGAATCTGAAGATGAATTAAATTTTTGAATAATCAAAATTTCTTTAGTGCAAATCTTAAGAAATTTCATCTCTTCAAATAACTACAGTAGAAACTATAAACAGGCCTCAGGTCTAGATTGCTCTGATCTGATGTACTTCTAGCCTTCACCATCCCCACTGACCCACATGACAGGGATCTACTGGCTGCTAACTATGCTCCAGCACAGAGGCAGAGTGCACGGGGCTTTGGAGCAACCACAAAGGCTTTACTCTGAGTCTAATGAAAAGCCATCGGACTGGACAGGCAGTCACGACGACGACGACTCCTGTTGTTAAAAGACAAGTCTGATCTCTGTGCAGAATCTCCTCAGGGAGAGAGTTAAAGGGTGCACAGTGCTCAATGTCTGACAAGCAGGTGGGGCAGGACTCCAGCACCGCTGGCTTCTGTGATGCAAAATCTACTCCCTTGGCCAACTTCCGGGCATCTGCAGGGACATGGAAAGATGTGTTCATGATGGTCCTCCTACGGGTTGATTCTAACACAATCCTAAGTGAGGTGGGGGAAAGCAGGGTACAGAAGCAGCAGGGAGGCACGTTAGGAGGTTAATGCCAGGGACTGGACATGAGATCATGTGGCTTGGATCACAGCAGAAATACAGAAATTGGATTCGCTAGACATTTTAATGTAATGTTAATAGAACTCATTAATGAACTATGATTCTATGTTTCATTTTTGTTTTTGAAACAGCATCTGAGATCATCAAGGCTGGCCTCAACCTCACTACCAAATGGATGGAGAATGATCTGCACTCCTGGTCCACCTACCTCTACCTCCCGAGTGCTAGATCACAGTCACCTGCCTCTAGCTTTTGAAACTAGACAATTTGGGGTAGTGTTTACAAAGGTGGAGGAAGAAATATAATAAAAGTAATATTTTTCAAACCAGAGTATTAACATTGGCAAATGACACTTTTCAGTTCATAATCCAAAATATATCACTGAGAATATAAATGTAGCTCAGGGGATAAAGCCTAATACGCTCAAAGCCCTGAGTTCCTAGCACCACAGGGGAAAAATAACATACGTAAATATATATGTGACAGCAATTAAACATTTTATGTATCCCTAGAAACAAACCAATTCACATATTCCATAGGATTTACATTAAACCTTAAAACAGAAGATAATCTGGTATATATAATTTTAATTCACTGAAACTAGATAATTTGGGGTAGTGTTTACAAAGGTGGAGGAAGAAATATAATCAAGGTAACACTTTTCAAACCAGAGTATTACTGTACATGTAGTAAATTCATATGCGATAAGCAACTAAAAATGTTACTACTAGCCAGGTGGTGGCGCACACCTTTAATCCCAGCACTCAAAAGGCAGAGACAGGCGGATCTCTGTGAGTGAGGGCCATCCTAGTCTACCTTGCGAGTTCCAGGACAGCCAGAGCCACAAGAGAAACACTGTCTCAAAAAAACAAACAAAACAAAAAAGTTACAACTTAGAACAGGAATTGTCAAAACCTGATGATCCCTTTGAAAAAAACAACAAAAAAAATGTTTCTTTAAAGAGTCCCCAAAATGACAGCTGCCTTCAACTTCCCCAGAAAACAGCAAGCACACTTCCTCCAGATGACTGCCCCCACTGCACCATGACCTTGCCAGGGTCAGAAACTTAGCCTCAGAGCCACATGCAAAAAGAAACTGCTTTCCTCACACTTCTTTTCCTTGTGTTTGTTTTTATTTGTTTGTTTTGTAACTTTAAGACAAAGTCTCCTTATGTAGCTCTCGCTGACTCCTGATACAGACAAGGCTGACCTCAAATTTGCAGTAACTCACCAGCTTCTACCTCATAAGTACTGGGATTACAGCCATGTGCCACTCCTCATCTGGCTTTCTATATTTCTTTTTTGGTAAAATCTCTGAATTCTACTCATTTGTCTGTTTATTTATTTACCTATCTTTGGGGGAGGGGTGCACATATATGTGATATATGAACATGTATATATATCTCCCAATTCTAAATAAAGTAAACCAAAACTCAATGTAATCTAAAATGTTGTCTAAGAACTCCAAATACTTTAGGCTCAGTTGGCAACTACAAGAAATTTCATGAATTCTAATCCTAAGTATGTGTGCTTACCCATACTTACTACTATATTTACTCACTGACTATTGAACTATTTTCCAGGACCAACTCCACACTACAGGCCTGAGAAGCAGCCAATTCCATCAGCCTGCCTTCCCAGCAAGAGCTTTCTTCTTGGCAATCTGTAGACATTTGGTGCCCTCTTGTGTTGCATCTCTCGAATTCCAGAACAATGTCAGTAACACTGATTTTTTTCCCTCTGGCTAGGGGTGTGGCAAGTGGGTAGCACTTCGTAGCATCACCAAGCCTGTGAAGTTCCATCCCAGGACCACCCAAAGAAAAAGCAAAACCCTCAGAGAAGCTCAGCTTCCCAGAGCAGTTAGTCATTCTAATTAATCCTCTCTAGCTCCCAAACCTATCATGGTTATTATTCAGTAGGAAAACTATCAACTAATCTGAGCTAATGTTATAATGCAGACTAAGAATTCAAGACACAGATCCTCCTAGGCTCCAGCTGCAAGCTAACACCTTTCCTAGAGAGAAAAGCTACAGTATGTAGGGTGTTGTATAAAGAAACACTCGAGGAAGGTAGGCATTTTTCCATTTTATTCTGTTTATGAATGAAATAACCTGAACCTTGCATTTGAAAATAATTATTTTTCCATCTTGGATTCAAGAACTCTAGAGCTAAGAAAAAGTGAGATCTCTGCTATTGGACAAGTTTCTATATTTGGACCACTCTGACTATACTCTACTAGAAAATCACATTACACATATGGAGACATATGTCATGGTAGATCCTCACAGCCCAATGCACATGGAAAGGCTATATAAGCTAGAAAAATAATGGAGTCTACTCTCAAATCTCAAATATCCTACGCTAAGTCCAACAATTCACTCAACTGTTCTGTTTTTGTTTGGCTTGTTTTTTTGTTTTTTGTTTTTTTCAGACAGGGTTTTTCTGTGTAGCTCTGGCTGTTCTGGAACTCACTCTGTAGACCAGGCTGGCCTCAAACTCATAATGATCCACCTGCCTCTGCCTCCTGAGTGCTGGGATCAAAGGTGTGCACCACCACCACCACCAGCTTCACTCAACTGTTTCTAAGCCAAGAAGGCAATGATATCCAAGACTGCCACATTTTCTATGCAACACATACATACACACACACACACACACACACACACACACACACACACACACACACACACACACACACAATGTTCTAGCACCACTACAAGTAAATAAAACAATCAACTCTTCTTCATTAGAGTGAGAACACTCAAGGTAAAATGTTAGCTCTTCCACTTTCACTGTGAGGTCAGAGGTTAAAATCTGCAACCTACTGTGAAAGGATCCTTCAGTAAACATCTTGTCTTCACTTAGAGAATAAGCGGTCAGTATTTTATTATTACACATAACTGGGTTCTACTGCACTGATAATTTCTGCTGCCTTTAGAGTGAGAGTACAACACAGCATGGACATCTGTGTTAACAGGCCATGCCACTGTTCTAAACACTTTCAAAAGGTTTTAGTGACAGGAATTAAAGAATTAAATAGCATAACTTCATGTTTCCATGCCTGGACTCAACTAGGAATAAGAGGTTAGTCTATTATGGATCTAAGTGCGGTTAGAAATTAATTTTAAGCAATAATTAATAATCATTTGAACAACCTAGGCCATGATATATTAGTTTGCAGAATGGTAAAACTAAGTATTAATTCGTATAACAAACAACAGAAGCAAATGGTATAATAAAAAAGTATTTATGATTCTTTATTGTTTTCTGAAGAAAAGGATTTCTATTCTCCCACAATCTATATTTAAGTACATTTATGTCCACATATAATCACTGGACCTTTCTATAAGCAACCGAAAATTTCCTCTGCTGCTCTCTCTCTTCTATGGTAGCAAGAAGTCCTGACCACGTCACCACGGTGCTGCAGAAGTCACCGAAGTGCCTCTGCTTCTCTAACGTGCAGCTTCCAAGAAGTGACCACAGCCAGAATTGTACTCCGACAAGAACTGTCATTCCATGACTACTCTGCTGTGCAGAACATGCTAGAAGTTTAATCAAACTCCATTTGATGCAAGCTAATCACTTATCTTACACTATTTTTTAGATGTACATACCAAAATCTACTCCAACCGTAACAACAGTTTTACACGAGAAACTTAAAAAAGGATGTCTTTCTGTATACATAATGTTTCAGAAATAATCAATAATTTTTACATTTTGCCTTAATTTAAGGATTTCTTCCAAAGACATAACCTCCAAATGCCAATGCACAGTTAATGCTTTAGGTGTTTCCAAAGCCTCTAAAATCTTTACAGACACCTTTTCTTAAGAATAACAAAGAACGATACAGATACATAATAAGCCTTAAAAATACCTGAGAGGTCTTGCCTGGGGATTGCCTGCTTCTACATATGGATGTAAATAATCCTTTATGTAGAGGTCAGCAGCACTATTAGAATGGGTGCAAATGAGAATCCTGCTGAAATAAATGGTGCAAATAAAAAGAATGACAACACAAAGCTAGTCAAGCAGTATATAATACCAAAAGAGCAGTGGCCATCTTATACGTCTACTTCCCTCACCCTACTCAGATTCTTCACCAGGACCCCATGATGCCTTTAGGGGAGTATGTTACTCTAAGCCAAAGAGGAGTTCCCCCAAATAATTTTTAAATCTGTCCATAATAAACACTTTAAACCCAGCTCTTTGAGTTCTAACATATCCCATCCCTCGGCAGACTTGACGTTTTAAGAGCTATGTTAAAAACTATCATTGTCTACATTGCCAGCTTCTAAAACAGCATATTTTAACACAATACAAACTTCATTGCTTTGAGGTCTTACTTTTCCTTTAATGAGTAAGAGCTGGATAAATTGTCTCATTAGCCCTCATTCTATCTCTACAACAAGAAGAGAGGCTGTGCCTGCCTAAGGAGACAGGGGACCGCCTCCTCCGGCTCACCTCGTCTCCTGCTGCTGCAGTATGTGCTTGACGGCCTGAGCCAGCGTGAAGGTTTTGCCTGTCCCATAGGGTCCGATGATGAGGACAGGTGGCAGCTGGATGGAGAGCGGTGTGGTGATGGCCAGAACAGCTTCCTTCTGTTTTGCATTTAGCCGAGGATCCAACTGCTCATCCCATTGTCTGTAAAAAATATAAACATGACAGTGTTGTCAGTCTCCCCGACACTTAATCTACCCAAGCAGCAGAGCATCTATAACAGCCAACACTTATTCTGAAACCTCTCAGATTACTCAAGAAAGTCATTATAAAGAGTTCTGCCACAAATCAAAACTAACCTGAGTTAGCTACTAATCTAGAGAAATCAAACACTTGTAGTCTGTTTGCTGACGATATTACAAAATGCAGAAAACTGTTTCCCACAATGAGGAAGCTATCAATTCCTCCACTGCAAATAGAATGCAAAAAAAAACTACTACTGAAATTTGTACTGCTGATCTATGGAAAGTTCTCCAGACAGGCTTAAAACACAAAGAAAAGGAAAACCTGCATCCCCCTGGTTTAGAGATATCAAAGTTGATTAAGTAGCCAATTGATATTTTCTAAAATGGAATAAAAATTATTTTATTCCCAGCGCTAAGTTAATTCAATGTCTTTTCTTCTTTAGCCCAATCCAATACATTCCTGCAGTTAGTTTACAGGCTACATGCTGAAGAACGACTTCTCAGCTTCATTGTCTATCTACATTCCCTGGGATTCCAAAATAGTTTAAATGGCTACTGGCTTCTCAGGTCCTAGACACAGGACCTTCGACTACTGTCCCACTGCGGTGGGCAAGCCTGGCCCTGCTGCACAACGGCTTCTTGGCACTTCTGTAGCTGATAGTCAGTACTGTTGGACACATGAACAAATCCAGTCATAATTCCAAAAGCTTCACTAGGAGGGTACTTCACATTTCAGACTAATCTTCCTCTTTAAACTTGAACTTAATATTAACTTCAATGTACAAGACTCTCTTGATACTCAAAATAAATAAGACATGGTCTCATACTTTACAAAGCCCAGAGTCCAGGAAAAAAGTTGAAATGTACACAACTGACAAAAATGAATTTAGAGAAATCACACTGGAAAGCAGAGAACTGTCACAGCAGGGACTCAGTAAGTAAGTGCTGAGATCCTGAAACCCAAGTATCCCGCTCATCTGCTTGAAGAGGGGGCACTTAAGCTGCTCATGACTCTAAAGGACCAAATGATCTTCAAAAGGCTGGTCCTGGACAAAGACAGCAGAGGAAACCATGCAAACATGAGGAGAGACATACAACGAGGACACAGCATCAGGGTCGCACATCAATGTATTTAAAGCTAACAGACTAGAATCTTCAGGTGGCTAGTGATGTTGCATGGATTTTATCACGTTTAAAAAATTCTATAGGAATAACAAAACATATGGAGGGGCAAATAAGTATAGGAAGGCATAGATACATGTCAAGGCAACCAAATGCAGCTAGAGCATGGGGACTGAGGAAGGAAGAGGACAGCGCTGGAAGGCACTCAGTGAGAATGGATGACAGGGCTCAGAATCGGCCTCTCAGACTTTATCCAGAGATCTGCACAGGAAGAAATGCCATGGTTATTTTAAAAAACTAACTTTGGAACAAGTATTTGGGTTGGACCAGACAACAGAGAGACAGACAGCAGGATGGAAGATCAACAGAATGCCACAGAAATAGTCCAGGCATAACTTAAGCACCAGTTACAAGAATGGACAGAAAAAGACGGATGCAAAGGAGCTCAACCAAACAAGAGTTGAGATGTCCCTGGGTTCTAAAATCAGGTCACAATCACTTTCAGGACAGTGAGCAGCAAAGCCACAGTAAATGAAGAATGCTGGAGCCACACAGACTAGTGCCTGTTGAGAAATCTGGCAATAAACAGAAGTGGGGTGAAGCAGCAACAGCAAGTTCCTACTAAAAGGTACATCATGTTTTATTCTGTTTTAGGGCCAGAAGCAATGGAATATTGAGTAGACTTGTATGTGCAACTTCTAGGCCTGATCCATAAAAATGTACCACCTGGTCATCTGTGTTCACTCTTTACTTGTCAACATGCAGGTGACCTTGGAAATCAATCACTAAAGATCCAAGACATCCATCAGTAGGAAGCACTCTGCCAGGTGGCCACCCAACCATGTCTTTATTGTATAAAGCCACTTAGATATTTTTTTAAGGTCAAGTAAGCTAGGAAGGCAGAAGTTAATGGGACAGTAACCAGTAGCAAAGATGAACAAATACTCACACAGTTGCATATTCTTAGAACAAACCAGCAGTACTTTACTTAACCACGGGTGGAGGTGACAGTTAAATATTTCGCTATTTGTACAACCCCTAACATGACAGCAGTTTCCGAAGAAGTATCTTCTAACCACTCCCTCCACTTTGCTAACTCACAGTATCATCTCAAAGTTGTTTTATATATTTGAACCACTGCAGAAAGGTCATGATTGTCACATTAGAATTCCATTTGGAAACATCCCTAAACTATTCAGTGTTCTATCAAATTGAGACCACTGAGAGAAGCCACAGAACTAACTTACAGTATGAATGCCAAATGTTTCATTCATCTCAAGAACATAAGCAAACTTTCTAACAAAAGTATGCTTGAGCTCAGTGTACTAGCTTGCACTGCAGTCCCAACACTGAAGAGACTGAGGCAGGAGGACTACCACAAGTTCAAGGTTAGCTTGAGCTACATAACAAGATCCAGTCCAGCCTGGCTACAGTGTGAGATGCTTTCTTAAAAAAAAAAAGGGGGGGGCGGAAAAGAGGAAATCAAGTTTGCTTGAGCTGATACAGGCATTCAATTTAATATTAACATCCTTCTTTTTTCTAAGAAATCTCTTTTCATACCTGTTAGGACTCCAAGGTATGGTAGGAGTCATACTGATGTCTGGAAACAAAACACCATTGTCCTTAATCCTGTCTAGTGCATAATGCATTTCACAGAGGGGTAATCGATTCAACTGAAACTGAAGCTCGACCTGAAACACAAAATGAACATTTTTAAAACAGCTTTTACACCAACGTCGATATTGACAGTATACAAAACACTTCATGGAGTCAACAGTTTGCAGGACAAGTTTAGAGCTTCTTTCAAACTACGATCATATCCCAACAGTAATTAGTATAGGAAACACCGGCTGCGTTTGTTAGGCACTGTAACAAAGCAGCTGCCATGGATGACCTCATGTGATCATACTAACAGTATACATGCTATTACCTCATTTTACATAGTAAGAACTGAAATCTTATAAATGCTAGATAAAGAGTATGAGTCCACCATGCCCATGAAGAATACATCTGATAACATCAGAACAAGTGTGTGGTATCACATGTTGAGTGATAATCAGTCTTACAACCCTGTACAGACTGTCAGTGAATAATGGTCCACTAAGTTTATTCAAAAAGACAGGCTAGCTTTCTACTTAAATATCAAAATTTGAACACAGGCTTCACCTAAACACCATTAATGCAAAAAGAAAGGAAGCAGACACAATGCTGATCCCGTGAGAAGCTCTGCTCTTCCGTTGCTGATGTCAATGTCTAATCAGAAAGCTCAAGCTTGTACAAGACGGGAGCATACTACATGTTCCTTAAATTCAAAAGGTGACTGCCCAGGATAAGACTTCAAAGTCAAGTGCACTTCTGGCCGGTGGAGGGTGAACAAGCAGCGGGCAGCAGCTGACGCTGGGGTGGGAACACTCCAGGAAAGGCGCTGCCTGAAAACATACCTGTGTGTCACAGTCAGGCCGAAGATTAAGCTCTTCACAGCATTCCCTGGATATCCTTAAAAATATATACTCTTTTGTTTTTTCTTCAATAGTAGCTTCATAAACCTTCTCTTTGGTTCCCTGGGTCTGTACTAGCTTCTCTTTAGGGACTGGTAATAAATAAACAGCATTGACTTTGGTCATCACCAGTCTTCCAGCCAAAGTATCTTCAGAAAGGGTTTCAGTAAGCTTAAAACGACCAAAAAGTTGTCCATTCTGAGCATACTTTGCACCCCCAGAAACTCCAGTGAGCATGAAGCTTGCTAAAATCTGCAATTGCACTTTAAGGTTGAACCTAAATCGAAAGCAGAAAACTAGTTTGAGTATTTCTCGTCAAAACCATAAGAACTAGAAAAATACAACAAAGGAATTCAAATATAAATATATGGAAATGTAAACTTTGTACCGATTCCCCTGTACTGAATTACCAACTCTATATACTACAGTATCTTTCTCCCCTAAATCCAAGCTGAAGACAAGTCACATTAAGCATCCTTAGTTGTGTTGAAGAATACGGATTTCTAAATGACTGAGTGTGGCCCTGAGTGGGCTCAGTGGGTAAAGGCACCTGCTGCCAAGCCTGGTGACCCGAGTTTCATTCCAGAGCTCACATGGTCGAAGTAGTGAGCTGACTCCTGAAAGTTGTTCTCTGACCCTATATGTGAGCCCTGCCTCTCAGACACAGACACACACACACACACAGACACACACACACACACAGACACACACACACACACACACACACACACACATACACAAGCACAAAAAAATAATTCTTGTAAGTCTGAGTAAACTACAGGTGATTTTTAATAAAGTGGAATACATTAACTAATAGGAAAACCTGTTCAAACAGGGTTGAGATAATTAAGACTTTAAAATTACCTAAGCTAAGAGGAAAGGAACTGCATTAAAACTACAATGGACTTTCAGCTGAGGGCTTGCCAGGTAAATCTTACCAAAAGAATCTAACCATAACATTTCTCTCTCGGTAATGCTAGCCAATAACAACCAGAATAAAAGTTTATCCATTATTACAAGGAATTGAGTCCATGCAGGAGATTCACTATGAAAAAAAAAGAGGTCGGGCCAGGTGGTGGTGGCACACACCTTTAATCCCAGCACTCAGGAGGCAGAGCCAGGAGGATTTCTTTGAGTTCAAGGCCAGCCTCGTCTACAGAGCGAGATCCAGGCACCAAAACTACACAGAGAAACCCTGGCGGGGAGGGTCGACCTATTTTAGCAGACAACAATCAGGACACCTGTGTGCATGTGAATATGAGAGAATGTGTGCTTGAAGACATCACAGAGAATCAAGATTAACTTACACAGTTAAAGAAACAGCAGGGTGTGGTAGTGCACACCGTTAATCCCAGCACTTTCGAGGCAGAGGCAGGTGGATCTCTGAGTTCGAGGCCAGCCTGGTCTACAGAGTCCAGGGCAGCCAGAGCTACACAGAGAAACCTTGTCTTGAAAAATTAAAAAAAAAAATAAAAAGAAAGAAAGAAAGAAAAAGAAATATTCACATAGAATACACAAGAGGTATAAAACCAAAAAGTCTATACATACTAAAATTAGTATTTAATAACACAACTTTATATGCAGACCAAATAAAATCCAGTAGGATCTGTCTTGTATGAGACTTTCCAAAAATACGGCTACATTTCTCTCATTCTGTATGTAATGTTACTGAGTAATTTAAAAAAATGCAGATTTCATCTTCTCCAACTATATCTGACTCTTCAAAGACCAGATTTATGCTCAGAACTCAAATTAAAAAGCCTGAACATGAAAGTGAAGTGAAGCTGCCCAGCTGATAGCCACTGTCCACCTCACCATTTGAAGAGAACCCAAGCCCTGGTGTCATGAGGGAGTCTCTAAAGAAAGCGTCAAAACTAACTGCCTTCCACACATCAAAACTGCCTTCCATGTGATGAGAAGGACCGGGTCATTGAAGCTCACTTAAGTTGGAAGAGACTGCCCCTAACACATCGCAGCCTGACAGACCTCTCTCTGTTGCCAAAGGCCAAGCTGCAAATCGTCTCCCTTCTACTTTACAGTCACTCTCCTCTTTAAACTCCATCTTCCTTGGGTTTCTGTAGAGCCACGCCCTCCAGGGACTCCCTGCTACCTCCCTCCCTTTCTATCCAAAATCAGTCACCTTTTCAACCAGTGTGCCCTCATCCTACTCTCTAATAGATACCTTTGTTCCTGCATTCTCCATGCCCAGATGTGTAACACCAAATAACCTTTGACCTCTCCAACATGACTCCAAATCAATGCTTCCAGGCATTATGCAAAAAGGCTCCACCATTCAGTTAGGTCTCCAAGCCAGAAGTTGAGTTACATTGACTGTTCCTGTCGCACAAACCGCCATTCCCCTCACTATACTATCACAAAGCCCTGTTTTCTGGGGGCACTATGGGTTCCTACTACTGGTTAAGACATTTGCAACTCAACATTTTTAACCTGATTACTATATAAACTTGAACATGGCTTTCTGTCTCTAATCTATTCTCCCTATCATTATATACAAAACTCTCATTTCAACAACTTTATTCCCTAATAAATTCTTAAAATTCTGTAATACATTTCTTAACCATCTTAGGCAATATATTCAAATTTTACTGCTATATTTAAATTTGAACCCACCATCCCAAAACTTGACCATAATTGAACAGTCCTGAACATGAAGGCCATAGCCTCACAGCAGCAGGAGAATCTGCTGTGTCACTAACCAATGCCTTAATGTCCTAGACAACAAACACCTCAAAAAGCAGAGTTTCTTGCAGAAGACTGGCCATATGCTAAAGATGCAGATTTAGCCTTTCTACTAGAAACCACTATTTCTAACATCTCCTCTTCTTAAAAGGCTGGTACACTAAACTAAAATCCCAGTCATAGCCTCTCTCAAATATTAGAAGACTAATATCTGACAGCTTGAAGCTGGAGAGCTGGCTCAGTGATTCAGAGCGCTGGCTGCTCTTCCAGAGGACCCGCACCCACATCAGGCAGCTCACAACCTCCTGTATGTAACTCCAGTTCTGGGGACCTAACACTCTCTTCTGGCCTCCTTGGGGTGCCTGCACCCACATGCAAATAAATACCTGTACACAGACACACACAGAAACACATAATTTAAAACAAAATAAATCCTAAAAGAAAACTTTGAAATTTAATAATTCAAATACTTAAAATACAAAATACATTTGAAATGAACAAAGACAATTTCTGCCACTGTTTCACACCACATTTTGAATCAATCTTGAAGCCAATATAACGTCAGCCTTCCAGGAGGCAAAACAGCCAACAAAATTTCTACTGTTGTAAAACCACTTTGTCTAGCTGATAAGAAATGTGGTTGTAACCAATGCCAGCATTCGTTAGGTCAAACCTCTGAAGTGATATTTTCATTTTCAAATACCAAAGCTATAGAGCAAATTTGATTTCATGAGATTTTCCCCACTAAATGAACAAGGATGAGCCTAGTAAAATTAACTATTGGGAGTTTTTAGACAACAGTTTAGATTCCACTGCGTTTGGTTTGCTGATGCCGAGTGGAGAAGTGAGGTAACCCACGGTAGCTCAGGGCTGAGATGTGACACACATCCTACTCCCACACTAGGCCTGCCGGGCAGCTGGGCACTAGAGAGTCGGGCATGCAGACCAGTTAGCCTTGCCACTGCACAGTTCAATGGAGACCATAGCTTCAGTTCCTGTCTAGTCTTCGGATTTTAAGATTTATTTTTATTATTTTTAATTGTGTGTATGTAGAAGGCATAAATGCATGTATGACAGGTGCTCTCAGAGGCCAAAGTGTAGGATCCACTGAAACTGGGGTTACAAGCAGTTGTGAACCACCTGATGTGGGTTCTGGGAATAGAACTTAGGTGCTCTGTTGTAGAATATTATTTTAAGGTGTGTTACTTTGATTTATGTTGCATTTAACTCTGTGAAGCTGTGTTACTGTGCCTGTCTAAAACACCTGATGGTCTTAATAAAGAACTGAATGGCCAGGGGTGGGGGTGGGCATTGGAGGGTAGAGGATGGGGAATGAGAACATAAGGAAATGGGATGGTCGAGATGCAACAGGGATGGAGTGGGAAAGCAATGAGAGAGATACCATGATGGACGGAGATATCATGCAGACAGAGAGAAACCTAGTTCTAGGGAAGTTGCCAGGAATCTCCAAGGATGACCCCATCTTGGACTACTAGAAATGGTGGAGAGGGTGCCTGAACTGAGCTGGCTTGTCCCAGTGATCAGTTCGGTAAATACCCTAACTGTCATCACAGAGCTTTTCTCCAATGACTGATGGAGGCAGATGCAGAAGAGATCTACAGCCAAACACCAGGCAGAGCTCCAGGAGTCTAATCAAAGAGAGAGAAGAGGGATTCTATGAACAAGTGCATCAGGATCATGATGGGGAAACCTGCAGAGACAACCAAACCAAACTAGTGGGAACTCATGAAAGTTGGATCAATGGCTGCAGAGCCTGCATGGGACTGGACTAGGCCCTCTGCATGAGACAATTGTGTAGCTTGATCTGCTTGGGGGGCCCCCTGTCGGTAGAATCAGAATCCATCCCTGGTGCATGAGGGGACTTTTTGGAGCCAACTACCTATGGTGGGACACCTCTTGCAGCCTTGAGGCAGGGGGAAGGGCTTGGACTTGCCTCTACTGGATGTGCCTCCCCATAGGAGGCCTTGCATTCTTGTGGGAAGGAATGGGGGGTGGATTGGAGGGGGGGGAATCTTTGATTAGTGTGTAAAATGAATGAAAAATTCTTAATAAAAAAACAAAAACAAACAACCAACAACAACAACAACAAAAGAACTGAATGGCCAATAGCAAGGTAGGAGAGAGGACAGACGGGGCTGGAAGGTAGAAAGAACAAATGGAAGGAGAAATCTGGGAGAAGAAAAGAAGAATTGAGAGAAGGAGGAGGACTTCAGGAACTAGCCACCCAGCTACACAGCCAGACATGGAGTAAGAGTAAGATTTACAGAAGAGAGCAGGAAAAGCTCAGAGGCAAAAGGTAGATGGGATAATTAAGAAAAGCTGACAAGAAACAAGCCAAGCTAAGGCCAGGCATTTGTAATTAGGAATAAGCCTCCGTGAGTGATTTATTTGGGAGCTGGGTGGTAGGACCCACAAAACAGCAAAAACAAACAACAACAGTCCTCTACAAGAACAGTACATGAACTCACTCTCTGAGCCATCTCTCTAGCTCTAAAGTCTTACTTCTTTAAAAGTGTATCTCTCAGAATTGAATATATTTCTTCCAAGGTAGGATCAATGAATGCATATCAACATGTGGCCTAAGTTTGTTCCTGAAGAACCTGAAGGCTTCCGTGAAGTTCCATGAGATAAAGTAAATAGTCTCACTCTGTAACTGAGGCTAGCTCAGACACTGCTAGGTGGCCCAAGCTGGCTTTGAACTCGTGATTCTCTTGCCTTTGTTTCCTGAGTGTAGGGCTACAGATGATAACACTAGGTCCAACTCTCTGGTAAGTTGCTGTGCTTTTGTTTCTGTTTTGACACAGGATCTTACTATAACAGCCCTGCCTGGCCTGGAATTCATTGAGCTCCACCTGCTTTTACCTCTCAACTGCCCAAGTGCTAGGATTAAAAGCATGGGCCCCCATGGTGGGCACCTGGGAAGTTTTATTCATCCCAATATTCATATAGTGTTCTTTCCTAAGAAAATGGAATATGATAATAGGAACAAACACACATGCACATTATTCATGTATTAATGTGGTGATGTATTGTGTCCTCCAAAATATTGTGCACCCTAATAAAGTTTATCTGAGGATCAGAGGAAAAAGCCAGCCACTATATTAAACATAGAAGTCAGGCAATGGTAGCACACACTTTTAATCTTATCACTTGGGAGGCAGGGATCTATCTGGATCTCTGGGAGTTCAAGGCCACACTGGGAACAGAGCCAGGTGTGGTGGCACAAGCCTTGAATTCCAATCTTAGTTAACCATAAAGGTCTGGAAGTCTGTACAGACAGACAGGAAGTGACAGAGCTGGGCAGAAAGAGAAAGTGATGTAGCTGGGCAGAGAGAGTAAGTGAAAGGCAGAACAGAAAAGCATGTAAGTGTGGGTATACAGGAAGTGGGTCTCTTTGGCAGAGGATCTCCAAATAGTAAGAATGTGGCTGGCTTCTTCGTGCTTTTCTGATCTCACAGCTTTTCACCCCAATACTTGGCTCCAGGTTTTTTATTAATAAGACCGTTTAGCACTTCATCCTACATAGTAATAAATACGATTTCATCACAAGAGACTACAGTCATAATCAATACAAGCCTTTCAAGATTTGCACAATGGGAGGCCAAGGAGACAGCTCAACAGGTAAAAGTGCTAGGATGCCCTGAGTTCAATCCCCAGAACCTACACAAAGACTGCAGCTGTGGATGAAGTAGGCCACACTTGTGATCTCAGCAGGGCAAGAGACAGGAGAACTGGCCAGAAGCTCGAGGATACAGTGTGGCAGCAAAACAAGAGAGACCCTGTCTCAAAATCAAGGTGAAAGGAGAGATCAAATCCTGAAGATTGTTCTCTAACATCACATGTCCACCTGGGCACTCGACAATTAACAATCAATGGCCCAGCACATATCTGTAATATAAACAACTCAAGAGAAAAAGGGAAAGGGTGACAAGTTCAAGACCAGCCTATGCTACACAGTAAAACTCTGCCCCTACAAAGAGAGAAAGGAGCACAACCAATAAGGGCCATGACATAGTCCCAGAATAATGAAAATCAAGTCTATTGACCTGGAACATTTCATATGAGATACTTTCAAAGGTTCTATCACATTTAACCAACAAGCAGAGTGAACAGTGTACTTTCTCATTTTCATCTGCTCTTTGTTTTTTGGATATGCCCCTAATGAGTCTTCTGAATCTATTATTAATCATAAGGCAGTCTGCAGAAAAAAATATATTAGTTAGACTATATTTAAACAGAGAAATAGTTATAAAAATGCAATCATGTTTCATTGAGGTTCAATTTTGAGGGTTCATCCTATTTCACCTAAATGTAAAAAACTACTTTCAAAATAACAACCTTTTTAATAGTTTCACTCACTCACACTTTCATTTAAGACTACTTCTCGTACATTAATCAAATAATCTTTTGCTTTCAGCTCTTGCTTCGTGATTGTAACTAAAATATAAAAGATGACAGAGCACTTATAAATTGCTATAAAGCCGATTCATCATCAAACTATTTTCCTCTATATAAATCATTTCATTCTTCAAAGAACTTTCAAAATATATGGCTTACTTCCGTTTTTGTACATTTATTCCGCAAATATTCTTTAAGTGCTTGCTATAGCCTGCACTCACTAGAAACCGTCTCAGAGCAGGGACTAGTTCTATACTCCAAAAGTGAGCACAGCTGGTCCCAGACTAGATATTCAGTACAGTCCTGTGAAATAGAGCCATGTACTAAACAGAACTCTTTGGGTTTTGATTGTTTGTTTTGAGACAGGGTTTCTCTGTGTAGCCCTGGCTGTCCTGGATCTCGCTCTGTAGACCAGGCTGGCCTCAAACTCACAAAGACCCACCTGCCTCTGCCTCCCCAGTGCTGGGATTAATGGTGTATGCCACCACCTCCAGCTTCCTAAACACAATTCTTACTAGCATTTTCATGAAAGATAGAATACAGAGTGCCAAGGGTGCTGGCTCATACCTGTAATCCTGACATTCAAGAGGCAGAAGCAGAAGGACTACCGAGAGTTCAAGTCCATCATGGCCTACATATCAAGTTCTAGGCCAGCCGGGACTTACTTCATAACAAGACCCTGTTTCTAAATTAGTGAATTAGTTTAAAAATACAACTAGTGAAGAACAATTATTTTAATACCCATCTTCACTTAAGCATGTCTCCACTGTAAAATTAACATCACTCTAAAGGCAGACGAAGGAGAGGAGGATGGGAGAGAAAAGTGGGGTGGAGGGGAGAAAGGAGTAGAGGGAGTGAGGAGGGGAGAGGAGGGGAGAGAGAAAAGGAGAGGGGAGGGGAGGAAGGTGGTTCTCAAAGAACTTACTTGCTGACTTCTTTATACTGGGCTATCTCCTCAATATAAAGCAGGTCATGCAACCGTGACTGATAGTTAGCCTTGGTCAATGATTTGTCTAAAACGGACTGTGTAAACAGCTGGTCAGCAGAAAGAGGAATTTGGTATCTGATCAGAAGGCTCTTCTCCAAGTCAGTAGTTTCATTAGGTTCAAAATCTACAATAGTCTTAGAAGAAGAATCCCAGCGCTTGGCTGTGGTTACCAGCTGCTGTTTTGCATGCATCAGATATTCAAGATCTAAAGGAAAACAAGAAACACATTTATAAAGGAACACGATGTTAAATTTTCAAGTGAATAAGTACTCATTTCTGTAGCAGAGTTTCATATACAAGAGCTAAAATTCTTAAAAATAAAACAACACAAAACTCATTGAAAGAGTTCTTTCCCATGCCTGACATATCTTCGATCATTTTAACAAAATAACATTGCTAGGAATCCATGTGAGAACATCTTTTTATACAGTAGGCTAGTCATGCCACAAAGAGTTCTTTTTGAGTTACCATTCCGAACTTAACTCTTCAGTCAAGAGACACCTGAACTGCAGGAGAAACCTGATCAATCCTTGTATGACAAAATGGACCGAGTGATGGTTATAACAGTCACTTTCCTCCTCAGCCTGCCAGTACCTGCCCCATAAGAGAAAGAGAAGAACCAAGGCTTGAAAGTGTCAATCTTTGCTTGTGTGGCAAGCACAGAGCTTTCTGAACATCACCTTGCTACCAGCACCAATCTGTTAGAAGACATGGATGTACAACACTGCCAGCTCCTTGGAACATGTGATAGGAAGTCATCTGAATGCCACTTCCCAAAAGGCCATAAAACTCAGCAAAATTTTACTGTAAGCAGGGCACAAAGTCAAAACCAGGAACTGTCAGGTTCTGGCATCTTTGAAAGAGATGCAACACAGACCAGCAAAGATGAGAGCCACAGGAGCTCACGGTGCACCATCTGAGACTTACTGGGTAGAGTGTGCCCACCCAGAAAAGCAAAATTAGCCAAAAGGTAGAAAAGTGTCTAACTGACTCGTTAGACAAAGGTTCAGTTTTAATAGAAGAGGAAAGACTTCCCTACTTCAGACAGAACTCAGGGGAAGCCTCCTCAAGCTATCCCTCAATTAGAACAGGCATGACTACAATCTTCCGTTCAGTTAGTAGTCTGGCAAGTTTATTTATTGATTATTTTGTGGTGCTATAGATCAAACCCAAAACCCAACATAATCTACCATTGAACTGACATAACACCCCAAGCTCTGGTGTTACAACCTCTAAATGTCACATATGCATTATAAGCACTCATGCAGTCATTCACAAAGAAACGTCATAACATAGCAAGTATCTTAATAGCTTTTTGTTTGTTTTTTTTTTCTTTTGGGGGGGGTTGTATCCTAATATCTTAATTAAAATATTTAAGGACCCTAATTTCTAACTTTTGATCCTTGTGAAAGCTTTTTTAAGAGTGTTGCTATTTCTTAGACAGCAACATAAGTACAATTATCACAGCAGTAAAAATGAACTGCCCATTAAAATTATACTTCAAACTACTCTAGGGGCTGGAGAGATGGCTCAGCAATTAAGAACACTTACTGTTCTTTTCAGAGGACAAGAGTCTGACTTTCAGCACCCATGACAGATGGCTCACTACCAGCTCCATGAGAACTGACACCCTCTTCTGACACCCATAGGTACAAACACACATGACATACACTAATAGACATACACACACACACACACACACACACACACACATACACTATAAATAAATAATTTTAAGTAAAAAATACACTACACTGAATCAGGCATGCTAACATGCATCCTTAATCTCAGCACTGGGGAGACAGAAAGGCAGGCAAATCTCTGTGAGTTTGAGGCTAGCCTGATCTACAGACTGAGTTCCAGGACAGCCGAGAACACAGAGAAAGCCCGCCTCGAAAAACCAAAAATAAAAAATAAAATAAAAAAAAGAAAGAAAAAAAACTTAGTGTGTAGAAGGATGTCTAACTTCTATTTTAAGGTGGGAAATTTACATTTCATAATTACATTATAGATTTTATTTAAGTGACTTTAGACTATACTTCAAGCAACACATTCTCATGTCATTTAAAAATCACTGACTACTCCTATATCCATTAAGGTGCTTGGAGGAAGAAAAAAAAAAAAAAAAACCAGACCAAAACAGTATCCTGAGAATGCTATGGATGACATGTTAAAACCTGCACAAATTATACAGAAATTATACTTCTTTACTTTTGACTAGAGGTATTTAAACTTTGGGGATTTGGCATAAGCAACAGTATTTTTTGACATTTTATGTAGATAGCGTCATAATCTACACTTTGGTTTTTAGGAAATTCTCGTGTCTTGAGTAAGCAGCCCCACAAAATTTTCAAACAATGTTAATTTTTATCCCATTTCATTTTTTGGAGGTGTGGGGCAGGATCTCACTACATAACCCGGGCTAACCTAGAACTCATGATTGGTTCCCAAGCACTGGGATTAAGTGATGAGCCACCATACCGAGCATTTGTTAATGACTATGTGGGAGAGGAGAAAGTGTAGCAGTAGAGAGAAGACACTTGAAAACATCCAGGTGTGCCAGGCTTGGAAGGTCATGCATGTGAATGGTTGGTGGCTCCTAAGGAGCTTTACAGAACTCATTCTCCTAGGAACCCGAGTCAGACTTCTGCCTCTGTTCTTCATTCTTCTTCCTTGTGTTTTTGTTTGTTTGTTTCCCTCTTGGTTTTGAAGGGGGTTTTTTTTTGGGGGGGGGGATTTTTGTTATTTTAGAGAGTGTTCTGATGGGCATCAAAGAAACTCCATATGGCGTTTTACTTTCTTTGTGGCAAGTTAGCCACTGGGCAAGAAACTGCCCTTGCCTCCGAGTTGGACAAGCAGGACACAAAAGAAAGTGACTGCAGAACTTTGTCAAGACAAGGTGGGACAGTCCTTCAAAAATCCTGCTTCACAGAAAAATCTGTCAGACACGCTAGGCCTATTGAACGCCCCAACATTGCAGAGGAACTTTGGGTGACTGTCCAGGTAGCCTGATGTCCCTGTCATTAGGTAACATTTTAACCTTCTGGGGTCTTTGATGGAGTTGAAGACTAAATAGTTATAATTATAGTTTTCCTTAGTTATAATAAATAAATTAGATATAAAACTTTAGACTCACCAAGATTAGATAGATATTTTCGCTAATTTTGCCAAATACAAATGGATTAGTGTTACTGTAATTCTTACGTATAACTGTTTTTGTTGTAGATAATCTTACTATGTTAAAGTTAAAATCTTACTTTTTTTTTTTTTTTTTTTTTTTGGTTTTTCGAGACAGGGTTTCTCTGTGTAGCTTTGCGCCTTTCCTGGATCTCACTCTGTAGAACAGGCTGGCCTCGAACTCACAGAGATCCGCCTGGCTCTGCCTCCCGAGTGCTGGGATTAAAGGCGTGCGCCACCACCGCCCGGCTTAAAATCTTACTTTTTAATTAGACAAAAAGAGGGAAATGCTGTGGAATAATTCTCTTGTATACTGTAAAGATTTGTCACTTGAACTGGTTTAATAAAACACTGACTGACCAGTAGCCAGGCAGGAAGTGTAGGTGGGGCAACCAAACTAAGAATGCTGGGAAGAGGAAGGGTGGAGTCAGGAGTTGCCAGCCAGATGCAGAGGAAGCAAGATGAGAATGCTGTACTGAGAAAAGGTACCAAGCCACATGGCTAAATATAGATAAAAATTATGGGTTAATTTAAGTGTAAGAGCTAGTTAGTAATAAGCCTGAGCTACTGGTCAAGCATTTAAAATTAATATAAGCCTCTGTGTTGTGATTTGGGAAGTGGCTGCCGGGTATTTGCGAGTTGCTGGTGGGACAGAAACTTCTGCCTACAGTGTTCCTCTATAATAGCTCTATGGCTAGAACTTGCAGTCATCCCCCTGCTTCAGCTTCTCAACTGCTAGAATTACAGGTGTGAGCACCACACCTTGCTCACTCCTCTTACCTGACAAAGAAACAGTTAAACTGTGTAATGACATACTAATTTACAGCGCTTAAAGGTGATTACTTCTTGAGTCTCTCTTATGGAGAAGAAGGTAAGGTTCCCCCATGAGACACTGGACAACACCTGCTCCTACAGGTGTGCTCATTGTCATCCCCAGCTGTAGTTCCTGCACCTGCGATCATCAAAATCAGACTTAAGTAATGCTCAGGATGCTGAGCAGCTCTTCATCCATGCTATGTATGTTCCCTTAACCTATACCAGGCCTAAAATGAATCACACTCTGGAAAGACAAAAAAATGAACAGGCTTGGACAATATTCACAAATCCACTTAGGAGAGTTTAATCATGCTTATTAACACTGCTCATTAACCAACTCTTGTCATACTAATCTCCAAGCAAACCTGACAGGAATTACAAACCTCAGGAATGTGCTACCCTGAGGTATGGCTAGTAGGCAGAAGCTGTAAATACATAAAAGAGAAATCCACAGAAAGAAAATTAAAAAAAAAAAAAATGAACTATACCTAGGGGGCACTTGCCTAGCATGGGTAAGGGCCTGCAATGGATCCTCAGCATCACCAAAAACTTAACCAACAGGATATACTTCACAACAAGGGCTGCCACTCTCAAAAATAGCCAGCTCTAGGCTAGAGAGATGGCTCAGAAGTTAAGAGCACTTGATGCTCTTCCAGAGGACCAGAGTTCAGTTCCCAGCACTCGCATTAGGCAGCTCCCAGCTGTCTATAACTCCAGCTCCAGGGAGCAAACAACTCTGTCCTCTGAGGACACCTCAACTTATTTGTGCATACCCACATGCAGACATGCATACCTACATATAATCGTAAGAATAAAAATAAATTTTTACAAAAATAGCCAACTCAACTAGAATAGCTAGTCTGACACAAGAAATACTTCCCAATATCCTTAGGCTCTCTGACATTAAGACTAGCAGCCTGCTTGCATTCCAGCCACATAGTTATTATCCATTATAATATAGTATCCAAAGGAAAGCTTTGCTTTGAAATATGAAATGCAACCAATTTAAACAGTATCTTAAATGGGGCCTGGAGACTGCACAAGAAGATGACGAGAGGAAAACAAAGCAGAGATGGCTCAAAGGGATTCAATAAATGTAGTTTACTAAAAGCAGCTCCAGGGCTGGAGAAACAGCTCAGGGGTTAAGAGCACTGACTGCTCTTCCAGAGGTCCTGAGTTCAATTCCCAGCAACCACATGGCAGCTCACAACCATCTATAATGAGTTCTGGTGCCCTCTTCTGGCCTGCAGATAGAACACTATATACATAATAAACACTGTATATATAATTAATAAATAAATAAAGCTTTTTTTCAAAAAAAAAAAAGCAGCTCCATTTACCTAACAGCAAGATAAAATGCTCCCTAATTTCAAAGTTAGACCCCACACTTTTCCTTAGAAAACCAAAGCTTTGGCCACTCACATTAAAAAGAAAACGCAAGCACACAGTAGCTCCCAGCTAGCACTTCTGTCTCCATTTCACTATACTTCTCCCCATACTGCTACCCAGAGGCAACCCAAAGCCTTCTTGGCTATGCCAACCACTAGCCCCTATTCTCCCTCTTTAAGAGACTAATAAAAAGCTGAAACACACACACACACACACACACACACACACACACACACACACACACACAGGCTGAAACATAACTACATACGCACACAAAGCTATGGCAGATATGGTGTGGTCCATGCCTTTAGTCCCAGCATCTGAGAGACAGAGACAGGCAGATCTCTGTGAATTTAAGGTCATCCAGGGCTACACAGAGACCCTGTCTCAAAAAGAAGTATGAAATTATCAAAGAACAAACTTAACAAGTAAATAGTAAAAAACAAAACCAAACTTGTTTCTTAATTGGACAGTGATGGCACACATCTTTAATCCCGTCAAAGAGGTGGGAGGGTGAGGCAGATCTCTATGAGGTCAGCCTGGTCTACAGAGTGAGATCCAAGACAGCTACACAGAGAAACCCTGTCTCACGGGAAGAGGGGGGTGATACCCCACATAACCACACTGAAACTGTGAAGGCAGAAGGCAGCTTCTCCATGTGCAGTCATTCATTACACTGACCTTTGATGACAAACTTTAAAACCTTTTTCTAAGGTGTTGCTGCTCATACAATGTTCATGGACAAAAGATATGTGTCCTTAGTTTGCCATTCACTTTGACAATTGGAAATCATTTTTGGGGTGGACTCAATTTTGTGGTGATGTAATCATGTCTTGCTAGATTCACAGCAGAGAAATGAATACCATGCTTCCAGATTCAAACCTAAGAATAAATTTTAAATATGCTGCTTCCAGACGTCCAAAACACAATTCCAAATCAACATCTCCAAACTCTCCTATCAGTGGAAGCTGTGTGAAGAGTATGCAAGGAAAGCCGACTAACTTCCTTTCCTCACAGGTGCCTTTTACTACACTTTTTGTGAGTCGTATCTTCAAATTTACCCAAAGACAATTTTAATGAAGAGCAAATTTTTCTAAACCTCAATAATCAGGAAAACAACTAAGGGGAAAAAAGAAAAGAAAAGCACAGTTGAAGTCACATACTTACTTCTTCAACAGTTTGAGGGTTACCATATCACTACATTCCCTCATGGCCCCTAAATGGACATTGCAGATAATACCAACAGTGTGGAAAAAAGGGAAAAAATCAAGCTAGAGGTGGCTCAGGGGTTAAGAGCACTGAATGCTCTTCCTGAGTTCAATTCCCAGTAACCACATGGTGACTCACAACCATCTATAATAGGATCTGATGCCCTCTTCTGGACTGCAGGTATACACGCAGAACATTCATACATAAAATATAAATACATACTTTTTTTTTAATTTTTCAAGACAGTTTCTCTGTGTAACAGTCCTAGCTGTCCTGGAACTCACTTTGTAGACCAGGCTGGCCTTGAACTCACAGAGATCTACCTGCCTCTGCCTCCCAAGTGCTGGGATTAAAGGCATGCACTACCACCACCTGGCTTAAATAAATAAAATTTAAAAAAAAAAATGAAATCTATGGAGTCGTGTTTTTAATTCAACTCAAAAGCTAAATTAACTAAGGAAGAAAGAGTTTTTAGTTCAATAATTAACAATGAACTAGGAGAATACCATCTGTCATACAACTGGGCTGTGAGTCCCCGAGTCGCACTAAGGCAGTGAAATACCACCATCATCAGTCTGAAGAGCACAGCACAGCCAGCCTTTGGTATCAGAAGCACACTAGGACTGAGAGAGAGTGAGCAGCACTCCTTACCAAAGGAGCTGCAAGTGACATCAGTGGAGATGGCCCAGTAGAGCCAAATGTCTAACTTCATGGAAGGAAACTATTTTCCAGTATTATTTAAGGATAAAACTTGCTTGCTTACCAGTGTGCTGGCTAGTTTTCTGTCACCATGATGAAAGCTGGAGTCATTTGGGAAGAAGTGAAAAACTGCCTCCATGGTTTGATCTGTAGATAGGTCTATAGTGCCTTTTCTTAATTAGAGATTGGTGTGGGAGGGCCCAGCCGATTGTGGGTAGTATCACCTCTGGAATGGTAGTCGTGCCACCCCTTTCTATAGAAAAGCAGGCTAAGCAAGCACTCCTCCATGATCTCTGCATTAGCTCCTGTCTCCAAGTTCCTTCCCTGTTTGAGTTCCTGTCATGACTGCCTTCAGTCATCAACTGTGAACTGGAATGTAAGAGAAATAAACCCTTTCCTCCCACAAGTACTTCTGGTCATGGTGTTTAACGCAGCAAAAGCAAGCTCAGAAAGAAACTGTACCAGGAGTGAGATAATGCTGTGATAGACTTGACCATGTTTTGGGAGGACTGTAGAAGGACTTTGGAACTTTGGGCTGGAAAAGCCACTGAGTGAGTGCTCAGAGCTCCATGGGCAGTATTGTGGGCCTTAGAAAAATAGTGCTAGAACAAGCCAGTAAAGCATCAATCTTCCATGGCCACCACCTCAGTTCCTGCTACCAGGTTCTTGCCTTGAGGTTCTGCCCTGATTTCCCTGGATGATGGACTATAAACTTTAATACAGGATAAACCCCTACCTCCCCAAGTTGCTTTTAGTCATGGTATGTTATCACAGCAATATAAACCCATTGACAACACCAATAAATTGCCAATCAAGTAGAAAAAGCAAGCAGTAGAGATAGACGTTTCCCATTCAAATTCCAGTTTCACTTCATCACTAAATTTCTTTGCATGCAAAACCAAACTATATTGAAACTCATAACATAATGAAAACAAGATAGACCCCAGACCCGATTCAGTTCCAAACTATGTTCTCAAACCTGTGCCTGGAACAAGACTTTTCTCTTTACTATAAACCAGGGACATTCCAATAATGAATAAGCTGAGAAGGAAGTAAAAAAGACTCTGTTGTCACCTGCAAACAACTCGGCAAAGTAACTGTCTTGCTCTTGTGTTTCCGGATGTTGTCCACATAGGCAGGACAGGAAATGACAGAAAATACAATACTGCCAATTCCTTTCTAGCAGCTCAGAGTAAGTAGGGAACAGAACAGTAGTTATACTTCATCAAGGTTTTACCCTCAAATTCTTTGGTGACAAGAACTCTGTACTAATAGTTTTAAAAAGACTGACTATAAAAATAATTTAAGGGGGCTGGAGAGATGGCTCAGAGGTTAAGAACACTGACTGCTCTTCCAGAGGTTCTGAGTTCAATTCCCAGCAACCAAATGGTGGCTCACAACCATCTGTAATGGGATCTGATGCCCTCCTCTAGCATGCAAGCATACATGCAATAGAGTACTCATACACATAAAATAAATAAATATTAAAAATAATAATAATAATTTAAAAAAATTTTAAGGAGACTGGAAAGATGATGAAGTAGTTAAAAGCGCTGGCTGCTCTTCCAGAGGACTTAGGTTCAATTCCCAGCATCCATATGGCAGCTCATAACCAGTTATAACTCCAGTCCTAGGCAATCCAATGCCCTCTTCTGGCCTCTGTGGGCACCGGTCATGCATATGATGCACAAACAGATATGCAGGCAAAATATACACAGACAAAAATAAAATAAAAATAATTAGAGGGGGTAGGAGTTTCAAGAGAAACGAAAGTTTCTCTGTGTAACCACCCTGGATGCCCTGAATGCGCCAGGCGTGGCGGCACACATCTTTAATCCCAGCACTCGGGAGGCAGAGGCAGGTGGACCTCTGTGAGTTTGAGGCCAGCCTGGTCTACAGAGTGAGATCCAGGACAACTAGGGCTGTTACACAGAGAAACCCTGTCTCAAAAAACCAAAAAGAAAACAAAAAAATTTTAAATTTAAATTTAAAAGCCACTGAAACAGGAAACAAATATTATAGTATGACTATCCTGTCTCTGTTACTCAAGAATTCTGTTAGGACTCAAAACACACCATACAGAAACAAAAACATTTATGTACCCAAAAAACACTGGAATTAAAAAAGAGTAAGACATTCAATGATATCAATTTTAAGAATAAGAAAACTAAGCCTGGGGGCTGGAGAGATAGTTCAATGGTTAGGAGCACAGGCTTATCTTCCAGAGGACCCAGGTTCAATTCCCAAAACCATATGGCAGCTCACAGCTGTCTATAATCCAACTCCAAGTGATTTGACATCCTCACATGGACATACATGCAAGCAAAACACCAATGCACATAAAATAAAAATATATAAATCACTATGAAGGGAGGGAGGGAGGGAGGGAGGGAGGGAGGGAGGGAGGAGAACTAAGCTGGATGTAGTGGTGCAAACCTTTAAACCTAGCACTGTAGCATGAGTCTTAACAGGTCTTATTAATAAAAATAAATCCGGGCTGGGTATTGGGGTGAACGCTGGAAGATCAGAGAAGTAGAACAAGCCACAGCTTCCTCACCTTGCCAATTCCTCAGATGATCCTGTTTCCTCAGGCTGGAAGCCTCTGTGTCCTCATCCAGAATGAATCTCAGCTGAACTGCTTCTCGAAAGCCTGAAAGCTTAACTAGCTCTAGTTCCTCATCCTCACACCTTAAATACCTTTCTGCCTCCTGCCATTACTTCCTGGGATTAAAGGCGTGAGTCACCATGCCTGACTGTTTCCAGTGTGGCTTTAAACTCACAGAGATCCAGGCAGATCCCTGCCTCTGGAATGCTAGGATTAAAGGCGTGTGCTACCACTGCCTATCCTCTATGTTTAATATTGTGGCTGTTCTGTTCTCTGACCCCAGATAAGTTTATTAGAGTGCACAACATTTTGAGGAACACAATACCACCACATAGCACTCAGGAGGCAGAGGCAGAAGGGATCTTATGAGTTCAAGGACAGCCTGGTCTACAGAGTAAGACCTTGCCTCAAAAAAGAAAAAAAGAAGAACAACAGAAGAAGAAAACTGGGGCTGGAGACATGGCTCTCTCACATCCATGGTACGTACACGTACATACACACACACACACACACACACACAGAAAGAAGAAGAAAATTTTCAAATCTAGAACTGGACTGGCAAGATGGCTCAGTGAATAAAGGCACTGCCACCAAGCCTGACAATCTGAGTTTGAGCCCTGGGATCACATGGTAGGAGAGAACTGATTCTCAAAAAGTCCTCTGACCTCCACACATGTTCTACGGCATATGTGTGCCCCTCTCCCAATCAATAAAGTAACCTGCTTGGTGACAAGCGCCTTTATCCGCTGAGCCATCTTGCCAACCTGAAAACAACACTTTTAAATGCCTACTATGAGCTAAAGCTGACAGACTTCCTGCTAGTCCTCATACTCATCTAAGGAAGGTACACTAGCTCTATTCTCTAAATGTTTCCCCTTCAAGCTGGAGATATTAAGACCTCTACCCAGAGCCTCAGAGATAAGTAGAAAACCAGGATTCCCTTCCAGCTCTATGTGATCTCATTATCACTCCTCTTCCAGAAGCGAAATACACAGACAGCTGTCAAAGTGCCCCTCTTCCCTAGCCCATCAGAGTATCCTGAAGTCACCTTCACTACTTTGACTCATCAGCTGTTCTACCTGCAACATTCCCCTTAACTTTTTTTTTTTTTTTTTTATTTCCAAGACAGGGTTTCTTGTGTAACAGCGCTGGTTGTCCTGGAACTCAATCTACAGACCAGGCTGGCCTCGAACTCACAGAGATCCGCCTGCCTCTGCCTCCCGAGTGCTGGGATTAAAGACGTGCGCCACCACCACCTGGCTTCCCTTAACTTTGTATTGCAGACATTTAACACCCACTAGTGTGGATTCTTAACATTTATGGGAAAACAAGTCATGATTATTAAAGCACTACTCTAAGAACAAACTTCTAAAACAAAATCCATCTGGACACTAAAGAGAGGAGTTCCTTTTCTTCTCTTTCTACAATTCCAACCTCCCCCTAACTTCAAACAGAGAAGTTCTGAAGTCCTGTGAGTGCAGTCAGGCCCATTCCTAAAGATCTGCCCAGGACCAAGTCCTCACAACACCTACAACATTTACCATCTAGTCCTTCATCGAAAGATTTGTTATACCCTGTGCTTTTATTTGTATTTTATCTACTGGCATATCTATTTTTGGCTATGGAAATTAACATATTTTTGTTCTTACTGAGAAAAGTGACAAAATTACATACAAGTAAATAAAATGTAAATGAGATCAAACGGGGCAGAAAATGAGATAAAATGAAGCCTGGGTTACATTAGCATACACAAAGACGACATTGCCTAACAACAAAAGCTTGGCACAAATGTTACTAAAGTGAAGGTCAGTCATGGTCATACATACTTGTAACTCCAGTGCTAGGGAGGCTGAGGCAGAAGACTTGAGACTTCAAGGCCAGCCTAGGTTACTTAGTGAGACTCAGTCCCAGGAAAATAAAAGACGGATGGATGGATGGATGGATGGATGGATGGATGGACGGACAAGTTAGTATATTCATTAACCTCAACTTGCAGGGGGAAAAAAAGAGAAAGAAGAGTTCCACTGCCCAGTTACCACGTCCAAACCACAGCATCCTAGTGTCTGCTCATGAAAAGAAAACTATTCCAGGTTCTAATGAATGGGACACTGGAACTTGGGGCAAGCATCCTCTACATTATGGTTAATTCCAGTAAGCACAGTACCAAGTTTCATATCGCTTACTACATGGTGTCATCAAAGCAATCTTTAATCATTTGTTTAATACATTAAAGCACCTAGAATCCAACCAAGAGCCACGGAAGTGTGGGCTGGCATGCCTTTTCCCTGTCCTGTTGGATTTAGGCATCAAATTTAGGTACAGGCTGGCATGCCCTTTCCCTGTCCTGTTGGACTTAGGCATCAAATTTAGGTACAGGCACCAGCAACAGTATACAAAGCAAGTCAGCTGCAGCAGCAAGCATGCAGGCGCTTCTGTGCTGAAACAGGGAGCCTTCCCAAAGCACCAAGCAGGTCCTGCTGAGACACCTTGCCCTCCTTAACAGCAGTGAAGGCATCTGCTGCTGACTCATGACTGATATTGAGGGCTTTTCCTTCAGAGATAATGTAGTAACATTAGCAAAGCTAACTAAACAGTCAGTAGGAAATGGAAATAGACACTGTAGATAGATACGTCATCACCCTTAGAAAGACATTCTAGTCAAACAAGTACTAAAAGGTCTGTCTGTGCTAAAACCATCTTACTTTAACAGGAAATTGCTAGACCAAAACAGACCTAATTATCTACTTGTGTAAGGTAAGTTTAGGGGACTTCAAAGCAAGATTTGCCTGATGACTGCATGAACAGATCAAGGCACAACCTGACCCATTTTATGGTCATTACCCAGTGAATAAGCCAATTAACATGGGAATTTTTCCTTTTTATTCCCTCCCTATCTGTGAAATATTTAGGGGTCAATACATATCTTTCAATCTTGCCTTTTAATACATTGTATCGGGGGAAAAAAGTCTAAATATTACCTTCTGTAGAAGCTGCATCAATCATTACTCTTTGCATGAGTACTGGCTCCAATCCAAAGTCGAAAACTATGGTTTGGCGAAAAGTTCCAAATATTTCTGTGTTAAATGCTATCCCGACTTTATACACGTAATGATCTAATCCATTTTGGGCCATCTTTCCTCCTATCCATTCTTGACAGTTTTCAGGGACTTCTTGTGATACCTGGGTAGTACTATCTCCGGCAGATATGGCAATGATACTAAAATGAGGACGATGAGCATCATAAAGCAATGCTACCCGATACAGCATTCTTGCAGGCTACAAGGAAGTTAAAATAATTCATTGAGTACACGGGGGTAAAAATTCAATTGTAACTGGGCTCTTCAATGACAATATTCCCGGAAGGGCCTGCTACTCCCCATGTTTCTAAGATACTATGATGTCCAACAAACTGTGTTCACAAGCTTTTTAAGAAGAAAACAAAAACAAAAACAAAAACAAAACAATGGTTAAATCAAAGTCTCTACATGATATACGTATGCTACATCATCAGCCTCCCTGGACCTTCTGCATACGTTCATCTTTCTTTCCCTGTGGCAAAATCTGCCACCTTGGGTCAACCTCTAACTGTGTGACAGAGCCTCACGGAGGAAGCCTTCACAGGAGGACAGTTACCTCTGAGAGCACTGGACTGGGTTCAGGGCTGAAGCTAAACATTCCATCTCAAGAAGCAGATGGTGCTGAGAAGAAATACCACTAAAAAGAACACAAACTTCTCCACTGAACAGATTCACTGAAAGGTTAACTCTACTCCAATCTTAAACTGCGACCATCATAATTTAAGATGAGAAGCACTGCAGAAATGTCTCTTATTGAAAACCTGCTCTCTAGGGCTGGGGATAGAGCTTAGTGGTAGAACACATGCCTAGCATGGGCAAGGCCCATGAAACACAAAATATAAAAATAAAATAAAATAAAAATGCACATTATTACAGAATTTGTGACTTTATCAACTGAAATCCTAAAAAATAGGTCTTCATTAAAAAAAAAATCTTAGAACTGCCAGATTAAATAATTCAAATATCAAACAGTTCATTGTAAGCCATGAACCCCATCCTATGTTCCAAGTTTAGAAGGTAATGTATGTCAGACTTCTTTACCAAGTAAATAAGAAAGTGTCCTACATAGCTAAATGGATCTTACTTCAAAGTGGAAAAAGGATATTTAATGACTGAAATACAGAAACCCACTTTGGCACAATACAGTCTACATAAAATGTATTCAGAGTAAATCATTTTTAACTCTCTCTTAAAAGGCATTTAAAGTCCAATAAATAAGCTTCAAGAAACTGAACAAATCTGATAATCTTTAATTAGCATGGGGTTCATACCTTACAGGTCAGAGCAAAGGTCCATGTCTGGTGAGATTTTTTGGTGTTGACGGTGACCGACAGGTCAGGGTTGTGCTCCACCTGAACTCCCTCTATGCATTCGCTAAGCTGAAAGCAAAGAGCAATTCCTGTTACAGTCTGAGGGTAGAAACCCAAGTGAGAAGCCAGCAAAGTAACAAGTGTCAGCCATGAGCACAGGTGGAGTGCTTGCTGACCAAGGGATTTCACACACTCCTTTCCAGCCATTCTTACAAGAGTGACATGTGATGCAGCCAGAAGAAAATTAACAACCAAAACCCGAGAATCAAAACACCCCTAAATGAAGGTGTAGGAGTTGCATACGTCCAGACATACATTCATTTCTGCCTTTCACTTTAACAAATAAGCCAGCTTCTCTTACTAAAAACACCACTTTATTAAGAACACATTCTCAGTCAGGTGGTGGTGGCACACACCTTTAATCCCAGCACTGAGAAGGCAGAAGTAGGTGGAATTTTGTGAGTTTGAGGACAGCTTGGTCTACAAAGTGAGTTCCAGGACAGCCAGGGCTACACAGAGATACCCTGTCTCAAAATATAAAAACAAAAACAAAAAATAGAAAAAAAAAAAAAAGTGTTCTTAGTAGACTGAAGAAATAGCTACACTGAGAACATGGGAAAGCAAAGATGAAACAGTACACTGTTAGAGCCAGAGCAACAGCAGGTAGTCAGTTCTTACCACTTTCTCAGGAGACAGCGAGCTCATCCACTTCTCTATCAAGGTCTCCATGTAGCTGCCCGAGAGCTGTTTGTTCTCATTTTGCTGCTTCAGTTTTATTAACCGGGAGGCGTACCTTTTCTGCCACTCTGCTAGTTCTTCCTGGGAATGTGCTGAAGTACACTGGGCACCATACCTACAGATTCCTTGCTCTAAAAACCTAAGAGGAATAGGAAAGACTGTTTTATGAACATTCAACATTTTTTGTGTAGGGAGGGAAGACTTGAGGGTCTTTCGAGACGGGTTTCTCTGTGTAGCCTTGGCTGTCCTGGAACTCACTCTGTAGACCAGGCTGGCCTCAAACTCAGAGATCCGCCTGCCCCTGTCTTCTGAGTGCTGGGATTAAAGGTGTGTGTCACCACTGCCCCTGTCTCCCGAGTGCTGGGATTAAAGGTGTGTGTCACCACTGCCCCTGTCTCCTGAGTGCTGGGATTAAACGTGTGTGTCACCACTGCCCCTGTCTCCTGAGTGCTGGGATTGAAGGCGTGAGTCACCACTGCCCCTGTCTCCTGAGTGCTGGGATTGAAGGCGTGTGTCACCACTGCCTGGCTTGTTCAACCATTTAAGGATATCGTCCACCATTTGCCCTCTTCCTCCTCAGTATTTTTGTCTCAGTCAGAAGACAAAAGCCTTGAGAGGCCGGATTTATTACTGCCAAGTCCAAAGAAGGGAGAAGAGGGTGGCAGACCAACACTCAGGATAGTCAGGGCAGCAACCCCGACTCCAGTACCCCCTGACTTTGTGCTTAGGAACATGGCGAGTTTAAAGCACAATAACATATTGAGACCCCTCTGGCGCAAATAAGATATTGAAGACATGCTTCCTTTGTGCTCCCTTAGACAACAGAATCTTCCTAAAGCAGTACTGACATCCAGTGGACTAGCTGTTCACACAGCCATAGCCTGAGTTCCCCAGACGGCATGAACTCCAGACACACTCTGCATACTAGGCACCTCACAGCACCACCTCTACCTTTACCTTCCAAGGTGATGCCTGTCTCTTTCTCTATTACTTCACTAAAACTACTAGCTACTGTTAAGTCCCGAAGAAATTCAGGATGAAAGTTTCATAGTTCAGAGTCACAAACTCATGCCACAGTTACTCAGTTCTTCAAGAGTTAAATCGAGAAATGTTGACTTCAAAGGACAAAGAGCTAATGACGCCTCAGTGTCTGTGATTCTGAACACTCAGCTTACCAGCTGGGGCTGGAGCTCCATGGTACATCACTTGCCTAGCCTGAGTGAGGGCCTGGATTCAATCCACAACTTCAAACATTAGCGATTAGAGACAACAATAATATAGTGCAGATTTCAATCAGTCGGATTTTGAGTGTTCTTAGCACAAAGAAATGATACATGTTTAAGGTGAAACTGTTTTGGTCCCTACACAATACACATACATATCAAATATTACATATACAAACATACACACAAAAAATTAGACGTCACCCAAAACTCATGGTTTTTATAAAAGAAAACTGATAATCTGATGGTCAAAATAAGAAAACCAAATTGCTTTGATCATTAATTTTTAAAAAAACTACTTTAAGGCCGGGTGGTGGTGGCACATGCCTTTAATCCCAGCACTTGGGAGACAGAGCCAGGCAATCCCTATGGGTTCAAGGCCAGCCTGGTCTATAGAGCAAGATCCAGGACACCAAAACTACACAGGAAAACCCTGTCTAAAAAAAAAAAAACCAAAATAAATAAATAAATACTTTAAAATGCCCTGCAAAACTATGTAAAGTCTGATCTTAGGTCAGTAAAAACATTTAAAAACTGATGAAAGATCCTCTGAGAATAAAATTAAAGTACATTTAACAAAACGAACAAGACCAATATAATATATGGACACTTTAAACTGGAAAACACACTCTAGATGAACCCTGCCGGTTCATCTCCCCAGTGTCTCCAAAGCATCCAAAGCGAACGTGAAGCATGAGACCATAGCATGCTGCTGACAATGATTAAATCCTCACTTGCTTCAGAAAACGTGCAAAATCGTGTATTTGCCTTTTATATATACACAGTATGTTTTCATGCTACAAAAAGTTGTCTTTCTATGTTTTCCTAAGTTATTTCACTACTTATCCGTTAAGAGCACTGGCTGCATTTCTAGAGGACCCAATGTCAATTCCCAGCCCCCACACGGCCGCTCACAACTGTCTGTAACTCCTGTCCAAGGGGAGAAGCCGACACCCTCTTCAGGCCTCTGTAGGAAACAGACACATACGTGGTACACAGACCTACATGCAGATAAAACACTCATACCCATAAAAATAAATTTTAAAAAATGATTTCCATCAAAAGAAAAGAGATCTATTCTCATCTAGACTCTAATCCTCAGGTTTCTTTTTCAAAGAATCATGTTGGCTCCAATAACTCGGCACCATGAGGACTCGCGGTGTTTACTAGTTCAGGTCCTTGTCTCCACTCCAAAGTCAAGCTGTCATCTTGACTGCATCCATCACTACGCCAGGCAGTTCAGGGCAGCAAGGTCTAGGCGAAGCCCCACCAGGCACTCATGCTTATGAAAGGAACTGATGAGCTCACCTTTTAAAATGGAACTTCAGTTTACTTTCTACATTTTCAGAAATAACTAAGTATTAATGGAGTCACATCATTAATTCTGAAAGTCCTTCAAATATAAAGTACTCATAAATTCCATATATAAGAATTACATGACAATATTTTTCAGAAAAATTACTAAAATAATTGAATATGACTGATTTTGTGCTCTCTTTCAGTTTATAGGAACTAATTTCAACTCCACTTACCACATCTAAGTAAATCCCACACTAAAAGCAGCCAGCAATTAAGTTCAGCCAGCATGCAAGCCTTCTGAACAAAGTCTAAACAAGCTGCATTACACGACTGTTGTTTAATACTGAAGTCTCATGATTTGGTGTTGACCTGTGCAGCTTCCATTTCAAATGGGAAACAAACCGTTCCCCTTGTTCAGTATACTTTTCTTTCTTCACATATTATCTTCTTTGAATTTAAATTGCTGCCTTCAAAAAGTGAAGGAAAATTATCTCCACTTTCAAAAGAGACAGGCAATTTGTTTTAGAAATATTTCTATGGTGGGTGGTGGCACACGCCTTTAATCCCAGCACTCGGGAGGTAGAGGCAGGCAGATCTCTGTGAGTTCAAGGCCAGCCTGGTCTACATAGCAAGATCCAGGACAGGCACCAAAACTATACAAAGAAACGCAGTCTCGAAAAACCAAAAATATATATATTTCTTACATTACCTTTTACACAAAGTATATTCCTCGCTGCTTGTGATTCCCCTGGGTGGCGGGCGGAAATGCCAACCGTTACAAGACCCTAGGAAGTAATGAGGACATAATTTCCAACATTTTAATGTCTAAGACATTCATCATCCTACATGATTTAAAACAGACATGCAAAGGTGCCCCTACCAATCAACTAAGTTAGTCAACCGACTCTATAAAACAGCATGCTGCTGAGGCCACTACCCAGCAGCTAAATCAGGTTGGTGGCGCTGACTCTGATCTGACAGGTGGTGGGCTTCCTCCCAGGGCAATTTCTTCTCTGAGGACTCTGATGCTTGTCATTTCTAAGCACAGGATGCATTTCTATGAGAAACTCCTTCAGGAATGAAAACTGACTGTCTAGCAACCACTGCACACTGAGTGAGAAACCCCTGAAGACCTATTTGGGGCACATCACTACAGAATGTTGTATAACAGAAAGGAAGCTCCAACAGTTAAGCATATACAGGAGCTAAGTGCATAAATTTCTGAATACAAATGACTTTGATTGATCTAGATGAAGTTCCAAATAAACCACCGTTTTCTATCCTTACACGTTCCTGTCCCCTTCCCTAGGGGACAAGACAGATATTCTGCCAGGCTAAGCTTAAAAGTTGTGCTTCATCCATTACTAGCTAGGTGACTTGGGGAAACCACTGAACCTCAATAAATATTCATTTTAACACTGAATATGCGGGTGAAGACGAGCCCTGAGAAGTCAGCCACTTTAGCATGGAGTAGACACTTCAGGGCAGGCTGGGAGAGTAGGCCTACTGGTGCACACCTGCAATCAAAGTGCTCAGAAGTGGAGCATCAGGAGATCAAGGCCAGCCTCAGCTACACAGGTATCTGTGGAGTTATCATTACTCAGTTCACCTAGGGAAAGGTTTCAGAGAGAGATTTGTTTTCATCTACACCTACTTCTAAATGTTTATATCCTTTCCTACATCTCCAACGATAGAGGCTATACTCAGGGATTTTCCTCCAGAAATTCTTCAATTAAAAGGCAAGGGCCATAATAAGAGTTACCAGAAGTTATGACAAATTTAGTACTTACCTTCATCTAAGTCTTCCACATGACATCCAGAGAGGACATTACTTGTTGCTGTCTGCAATTTTCAAATAAAAGAGGTGTAAGAGAAATAAAAAGTACTGACTGATGCTGGTTTAAATTTGGGTATTTTCAGTGTTAAAATGAAGAGGGAACTGCAGCGATGGCTCAGCTGTAAAAAGCACTTGCTACTCCTACAAAGGACGAGGACTTGTCCCAGGACCCAATGCAGCTCACAATCCTCCTTGACTCAAGTTCCAGGAGACCTGATGTCCTCTTCTGGCCGCTACGGTCACTGCTGACACATGGTATATACACATACATGCAGGCAAAACACTCATACATAAAATAAAAGTAAAGCAAATATTTAAATATTAGAAAATAATAGAAATCTATTTGGAAGTGACATTTTTGCTCTTTCTAGTGCACTACAGGAGCATGGAGATGAAGTCCTTCCCAGATGCCCTCCCTACAGTGTAAAGGCACCCTGCTACCTGAAGAAAAGTCTACACTCTGGACCCGCTGAGCAGGCAGCTGCCATTCATGTGCTGGCTTCTCTCCTGCTAACACCTGAAGCGTGACCTGGCCAGAAAGAGGGCAGCTATGATTCCTCAGTTCTAGCTTTCCTGACCCTACCTGTCAAGTCCTCTTCCATCTGGGACAGGCCTTTCTTCTACAACGGGCTGAAAGGCGAGGGTCTCTTCTCTCTGTCTCCCTAAGACAAGTACCTCACAGACACTTCGCTTTAGTGCTGCAACGTCCCTGCTGGGTCACTAACAGTGCCAAGACTGGTCACCAACAGCATAAGCTGCCTTTCCACTTTCCAATCAGCCCCCAGAGTAGCTCTCACATGGTGGGCACCTCAAACACAGCATGTGCAAAACAAAATTCACCAACTTTACTCCACATCTAAGCCTCTCCAGTACTCATCTCAAGGAGAAGGAGTCTTCCCCCGAAGACAGTCACACACTGAAATCTCTTTTGGTTTTGAGATTATTTTGATTACATTTTCTTTGCTTTGGACACATATGGCGCAGCAAGAGTGTGGAGGTCAGAACAAAATTTGCAAGAGTCAGTTCTCTCTCTCCACTACGTGGGTTCCAGGGATTGAATTCAGATGGCAGCAAGCCATCTGGCTGGCCTCAGGCTGAAATCTTAAAAGTCATCCTGGGGGGCTGGAGAGATGGTGCAGCAGTTGGGAGCACTAGATGCTCTTCCAAAGGCCCCAGGTTCAATTCCCAGCTTCCACACGGCAGCTCACAGCTGTCTGTAACTCCAGTTCCAGGGTACCCGACACCCCCATGCAGGCAAAACACCGATGCACATAAATTTAAAAGAAAGAAAGAAAGAAAAACAAAAACGAAAAGTCATGCTGAACTCTGCCATCCTGAGCAGGTCTAAAACATCTACCCTGTCTGTCCTACGCTCTCCTCCCAGCTGCCACTGCTCTATCACTTGTCTTATTTCTCCCTGAGCCAACTGACTATTTGCCAATAGCACCTAAATCAAACAGCCTCTGGATCTTTTCCTGCTGGACACACCTCAGCCTTCAACACTCAGGTGAAAGAAACCTTTTGTTAAGATGAAATTTGGACTGTCTTATAACACAGAATGGATGGTGGCAATGCAGACTGGATATCTGAAGTTAATACTGTTGCCATATTGCCATGTGACCAACAAATTGAACTTTGAAGATCAAAATCACCACAGTCTGTCATTATCAAGCTACTAATGAGTGCTTTTTTAAAAGATAACCCAATTTTTGGTAAAATGGATTGAATATGAATACATAAAAACAAATAAACCAGGAGGAATTACTTACACTACAAGCATTCCGTGTTTCACAAAAGATCACTTTAAGTTCCAGGAGCAAGGTCTACACAACGTGAATGCATAAAAGATCTGAACAAGAATGAGACCAACAGTGGGCGGTGCTGGCACACGCCTTTAGTCCCAGCACTCCAGAGGCAGAGGTAGGTGGATGTCTGTGAGTCTGGAGCCAGCCTGGTCTACAAAGCAAGTTCCAGGACAGCTAAAGCTACACAGGAAACCCTGTCTCTGAAAACAAACAAACAAACAAAAAATTTGACACTACAGATGTGTTACCATGGAGCTCAACCCTAGACAAAGAACTAGAGACAACTAAGAACTGCCGAGAGCAAGAGAAATGGCCTTTCTTGGGGAAGAGCCCCCAAACTGGTTAATAATACCTGAAATCAGATACACACAAGTAACAGAAACAGAACAGAAATACAGGCCATAAATTTGAGAGGGCAAGGGCAGGCACTTGGAAAGAGTTGGAGTGAAGGGAGGGAGAAAATGATGTAGTTATATTTTATCATCAAAACTAAATGGGCCGCCGGGCTGTGATGGCACACGCCTTTCCCAGCACTCCGGAGGCAGAGGCAGGTGGATATCTGTGAGTTTGGAGCCAGCCTGGTCTACAAAGTGAGTTCCAAGACAGCAAGGACTAAACAGAGAGACCTTGTCTTGAAAAAAAAAAGGGGGGGGGAGGCCAAAATAAATAAATACATAAAATAGGACATCCAAATAAAATATATTTCTATGCCTAGATGAGCTGTGTATCTTCACATGCCACTGCTGCCCCTGCCTTCCAAAAGCCCTGCAAGAGCTTCCCTAGAGCACTCACTTCTGTAGCTGTTACCTGGACACTTGGCATTTTCAAACCATTCCCCAATATAAAAAAATCTTCTAAGTCACAGATTCCTTAAAAAGATACAGATGAGGGCTGGAGAGATGGCTTAGCAGTTAAGAGCAGTGCCTGCTCTTGCAGAGGTCCTGAATTCAATTCCTAGCAACCACATGGTGGCTCACATCCATCTGTAGTTAGATCTGGTACCCTCTTCTGGCCTGCCTGCATACATGCAGGTAGAACATTGTGTACGTAATAAATAAATCTTTAAAAAAAATTTTTTTTAAAGATACAGATGATTAGGATTATCTTGTTTGAGTTTTCTAATGTTGTGGTTTTTTTTATAAACAATTTATATTTATGTACACTGGTGTTTTGCCTGAATGTATGTCTGTGTGAGGGTATCAGATATTGGAGTTACAGGCAGTTGTGAGCTGCCACGTGAGTGCTGAAAATTGAACCAGAATCCTCTAGAAGAGCAGTCAGTGCTTTTAACCACTGAGCCATCTCTCCAGCCCCTGGGAAATTTTAATTTTTTATTATTTCTCTGAATCCAGGTTCAAATCCCAGCACCTACATGGCAGCTCACTGTCTGTAACTCCAAGATCCGATACTCTCACACAGACATACATGTAGGCAAAACACCAACGCACATAAAATTTTTAGGAAAAAAATTAAAATTACCCAAGTACCTTCCATTTGGGGGCCAGAGATAACTAACAAGAATAACAGGGATGGGAGCCAGACAAACGACTCAGTGCATGAAGAGCTTGCCATACAAATGTGAAGAGCAGAGTTCAGATCCCCAGACCCCGTGTAAAAGCCAGAGACATGGTGACCCCCCACAATCCCTGCACTCAAGAGGCAGAGACAAGGGATCCAAGGACAGCTGGCTAGCTCGACTAGCCAGAATTGGTATGCTCCAGGTTCAGTGAGAGACCCTGCCTCAACAAATAGAAAATAATCAGGAAGACATCTTACATCAACCTCAGGCCTCCACCTCTATGTACGCACACATGTGCACTCACACCCAGACATCCATGTGTGCCCACACATGGGTGAATACACATACACACAAACTACACACATATATACACGCAAAAAGAAGAAGAATTAGTCAGAACAGAAGACCTGGGATGCAGAGGAGGCCTGAGAAGAAGCTGTGTTCTGAGAGTGGGACCTGACCCAGCTGCACAGAAGGTCCCCTATCACCTTGCATGCTGACTGACTAACACAGAATGCTCACTGACCTCACTGGCCTTGATGCACCCAAAGGGAGCCTGGCAATGGACTCACCTCCGTCTCTGCGAGAAGTGTCTTGAGTCTTGTCAAATCTTTCGTTACCATCCCATTCTGCAAGGAGGAAATGAAGACAGGAAACCATCAGTGTGCAGTTCTTTCGTTTCACAACTCGGGTGAGCTTCTCTGTAGTCACCACAGCTCCCCTTCCCTTCCTCCACACTGCTGCTCTGTCACTGAGAAGCTGCAGGCAGCCAGGGAAAGGAAAAGAGGCCTAACGGAGAAAGACTCAGTTGCTGTTCCTGCTAAGTACACATGCTACTACAAGCACTCACCTGATGTACAGGTGTAAAATAATCTCAGCACTCAGGAGGCAGAGGCAGGCGGATCTCTGTGAGTTCAAGGCCAACCTGGTCTACAGAGTGAGTTCAGGCCAGCCAGAGTTACAGGAGACCCTGCCTCAAAAAATATTTTTTTTTAATTCTATAAAATGCTTGCCAAGCTATGAGTATAGAACAAAACATGAGAAAAGCAAACCGAAAACTATTTTTCCCTCTCCTTTGGTGCTAACAGGCTTGTCTGTATATATGAAATGCTGAACTCAGGGGTATCCACCATCACAGAAACCAGGGAGTCTTGTTAAGTTTTGAAATTCAAATTTCAGAAAATTTGAAAATTAAAAACAAATTGTTTTAAAAATTAAAAACTCCAACAAGCCAGGCGATGGTGGTGCACACCTTTAATCCCAGCGCTCAGGAGGCAGAGCCAGGAGGATCTCTGTGAGTTCAAGGCCAGCCTGGTCTACAGAGCGAGATCTAGGACAGGCACCAAAACTGCACAGAGAAACCCTGTCTTGAAAAACCAAAAAATATAAAATAACTCCAACAGATACAACAATAAAATAATTATAGGAAAAACCCTTTTAAGGCTGGGCACAGCTGTAACTGCTGAACTTGAAAGACGAGGGAGGACCCTAGGCTGAAGCCAGTCTGGGCTACATTCTTCTCTTCCTAGGAAGGGTGCCTAGCCACTGTAATCCCAGCACTCAGTAGAGGAAGGCAGAAGTTTGTTTGTCTCCAGGTCCAGACCCTGTCTCAAAAGAGAAAGACTAAGTAACTACATCTTCACAGATGTTCAGATCTAAACAGCTGCATCACTTTGCTGTACTCACATCTGTAAACCTTGTGAAATCAGAGACATCGCCAAACTAAGGAAGCAATTCGCTGCACAGTAATTCCTTACAAGTTGACTAAATGACCCTGTGGTGGAGCAATAATATTACACTTCATAACAGACAAATACTTTTCTAATTTCTGTATTTTCACCATCTGTGCTCTTGATTTTCAAAATTCCTATCAACTTGAAGCATAACTGACAGAGAAATTACACTGCCTGGTAATTATATACGTTCTTCTTTCTCTGTTTTCATTGTGATGCCTGAAAAATACCAAGAAACTTGAAAAAAAAAAGTTTTCTTTCAAATTCCTATAAATTATCAACTCTATAAAGTTATAAAAAGAGCCGGATGGTGGTGGCACACGCCTTTAATCCCAGCACTTGGGAGGCAGAGGCAGGCAGATCTTTGTGAGTTCGAGGCCAGCCTGGTCTACAGAGCGAGATCTGGGGAAGGTGCAAAGCTACACAGAGAAACCCTGTTTCGAAAAACCAAAAATGAAGTTACAAAAAGTAGCCCTTTAATTATAACAAAGAAAACTAGGAAATATATATATTTAAAAACCTATCTTTGAGCCGGGCGGTGGTGGCGCACGCCTTTAATCCCAGCACTCGGGAGGCAGAGCCAGGCGGATCTCTGTGAGTTCGAGGCCAGCCTGGGCTACCAAGTGAGTTCCAGGAGAGGCGCAAAGCTACACAGAGAAACCCTGTCTCGAAAAAACCAAAAAACAAAACAAAAAAAAAAAAAAAACCTATCTTTGAAATCCACTAAGAATCAATAAAAGTTATAATTAAAAAAATTAAATTCAAGTCTAAATATAACTAGATAGTTCCCATCAAGTAAACAAGGATATTAACTTACACACACCCATTTGGTATGATGAAACCCATTAGTATGTACATTAATCTTTAAAAAAAACTTAATTCTATTTTTTTTGTTTGTTTTGGTTTTTGAGACATGGTCTCACATAGCCATGGCTGCATGGCTGGCCTGGAACTCAGACAACTGCCTCTCTCTGCCTCTCAGTGCTGGGATTAAAGGCACGCACTACCACACCCAGCTTTGGTGGTTTTTTGTTTTGTTTTGTTTTTATTTTTTTTTTTTTTCTTTTTTGGAGGAGGAACAGGGTTCAAGACAGGGTCTCTCTGTGTAGATTTGGCTATCCTGGAACTCGCTCTATAGACCAGGCTGGCATGAACTCAAGAGATCTGCCTGCCTCTGCCTCCAGAGTGCTGGGATTAAAGGTGTGTACCACCACTGCCCGACTGATTTTAATTTTTAAAAAGAAAGTCTTCTGGTTATCTTATACTTTAGAACTCAGCAAAAAGTACCTGTGGTTTTTATATATACCATCATGAATGGCAAGGGTCCAATGATTGAATGTCAGTTCATTTTAAAACAATGAACATCTTGGGATTGTCACGAATTTTGACATCTGACAGAACTACACTTACACCAAATGTCCACTATTTTCCTCATATTATCCTGAGGAGTCAAACATGCCCCAACGTTGGCAAAGCCGTGCTCATCAACATACCAGAGACTCTCCTGATAGTGACTTGGCAAGGATGGAGGACACAAGCTGGAGCTTCCCTTTGAGCTGCATGCAGCACAGCACCGCCCGGAAGGCAGCCTCTCCCTTGGCCAGTCCTTCCCCCAGTACTGCCAAGGAAGAAACACAGCATTAGCCGCCACAAGGCACTCAGACCCACTTTTTTTGCTTCTAAAAGGAAGACATCCTAAGTATGTCTTTGTACATGCTAACAGAAAAACTCCAAACAGAAGAAACAATCAGTAGGCTCTTTATAAGACATGCATGCAAGGACAAGAAGGAACATGGCAAAGATCAGATGAACCCTACTACAACGTTCAGCATCAAAACCTAGGGAGACATCCTCTAAGGCTCTCCAGTGTGCAGCTGAGTAAGAACTTGTCAGGTTCTGTGGCCATCAGAACGACACTGGCCCTGAATTATGGACTTCAAAACATCGAGCAGAGAAGATCTTGAATACACCCACAGCAAGAAAAAAACAAATGTTTCAAGTGATATATCAGTTACTCAGATCACTACATACTATCTACATGCCTCAAAATACCACTCACACATAGGGAAAGAAATTAACTGTCAATTAATCAGAAAGAAAACAAGCAGTTGATGTAGGGAATAGCAGTGCACACATACAGGCCCATTTAAGCAAGAGGCTGAGGCAGGAGGATAACTGAAGTCAAGTGGTTCCAGCTAAGGAAATATAGACCATGTTGGATAAAATGCTTGATATGTACTTTCGATGACCTGGGATCAGTCCTTGGACCCCTTAGTAGAAGGAGAGAACCAACTCCAAGAAGTTTCCCTATGACCTCATGTGTGCTGCACCACAGGAGCACACATATACTCTCTACGCACAATAATACTTTCTAAATTATTTTTCCAAAAAATTGTTTAATGTTATATCAAGTTAAATGAGGGCTTTTAAAACTGCAGATTTATTGGTTGAACAGACTCTGTGCCATTAAACTGTTGAAGACAAACTGCAAAACCCAGGCTGGAATATAGCTAACTGATAGAATGCTTGGCTAGCATACATGAAGTTCAACGTTCAGCACTGCACATAACAGGGAGCATCTCCCTCTAACCGAGAAACTAAAGAGATGGGAAGCAGGAGGATCAGGAGTTCAAGGTTATCTTCACCTACATAGTAAGTCTGAGGTTAAAGGGAAGGAGGGTGGGAGAGGCAGAAGGGGACAAAGAAGGAAGAAAGGAAGGAAGGAAGGAGAAATCTCAATATTGGGTATTTCTATGCAACTAAAAATTAGCCTTTAAAGCCAGGTGGTGATGGCACACACCCATTAATCCCAGCACTTGGGAGGCAGAGGCAGTGGATCTCTATGAGTTCAAGGCCAACCTTTTCTACAGAGCGAGTTCCAGGACAGCCAGGGATGTTTCACAGAGAAATCCTATCTCAACCCCCAATCCCCCAAGAAAAAGAAAAAAAGAAAGAAATAGCCTTTAGGAGCTGGAGAGACGGCTCAGCAATGCAGAAAACCTGGGTTTAGTTCCCAGCATCCACAAGATGGCTATAACCATCTATAACTCCAGCTCCAGGGGAATCGAACACCCTCTCCTGACCTCCTCAAGCACTAGGTATGTACATGATGCACAGAAATACATGAAGGCAAAACCCTCATCCACACAAAAAGTAAAGTATATAAATCTTTTTTTAAAAAGCATTAAAAATTAGTCTTTATCAGGCAGGTGTAATAGCACACACCTTTAATCCCAGCAGAGGCAAAAACAGGTGGACTTTTGAGGCCAGCCTGGCCTGCACAGTGAGGTCCTGCCTAAACACTAAGAAAAAAATGAGCCTTCATCAAAACTAGGAAGATTAACTAAGATCCAATTATCCAATGGCCACAGAATATAGTACCTAAACTATTTGCAAGACTTTGTAAATTAACACAATTACAAGTGCCACAAGAATCTGTATTACTTTGCAAGAAATTAATTTGCTACAAGAGAATACTTTTGGAATTGAACTTGGTTGTAAACCATCTCCAAGCCAGTATCCCTTTATGAGTAGGTGTGCTGTGCTGTGTAGAAGGTGGGCCTGTTCAGGTTGGTTTATTTTGGTTGTTTTGTGCTGACTATATCTCACTGTTCTGATGTTATATTGCCGTCACACAATTAACACTGTAACACTAATAAAATCCTACATAAAGGTTTATCATAATCTCATCAATTAAACAGTGTTCACTTTACTGCTTATGCTTTTATCCAACTATTAAAATTTACATATTTTACATGGTACAGCCCAATAAACATGACAGTAAATGTACTTTTCCCTCTCAGCAAATTCAACACTGTCCACAGTAATATTTTTACTTATCATATTATTGAAGATGTAATATTCCACCAAATAAATACATCAATTTATTTAGATATTCCTTTGGTCCAGAAAGACTTCTATTTTTAATTTTTAAAAGTAACACTACAGCTGAGTGTGGTGGTGCATTCTTTTAATTCCAACATTCTAGAAGCATAAACAGGTGGAGCTCTGTGAGTTCAAGGACAGCCTGGTCTACATAGCAAGCTCCAGCCTGCCAGAGCTATGTAGTGAGGAAAAAAACAAGCAAAATACTAGTTAAAGGCCCTGGAGTTGTACTTACCACCAAGCCTGATGACATGAGCTTGATCCAGAGACTCACATGATGGAAGGAAAGAACCAACTCCATCAAACTGTCCTCTGACCCCAACACATAGGCCAGAGGTAACACGTGATATGCCAAAGGTGAATGTGCACTCAAGTAAAAGTGCAAGCAAACAAGCAAGCATGCATGCACATGAAGTGCACAAGCACAATTTTTAAATGTATATTTTAAATTTTTAAATTTAATTTAAAAACAGAAACAAGTTAAACACTGAAAAACTGATCTGAGGATGTAGCTCAGTTGGTACAGTGCTTGTTGAGCATGCACAAGGCCCTGGGTTCAGTCCCTACTCCACACACACCTGCAATCCTAGCATTAGAGGGGTGAAAGCCAGAGGATCAGAAGTTCAAGATCACCCTCTGCTACATAAGTCTGAGGCTATAAGTCAAAATTCAAACATTAATAAAACATTTTAAAAGCTGGAAAATGTCTGAAGGAGAGGAGGTCCCTGTTCTAGGGAGTGAGGAAACTTAGTAAACATCTCAACTTCAGCTGACTGGAACCTTTATAAAAGTTAGTAAAGCACAGGTCACCACGGTTACTGAGTGGGGAAAGGAGTCTGCTTCCAAAGACAACCAGAGTTTCAATCCCCAGAACCCACACGGGGAAGGACAGAATGAATCCTATAGGTTGTCCTCTGACCTCCACATGGACTCATCCACACACGCACCAAGTATGCAAATGTAAAAAGAAATAGTATTTGTTAGCTTTTCAAGACAAGGTTTCTCTATGTAACAGCTCTGGCTGTCCTGCATCTCGCTTTGTTAGCCCTTGAACTCACAGAGATCCACCTGCCTCTGCCTCCCAAGTGCTGGGATTAAAGGTGTGCACCACCATCACCCAGCCAAATAAACCAATTTCTAAAAATGGTAAGTCACAAAACATTTTATGAGGCTGAAGTGCTGCCTACTGGGCACCTAGCATGCTCTCTGAGCTTGTACAAATTTGCTGAATTTCACTTCCTAAGATTCTACCATTGTACTAGTGTTTAAATAACTCAGAATTTATCAAAATCATGTTTCCCTTCTTCCATCTTTTCAGACAAGTAGCTTTAATAGCTTTTTTTTCCAACTGTTTATCTTAAATGTAATTTAGCTCATGTCTCACAAGGTCTGTATGAAGAATCAGAGCAAAAGGAAGAAGTGAATGATAAAGAGCATTCCTGACTTTGTGTCATATAACGAAGTTAAATAGCAATGCTGCCAACCAGGTCTCTTACTATCTTCGCTCTCTTGAAAAAACTTGAAAGAAATCTGAGTGTGGCAGCATGTTACTAAACTCGCCTCGGCTGTGTAGTAACTAAACTTGAAAATGACATTAAAAATATAATCTTTAGCAATTTAAAGGAAAGTCTTTTTCGAGTTAAAATTCTATGCAGATAAATTCTCTTCCCACCAACTCTGCAGGTCTGTGCGCTCAGGTGCTTCTCTGCAGCATGCCCCTGCTGAGCATAGGAGTAGACTGAGGAGCCTGCATACCCCACCTCAGCCAGCCCAAGCACCTACTCCCTTCTGTCCTAACTCTGGCTTGTTTTCCAACACTTGGGGATAAACTTGATGCTCTGGACTGGAAACTGAGTAATACTAAAGGAATAGCCATTTCCCTGTCAACAAGAACAGTCAGGTCAGAGCTGAGAGCCTTCGGCTATTCACAAGGACATGAGATTTCCTCTCAAGAATTGCCTGCAATGAGAAGAATCATCTTAAGCTTGAAGTACAATAAAAGTTGAGCTTTTTTGCAACAGGACAATATTAAGTTATTTCTTAATAACTTAACCTTAACTTCCATAGTTTTTTATTAAGGAGCTTGTCCTAATAAAAGCACTGTCCTAAAAATTCTTTAAAAGAAAATGAAAATATCAAAAAAGCTAAATTAATAAAATAATCTGCTACCTAGATACAATCACTTTTAGAATCAATACTTCAAGGACTCAATCAAAAATTGAAATAAATTCTCAGGAAGGCAAGATGGCTCTTGCTGCACAAGCCTACCCACTGGCGTTTGACTCTTGGAACTCTGAGAAAGGTGGAGGGATAAACAACTCCACAAAGCTGTCCAACGACCTACACACACACACACACACACACACACACACACACACACACACTCTAGTACACACCTACACACATATATCTTGCAAACATACAATAACAATCTTTTTAATTCTAAGCCCAACATAGTGGCTCACATCTGTAATTTGAGCACTCGGGAAGCTGAGGCAGGAGAATTGTCATAATCTTGAGGCCAGTCTTGGCTCAGTAAGTACCAGTCATGCGACAAGACAAGACTATGTCTCAAAAATACTAAACCAATGTAAAGATATTTTTAGCTCTCTTCCCAGGACTGGCAAGTTGGCTCAGCAGGTAAACATACTTGTCACCAAGCCTGACAAACTGTTTTATGCTGGAACCATATTGGAAAAGGGTAAAACCAATTCCTCCGTGCTGTCCTCTGACCTCTATGTAGATGAACGGTCTTATTAAGTAAGAAACACAGAGCCAAATGCAGAGTTAATAGCCCAAGAGGTCAGAGCAATAGCTAAGAGATAAAAACCTTACCCTTCACTGCCGCTGCTGTCCTACCTCTCCCCTAGAGGTCTACTTCCTGTGTCTCTGTCTTTTTATTGACTTTCTGTTCTGCCTTCTCATTGGTTGTAAACCCAACCACATGACCTCCTCGTCACTGTCTTCTATGGTTGGTATTGAGATTAAAGGCCTGTGTCTCCAAGCTACATATTAAAACCCTGTCTCCAAATAAATAAAATAAGGTAAAATTTAACACTGGCACTAATTATTTTCAGTACACCTCAACTGCCTCATTATATACAAATAGGAAATAATTCTACACAGTAAAATAGTGGAAAACACAATTAAACATAAATACAAACGCAAATACTTACTCTCCAAAACACTACAAAAGGCTCTGATACCATGTACATGCTTGAATAAATGTTTTACTTTAGTCATTGTTAAAACGATATGTGCAAAAACAGCCTGTGTGTACATGAGGCAGGAAAAGAATCTACTTCGCAGAGTGTCTTCAACTTCCTCTTCATTAAAGCTCCCAAACTTCCAAAGAGGAATAGCCATATGGCCACAGCAAAGCTGTGACTGTTAGTGTCCAGTAACCAAATCAAGCCACTTTCTCTGCAGAAAAGATAAGTTTAAACTATGTTTTCCTATCCTGAAACTCCCTCCTCTCTCAGTTTCAGAAGTCAGCATCTTGAGATTTCTGTTGCAAGCCCCCAAGGGAAATTCTGAATCTAGTAAAAGTAGCCTTTTCAAGTGCTCAGGCACACGTCTGTTTCTGTGGTTAATTTACTCACTTTTTATTGTTCTTAGTAACAGGCAAATTGGGAAAGCCTGCAGACACTCTGCCTCTCTTCTGTGTCTGCCCTATGGGAGAAAGCTGTTTCAAGTGCTAACAGGCTTTTTCCCTTGCACCGTCCACAAGATTTAGTGAGATTTCCCAAGGCAAGGTATTCTCTGTCTTAAATCTCCTCCTATGCACAATTTCAGGTCTGAGTATGTAGCCCAGTGGTACAGAACTAACCCAGCATGCACCAGGCCCGAAGCTTAACCTTCAGTAACACATACACACACACACACACACACACACACACACACACACACACACACACACACACGCACGCACGCACGCACGCACGCACAGAGTGTAAATATTAAATTAGCACTAACAAGTATCCAGTCAACACTAACATGAGATTTCTTTTAAAATATTGCTCATAACTGAGCATGGTAGCTCAGAGCTGTAATCACATCTACATTGGAAGCTAAAGCAGGAGAATCCTAAGTTCAAGGCCTTCCTTGGCAAAACAGCAAGTTCAATGCCAACCTGAGCAATTGGCAGGACCTTGTCTCCAAAAATAAAACTGAAAATTCATGTATAACTACAGTAGCTTAATTAGTAAATGCCCTGAGTAGAATCAGTACAAACAAGAGAGTCTTACAACTGAGTTCATATTAGTTCAACATTTATTTTTTACACACCTACTCACACTAAGCAACAATGTAACAGCCCTCAATTTTAAATTTTAAACTTTCATTTATCTTAGTATTCTATAATTTAAATATAAGACCTATACATAGGGCTGGCAAGATGGTTCAGTGGGTAAAGGAATGCCACCATGCCTGACAACCTGAGTTTGATCCCCAGGACACATGTGGTAGGAGAAAACCATACCCCACACGTTGTCTTCTGACTTCCACATGCACGCTGTGGTGCGTGTACATGTATACACAACACAAATAAATGCAACAGAAAATTTTAAATATTTCTTTTTTAAAAAAGACTTTTATATATAAATGTTAACAGATATTTGAGAGAAATCAGACTAAAAGACAAAAATCTAATTCCATAGCTTTCAGTTCCTATTAGAGAGCAAAACTGAACTACTGAGAGTCCCAGCTTGGATAGATTTCATGAGTGAAAACCACCACTTCAGGTCAAACAACCCCACAATTGTGTTTATACAACATTTGCAAGCTGACACCTGAGTGAGATGAGGAGGGACTGTGGCCGGCAGGGGTCAGGAATGGTGGGGAGAGTGAGTATGGGAGAAGCGAGCGTGACTGTGGGAACAGGACAAGTGAGATCTTCATGGTAACAACGCTCTGTGCTGAGATGGTATTGGTGGCTACATGAATAACGCATGATAAATGGCATATCCTATACACACTTGTATTAAAACTAATTTATTGGTTTTGATATTTGTACTATAGTGAGAGAAGTCAAAACCATCAAGGAAAAGTATGTGAAGCATACATGGGACCTCTCCTAGCAACTTCTTCTCAATCTACACTTGTTTCAAAATAGAAAGACTTAAATTCTAAATTCCTATTGGAGAAAAAAAGCTTTGTGTCTAGGAAATGTCTTTTTTAAAAGATGGCTAGAGAAGTAGCTCAGACGCACTTGCTGTAAAGCAAGAGGATCTCTGAGTTCGAATCCCTAGCACTCACACAAAAGCCAGGTATGGTCACACATGCCAGTAACCGTGATGTTGAGAATGAAGAAAAGCAAATCCCAGGAAGGAGGAGCTCAGCAGCTGGCCAGACTAGCCAAACACCAAGCTGCAGTTCAGGAGACAGTTCAGTGGTTAGGAATACTTGCTCTTGGTCAGGTGCTTTAACCCCAGCACTCAGGACGCGGAGGCAGAGGCAGGAGGATCTCTCTGAGTTTGAGGCTGGCCTGGTCTACAGAGTGAGTTCCAGGACAGCCAGGGCTGTTGCACAGAGAAACTCTGTCTCAAATAAGCTAGAACTTCTCAAGATGTGGCTCTCAGCTACTTCTCCAGCACAATTTCTGCCTGTCTGCTGCCATGCTTCTCACCATGAAAACAAGCTAAACCTCTGAAACTGTAAGCAAGTCCACAATTAAATGCTTTCTTTTTTTGTTTGTATGTTTGTTTGTTTCGAGACAGGGTTTCTTTGTGTAGCTTTGGCACCTGTCCTGGAACTCACTCTGTAGAACAAGCTGGCCTTGAACTCACAGAGATCCGACTGGCTCTGCCTCCCGAGTGCTGGGATTAAAGGCATGGGCCACGACTGCCCGGTCTAAATGCTTTCTTTTATAAGAGGTGCTTTGGTTATGGTGTCTATTCCCAGCAACAGAACAGTGACAAGACATATATAATTGAAGATAACAAAGTAAATATAAAAAAAAATTTAGAGCCTCCAGTTTTTTATTTCTAAAATAAAAGAAGTGCTTTTCTTTCTCTGTGTTCTTTTTCTGGTTGCTAAGTCTGTAAAACCCTTAAGTACAGACACACAACAGATGTGATCCAGACAGCAGCATGGCTTCCCATCACAAGGTCTCACATCAAAGTCACAGTACTGCTCACAACTGGCCCTGAGCCTTAAACAAGCTGATTCATCACACACAGCCTGTCCACAGCTATAAAACTGAGAAGACAACAAGATTAAATAAAACAATGTATTTCAGAGGGCATGACCTGAGATACTGTAATTAAATACTATTATCCTAATAACTAAATATTTTCCCAACAAAGCCTTTTAATTACCATAAAAACTACAGTATGGTTCTCCTTGACTTACCAAGTAGTCACAACCTGATAAACTCAGTGCAAATTGAAAATAATGTAAACCAAAAGTGCATTTAGCTTTTTCCAATCTGGTAAACTGTCCATGCTTCTGTAAATAATTCCTCGCCCATGTGTCTCTAAGCTCTAATTAAACTCACTAGGCCAACTAAAAGAAAAAAACTGGCATGAACACGGAAGGGGACTAGAGAGTAAGGTACAAACCATCAGCGGAGTGAATTAATATGCTGATAAAAACCTTTTTTTTTTTTTTGAAGTACAATTAAAGGCCGGAGAGATGTCTCAGTGGCTAAGAGCAAATACACTGCTCATGCAAAGCACCAGAGTTGGGTTACCAGCCCCCCATATCAGGCAGCTCACAACGGCCTGCAACTGTAGCTCCAGGGGCCTGACACCCTCTTCTCGGCTCAGCAGGCACCTGCACTCATCACACACACACACACACACACACACACAAAATTAAAAATAAAATAAGGCTGGGCGGTGTTGATGCTCGCCTTTAACCCCAGCACTGGGGAGGCAGAGCCAGGTGGATCTCTGTGAGTTCAAAGCCAGCCTGGGCTACAGAGTGAGTTCCAGGAAAGGTGCAAAGCTACACAGAGAAACCGTGTCTTGGAAAAAAAAAGAAAAAAAAACTAACTAAAAATAAAATAAGTATTTTAAGTGCTTTTAAGGGCTGAGAATATAGCTCAGCTATAGAATGCTTGTCTAACACCAGGCCCCGGGTTTGATGGTCTGCACCACCACAACCAAAAAATAAAGCACCAATCTTCTCAAGTATGGCAGCTAGCAATGCTAACAACATAATACACTTGCTGCAGAGGACTGTTTGTTTGCCCTGTGATCCTGGGCACTGGGAGCTGTAACTCACTGTTGCTGCCCAGCATGATAAGAGAGAGTATCAAGACCACACATCAGTAGCCCTGAAAAAGGGCAAAATTCAAAGCACAGCTTCTACCAAATACTTACTGCTTTTCCGCCATCATAAAGCCAAAATACCATAATGGGATCATTTTAAGTCCAGGACTGTGTATCTATTATTTAGTCAAAATTCTTGAGAAGAAAAGTCATTAAAGATGTCAACAGCTCCCTCAGAAAAACCATCCAAGGCTCATTTAGTCACTTGTCAATTTCTTAGGTCACAGGATAGACAAGTCAAGCATCATTAACATAAACTTTGTAATGGTGATTTTTTTTTTTTTTTTTTTTTTTTTTTTAGCTTGACAAAAGTCTTGGCTGGAGTTTCAGGACTGTACAGCCTGCTGATGTTTCTAATAATCAGGCTTCATCTAAAATATCACATATCATTAGCTCATTCAATTTGTTGTACAGAAAGTCCTAAGGTGCCAGCAAGATGGCTGGGCGGGTAAAAGTACTTGATGCCAAGCCTGGCAACCTGAGCTCCATCCCTAAAACCCCCACACTGGAAGGAGAACCAACCCTAATAAGTTGCCCTCTGACAGCCCCTACCATATAACACACACATAAACACATCAATGTAATAAAATTCTAAGTTTCCCATATAATGAAAATTTCAAAGCATTAGAATCATTTCATGAAAAGTATTCCTATCCTGTTTTACATTCAAATAACTGACCTAACCACATCGCTTAACCAGTGTTCACTGGCTTCACAGCCTGAGCCCAACAGCATCCTAAGTTTGGATCTAGAACTCTAGTCTATGCACTTTTTTCTAAACCATATTTTTTTTAACTGAGACATAGTACTTATCTTTATGAGGTATCGAAAGCTATTTTCTAAAGTAGAATTCCACCTTCAAGACTTTAAAACTCTTTGTTGAATTCCAGTTAAACAAATCAGCTACAAAAATATTTCAGAAGCAACCAAGAAAATCAGATTATGGACTGAGTCTCAGATAGTATTAAAAACCATTATCAATTTTGTTAGATTAACAAACTATTGTGGTTATGCAGTGATGGCCTCTAAACATACTGAAACATTTTAGTTACCTCTCTGTCTATAGTTATTTTAAAATATTTCAAAATACAAGGCCAGTAAAATGGCTCAACAGGTAAAGGTACTTGCAGCTGAGCCTGATGACTTGAGTTCAGTCCCCACATCCCACATGATAGAAGGAAAGAAATAAATACAATAAGTATTTCAGGAGCAAACACCACATACTTCCTCCAAATGCAAGCTACTAACAGACTGTGCATCCAACCTACCAGGAAACCATTCTAAAGTTCCTGTGGAATCAAAATAAAATTTTGTAAGAACATATGAATGTAGAGGAGAAAACCCATGGTAACTGTGAAGGCCCTGATGCCATGCATGTCAAATTACTATCTTCTGATGGTCATGAATTAATTCTGAAAAGAGAACCCATGCGAACATCAGGAGCAATAAAGGCCATGTCAAGTGGGCCAGGTCAGTTTGCTGAGAATGAAATGAATGAGGCCAATTTTAGAGAGATCCTTCCGCACATGCTATGGAAAATATGCACGTATTTTACCTACAAGGCCCACTACACAACAATGCCACAAGATTATCAAATTCCCAATCGCTCCTAACATTGCACTTGAACTCTTGATGGCTGCAAACTTCCTAGATTTTTTTTTTGTTTTTTTTTTTTTGTTTTTCGAGACAGGGTTTCTCTGTGTAGCTTTGCGCCTTTCCTGGAACTCACTTTGTAGCCCAGGCTGGCCTCGAACTCACAGAGATCCGCCTGCCTCTGCCTCCCGAGTGCTGGGATTAAAGGCATGCGCCACCACCGCCCGGCCCTAGATTGTTTTTTAAAAGATTAGAATAAGCTGTTACTTGTGTGTGTGTGTGTGTGTGTGTGTGTGTGTGTGTGTGTGTGTGTGTGTAACAAGCTGTTAAATAAATCAACACACACCTATACTCAAATTATTTAAGAAGGGCCAGGCACAGTGGCTCACACTTAATCCTAGCACTCGGATCTCTGTAAGTTCCAGGCCAGCCTGGTCTACATAGGGAGTTGTAGGCCAGCCAGAGAGTGACACAAAAGTAAATAAATAAATAAATGGTTGCTTTTTTGATCTGGTGATATTTTGTGATGTTTCAAGAAAGTAGGGATTAAATTTGAAGGTCACTGTCACATATTTGTTGCAGTAACTGTTGGCAATGATATTCAATACAATGTAACGTATCAAACTCAATATACTTTGGCTAATTGTTTATTTAAAAAATGGCACACACATACACAAGTTACAAAAAAAATGCAAACTGACCCAACAATAGAAGAATGAGCATCACACTATGTAAAACGCAAACAGGAAGGCACTGGTATGAGGCACGTCCAATGAAGCTCTCTAGGCCTAGCCTCACAGAGCATCTCAGTATAACTACGAGGGTAATAGATTAACAGCAACCCAGCAAGAGGTTTCTCCTGCTTGTTACCTGACTGTCTAGCCATACATACATATCTTACACAAAAATAACATTACTGATAATCGGAAAAAAAATAAAGTCAGAATTCTACAGTGCATAAGTAATCTTAGCCAGTATTTTCTAGTATCTACTGAAATGATCAACTTTATAAAGGTGCTTTTGTACAAATTTTATAAATAGGGGCTAGAAAGATGGCTCAGTGGGTAAAGTGTTTGCTACACAAGCATGAGGAACTGAGTTCAGATCCCCAACACACATGTAAAAGCTGGGAACCGTAGTACATATCTGTAACCCCAATGATAGTGAGTTCAAGGCCAGCATGGACGGCAGAGTGAGTTCCAGGACAGCAAGGGCTACATAAAGAAACCCTGTCTCAGGGGGGGTGGGGGGAGGACCACTTTCCAAGTTGTTCCATGTCACCTAAAAGAAGTAGGAAACGCAGAGACTACACTGAATGAAGTCCTTCCTCCCGGAAAGCCAACCACTTCTCACCTTTGCACACGGCATTCAAGACCAGTGTGGATACAATTTCCTCCTTCACTGGTCATATTTACCTGGGACAGGATCCCAGACATGAATTTAAGAGGATCAAAGGTCAGAGCGAATCTCCAACCTGCACTCTACTGCCTACTGACACCACAGTGTATACATAGCACGTGTCATGCCAACTTCATCTTCACAATGGCTAAACTTTTATACTGGTAATTAATCTGGGTTTTGTTTGTTTTGAGACAGGGTCTCACTATGTAGCTCTGGCTAGCCTGGAAATCATTATGTAGACCAGGATGCCAATAAACTCAGAAAGATCCACCTGCCTCTGCCTCCTGGGTGCTGGACTAAAGGTGTGCACGTCTATGCCTGGCTATTGAACTCATCTGTTTTAAAGTGTGCCTAATTTAAAAATACTAAGTATCTGGGACAGTCAGGGCTATAGAGAGAGACACTGTCAAAAAAGTAAAACATAAAAATGAAAATTTCCCTTACCAACATTTACTTTTCCGTGACTTTTCACAAGTCATGCAATCTTCTGGGGCCTTTGTTTGCACATTTCTCAAATGGAAAGACTGTTTCAATTTCTCAAGAACTAAGGAAAATTAAAATTAAAGATATGGGACTATTTCTCACACAGGGGATGGGCAAAGTTTTGAAACTGCTGGGTTTTGGCATGATGAGCGTACAGGGAACATTTACACATATTGTAGAGGGTGAGTACATTTCAAACTATAAGCTGACAGTGTCTAAAAAAAATCACAAATTCAGGGCTGGGGAGATGGTTCAATGGTTAAGAGCACTGACTGCTCTTCCAGAGGACCCCGACTCAATTCCCAACACCCACATGGCAACTCACTACTGTCTATAACTCCAGTTCCAGGGGACCAGATACCCTCACATAGACATACATACAGACAAAACACCAATGCACATAAAATAAAAATTAAAAAAAAAAATCACAAGTTCCCATACTCCTTAGCCCAGGGAGCCAACTCTGAAGAGAAGGTGTGAAAACAAGGGCAACAACAAGCAAGGATGTTTATTATCAGGTGGATTATAATGACAAAGAACGAACCAGAACCTGCTGGAGCCTCATCAGTTCAGGAAATGACTGTCACAAAACATTCACACAAGGGACATCTGTTGTGAACTGGAGCCACTGCATTAACATTAACTTGGAAAGATAGCCACGCTATGGTGGTAGGTAAGCAACTTTGTGACAAGCATATTCAATTTCTTTTTTATTTGTTTTTAAGTTTATTTTATTTTATGTGTGTTGAGTGCTTTCCCTACATGTATGTATGTGCACGATGTTCATGCTTGGTGGCCAGAGGTCAGAAGAGGGCGTTGGATCCAGTAGGACTAGAGTTACAGAAGTTTGTGAGCCACCATGTGGGTGCTGGGAATCAAACCTAGATCCTCTGCAAGAGCAACAAATGCTTTCTTACCTGCTAAGTCATCTCTCCAGCCCCCCTTGAAAATTATTTGTTAAAGGGAAAAAAAGCCATTTATGTATTGTAAGCATCTGTGTTTCTCAGTATAGTAAGAGGAAAGCCCACTAACCCACCATACTCCAGGAGAGCCAGGAGGAGCCCAGCACATTCCTCTATATAATCTGCCATTGCATCTATTTTCTGTTTTTTAGAAATGTCCAAAGATGACAAGGATATCTCTAATTCTAATTTAAGTCCCAAACCACTACAATTCTATTGCAAGGTTCACAGAAAGGCCACTGACCATGAATGAACAATGTCTATCTAAATTATGGTCTGTGTAACACAGGAGTGTGTAGCATGGCTTGCTAAAGTGTAAAATAAAAATACTAAACTCTTCTTTAATGTTTTGACACAAAAGAGTAAGGATGCAAAAAAAAAAAAAATTAACATATCAAACACCTCAGCCTCAAGCCCCAGTTCCGGATAAATGAAACATGATTTCTATTATCCAGGTCACTGAGCTGTGCAGACAGCCCAGCAAGAGAGCGTGGGAAGGCACCCTGACCCTCCACCCACAGGCTCCTGGACTCATTCTGCTGAGATACAGCAAGGGCCAGGAAAAGGATTTCCACACAATGAGCACTCAGAGAATGTGGAGTTTATTGGTCTCAACTTCCGGCCATAAGAAAACAGGAAAGAGAGTTTCAGAGCATTCCAGCTACACTTGTAAGGAAAATACTCTGATTTGTTTTAAAAAAAAAAAAAAAAGATGTATTTTTCAACATACAAACCTCAGCATTTTAACCAATGTGTACTGCATTTCTTAAACATGGCATTTATAGACTATAACTATTTATCCAGACTTTAATAGGACTCACTATCAATGCCCCTTGAGGGAGTGAGGGTGAAGGGACACACGGGGACAAGAATGTCAACATTCATGCCCACATACTCACCTGGTATATGCCTGTCACAGCTGGAAAGACATCAACCCAATCTGTCACTAGGCACCACAGTAAGAGAGGATTTTTAACATTATAATTGCTTTTGAAATTGGTAAATGAAAATTTTTAAAAAAAAATTCAAACCTTAAACTTCAATTAAATAATTTTTAAAATCTTCAAATCAGAAAAGGGTCCCATCTTTTAAACATACCATGCCTACAATCTTCATCAGCTTGCCCGTAGTTTTTCTACAAAAAGAAAAGACAAGACACAAGGTAAAAAAAACTACTTCCAAGGCAAGCAGTTAGCACAGAGGAGCTCAGCTGTCTCTCAGGAGAACCATGACTGCTGTCAGGCTCCCTTTCAGGGAGAGCCCACTCCCATGATCTCTGAGGTAAAGTTACCTCTTTCACACCAGAACCAAGCACCCCAGTGCACTTCCCTCACCCTCTCAGAGCGCTCTCACTCCTCCACCTTAGCTAGCCACACTCTCCTCCAGGACCACCTCGGCCAAGGGCTTGACTGAAGAGTTCCTTCCCACTGTCACAGCTGTGTCTAGCTCCTTCCCAGCACCCTCTCCTCACACCTGTTCCCAGAGACACCATCTGTCTCCTTGAGGACACCACCCACCACACTTCTACTCTCCCACACCTATCTACTGATTCTTTCCTAAACAAACATGTTGGTATTTTTCCCAACTTAAAAACACTCTGACTGAGCCAGGCATGGCGGCGCATACCTTTAGTCCCAGGACTCACAAGGCAGAGGCAGGCGGATCTCTGAGAGTTTGAGGCCAGCCTGGTCTACCAGCAAGTCCCAAGACTGCATGTGCAAGGCTACATAGAGAAATCCTGTCTTGGGAGGGAAGGGTGACTTCGATTTTTCCACGACTCCTTTTTCTTTCTCCTTGTAGCAGAACTTCTCACAGAGCTGGCTCTGCACACTTGTAAACCCTCATCCAAGAGTCAGAGGCAGGAGGATCACAAGTTGGAGGCCAGCCTGCTCCACATAGGGAAGCTCAAGCCAGCCCAAGCTACACAGTGGGACTGTCTGAAGGAAGAAAAACATAGAAGGAGTTCCTCCCCTGATTCTCTGAGGTTCTATTTAAGTCAGACAGTCACCCACTGATCTAAAGAAGCTACTCTCATGATGGCCACCAGTGACCTCCACTGCATCCAATATGAGTCACAGTTCACTGACCTGTTCCATTTATCACACACACTGTCACATCTCTAGAGGCAGCCACTGACAATGAATAAAATCTCATTTTCTCCCCTAGCTGGGTGGACTTGGCTCTCTCACCTTCTACTCCCAGCTATTTCTCAGATGCTCTGTGTGTTCCTTCTCCCCAACCTCTCGACACCATCATCCCAGGTCCTCAGCCCTCTCCCTGGAGACCTGACTAACATCTTACCCCATAATCTCTTACTTCCTCTCCCACATTCCACACGTGCACTCACTCTTCATCTCCAGCCAGATGCCTCAATGACACCTCAAACTTGGAAGGTCCAAAACTAAGCTCACAAACCTGCCCCCTACATACGACCTTCTCACCCCAGCTAAAGGAAACCTCATTTTTCTAAGGGCTGTCAAAAAAAGGTCAGGGTAAGTGACTGCACATGACAGAGCTTCCCCATTCCCTGCATTCAGAGTGCCAGGAAATCTACTCCTGCCGTGGACTTCTACACAGAACAGGCTGCATTTCTGTTTATAAACTAACACTGAGCCTCTGCCATCTCAGCCCTTGATCACTCCAACATCCCCAACAGTCCCATTGCAGACACTCTTATTCCTCTGCAGTCTATTTTCTTTTCTTTTTTGAGACAGGGTCTATCTACACACCCTGGCTGTCCTGGAACTCTCTCTCTGTAGACCGGGCTGGCCTCAAACTCATGGCGATCCTCCTGTCCCTGCCTCCCCAGTGCTGAGATTAAAGGCATGTACCACCACACCTATCACTTTTTTTGATAGTCTATTTTGAGCACCAGTCTAATTCCTGTTGAATCAAAGCCCACCACTGCTCTGCTCCAATTGCTGCAGCAGCTCCGCACCTCACTCAGAATTGGAGCCTCCTTTGAATGGCTCAGAAGGCCCCACAAGACCCCACTGGCCCTAACCTTTCCCCTCTCCCCATCACACACCCTACCCTACTCACACTGGCCAGCTATTACTCAAATTCAGCCGGGATGCCTCTACCTCAAGGTTCCTTTGCTCCAGATTTCCACATAGCTCACCCCCTTTTCTCCTTCCTATCACCTTCTTCTCAGGAGGCTGACCTCGACCAGCCTGGGTAAAACACCCTCACCTCCAGCACTACTGTTCCCTGGTTCCTAAGCACTTCTCCTTAGCATGCTGGCCCTATATGGAGTTACCTACAATGGCCACCGTTTCTATCTATTCCTCTACTAGACACTAACAGGAAGAAGGGATCTCTCTATCTATCAGATAGCATGTACTCAAATATGTATTAAATGAGTATACCAGAATACAATTTCAAAGTTTAAAAACAGCTGTTTGCCATTTGAGAATGTTCAGCAATCACCAGGTACTTTTTTTTAAACTGTTCAGGCCCAAATTAGCTGATTTGTACAGGAAGTGACCAGCATGTGATTCTACACTGGTAGATAACAGCTTTCTCGACTGGTGCACCAACAGCATTTACTCACCAGTTGCAAGAATGAGGCAATTCTGTAAAGAAGACTCTCGATTTTGATACGCTCTATATCCAGTGGACATGGCCCTGCGAAGTCTGCCATGGAGTACTGGCCAAGGGAAAGCAGGGCCTCTGTGCAGTGCTGGAGGGCCATGTCATAGTCCTGCCTCTTCAATGACTCACATGCTTGTTCACATGACTTTTCAGCTCTTCTGTCTTCCATGACTCAGGGACAAAAATCCTAAACATGAGAAAAGAACGGGTGTGATTTAAAAACTTAGAAAAGAGCTGGCTCAGCATTCAAGAGCACTCACTGCTCTTGCAGAGGACCCAAATTCAAGACCTAGGTTCAGCTCCTGAGCAACTCACAACTATCTGTCATACCAGTTCCAAATGATCTGATGGCTCCTTTGGGGACCGGCATACATTTAGTGAACATACACACAGGTGTACACATATCAAAAAAAAGGGGGGGGAGTGATTAAATAATAAAAGATCTTAAGAGCATTTGTTTAAAAAAGGAATGAAACAAAGACTTAGTAATTATAAATTCTAGCCCCATTCCCATTCCCACAGCTGAATGGCCAGCAGAGCACCTCCTTCAGCAAGCCTCCAGTCACGGCAGCAACCATGGACAGTGTAAAACCTAACGTGTATTTTATGATGTCTTTACTAAGCTCCAGGCTGAAATACCCACCATAAGCAACCAGGATCAAATTCTTTATAAGCAAAACAAATAAATGCCAAAGTACAAATAAAAAGAAGATTCCACTTTTGTGACCAAGGGAGCAGAAATGTTTCCTATCTAAACCTACAAGTGTCAGCCTCTCTTGAGTCTTACACTTCTGCAGTTGCAGAAAATCTAAGTCCATATAATATAGGATCTTTTCACACTCTTAAAAAAAAACTAGCCAAAGTTCAAGCTGGGCCAGGCCCTAGGCTAACAGCCTCAAACACAGAGATGGAGCGTGAGGTCACCACTTTCCAGGATCTCAGTTAGCAGAGGAGCCAAAGCCCAGGTTAACAAAGATCAGACAGACTCAATCCATCTGAGGCCTGAGCTGGCTCAGAGGTCAACGGGTTCACTCTACACATGACAGCAGGAGCAAACTCCAGCTCTGCAGAGGAAAGAGTTCAGCTGAACTGTAGGGCTCAGCGGGTAAGGCGCTTTCCACGCAACCTGGTGACCTGGCAACCCCCACAAGTTTTCCTCTGCTTTCCACATAAGCACGTGCGCGCGCGCGCACGCGCGCGCACACACACACACACACACACACACACACACAAAAAAAAAAAAAACAAATAGATGTAATTTTTAAAAATTTAAAAAGGAAGCGTTTAACTGAACTCAGAGAGAGGATCATCCACACACTAAACTCAAAATGCCAAGAAGGGGTGGGAGGAATCATGGATGAAATACCATGAGAATGAGGGTTATACCCACCAGAGACAGCATAGGAAAGACGGGTTGTAAACAAAGTTGGAACCTATCAAAGGTTCAATGGTAGAGCACCTGGCTAGCATGTATAGGGTTCTGAATCTGATTCCCAGGACTATGAAAAAGGAAAGGAGAAAAGAAGTAATCGATCAAGTATCAGTCCTATGAGGAATTAGTTAGCAGGAGAAAGAGGGCAAGCACTGACCACTCAGAGTGCACAGGAGCCTAGAGCCAGCGATGGCTCCATGGAGAACCCTGACGACTGGAGTTGGATCTCAGGGAGCCACATAGCAGGGGAGAACCAACTCCCAGGGACCTCACACGTGCTCTGTGGCAGCTGTGCACACGTCCATACACACAAAAATAAAGTCTTTTTTATTTTTTATTGTATTATTTTTTTTAAAGATTTATTTATTTATTATGTATACAGTATTCTGTTTGCATGTATCCCTGAAGGCCAGAAGAGGGAGCCAGATCTCATTACAGATGGTTGTGAGCCACCATGTGGGTGCTGGGAATTGAACTCAGGACCTCTGGAAGAGCAGCTGGTGTTTTTAACCTCTAGCCATCTCTCCAGCCCCAATAAAGTCTTTTTTAAAACAGGTTTTTGAAATTAACTAAAGCCCAAGCACCTAGGCACACCTGTGAGGGATTTTTCTTGGCTGGACTATTTGAGGTGGGAGATAAACCCTAAATCTGGATCAACTGAGGTCAGACAATGCATCCTCACCCTAGGCCACCCCTTCTGGTGACAGCCTACATGAAAGGACACGGAAAAAGAAAGCTTTGCCTTCTGCACACTTGCCTTCACTCTCACGGGCAAGTTCGTCCCTCCTGCTTCTGAGGTAATCCTTGGCTGGTGTTAGAACCTACTTCTTGAGGGTCTCAACTGAAGACTGGCAGCTCTCCAGGACTTCCCTGGACTTCAGTACCAGACAGGGACTGCTGAGACAGCCAGTCTCATGGACTGAACAAATGACTGGACCCTTGACCTTTCCGTGGGAGACAGCATGGCTGGGCTATTTGGACAACATCCTGTAAGCCACTCTAAGTCCATATGTATTTGTTCATTCTATCAGTTCTGCTCCTTTACAGAGCCCTGACTAATACACCAGTTATTTAAAAGACTGGGGAAAGAGAGAGAAACTGCTCAAACAGCTCAAGAAAGAGACAGGAAGAGGACCAACAGATTGGCTCAGCCAGGAAAGGTGCTGGCTGGGGAAGCCCAACATCTTGTCTGACCCATGCATCCCACAGTGGAAGGACAGAAACAACTCGAAAAGCTGTATCTGACTGTGCACCATGGCATGTGCTCACACTAATATACACAGATGATACATACACATAATAAGTAAAATACACAACAGCATTCAAACATGCTTTCCCCAATTCCATCACTCAGTCAACAGAAATCTGACAGAGATGACCTAACTGTAAGAAGTGACAGCCATGGAGCTGGAGAGATGGCTCAGCAGTTAAGAACACTGGCTGTTATTCCAAAGGACCTGGGTTCAATTCCCTGCACCCACATGGCAGCTCACAACTGTCTATAGCTCCAGTTCCATGGGATCTGGCATCCTCACACAGACGTACATGCAGGCAAAACACCAATGCGCATAAAATAGAAACAAATAAATTATTTATAAAGAAGTGACAATACTGCTTCAATGCCAGCTCTTGCCAACCTCACTTATTCAATTCTCTTAGTCTTGCTTCTGCTCTGTGAACCTTCCACACTCCCTGTTGGCCTTATGGAGTTTATCTGTCCTCCTACCTCCTCAGCCTAGAGAAATGCTCTTAGCTGGCAGCCCCAGCTCCAGTCCTGACAACCTGCCCTCAATAAGCTGTGCAGGGTGTGTTCTCAATAAGCAGTGCAAGATGAGAGGCATCAGAAGTAGGTACACCCTTCAACTTACAAACTGTCAGTACTATAGAAGACACACCCTGAAGAAACAGGGTAAGAAGAATCACAGAGACAGTATCAGTATTTGTCAGCATCTATCAAATACAAATAGTACATGAGGTGCAATATCCCATCTAATTTCTTCAATTTGGAATTTGCGTGAGTGTGTGTGTGTGTGTGTGTGTGTGTGTGTGTGTGTGTGTAAATGCATATAAAGGCTAGAGATTAATGTCAGGTGTCTTCTTTACCTTCTCTCAAACTTTTTTTGAGACAGGGTCTCACTATGTAGCCCTAATAGACCACAAATTCACTCTGTAGACCAGGTTGGCCTTGAACTCACAGAGATTCATCTGCCTTTGCCATTATCATTATCATCATCATCAACATCAACATCATCATCATCATCATCATCATCATCATCATCATCATTTGCTTATGGGAATTTCTCCTGGTACCCCTGGAGGCCAAAAGAGGGTGTATGATCACCTAGAACTAGTTACAGACAATTTTGAGCCACTGTGTGGGTGCTGGGGATCAAACCAGGGTCCTCTGGGAGAACAGCTAGTACCCCTAACCACTGAACCCTCACTCCAGCCCCTGCCTCTGCCTCTTGAGTGGTGGAACTAAAAGCATGCACCCCAACCAGCCTGGTGCCACATGCCTTTAATCCCAGTACCCAAGAGGCAAAAGCGGGTGGGTCTCTGTGAGTTCAAGGTCAGTCTGATCTGTAAGTGTTTAGGATAACCAAGGCTACATCCTGAGACCCTGTCTCAAAAAACAAAGACGTAACCTAGTGGTGGTGACACAAGTCTTAATCTCAGCACTTGGGAGGCAGAGGCAGGAGGATCTCAGAGTTTGAGGCCAGTCTGGTCTACAAAGTGAGTTTCAGGACAACCAAGGCTACACAGAGAAACCCTGTCTGGAAAAACAAAAAACAAAAACAAAACCTGCTTGGTTCTGTACTGCCACTACACATAAGATTAGCATTACAGGGGCTGGAGAGATGGGTCAAAAGTTAAGAGCACTTGCTACTCTTCCAAAGGACCCAGGTTCAGTTCCCAGTACTCTCATGGTGGCTCACAACCATTTGTAGCTCTAGTTCCCAAGGATCCAATGCCTCTCCTGAACTCCATGGGCACTGCACACATGTGATACACATACATACAGGCAAAACACACATGCACATAAAAAATAAAAAATTAAATCTTAAACTGGGCATGGTGGCCTATGCCTTTAATCCCAGCCCTTGGGAGGCAGAGGCAGGCAGATCTCTGTGAGTTCGAGGCCAGCTTGGTCTACAGAGCAAGTGCCAGGACAGGCTCCAAAACTACACAGAGAGACCCTGTCTTAAGAGGAAAAAAAAAAAAAAAAAAAAAAAAGGACCCTATCTCAAAATAAAGTAACTAAGAGGGGCCATCAAGACAACTAAAATGTAAAGGTGCTTGAGGCCAAGACTAACTTTAACTTTGATCCTTGGGACCCACATGCTGGAAGGAGTCCCTGAAAAGTTCTCTTCTAACCTAAATAAATGCAATTTTTACCCAAAGCTGCATAAAGAAACCCTGTCTAGAAAAAAAGTATTTTTACATTTTACTTTTAATTATGTGCATGAGGGTCTTGTGCACACATGAATGCAGGTACCCTCAGAGGCTAGAGGGGTTGGATCCCAGAGACTGGAGTTATAGGAAGTAGTAAGATGCCCAATGTGGGTTCTGGGAACTGAACCCTAGTCAATTCTCTGGAAGAGCAGAAAAAATGTTCTTAACCACCTAACCATTTCTCAGCCCAGTGTTTGGGTTTCTGACACAGAGTCTGACTTATAACTCAAGAGCCATCTCTCCAGCCTTTATTTATTTTTTTTTAAGATTTATGAGCCATATAGACCTAAGAAAGTTTAAAGATTCTGAATGCACCGAAACGGAGCCACACTGGGCTTCCTACTCTCACAGTCTCCTGCCTGCTGCCTGTGAGATGGAGCTAGCCACCAGCCGCCAGGAGCTAAGCAGCATGGCTGCATATTCCCACAGTAGTACACAGAGGCATCTCCAAGCGCACAGTGTGCTGAGTGGTAGATTTAGCCTTTGCTAGTACATATACAAAAAAAAAAAAAAGGGTGAGGGGGAGAAAGAAAAGGTTTTAGAGCTACATGCTGCTGGATGGAAGCACAGACCCACTGCTTCACAGAGTCAGCGATGAGCATGGTTCCCCCAGAGCTGGCGGTAAATGTATCACCGCCATGTTGGGAAGCTGAGGTGGGCAGAGCCAGCAGCCAAAGCTGCCACTTCAGTCCTAGTGATGCTGCAGTTTAAAGCAATAGGTTCACAATAAAACAGATTCAGATAGGATAAACCTCTAAACGGTTTATAATATGCATAAAAATATACGTAGGTTTGGAAGAGAAAGGAAAAAGAATATAGACAGTTATATAAAGAAATAGAAAGTTTTAAAAAATAAAGTCTTTAAAGAGAAAGTAAAAGTAATATAAAAAATAAGCCATGTAAAGATGGAAATCACACAGAAAGTGTGGATTAAATTGTCTTTGAGATTTTTAACTACAGAGAGACATTTGATTGTAAAGGCTGCTAAGTTAATCTAATATGTATATTTTAAAGGTATCTTGACTTCAAAATTTAGATCTAAGGATATGTTGCTTTGGAAACGAGGCTCTGCTTTTGTGTCAGGAAGCAAGAGGCTATGGATCTGTTCCAGGTCAAAATGGATCAGATTTGATCAAGCCAGATCTCCTGAACCTTAACAGATGGTACCTACCAACGAAGGTTATAGCCAGTCTTCCCAGGAATTGACCATTATCTCGAATTTTCTCAGGATCCCCATAAGACTACCAGTGCCACCTATCAGCAGGAAGTAACCTAGATTCCCAAAAAATGACAGATGTCTGTCTTTGTTTGGATTGTTGGTTGTAAATTGCTATTGGTCATAGTCAATCTCTTTCTAAAGAAAAAAGGGGGATGGGATACAGATATGATCGGATGAAAGGGGAGATGATTGAATCTACTTTTAAAGGGCAACAACATGTTTAAAATGGATTTTAGTTTATTGATACAAATTGAAAGATAATTTTGTTATAATGTATGTATATTTCTATTCTTGTTTAAGGTATTTTTTTGTAGCTCATTTGAAATTGAAATGGATAATTAAGAAATACAGACTAATAATTAGTCTTCTATGATAGTCAAACTTATAGTCATGTTAAGTTTTCTAGGTATACATAGATATAATTCAATTAGGTAGGTAATCTTCAAATACTTCAAAGACCTACAAAATATGGCATTTAAAATGTTTTAAAAACCTAGACTTTTCTAGACAATGAGACACGTCTGCTCCTGGCAACACCAATTACTTCAAGGAAGATGATGGGCACCAAAGACACTCCATATGGAGTTCATCTTCTTCATGGCAAAAGTTAGCCATTTGGGCAAGAAACTGTTCTTGCCTGGACTGCTTGACAAAATGTTGTATCAAGTGGACATGGATGACCCATAGGAAGGTGACTATTGAACTTTGCAAGGCAAGAAGGTCCTTTAGGTTCCTGTTTCGAAGAGGAAACTACTAAATATTCTACAGGACACAGGAAGAAGCGACTAAAAGATTCTAGGCCTGTAGCCTAAAGAATGGATACCCCAACATTGCAGAAGAACTTACCAGGTAGCCAGATGTCTCTGTCATTTCCAGAATTTTTGGAAGTTGCTTACAATGCACTTCCTGTTTACTTAGGTAATAGTATATCCTTCTGGGGTCTATGATGTAGTTGAAGACTAGATAGTTATAATTATAATTTTCCTTTGTTATGATAAAAGATAAATTAGATATGAAACTTTAGACTCACAATTATAGATAGAATATTTTAATTTTGTCAAATACAAACAGACTAGATATTATGACTGTAATTCTTGCTTGATAACTGTTTTGTTATATGTAATTTTTACTATGTTAAAGTTAAAACTTTCCTTTTTTTGATTAGACAGAAATGGGGAAATGATGGGTGATGTTGCTCTGTATACTGTGAATGTGATGCTCTGATTGGTTGATAAATAAAATGCTGATTGGCCAGTAGCCAGGTAGGAAGTATAGGCAGGAGAAGCAGACAAGAATTCTGGGAAGAGGAAGGCTGAGTCAGGAGTCGCCAGTCAGACACAGAGGAAGCAAGATGTGAAGGCAGAACTGAGAAAAGGTACCAAGCCACGTGGCTAAACATAAATAAGAATTATAGGTTAATTTAAGTATAAAGCTAGTCAGTAATAAGTTTGAGCTAATGGCCATACAGTTTGTAAATAATATAAGCCTCTGCGTGTTTACTTGGGTCCAAGTGGCTGTGGGACTGGTGGGTGAGAGAGATTTTTCCTGACTGAGGGCCAGGCGGGACCCAGGAAAACTTCAGCTACAGATATTTTAATTTTTGTGTCTGTGCATGAATTTTTTTAAAAAAGTTTTAATTAACAAGAGGGCTGGGCAGGTATCTGCCATATCATTAATAAAGTCCTAAAATAAACCCCCAGAACCACAGGAAAGAAAATAGACAAATCACAGATACCAATTAGTAAATCATCCCCCAAATCCCACAGCCCCTACCTAGACAAATACTATAAAAAGGAGCAGCAATAAAGGCAAAACTAATATTGTTCAAGCTAAAGTCTGTCCTCAGGAAAGAACACAACTCAGTGATACAGAACACAGACTGAGTCAGAGGCCCCACATTAAAAGCTCACCACCCTGCCGCAACTCACTAGTCCTGTGGCCTGGAGCAAGTGACTTAACCTGAGTCCCTCAATTTATCACCTAGAAATGAATAATAAAACCTAATACCTCCCTTCCTAGAGTTTATCTGTAAAGAGCTTAAAATAATACCTGGCAGTGGCAATTTCCCTAAACTTTAGAAATTTCTGCTTATGTAAAATAAAATGTACTCTGAGTACTGTCCAGCTGGAGAGATGGTTCAGAAATTAAGAGCATCCAGGTTCAGTTCCCAGCACCCACATGGCAGTTTATAACCATCCATAACTCTACTTCCAATTACATACATGCAGGGAAAACACTCATTGTGGTAGTTTGAATGTAATTGGCCCCCAAAACTCATAGGAATGGCACTATTAGGAGGTGTGACTTCGTTGGGAGTAGGTAAGGCCTTGGAGGAAGTGTGTCACTGTGTGGGCAGGATTTGAGGTTTCCTATGCTCAAGATACCACCCAGTGCCTGAGTCTACTTCCTGTTACTTTCTGATCAAGATGTAGCCAGCACCATGTCTGCCTGCATGCTGCCATGCTCTCTATTACAATAATGAACTAAAAAACCTCTGGAACTATAAGCCACCAACTCAATTAAACCTTTTCTGTGGTGATATATTGTTTTTAATCTAAGAAATAAAGCTTTCCTGAAGATCAGAGGACAGAGCCAGCCACAGAGTTAGCCAGAGATGTCACATGGTGGTGACACGCACCTTTAATCCTAGGGAGGCAGAGGCAGAGATCCATCTGGATTTCTGTGAGTTCAAGGCCACACTGGGCTACATGAGATTAATCCAGTCTAAAAGAGAAACAGAGCCAGGCAGTGGTGGCACACACCTTTAATTCCAGCACTTGGGGTCACACACCTTTAATCCCAGCACTAGGAAGGTTGACACAGGAAGTGATATGGCTGGACAGAGAAAGGAGTATAAGGCGGGAGGAGACAGGAGCTCAGACCCCCTTTTGGCTGAGGAATCAGAGGCATTCAGTCTGAGGATTCATGTAGACAAGATCAGCTCTTTCAGGCTGAGGAGTTGGTGAGGTAAGAGGTGGTGGGCTGGGGCTTGCTCTGCTTCTCCAATCTTTCAACTTTCACCCTGATATCTGGCTCCAGGTTTTTGTTCTAAGACCATTTAGGATTCGTGTAACAGTTTCCCTTTATAAGAGTTGTCATGGTCATGGCATCTCTTCACAACAATAGAAACCCTAACTAAGACACTCATACAGTAAAATAAATAAATCTTTAAAAAGAAATGAAGAGGGGTTGGGGATTTAGTTCAGTGGTAGAGCACTTGCCTAGCAAGCGCAAGGCCCTGGGTTCGGTCCTCAGCTCCGACAAAAAAAAAAAAAAATGTAGAGTCCCAGCACTTGGGAGGCAGAGGCAGGTGGAATTTTGAATTCAAGGCCAGCCTGATCCACATAGAGTTTCACGCCAGCCAGAGGTAAAGTGAGACCCTGTCTTGAAAAGACAAACAAACAAAACCCCCAAATTATAAAATAAATTCAGTACTATTGCTAAAGAAACTGAAATCATCCTTTGTGACAACTTCACCTCTTGACAAAGGAATGATTTTCATCCCAATAAACAGGTAATTAATACAGAAGCAAGGACACCACCTCCATAGACATTGTACTTACATGCACAAACCCACATATGGACACACACATACACAAATAATTAAAAATACAGTAAGGACAGAGAAACCCTGTCTTGAAGAAAAAAAGAAGAAGAGGAGGAGGAGGAGGAGGAGAGGAAGAGGAGGAAGAAGAAGGAGGAGGAGGAGAGGAGGAGGAGGAAGAAGAAGGAGGAGGAGGAGGAGGAGGAGAGGAAGAGGAGGAAGAAGAAGGAGAGAGGAGGAGGAGGAGGAGGAGGAAGAAGAAGGGAGAGGAGGAGGAGGAGGAGGAGAAGGAGGAGGAGAAGGAGGAGGAGGAGGAGGAGGAGAAGGAGGAAGAAGAAGAAGGAGGAGGGAGGAGGAGGAGGAGGGAAAAAAGAAAACCTACACAATAAGAAGAACTAGGCATGACAGTGCACGCCTTTAATCCCAGCAGTCAGGAGGCAGACAGGTGAATTTCTGTGAGTTCAAGGCCAGCCTGCTCTACACAGCCAGTTCCAGGACAATCAGGGCTACATAACAGAGAGGACCTTGTCACAAAAAGACCAAAAATAATAATAATAATAATAATAATAATAATTATAATAATAATAATAATAATAATAATACAACAAGAAGAAACTCAACATCCATCACAGAAATGAGAATTAAAGCTAGGATTAGATTATCAAACACACTTCCTAGGATAGTTCAAAGGTTGGGAGGGGAGCCGCAGAGACAACCCAGCAGCTAAGAGCACTTGCAGCTCTTCCAGAGGACCCAAGTTTGCTTCCTGGTGTGTACATATCAATCCTGGTGTCTGGAGCATGCCTATAACCTCAGTTCCACACAAAGCTAAGACAGGAAGGTCTCTGGAGCTTGCAGCTGCCAGCCTAGCCAGGAAAACACAAGCCCCAGGTTCAGGACAGATTTTGCCTCTAAAGGACAGACAGAGAGCGACAGCACCTGTCATCTTCTGGCCTCCACACGTGTGCACAGGCATACACATGCACATACACACTGACATACATGTCTCAACAACACCCTTGTTCTATCCAGATACCCAAAGACAAACAGAACCATGTTTACACAAAAACCTATATAAAAACTATTTACAGATACTCTATTCAGATTTGCTAATAATGAAATGCAAATGTCTTTCAGCAGTGAAGCAGTGAATAAAATGTACCATTCCCACAGTGGAAAACTACTCAGCAGTGAAAAAGAACAGCCCTACAACAACTTGAGTGAAATCAATGGCTCAGTGGGTAAAGGTACTTGCCATCAAACCTGAAGACCTCAATTAAATCCCTAGAGTCCACATGATGAAAGGGAAGAAGTGACACCCAAAAGTTATACTCTAACCTCCGAATCAGACAAGCACATGCACACACGCACACAAGAGCATACAAACACACACAAACACAAACACACACAATAAATAAATAAACAAACAAATAAATAAATGTATTAATAATAAAAAGCAGAAAGCAGTCATAAAGTTTGCATACTGTATGGTCACATTGACAAGCCAGGGAAAACACAATAAAAGGACAGCATAAGGCCGGGCGGTGGTGGTGCACGCCTTTAATCCCAGCACTCGGGAGGCACAGCCAGGCGGATCTCTGTGAGTTCGAGGCCAGCCTGGGCTACCAAGTGAGTTCCAGGAAAGGCGCAAAGCCAAACAGAGAAACCCTGTCTCGAAAAACCAAAAAAAAAAAAATCAAGTCATGAAATCTACTGATTGTTTTTGAAACCCTGAAACTCGCTGCTAATGTAGACCAGGCTGGACTCCAACTCACAGAAACCTGACCGGCAGGATTAAAGTCACGAGCCACCATGCCCACCCTATTTTTACTTAAAAAACATCACTAGGTGTGGTGGCCTAAATTTGTAATCCCAGCACTCAGGAGGTGGAGGCAGGAGGATGAGAAGTTCAAAGACCTTATCAGGTACAGAGCAGAATTCAAGGCCAGCCTGGGTTATATGAAATCCTGTCTCAAACTGGGCTGACAAGGTAGCTCAACAGATAAAGGCACTTGCTGCCAAACTTGAGGACCCGAGTTCAATCTCTAGAACCCACATAGTGGAAGGAGAGAACTAACTCCTGCCAAGTGTCCTCTGGTCTGTGACATGCACTTTGCCCACATGTATGTATACATGCATGTACACTGGCACATATATACATAAACACACAAACAATAAATGTAAAAAACTATTAACAACTGGACTCTAGTAATATTAAACAAAAAACTTAATTAATAGATTTGGTCATAGTGAATATTTTTATGTTTCTTTACAAAAGAATATAGACATTCTAAAGAGAACTACCAGAAAAATATTGAAATCCACATTTTTTTAAGCTAGCCAAACCCTGTGCCTATAATTTGCCTAATGAATTATTTTGTCTGTGGGATTTCCACTGTTGTCCTAAAATAAGACTATATATACTACAAAGTAAATTGCTATGACCACAGAAAGAAGTTCGGACTGACCCACATGCCCTCCTGAGCGGCAGGGCAAGACAGAGCAGAAAGCATGGGGTCTGCCAAAGACACAGCTGGATCAGGGCTAGCCTGCCCTAGAATTCACTACATGGTACAACTGTCATGCTTCCTCTGGGGAAAAAAGTTGAGTCATTACCCCCAGAGGGCACATGATTCCAAGATGCTCACCTAATACTGCCCAAGCTCTCTCTCTCTCACACACACACACACACACACACACACACACACACACACACACACACACACGCCACAAGCTAACTTTCTCAGCACCATACACAGGAACCCCAAAGCACAGTCAGACCCTGACAACACTGGTATCCTGCCACAGCTCTTCCCAACCTCTCTCTGGACCCACCAACATCCTGCCCTGCTTTCAATGACCTCCTCAAACCAGCCTGCCTTCCTACGGAATTATTGAGCCTCTGACATCTTTACCTTGGATTATATATCATGTAAAATACTTATTGGCCCGATACTAAAAATATAAACAGGCATCATGTTTTCTGCCATTTTTATCCCCAGGACAACCACCACATTCACTAAAACTATTCAGTAAGTACTTCAGATGAACTGTCCAAAGAAATGACCTAGAACAACTAAAATACTAGGCATTCCAAGAACTGTCATGTATGACTTCAGTTGTCACTGGGAATGCCAGCCCTAAGAAGGAACATAGAATTAGCTTCTACATCATCTACTTGTCTAGACTAGAATCTGTTATGGTTCTATGGAATACATAGGTAAAATACCCTGCAAAGTAAAATTTTACTCATTGTACTGTACTTACAAATACAGCTAGACTAGCATTGTTCTCTAAAACATAAAATCATTGAGTATACACACACACACACACACAGAAGGAAGGAAGGAAGGAAGGAAGGAAGGAAGGAAGGAAGGAAGGAAGGAAGGAAGGGAAGGAAGGAAGGAAGGAAGGATGGAAGGAAGGAAGGAAAGAAAACCTTCTGAAACCTAGACAGTTAATAGTAACCTACCAATGGTGTTCCTTAGGTTTGACAAAGGTGCTGTGGAAATTCGAAACACCAACAATGGAGGGAGGTGGATGATGGTTTCATGAGAACGGTGGTCTACAAATGCACCTCCTCTGTAAGTCTGAACTTACTCCAAATTAAATATTTATTAAAAGTAAAAATGGGAAGCTCTGGGTGGTACAGTTGTAGTTTGTCTCAATTCGTCTGCACTTACAATTTTCAACTAGGAGCAAGTTTTATTGTGGCAAAAATAAAAGGCTTAGAAGTCTCAGGAGACTTAGCCCAAGACACAGAGCTGAGGCTGTGGACCAGGAATTCTGCAGCTGCTCCTCTTCCCCTTCACCTAGGGTGCTCCTCCTCCTTTGGGGCTCCTACCACTTGGGTTCTTTCTCACTTTTCTCTGAAAATTCTAAGATCAGGAGCTGGAGTGATGGCTCAGAGTATTTGCAGAGGACCTGGATTCAGTACCTAGCACTCACATAGCAACTCACAACCATATATAACTTGAGTTCCAAGGACTGATGCCCTCTTCTGGCCTCCACAGGCACCAGGCATACACACATGAACAGATACACATGCAGACAAAACACACATACACATAAAGTAAATACATCTTTTTTAAAAAATTTTTTTAATCTGTGTTCATGCTACTTTAAAAAAAAAAATAGCAATCTTCTGGAAGAGCATAAACCAAACCATGTCACTTTCCTTATGAACACAAAATCAGTGTCATAGAATCACTCTCGGCAGGTAGTTCACTGTAGGTGATGGGGAAGGAAAGAGACAAAACACCACCGGACTGGAAGAGCTGGGCAGTCATACACTCCTCTTCCCACATCCCACATCCCTACATCCACAAATTTCCATAATAAAAATGTCTAAATTAAGAACTCATCATTCTCAGCTGGGCAGTGGTGGCACACATCTTTGACCCAAGCACTCAGGAGGCAGAGGGAGGGTGGATCTCTGTGAGTTCGAGGCCAGCCTGGTCTACAAAGCAAGTTCTAGGACAATCAGGGCTGTTATACAGAGAAACCCTGTCTCAGGAAAACAAAATCAAAAACAAACAAACAAACAAAGCATTTATCATTCTCTACACAAACTGTGTCACTACCAGATCTCCATGCACTGACACCAGGATGACCTTCTCCATTTCCAGGGTGAGGCAGAGAAGCAAGTGCTCCACTAGGAACCTATCTCCATGTCTATTTCTTCAGGCTCCCAACCATAACCACAACCTGACATAATACATGGGATCCACTGTACCTGCCAACCCTCCCCCACCTACCATTCACCACCTCTCCTCCATCAGTCTCCAAAGCACTTCTTACATCCACTACTGCTTTCCAAAACCACCAACTTCATTCAAGCCTCATCACTCTTCATTTAACTACCATGAATCCAACTAGTCTCAGATCCCCTTACTTCCTTCCCTACCAATCCATCCCCTCACACAATCCTGACCATGGGCAGCATCACCTCCACTTCATTCCATTACTATCCCATGTAATTAGGAGATGCACTTTCAAACCACCACCACCCCCATTTCCCACTTTGTGGTGATATATTGTGTACCCTAAAAAAGCTCACATGAGGATCAGAGGACAGAGCCAGCCACTAGATTAGACACAGAGGTCAAGCAGTGGTGGCACACACCTTTCATTCTAGCACTTGGGAGGCAGAGATCTGTCTAGTTCTCTGTGAGTTCAAAGTCACCCTGGACTACATGAGATTGACTCAGTCTAGGAGAGAAACAGAGCCAGACAGTGGTGGCACCTTTAATCCCAGCACTTGAGATCTCATGCCTTTGCTTGGGAAGCACACATGCCTTTAATCCAGGCACTAGAAAGGAAGTGATACCACTGGGCAGAGAAAGGTATATAAGGCGTGAGGAGACAGGAACTAATGCTTTTTCAGCTGAGGACTCAGAGACATTCAGTCAGAGGATTCGTGGAGTTGGTGAGGTGAGCCATGGCAGAGACCTGTTCCTTTCTCTCTGATCTTTCAGCAGTTTACCCCAATATCTGGCTCCGGGTTTTAAAAGACTGTTTTAGCAATTCGTGTTACACCTCCACCCAGGTTTCCTTCTACACCCTCTTCTTTCTACTGCTCTTCATCCTCATGTGATTTACATGCCACCCCTTCAGGCTACAGACTGTTCCTGATATCCCGAAGAGGGCTACATCATTCCCTAAGCACTTCATCCAAAGACCTTGTTTGTTCTTTCAGTTCTTGTTACCTGTATTTTCTTTACAAGATAGTTAGCTCCTCTCCATCAGGAACTACCTTTTCCTTTTGCTTCCAATTTTTTTTTTTTTTTCGTTTTTTCGAGACAGGGTTTCTCTGTGTAGCTTTTGCGCCTTTTCCTGGAACTCACTTGGTAGCCCAGGCTGGCCTCGAACTCACAGAGATCCGCCTGGTTCTGCCTCCCGAGTGCTGGGATTAAAGGCGTGCGCCACCACCGCCCGGCATTGCTTCCATTTCTTAGAACAGAGTTTCTCAAAGAGTATGATGAGGCACAGACATGTCCTGAATGAGTTAGGGATGTCCTACCATAGTGGTATCCTCAGCCACAATGGACATCAGAAGCCAGAAGCCCTAACTGATTGAGCCTCAAGCAGACTCCTCCTTCACCCCAGGACATGCCTTCATGATAACTGAAGTACTCAGGTGACACAACCCTGTGGTAGATACATCCAGTAAGTACTTGCTAAGGTGAATCTTGGAAACACCGACTATTCCCTTCAACCACAATCCCCAATATCACTTACCACTCAGACTGTATCCTCATTACAAGCTTTTTCACTAAGTTCAGTCTGGCAATCTTCCTAACAATTATCCATTAGCTGGTTATACTTCCTTACCATGCAAAACCCACATCAATTTTGATTGCATAAAAATGCATATAGAAAAGGACAAAAATGACCTAAATAGTTAAACACAACATTAAAGATCAATGAGATACAAAAGCCATTTATACTACTAAATCATAAGAAAATGTTTACAGGAACATGGATTTCTATCCAACTTAAAAGTGCAACAGGAGCTGGGCGGTGGTGGCGCACGCCTTTAATCCCAGCACTCGGGAGGCAGAGGCAGGTGGATCTCTGTGAGTTCGAGGCCAGCCTGGACTATCAAGTGAGTTCCAGGAAAGGCGCAAAGCTACACAGAGAAACCCTGTCTTGAAAAACCAAAAAAAAAAAAAAAAAAAAAAAAGTGCAACAGGAAAATCTGTATTTGCTAGCAGTACAAACTGGCATGACATCCTTGGTGCTACAGTAAAACAACACTCATCAAAATCCATAAAAACATGCATTAACATAAATATCCTTTAACATAATAGCTTATTCCAAAATTTATCCTAGAGATATAGTCAGAAGATATATGTGTGTATATACATACATACATACATACATACACACACATACACACACACACACACACACACACACACACACACACACACACACTCTTTCAGAGGTCCTGAGTTCAAATCCCAGCAACCACATGGTAGCTCACAATGATCTATAATGAGATCCAATGCCCTCTTCAGGCATGTAGGTATACATGCAGACAGAACACTCACATACATACATACATACACACACACACACACACACACATACATCTTTTTTAAAAATGGCTAACTGAAAACCAGTCAACATCACAAATAACTAATGCAAAAGACAGACCTAGATAACTTGGCAATGAAGTTCAGTTGTTAAGAGTGCTCGTCTATCATGCACAAAGCCCTGGGTTCAATTCCCACACCATATTAACTGGTGTATCTACACCTGTCATCAGGAGATGGAATCAGGAGAGAAAGTCAAGGTCATCCGAGGCTACACAGAGGATCTGAGGACAGTCTAAACTAGATGGGATTATTTTTGCAAGCTTTCCATGTATAAATTAAAATTGTGAAATTTCTCCCCCCATCCTTGGGTTTTGGGTTTTGTTTTTTTTCTGTCTAGCCCTGGAACTTGCTCTGTAGATAAGGCTGGCCTTGAACTCAGAGATCTGTTTTCCTTTGCCCCTAAGTGCTGGGATTAAAGGCGTGTGCCACCACCACCCAGCTTAAAATTATAGAATTCATAACATGAAATGTTCATCAACATCTAATACGGTTTTAAAGCATCAAATTGTTACATATCATAATTTAAAGTATGAGCATTTTGAAATGGAATGCCAAAAAGAAAATCAACTGTTTTGGGGTAATAAACTCAAACACTGAATAATTTTTTAAAAAGCCATCATCTGTAACCAGGCAAGGCTTCCAGTGGTGGGACTGGGACACTACTAACCCAGCTACAAAATCTTCGACTAACCAGTGGTGTTAGCGCACACCTTTAATCCCAGCACTCGGAGGCAGAGCCAGGCGGAACTCTGTGAGTTCAAGGCCAGCCTGGTCTACAGAGTGAGCTCCAGGACAGGCACCAAAACTATACAGAGAAACCCGGCCTTGGGGCGGGGGGGGGGGGGGGGGGGGGGGGGGGGGGGGGGGCTCACAACCTGTCCTGCCTGCAAGATGTGCTGGGGGAATGGTGGCTTAGAGCTTATGGGAGTAGCCAGCCAATGGCTGGTTTAACTTGAGGCCCATACCATAAAGCTGGATGACCCAGAGACATAGGATAAAACCAAACACTACTGGCCAAAAAAATAATTAAATCAATGAAATGATTCCTAGGGATGTTCTGCTTTACTCATATATCAGTGCCTAGCCCAATCATAAAAGAGGCTTTTTCTGGCAGCTGATGGGAACAGATGCAGAGACACACAGTCAAACATTAGGCAGAGCTTGGGGAACCCCTCGACAGAGGGGAAGGAAGGATTGTAGGAGTCAGAGGGGTGTAGGACACCAGGAGAACAAGGCCCACAGCATCAACTAAGCAGGGCTCCTAGGGGATCACAGAGACTGAAGTGGCAATCACAGAGCCTGCATGGGTCTGCACTAGGGCCTCCCCATGTATGCTGTTGTTAGCTTGGGGTTTCCTTAGGTAGTCCTTAGGTAGGACTCCTAACAGTGGGAATGGGGGTGTCTCTGACTCTTTGCCTGCTCTTGGGACCCCTTTTCCTCCTACTGGGTTGCCATGCCAGCCTTGATATGAGGGTTTGTGCCTACTCTTATTGCATGTTGTTACGCTGTGTTCAGTTGACAACCCCGGGAGGCCTGCTCTTCTCTGAAGGGAAACACAGAGTGGATCTGGGGAAGAGGGGGATGGGAGGGAGGCTGGGAGGAGTGAAGGTGAGGGAAGTTACAGTCAGGATATATTGTGTGATAGAAGAATAAATAAAACAAAATAAAAGTTCCAGGGGCTGGAAAGATGGTTCATCAGTTAAGAACATGCACTGCTCTTACAAAGGACCAGAGTTCTGGTCCTAGCATCAATGTTAGCTGGCACATAACTGCCTGTAACTCCAGCTGCAGGGGATCTGTCACTCTGGTTCTCTCTGGTCTCTGTGGGGACCCATACACACGCTCACATACACACACAAACACAAACATAATAAATAACAAGATAATAAATAAAAGAAAAAGAAGGCTCCAATACTCCCAGGTCCTCCAGAAGAGCAGTCAGTGTTCTTAACTGCTAAGCCATCTCTCCAGTCCCCTTTATTATATTTTTGAAATAGGGTCTCACTATATTTCAGGGTGGCTTGGGATTCAGTATACAGTCCAAGTGCCTTTAGCTAGTAATTCTCCAGTCTTCCCAAGTACTGAGATTACAAACATGACCCTCTTTGCCCATCTTCATTTTAGTTTTTCAAGGACCAAAAATTCACCTCAAATAGACTTCTAACCATCTCCACATACCTACAGGAGACAAATGATGAAAAATGGACACATATTTAAACTCAAGAGATGAACAATAATCACAAGTTAATGTAATGACTACGGAGCCATGTCCAGGTTACTGTAAACTTCAAAAGTACACAGGTTTGCTGTGTTCATGTCTCTAGGAGTCACAAGAACATTGTGCTGACTCAGCAGTGGGCTGTTGCAGTTAAAAGATAGACTCAAGGACATATCAAAGAACCAGGGGCCAGGAAATGTAACTACAGTTAAATCGGCAGAAAAGCCAGGTGGGGTAGCACACTCTGGTAATATTAATACTCAGGAGAGGCAGAGGCAAGAAGAGCCCAAGTTCAAAGCCAGCCTCATCTATATTGCAAGAGTATGTCTTAAAACAAAATCCAAAAACAGTTAAAAAGAAAAGAATGTTCATTTATACACAGTAAAAAAGACTAAAAACTCAAGTTTATACCAAATGATAAAAAGTAGCCAGCAAGTTTTTTTAAGTATTACCAGCCAGAATTCAAAAGGCTTTCTGGAGAGGAGGATGCCTAACAAAAGGCTAGTATTGAAAAGAAATGGAAAATAAGTTTAGAGCCAGTGACAGATCATGTATCACATGCTCACAGCCCCAGGACCCATCCCAGAGCCAAAATAAGAGATCTTGGTGCTAGTGACCCACAGAAGAACACTAAATGTCTTCCCAGAGCTCGGGATATAGTTAGAGTAGAGCCTTTGACCAGAATGCACAAGACTTGTTTCAATCCCTAGAATTGCAAAACAAACAACGGGAACAAAACAGGGGTCCAGGGACAGCAGGCTGGAGCCACCTGCCTCACCCCACCTCCCACCCCCAGTGCTGGGATTAAAGGCATGCATCACCATGCTCAGCTTAAAATAGTGAAATTTATAACATGATATAAGTTTTTAAAGCATCAGACTGTTATATATCATAATTTAAAGTATGAACATTTTGAAACGGAATGCTAAAAAGAAAATCAACTGTTTCTGGGTAACAAACCCAAACACTGAACAATTTTAACACTAAAAAAAAGTTTGTATTATTATTATTATTATATATATATATATATAAATTATATACATCTCCTTATCCTTTACTGGCCTAGAACTATTCAACTATGCAGTTGAATCTAGCCTTGAACTCTCCACCCTTCTGCCTCAACCTCCTGATTACTGAGATTAAGATAGATACCAAGCACACCTGGCTCTCTAGCCTTTCTATTTTAATATCAAAGACCAAGAGAATGGACCAAGAAGATTGGCTAACTCTCTTTAGTAGTAGGCATTTCAGCAAATGTAAATCATCTGAAAGGCTGACAGCATAAGTAAAGGCAGTATAACCTCTAGGAACAAAGTCCTACCCTTTGTTCCTACTGGAATATTCTCAGTATCTAAGTCCTCCAAACGGATCATGTACATAATAGACACTATGTATTTTATACAAGTAAGTGTGTGTGTGTGTGTGTGTGTGTGTGAGTGTGTGTGTGTGTGTGTATAGTCATGATGCAACATAAAGAGTAAATAGCAAGAAAGCAGCTCAGTGTTCAGTCTTCAGAACACAAGGAGATCAACACTTAATGCTGACATAGAAGCTGACGGACCTCTCCAGTTTCATTACAGGAGATAAACTGAGCCTCGGTGCCATTACTCACTCCGAACCAAAGTGCAAGAAGAACCTCCCCTCACACTGATTTCTCCGTCCAAGTCGGACAGAGCAGCAGGCAGTGCCATGAGCTGGCTTTGTCCAACCTGTGCTACAGCAGCCAACTCGGTTAGGTCCTACAGCCCCAGTTCACCTCGCTCTGCATCATTCTACCTTATCCCACAGCATCTCTTCCAGCCAGACATTCTTTCCAAGATAAAGTCTCCAAACACGACCAAGTACAATTAAACGTAAGTAGAAGCCAGGCGGCAGTGGCCACGCCTTTAAACCCAGCACTCGGGAGGCGGAGCCAGGCAGATCTCTGTGAGTTCAAGGCCAGCCTGGTCTACAGAGCGAGCTCCAGAACAGGCACCAAAACTACACAAAGAAACCCTGTCTCAAGAAATTAAAAAATAATTAAATAAATAAATAAATAAATAAATAAAAGTGTCACAATGAAGCTCATTACCTTGTATATTAAAAAATTAATAAAAGAAAAAGGATGAAGTCTCTATTGTCCCTTCTTCATGCATTGCTGAGTCTTTTGTTTGTTTGTTTTTCTCCTTCGTAATGCTCTCCTAAGCCATCTATACTCACCTGCAGTTCACTGCACTGGGTATCACCCAAATAGCCCATCAGCGCTCTTTATAATTTCTGAAAGAGAGAAAAAAGCCTTTAAATACCACAGATTGCCATATGTGGTGGCACTGACCTGTAATCCCAGTACTGGAAAGACTAAGGCAGAAGAATCTTGGATTTGAGGTTAGCCTGGGCCATACATCAAAACACTGTCTCCAAAAAATACACAACAAACAAAGACATGAAGAATGAACAATCAATGTATCTATCATTGCAGAAGTATCTGTATCCACTATGCACAGCATCTGGCCTTTCTGTCCACAGTAATGCAACCAGATATAGCAGAACTAGCCATGGACCAAATGCCCTGACACAGCCTCTAGACAGAAAAGCTTTTGCACTATTACTGAACTGTGCAACCTTGGGCAAGTCAGTTTCTCTAGGCCTACATTCCCTCATCTGGAAAATGAGAAAGTTAGGAGTAGAGGCTTGCCTAGCATTCATAAAGTCTTGAGTTCAATACTCAGAAGTGGCACAGTGACACATGTCTATAATCCCAATATCCAAGAAGTGGAGGCAGGAGGATCAAAAGTTCAAAGTTGGGGATGGAAAGATGGTTCAGCACTTCTTGATCTTTCAGAGGATCAGGATTCAATTCCCAGTACCTACATGGTAGCTCACATCATCTGTAACTCCAATTCCAGGGGATCCAGAGCCCTCTTCTGTATCCGAGAGTGCCAGACATGCATGTAGTACACATACATACAAACAAAAAACATTCATAAACATAAAACAAATCTAAAAATTTTTTATTTAAAAAAGTTTAAGGTTATCCTCAGCTACTTAGTTCAAAGACAGCCTAGGCCACAGGAAACTCATCTCAAAAATAAGGAAGGTAAGCGGTTGGATTCAGTCCTCAGCTCTGAAGAAAAAAAAAAAAAAAAAAGGAAGGTAAAAAACGAGAAAGTAAAGCTAACCAGAGATAAAAGCGCAAAGCTTTCCAGAAAGAACACCAGAACACCATTCAACTGTTCTGTTACTACGTTAGTTCACAGTCAAGCCAAAATTTCCTCCTTCCCAAGATGGAAATAACTGTCTTGTAAGATGCTAGAGAATTGGGGATGACAGGTTATAAAAAGTCCATAGTAAACAGATAGGGAAGCTTATCACAGAATCCAACAATAGAGGCTAGAGAGATGGCTCAGTAGTTAAGAGCACTGACTGTTCTTCCAGAGGACTCACGTTCAGTTCCCAGCACCCACATGGTAGATCACAGCTGTCTGTAACTCCAGTTCTAGGGGATCTGACACTCTCATACAGACCTACATGCAGGCAAAACGCCAATGCATGTGAAAAAATAAATAAATAGAAATAAAAAAAAAATCTAACAATGGTAGTAGGGCGTAGAGGCACATGCCTTTACTCCTAGCACTCAAGAGACCGAGGCAGGATTTCTGTGAAAGGCCACTCTGGTCTACAAAGTGAGTTATAGGACAGCCAGGGTGACATAGAGAGACCTTGTCTCAAAACACAATAAACGAACAAACATATAAATAAATAATGATCAGCAAAATCAAAACTTACCCAGCCTGACCTCAAGACTAACTGTCTACTTAACAGTTTGACAGTAAACTGTCACTAATGTTTAACGTCACAGTAGAGCAGACTAGATATTCAGTGTCTAGTTCAACAGCCATGCCTTCTGGATTTCTCTCTACCGCTGCCAATGCACTTTAGGATCAGAGCGGTCTTCCAAAACTTAAAATGACACCCAGCTATTTACCAAACCATGCAGAAGAAGAGGGAGACTAAGGGAGAACAGGGACTTGGAGGAGGTAGGTGTTTGTTTTTAACTTTTTAATATGGGGGCATAGTATGTGAATGTGTTTATGTGTATACAGATACATTTAAATATTTTTAAATTTATACGTCTGTAAATGCACACGTGTGCAAGTACCACAGAAGCCAGAAAACCTGAAGTTATGGGCAGTTGTGAGCCACCCAACGTGGGTGCTGGCTACTAAAATGTTCTTAACCACTGAGCGAGCTCTCCAGCCCCATTCTTTTTGACTTTGTATATACTCATGTTGCTCAATTTAACTTACCATATGCAGGCATGATTTTTGTGCAATTTTTCAAACTATATTATTTATAAATATACCTGGCAGGCTGTGTTTACAAGAATATTTCCACCATAAGGTACATTTCCACAAAGGAAAGTGAAAAAGCAAATTCAGATGTGATAAGAAAACTGAAAATATGGCACAGAAATCAAACTCACAATCATTCACACTTCAGAGTAAATCAGCCCAAAAATGTGAGGACAGGAGAGATGGCTCGGTGGGCAAAGTTACTCTCTGCACAAGCCTGACACCTGAGCTTAATCTACAGATCCACTGAAGGTGGAAGTTGAGAGCCAACTCCACAAAGTTGCCCTCTGACCTCTACACATGCATACACAAACACTAAAACTTTTAATTAAATATATGTGTGTATACATTCATATATATGCATATATATGGTAAACCAGGCTTTTTATTGAAAAGCTAGACAAATTTGTTTCACCAGACTCCGTTCTTAGAGAGCTGACCCAGAATGGTTATAAGCATACAAAATTGATAAGACTTTTGACTTAAATTGGAAACTTTCAATTTCTTTCAGATAACTGAAAGTGTAACAAATACATGACATGTATATACCACATAAGTACTTATAGGTATAACATATGCAAGTAGTCTTCATTCTACATCAGTGATAGTCTTAAAAAGAGGAATAATGACTATCAGACTCAGGATTTTCAAGTGTTATGTCAGCCACCCCTGGAGTAGCAAGAGAGTATTTTGTGCCGCTGCTAGCTCATGCCACAGAAGTAACCCTGACACACCAATGCCCTAAAGAGACGGGTGAGCTGATGTGGCACTCTCTCCATGTCACACTTTGCTTCTAGACAACATTTCAAAGTACTACTTAGCAATCCAATTACATTTGCAAGTATGTTTACCTAAGTCTGTAAAAATAAACAACCCGAAGAACCTTATTGCTTGCACTGGGCCTGCATTAGGATCTTAAATAGTGATTGACAGACAATTATAGGCTGATTTGCATTCAGTGTTACTGTCAAGCCTACTTCTTTTTTTTTTTTTTTTTTTTTTTTTTTTTTTTTTAAGGTTTATTTATTTATTATGTACACAGAAGAGGGCACCAGATCTCATTACAGATGGTTGTGAGCCACCATGTGGTTGCTGGGAATTGAACTCAGGACCTCTGGAAGAGCAGTCGGTGCTCTTAACCTCTGAGCCATCTCTCCAGCCCCCAAGCCTACTTCTTAAACAGAGAACACAGATGCATTTATAAGATTTAGTTGACTTCCCTGAGGGGCCCTCTACACTATTCTCAGCTTTTCATGAAAATGTGGCATTTTTTAAAATTTCTTTCTAGACTTTTTTATTTCATGTGCATGAGTGTTTTGCCTATATGTATGTCTGTACACCACATACATGCCTGGTGCCCAGGTCAGAAGAGGGTGCTGCATCCCCTGGAACAGATAGATGGTTGTAAGTGGTCATGTAGATACTGGGAACTGAACCCAGGTCCTCTGCAAGAGCAACAAGTGCTTTTAATGACTGAGCCATCTCTCCAGAGCATACGCTGCAGCTTTTAAGCTTCACAAGGCCTTCCAGAAGCAGAAAGGACTTCTGTTTCTTAGCATTGTTCTCCTAGCCATTGAAATCTGTAGAATCCCTATCTATACAGACTTTAAAAACAATGATGACTGGATTCTTTAAAGCTATATATATAAAGATGAAGTTCTTATTAACAATAGCAAAAGGCAGGCTGGGCGGTGGTGGGGCACGCCTTTAATCCCAGCACTTGGGAAGCAGAGCCAGGCGGATCCCTGTGAGTTCGAGGCCAGCCTGGTCTACAGATCGAGATCTAGGACAGGCACCAAAACTACTCAGAGAAACCCTGTCTCAGAGAAAGAAGAAAAAAAAAAAAAAAAAACAAACAATGGTTCCGAGCTCAAGAGAGGTACCAGACTATATTAACTGACTCCTCCAAAAATACCACCTTATCTAAAAACAGTGCCCTAGCTTACCAGCAAAAAGACAGACTAAGAAGTCATGTCTTTACACAGTTCAAAGACACAGACTTCTATTCTGCTGTAACCTTTGACACTATGGTTTTTCCTATTTTAGATACTTCGTGTAGCTGGTGGTGGTGATAGTGTAGGCCTTTAATCCCAACATTTGAGAAGCAGAGACAGGCGAATCTTTGAGTTCGAGGCCAGCCTGGTCTACAGACTGAGTTCCAGGACAGCCAGGGCTATGCAGAGAAACCTTGTCTTGAAAACAAAATCAAACAAACAAAAAACCTCGTGTAACAATTTGCTTGATGGCCATCCACTAGCTTCACTTTGAAGAGAATACTAACACTTTGTCTGCATGAATAGAAACTGTGAAAAATGTCTCAACACAATTCGGGCTAAGGACAGTAGTTCCACAAGATGAATTTCTTCTAAGTACTCCATTTCTAGACTACAAGTAAGAACACTGCTAGAGGCCAAAGCAGGTACTTGGCTCCTGGCCACAGAACTACCTATAGATTTCAAAGAAAACAAGAGGAAGAGTTAAAACTGACAGGTCTAAGACAAGAATATGCCTCCATCCACACAACAAAAATAAACTTAAAACTCTGTATTTGCTGAGTTTCCACACTGGTAGAGGTGCTAAGTGCTGAAAGATCTCGGTCTACGTCCACTCCCTTTCCTAAGCTCCCCACTCGCTCTGCTGCATTTTAAAGGCAAAGTGTCGACTACATGCTTCAATCTCGAGGGGCTGGAGAATACAGCGTATTCTTAAAATGAAAAGTTTGTAAGGATTTCAAAATCTAGATGCCAAAATACATTAAGGGAGGGGTAGTAAACAAATCTGCAATAAATCAATTGACCATACTTATATTTTTCTAAAGCAGTGGTTCTTAACCTTCCTAATGCTGCAATCCTTTAATACAGTTCATGTTATGGTGACCCCTGAACCATAAAATTATTTCATTGCCCCCCCCCTCCCCGAAAAAAAGCTTAGCATCGATGGCATGCACCTTTAATCTCAGAACTCAGGGAGCAGCGGCAGGTTCCAGGCCAGCCTGGTCTACAGAGTGAGTTCCAGGATAGCTAGGGCTACACAAAGAAATCCTGTCTCAAAAAACCAAAAAAAAAAAAAAAAAAAAATTATTTTATTGCTACTGTAATTTTGGTACTATTAGATATTGTAATGTAAATATCTGACATGCAGGATAGCTGATATGCAACTCCCAAAGAGATCAGGACCCACAGTTCGAGAACTGCTGTTCTATAGCAACCACTATATGTTTGTTTGTTTGTTTTGGTTTGTTTGTTTGGTTTGTTTGTTTGTTTTCGAGACAGGGTTTCTCTGTGAAGTTTTGGTGCCTGTCCTGGAACTCGCTCTGTAGACCAGGCTGGTCTCGAACTCACAGGGATCTGCCTGCCTCTGCCTCCCAAGTGCTGGGATTAAAGTGCTAGGATACCACCTAGCCAGAATAAGGTATCTTAAGTTGAGAAACTAGTTAAAAACTAAGAACAAAAAGTTTCTCTCTCCCTGGTACACAGCACAAACTGTTCACTTACATATATAATGTCCTTTAAATCCAAGGCAGTAAGCCAGGCTTGGTAGCATATCAGCACTTGGGAGTTCAAGGCCAGTCTTGTCTACTTAGCAAGTTCCAAGCCAGTCAAACTACAGTAGTGAAACCCTATCCATAAAAAAAAAAAAAAAAAAAAAAAAAAAAAAAAAAAAAAAAAAAAAAAAAAAAATCCAAAGTATTACATGGGATAAACAAAACAATAACTTGAATTTACACACCATATAGGACCAGAAATGATGATAGTCATAGCACCAGTAAATAACACTGAACTTAAGACTATCATTTCTGTTTCACAGAACTATCAGACATTTACTACTCCGTTTTTTAGAAAATAAAAGGGGCTGGGGATGTAGCTCAGTCATTCTGCACTTGTCTAGCATGTGTGAACCCAAAGGGCTCATACATACCAGCACCACAAAACAAAAAAGCTAAATAAAAAAATAGTAATAGCAGAAGTGATTTGCTTGCTGTAAACGATTATTCAATGGAAATGGACTTCACAAAAAGTCCCACAAACTGTAGGTGTGTGAACTTTATCTACTCAATTGCTTAAACTCAGTGCAGAATAAGTAACGGACATCAAAACAGATAAAATCCAGACCTTCCAATTAAAGTTACACAAGGAAATTTGAAGATGCAAACTATAATTACTCCTGGAGAAGACACTGATCAAGGATAGCCACAAATAACATTTGGCTGTAGACACGCTCCACTATGTGTGAATAAGTTGGAGCCACTAATAAGGATGGTACAACTTTGCTAACTCTAGCCCTGCCTGTCCCCAATTGGCTGACTGATCTCCTTGGAAAGTAGCTTCGGCCTTACCCTGGAGTTCGCTGCAATGAAAAGGGAAAACAGGACGGGTTTTTAAGTTCAGTCTCACCTTGCACATCTCAACAGCACTGTAGTTCATTAGTGATCAATTACTTCATCCAATTCCTGGGGAAAACAGAAAAGCAGAATATCTATACAATACCAGTTGGAGCCATTATCAGTAGCAAATATTTATTGCCCTGAAGTAAAAGAACATGGAGACTTCAAGTGGAAAAAGTTACAAAAACGGTACAGTATACGCTTTGGGGTGAAAAAAATCTGTCTTTTACCTAAAACTGAAAATATTTTCTTTCAGTAACAGATTACAAAATGTTCTTAAATCTTAAACATAATAAAGTCATCTTTTCAGCACTGATTAGTCTTGCTTTCGAAAATAAAAAGGGGAGGAAACGTCAAGGAGGGGGAAAAAGCCATTCATATGCGTGAAGAGAGGGCAAAATGAAGCGCAAACTAGGCCAGATAAGGTCTCCCGTCCCTCCCCCCCCCCCCCCCCCCCCCCCCCCCGCTCCGGGAATCCACTATCTCTGGAGCTACACTTTTGATTATATTAATGGCTTGCCTGAAAAGTGTAAGTTTGCAAGGGAGAAAGAATGCCAGTTTCGGAGCTCAACAAAAAACTTACAAGGTTCCCAACCCAAAAAGGAATCCGAAGACTCTGGCTTCCAGCCCTGTCTGAAAGGACCCTCAGCAAAGGCCAGGGGGGCAGGAGACTCAAACCCGTTTGGGGAAGAGAAATCAAAGTTCCTAGCTAAGACTGTGTGTCCCAGCCCTTGGAAGAAGGGAGAGAGAGAGAGAGAGAGATCTTTGGAGGCGGCTTTCTCCAGGAAGAGATAAGTCGTTTTGTTTTTGTAGATGTGCTCACGGGCCACGCACGTCCCAGGAGGGGGGCGGGGAGAGGGGGACCACAGTAAATCCTGGGCTCTGGGGCGCCCCCCTAACCCACTTTTCGTGCTGTCCCCTTCCCCGGGGTCGCCGCCCCACCCCAGGTGGAAGTCCTGACCCGGAGGGCAGCACTGCGCGCGGCGTGGGAGGCCGCCCGCTCCCCACCCTAAGCGGCGGCGACCCCGGGGCGCTGGGCGTGCGGGGACTCCGGGGCGGCCCGTGCCCGAGCACCCTCGCGCGGGCTCCCCGGTCGCCCCGAACCTCGGGCGTGTGCACGGACCCCCGGGCCACCGCCTGGGCGGCTGGCGCCTCAGCCCCCCCAGCGGAAGGGAAAGGAGATTGAGGAGGGGAAGAAGCAGTAAACAGCTCCAGCGTCCGGGCCTCGCCTCGGAGAGAGCCCCGCTCCCCAGGCCCTGCCGCCGGCCGTCGGGACCCCCCCGCTGTCCCCGGGGCCGCGCTGTCCCGGACCCGGAGCACCCGAGGGGAGTCCAGGCCTCTCCCCGGATGGCTCTGGAAGCTCCTGAAGCGACCCGGGCAGCGGAGAACGGGGAAGTCAGGACTTACCTGTCATTACTTTCTACGCCATCTTGGATCCACTTGTCAACGTCCCCACAAAGCATTATGGGTAAGAAAGAGCCTTTAAAGTGACTCCCCCCCTCGGCCCCCGACTCCCGCCTCCTGCCGCCGGCGCCGCCCCCTCCGGCCGCACCTCCCTCCGGAAAGTTGGCCCCAGAGGCCCGCCCGGCCCCCTTCAGCGCCTGAGGGACTTCGCGGGGAACATCCTCCCCCCCCCCGGATTTCCAACTGTGCCTTTGGGGTGCTCTCTTTTCTGCCGGCCCGGGTCTCCCCTATCCCCTACGCGAACTGCTCTCTGCCCCGCCGCGATCCTGCCCTGGCATGCAGACACCCCACTTCTGCATACACTCTACGCGGGGTGTCCTGGGCGCGGGCGGCCTTGCGAGCCGCTGGCGGATGCTTGGATGCTTGCAGGGATGCAAGGACGCCAGCATGAGCACGCCTGAGAGCGGTCCCCCAGCTCCGGGTCCTTGCTAACGCTCGCGCTTCCCGCCACGCGGCATCCGCCACGCACGTCGCACCCGCGCGCGGGGGACAGTGCCTGTATCCTGGGAAGACAGTCTGGGTCCCCCGGATTCCAGGAACTCTGTGAACGCCGAGTCAACCCGCCAGCGAAGCGCCAATTGGGGTTTGAGAAGGTTAAGCTAAACGCAACTTTACCCCCAGTTCACTCAGCTTTGCGCAGTCTCCTCCTCGAACCGGGTAATGTGATCCACGACCCTCTAGGTCGGAGGACCCCTCCCCTAGGAATGTGGCTTTCGGCTCGGTAGGATCCACTGGTTTAGAGTCCAAACTGCGGACTGTGACTTCCCCCGGCAGGTAACTCGGGAGAGCCAGGCTGCAGACTCCGGGTGGGGCGTGGATGCGCGCCTGGGCCGGGAAGAGGGCCCCCGGGAAGGTGGGGGGCAGTGCCTACCGCGTTCCAACTGTCCTGTTCCCACAGGGCGGCGACCCCAGGCGGCGGGACAAGGTAGAAGGCGGGCGCCACGCTGGCTCGGGGCAGAGAGAGGAGGGGGATGTCCAGAGTGGCTCGGAGGCGACTAGGGCGCAGGAAGTAGGAGGCGACCGTGCGCCGGCTACAGACCTCAGCGAGCATCCCGCGGGCATCTGCTCTCTCGCTGCAAGACAAGCCGCGGGCTCTCTCCGCCCCTCCGGTTTGCTTCGGGCGTGCGACACCTAGCCCAGGTGACCAACCCCGTTGCTCCCTGAATTACCAGCTCCTCGCAGCCCTTGTCCTGCCAGAAATGGAGGTCTGTTGATTAACTCCCCACCCCCACCCTGTATGTTCTCTTTCCAAAGCCCCCAGTGTCAGCATTGCTGAGTTCGGGGACCTCCGGTTGCTTGCCTACCCCGAACCGAACAAGATTTGGTATCCAAAAAAAAAATCCTCCAAGACTTTCCGGGTAGATCCTGTGTTTAGCTTTCGCGAGGTTTTAATCCCCAGCGGCGGTGGGGGGTTGGGGGGGGGAGGTGTTATTCCCCAACACACCAAACAAAATGCTACTAAATGGCTCTGAAAATTCGAAGAAATCTTGAGCACAGGCATTGGCACGTACACACCCTCTTTTCGGTACAAGGGGAGGGTCTTGGGTCTGCCTTTTTCAGGCACCTCCGGATCCCACCAGGTGTCTCTCTGGAGCTACCTGGGTGGTTGATGACAACCTCTGCCCCTAGGGAGCCAAAAGCTCCACCAGTCTATTGTACCAGCCTGAAGAAAAGGGTGAGGTGTGGACTCATTAAGGGATTGGCCCCGGGGTCACTCTTGAGGGAGGGAGCAGGTGAGTCATTCCCAGCGGACTAGGAAGAGGCGGTCAGGGGAGGAACCTCCCCTGAGTCACCGCTTTTCAGAGCTTCTGCCAGTCTCCAATATTGGGAACTGGAGCCTAGAGCTCTGGACACCTCTAGAGTGGTCAAAAGTGTCCCCCACCGGCCCCTTTGCTCTCCCTGCAAATGAAAGCTCCCAAGTCCTGTTTCCAGGGTACCCCAGTTGCTCCTCCTCCAGTTCCTGCATTTCTTAAGCCACTAGGATGCACTAATGTAATGATTGGCAACTTGAAGTGGGCGATCTGAGCTTCCTTGTAAGTAAGTAATCAACCGAAGAGCAAGAGCTGTGCCTGCCAAACTGCCTCTTTGGTCGGTAGTCTTTCTTCGCTTTAGAAAAGCTTTGGCCCAAAGATAGACTCCATTTATGTCAGTGCCTCCAGTGTGTGTTCCAGCAGGTTCTTGTCCCAGATGCCACCTGTTACCTGGACTAAGAGAACCTCCTAACTCTCCCTGCTCCCGGACTGCCCCTTAAATTCCGATGTCCATCTGACCAACTCAGTGACATTTGTGAAATGCAAATCATGTGACTCCTTAAGCCTTCCACATCGTATTTGGGATGATCCTAAGTTCCCAGCCATGGACGATGAGCTCAATGAGATTGTCCAGTCTTCCCTTCCTCCATGATGAGGCCAGAGTGACCTCCTTCTTCCCTACATCACCCCAAGCTTTCTTCCCCTGAGAAAACTATTTCCCTCCACCTGTCAGTCATCATCTTTTCATCATTCAGGTCTCGGTTCCTGTCACTCCTCCATGCTGTGGGATGTCTTTCTGTATGCTGTGAATATGTGTGGCTCCCATTGGATAATAAATAACGCTGTTTTGGCCTATGGCAAGGAAGCTTACAGCCAGGCAGGAAGTCCAAGCAGAGAGACAGAGAAGGGCAGAGTGGGGGAGATGTGAACCTGCAGCCCAAGAAGCAACAAGATATCAGCAGACCTGTAAAGCCACTGCCACGTGGCAACATGTAGATTAATAGAAATGGGTTGAGTTAAGTTATAAAAGCTAGCCGGGCGGTGGTGGCGCACGCCTTTAATCCCAGCACTTGGGAGGCAGAGGCAGGCGGATCTCTGTGAGTTCGAGGCCAGCCTGGTCTACAAAGTGAGTTCCAGGAAAGGCGCAAAGCTACACAGAGGAACCCTGTCTTGAAAAAACAAAAAAAAGTTATAAAAGCTAGCTAGCAGCAGCTTGAGCCATAGGTCATACAGTTTGTAATTAATATAAGCCTCGTGAGTAATTATTTTATAAGCAGCTGTGGGACCACAGGAGGGAGAGATTCGTCTTGACCTCGGGGCAAGGCAGTACCCGAGAAATTTCCGTCTACACCTCCAAGAGGACCTTTGTGATCCCCTTAAATGAAACAGGTCACTCAATTCCACTACTGTCATTAGAAATTGTCTTATCAATTTGTTTTATTATCATCTGACCCACTCACGTCTGTTTTCTATTGTCTTCAGAGTGGGGGCATGAACATAGATACTTAGCAAATATTTGTGGAATTAATGACAAACTGTTATCAGCACAAGGTGGTAAGGAGACGGAGTGCTGATGTCTGAAGTGGACTGACCTACTGATCACATTCCGCTAGGGACCCAATGGGAGCCATGTTGTGGGGCTCAGCTGCTGTTAACCCGGTTCTATTCTGTTTCTGAGCTGCCTGACAAGAGCACCACCGATTCCGCCCTCACATCCCTCTTCTCCATCTTCTCTCTCCTCCGTCACCCATGGCCACACCTACTTAGTGTGAAGAATGTCAAGTCTCAGTCTTTAGGCCTCTCTTCTTCAGTTGCACTATCTAGTCGTAAATCTCTCCAGGATTTAAATCTTTCCACCAAAAAGGGATTGCTGAATCTTCCAGATTGCTCTCACACTTTCCCCTGAGTGTGAGATTCTATCCAACAGCTTCTTGGTATTTCTCATAGATGCTTCAGACGCATTGTTCTTAGAACCCTATGTCTTCCTTTTCTTCCTCCTCTATTCCCCTTCTTCGTCCTCTGAGATAGGTCTCTTTTAGCACAGGCAGGCCAGAAACTTGCCATCTAGCCAACAGTGACCTTGACTCCTGGTCGTCCTGCCTCTGCCTCCCAAGTGGCGAGATTACAAGTATATGCTACCAGGCTCACCAGCCTGCAGGTCAGTTCAGTTATTTGACTGATTGGTGTATATGGTAAGTATGTGTGCATGGGCACATCTGTACATTCACATGGTAAGGCCAAAGGGAATATCAGATATCGTCCTTTCTTGTGGACCCCAGAGCTCTCTGTTTCCGGTAGACCAGCTAGACAGGAAGCCTTCAGAACCTGCATGTCTCTGCTCTCCAGTGCCAGGGTTACAGGCCCACACCCTGTTCCCACTATGGAAGTCAGGCTAGCCTGGAACTCTCGGTCTTCCTGCATCACCCATCTCAGCCCACGACCTGTACCATCTGAGAAGCTACATGGCTCACACCTTTGTTTCCAGTGCTTTGGATTGTCCAATCACTTCTGAATGTGTCACTTCCGTGTTCCTGTGACAAGTGTGGCCAGTTGCCGCTGTCTCTCCATCGTATTTAAAATTGCAGTATTCCTACACATAAGCCATAATTCTGTCCCTGCTTTTTTTTTTTTAACAAGGCATTTTCACCTAACATAATGTGTATTTGTTTACACCTGCAGAGGAAGAGAACCTCATTATAGCCCTAAAGTTGTTTCTAGAAAAATTCTGCAAATAGGGACTGAGAAGATGGCTCAGCAGTTAAAGCAAGCATGAAGGATAGGGTCCCAGAAACTCCGATAATGTCCAGTGGGCATAGTGGACTACCTGTAATTCTGTCCTCAGAAGGTAGAAACAGGATGGATATGAAAAAATAATGGGGGCTGGAGAGATGGCTCAGTGATTATGAGCACTGACTGCTCTTCAGAGGACCGGGGTTCAATTCCCAGCACCCACATGGCAGCACACAACTGTCTGTAACTATTTCAGGGACCTGACACCTTCACACAATGCACATGAAATAAATTAAAAAAAAAAAAAAAAAGGAAAGAAAGAAAAAGAAAAAATAATGGTCTAGTGGCAAAGGCAGTTGAATTTCTGAGTTCAAGGCCAGCCTGGTCTACATTAGTGAGTTCCAGGACAGCCAGGGCTATGTAGAGAGACCTTATCTTTAAAAAAAGAAAAAGGAAAGGAAAGAAAGAGAAAGAAAGCAGGCACAGTAGAAATAAAGAAGAATACAACTGGCTGGGGTGTGTGGCTCAGTTGTAACATGCTTTCCAAGGATGCAGAGTTCCATCACCAATACCAAGTAGGCGTAGTGGTGTTCACCTGTGATCCCAGCACCTTGAAATGAAGGCAGGAGAATTAGGAGTTCAAGGCCAGCCTGGGCTACATGAGACTTAAAAAAAGAAAAAAGAAAGAAAAAAAGAAAATGGCCCCAGGGGTGGGGGTGGGGGGGATGGCTGGACACATGGTTCTATGGTCAAGAGCACTGACTGCTCTTCCAAGACCCAGGTTCAATTCCAAGCACTCACATGGCAGCTCACAACTGTAAGTCCAGTTCCAGAGGATCTGACACACCCATGGCAAAACACCAATGCACATAAAATAAAAATAAATGATTTCTTAAAAAGCCAAACCATGCCGAGCGGTGGTGGCGCACGCCTTTAATCCCAGCGCTCGGGAGGCAGAGGCAGCTGGGTCTCTGTGAGTTCGAGGCCAGCCTGGGCTACCAAGTGAGTTCCAGGAAAGGCGCAAAGCTACACAGAGAAACCCTGTCTCAAAAAACAAAACAAAAAAAACCAATAATGATGACAATATAGTCAATTAACCAGGAGGTATAAGAATTCTAAGTTTTTGTGTACTTCTATGGATAGACTCAAAGCAAAGCAACAGAAAGAAGGTGGAATTGCAAGAAGATACAGGAAAATCTGCAGTTAGAGTAGACATCTCTATCTCTAACTGTTAGGACAAAATGAGCAAGTGTGGACATATGGATAAGCACACTTTAACCAACTGGACATACACAGGACAGGGCCCCCCAGATGCAGCTCACACATTCTCAGTTGCCCAAGGAATGTTTTTAATGCTAGAGGTAGAACAAGTCCCAGCAAATTTCAAATGATTCAAATCAAATAGAGTAAATTTTCAGAAAATGATGCAACTCAGCCAGAAAATAAGAGTTTTAAAAAGGTAAACAGAAAAAACTCTGTGTCTTAGTTTGCTTTCTAGTGCTGTGATAAAACACTATGACTAAAAGCAGCTTGGGGAAGAAGGGGTTTATTTAGCTGACGAATATCCTGAGTCAGTTCATTGAGAGAAGCCACAGCAGGAACTCAAGTAGGGGAGAAATTGAAGCAGAGGCCATGGAGGAATGCTGTTGGTGTAATGGCTTGATCTTCATGGCTTGCTCAGTCTGCTTGCTTTTGTTTTTTTCTTTTTTTAAGATATATTTGTTTATTATGTATACAGAAGAAGGCACCAGATCTCATTACAAATGGTTGTGAGCCACCATGTGGTTGCTGGGAATTGAACTCAGGACCTCTGGAAGAGCAGTCGGTGCTCTTAGCCTCTGAGCCATCTCTCCAGCCCTCAGCCTGCTTTCTTATACCATCCAGGATCACCTGCCAGAGATGGTACTGCCCACAGTGGGTTGAGCCCACCCACATCAATCATTAATATAGAAAATACCCTACAAGTCAGGCGTGGTGGCCCACAACTTTAACACCAGCACTAGGTAGGTAGAGGCAGGCTGATTTCTGTGAGTTTGAGGCCAACCTACTCTACATAGCAAGTTCCAGGACAGCCAGGGCTACATATTGAGACCCAGTCCTCTCCCCACCTCCCACTCCCAACCCCCCACCCCCAAAAAAGAGTGAGGCCAGCCTGGTCTACAGAGCGAGTAAAACATTTTTTTTTTTTCAAACTGAACAAAACGCTCAGATTTAGAACATAATGAAATACTACAAATCAATGAGGAGAGGAGAAAATAGGTAAAAGCCTTTGACAGGCAATTTATCAGAAAGAATAGCCAAATGACCAGTAACTGTAAGTACTTGGCCTCGCTGGTAATAAAAACTAAAGCCATGATGAGCCGTCACTGCACCTCCCCCGTACGAGGTCTAGAATGAAAAAGACTGACTCTAACCTCGATAGTACTGTAGATGTTTGGGTCAGAGTCCTAACAGCCAGGCTTGACCATCGTCCTCCACCGTGATGAATGGCTGAGAGAGCAGGTGTGGGAAGAACATATAAAGCCGCCGCAGCCCACTGACCCCCACCCCCGCCCCAGTCAATCTTCAGTGCCCTGACATAGGTTTAGGTTTCAACAGAGGGCAAGAGGTATGTAGGCCAAACATTCCTGGTCAAGGTGTGGACACACCCACCCTCATTGTCTCTCCTACAGGGGGGTCTGATGATGTCAGAACTGTATGAAATCTTTGTGGGAGGCAAGTTTCCCTCTGACTGGCAGCAGGAGCCTTCTTCACCCAGCATGAGCTCCCAATTCCTTGAGGGCCATTGTTTAAATAATCTGATAGCCGCCAAGGGGATGGGACATGTCTCTCCAGAATATCTTGTTCCTCCCAGGACAGTCGGTCCCACGAAGAGTGGTACTGAGGATATAAAACAAGGAATCTCTCAGGTATAACTGGTGGGAGCGAAAATGGGTGAAGGTGCCTTAGCAAACTATTGACCAGTGTTTACTAAAGGTGAACAATAATCTAGAGAGGTGTTCAGCAGAAACCTGTGCATCACAAGACATGTTCAAGCCTGGGGTAGCTCCTCACTGGAACCCCTCTCCCAGCCTAGGTGAGGCTCTGGGTTCGATCCTCAGCACCACCAGAAAAAAAAAAAAGAGAGAGAAACAGCCATCAAGATGGTTCACAGTGCTGGGCGGTGGGTGTGCACGCCTTTAATCCCAGCACTCGGGAGGAGTAGGATCTCTGTGAGTTCAAGACCAGCCTGGTCTACAGATCGAGTGCCAGGGCAGCCAGGGCTACACAGAGAAACCCTGTGTCGAAAAATCAAGAAAGAAAGAGCCGGGCGGTGGTGGTGCACGCCTTTATTCCCAGCACTCGGGAGGCAGAGCCAGGCAGATCTTGGTGAGTTCGAGGCCAGCCTGGTCTACAGAGTAAGATCCAGGAAAGACGTAAAACTACACAGAGAAACCCTGTCACGAAAAATCAAAAAAAAGAGAAAGAGAGAGAGAGGGAGGGAGGGAAGGAAGGAGGGAAGGAAAGAGGAAGGATAGAAGAGAGGAAGGGAGGAAGGAAGGAAAAAGGAAGGAAGGATGGATGGATGAGAGACTGGTTTACATTCAGTAAACAGTAAACACGAAGGTGTTTTCCGAACTGTTGGGGCACATACTCCAGTTGCACCAGGCAGTAAATCCTCAAATATAAAGTTCAGAATGCAAAAACCAAAATACAAAAAATTGCACATGTTTAGCAAGACGACAATGGCCCCCAAAATTGGAGGCCCATGGCTGCCTCCAGCGGGAAGTCAAGGACATGGATAAGGATTCTTCAGTGCTTGCAAGTATTTGTTTATTGTACTCGACTCTTGCTTTGGGGCCTTTTGTTTGTTTGCTCTGGTTTTGGCTGGAGGGCCTTTTTTTTTTTTTTTTTTTTTTGAGACAAGGTTGGTCTCAAACTTGTGATCCTCTGGTCTTAGCCTCCAAAGGTCTGAGATTATTGGCATGTGCTGCCTCCAATCTGGTGATGGTGTAGTTCTTGAACAAGAGTTTTGTAGCATGACTTTGCTGTGCAATAAAACAGTGAGCTGTATTTCACACACTTTTCATTAAAGGAATCAGATTTCACAATAAAAAAGATTAAAAGTGGAGCAGGTCATGGTAGCATACACCTTTAAAACCAGCACTGGGGGTAGAGGCAGGTGGATCTAGTTTGAGGACAGCCTGCCTGGTTTACAAATCGAGTTCTAGGACAACCAAGGCTACACCGAGAAACCCTGTCTTTGGGGAGGAAGGGGGTTAAAAAATGTTGTTAAATTCTGGATTCAATGTAGACAGAGTCCCATGGTTTCCACACCTGTGCACACAGAGTCATCACCACGCTCACACTTCAACACAGGTTGCCGCCTTTTATGCTGGAAGGTCCTGCAGGGCGGCTCCGAACTGATCTACTGTTCCCCTAACACATTATTGTTGAGGAAAATTATCTGGAGACGAGGTGCTAACTGCAGTAAAAGACCCTGTGAGCAAGGTTGGGTCTTCCCTGCTCCTGGTCAGGAGGGCATCTCAGTCTAGCTGGAGAGAAAGCAGTGGTAACTGTGATGTGACCACCATCTGTCTGCCAGCCCCAGAGTAGGCAGGAAGGGTAGTCATCTTATAAAGCTGATGTGGTACTAGGGGCTGGGGCAGGGAGGAGGCAGTCCTGTTGAATGGGTCCAGGGTCTTCCTTTGTGATAAAAGTGTTTTGGCGTTAAGTAGGGATGATGGGGGTACAGTAATGATTGTGGGTGTGCCTGAAATACTGCTGAGCTGTGAACTTAACAGTAATTAAGTGTTCTTGTTTGGATAGAGTCTTTCTTGTGATATTGGCCCGTCTGGAACTCAGTATGGTGACCAGGCTGTCTGTCCTTGAACTCACTAGCTAGCCTTCCTCTGCTTCCCTAATGCTGGGATCAATGGCATGTGCCACAATAGCCAGCCTAAAAATAGCCAAGTTTTTAGTAGGGCATTTGCCTAATATGCACAAAACTCTGGGTTCAGTCCCTAGCATTGCAAGAAATTATTTAGTTACTTAAATGAAATTCCTAATTTCCTTAACTTTGTAGTCTTTAAGAACAGACTAGGGTCACAACAAACAAACAAACAAAAATACAGTAACAACAAAAGCTGGAATTTCTTCTCAATTTAAAAACTAAATTGAAAATTTAAACTCAGTATGTTTAAGAAACAAAAAGAGCCGGGCGGTGGTGGCACACGCCTTTAATCCCAGCACTCGGGAGGCAGAGCCAGGAGGATCTCTGTGAGTTCGAGGCCAGCCTGGGCTACCAAGTGAGTTCCAGGAAAGGCGCAAAGCTACACAGAGAAACCCTGTCTCGAAAAACCAAAAAAAAAAAAAAAAAAAAAAGAAACAAAAAGATTGCTGGGCAGTAGTGGTGCACACCTTTATATCCCAGCACTTGGGAGGCAGAGGCAGTTGGGTCTCTGTGAGTGTGAGGCCAGCCCAGTCTACAAAACGAGTTCCAGGACAGCCTGTTACACAGAGAAACCCTGTCTCAAACAAACAAAAGAAACAAAAATATTTTCTCCTTGCCCATGAAGACAGAAACCTTGCTGGAGAGAAGCAAGAATTTACAGAATTTCCCAAGTGCCTAAACCTATCCAGGCCTGGTTCCTGTTTCTTGCTTTCAAGTTCTTGTTTGTGTCTGATCACCAATGAATGAATGACCTTCTCTCTCTGATTCGGATGTGCTTGATGTGTGTGTGTGTGTGTGTGTGTGTGTGTGTGTGTGTGTGTGTGTGTGTGTGTGTGTGTGTGCATAGTATGTGGATATGCTCCAGTTATGTGCGCACTGTGTGGGTACGGGGTGTATTTGCACACAGCTGCCACTGACCCTCTGCAGGCTTTTGTACACACAGCCCCGCACTGCTGAGTCTGCATCTCTGCAGTCTGCCCTCTAGCTGTCCCTGACAGGAAGCCAGGCTTCCTGGGGTCTAGAATCAGCAGAGCAGGAAGGAAATAGCAACCACAGAGCTGTCAGATAGGACGCCGCTGCTGACTCCAAGGCGATGTCCGTACCCCCCAGAACGAGTCTGGAGCAGGTTTCCAGAACTGGACCCGAAACCTTAGCATCAGAAACAGAAGCCCAGACTGTGCTTCGCGCTGTCCCTGTGGACCAGAGTGACACCAGGCAAGGTCAGACCTCAGCTCTTCGCCTGTAGTCTCCTTCCTGGGAGGCAGAAATAACAAAATACTCTGTCCCTCAATTGTTGTGGGATTTAAAGTCTTTTCTCTTTCTTAACCTAAAAAAAAAAAAGAAAAAAAGAAAAAGCCGGGCGGTGGTGGCGCATGCCTTTAATCCCAGCACTTGGGAGGCAGAGCCAGGCGGATCTCTGTGAGTTCGAGGCCAGCCTGGGCTACCAAGTGAGTTCCAGGAAAGGCGCAAAGCTACACAGAGAAACCCTGTCTCGAAAAACAAAAAAAAAAAAAAATCCTGCTTTGCGGGGGTGGTGGTGCTGCATGCCTTCAATCCTAGCACTCAGGAGGAAGAAGCAGGCAGATCTCCCAGTTCCAGGACAGCCAGAGCTACAGAGAAACACTGCCTCGAAAAACAAAACAAAATCCTGCTTTGCCAGCTTGGTCTACATGGCAAACTGCAGGACAGCCAGGACTACTTAGAGAGACCCTGTCTCAAAAAAATAAATTAAAACAAACAAAGAGCCAGGCGGTAGTGCAGTGGTGGTACACACCTTTAATCCCAGCACTCAGGAGGCAGAGGCAGGAAGATCTCCCAGTTCAAGGCCAGCCTGGTCTACAGAGTGAGTTCCAGGACAGCCAGAGAAACCCTGTTTTGGAAAACAAAAAAGCAAAAACAACAAAACCTGCCTTGAAGGGCTAGAGGGATGGCTCAGTGGTTAAGAACACCTGTTGCTCTTGCGGAGGAACCGGGCTCAGTTCCCGGCACCCACAAGATTCACAACTGTCCCTAACACCAATTCTCCAGCCCCTTCTTCTGACCTTGCAGGCATATGGGGTAAAAAGATGTGTTTGGGTGAAATATGCACTCGAGAGTTCTGATGCTGGTCCATAGAGGACTTCATTCAGAGCTTTGAACATTCCTGTGATAACCGGGCAGAGCTGGAGGCCCTATCTTCAGACATAAACATTTCTACAGAAGGCTGGTGAGATTGCATCTTGTTTTGTTTATAGAAATCTGCTTCGCTGGGCGGTGGTGGCGCACGCCTTTAATTCCAGCACTCGGGAGGCAGAGCCAGGAGGATCTCTGTGAGTTCGAGGCCAGCCTGGGCTACCAAGCAAGTTCCAGGAAAGGCGCAAAGCTACACAGGGAAACCCTGTCTCGAAAAACCTTAAAAAAAAAAAAAAAAAGAAATCTCCATTCCACTCATGAGGACTTACTATGGTAGAGTGCCCATGCCAATTTCTTTTTTTTTTTTTTTTTTTTTTTTTGGTTTTTTGAGACAGGGTTTCTCTGTGTAGCTTTGCGCCTCTCCTGGAACTCACTTGGTAGCCCAGGCTGGCCTCGAACTCACAGAGATCCGCCTGGCTCTGCCTCCCAGTGCTGGGATTAAAGGCGTGCGCCACCACCGCCCGGCTCCCATGCCAATTTCCAAAATCCCAAACTGGTAGGTATTTTGCAAATCAAAACCTGAATACTTTGTAATAATTAAGTTTAAAAGAAAGGTTCCATGGTCACGTGCCTGTAGTGACTCCCAGGAAATGACTCCTGAGTACTCCAAACTGTCTTTTCAGAGAGGACAAAAACCAAAAACAACAACAACAACAAAAAAAAAATTAAGGCAGTGAAAGGGTAGTGAGAACGTCCTACCGTCATGGTATCTCTGCATCTAGACCCAGGCACTGTGATCAGACTGCCTAGCCTATTAAAACACACTGACTTCAACACATTTTTGTTTTGAAAGAGGTGAGAGGGCAATTTGCCAAGCAGTTGGTTATAGGTGTAGAATTCATCACACATACACACACACACCCTATACTCCATCACTTTCTTCTTCTTTTTTTTTTTTTTTTGTTTTGTTTTTTTTTGTTTTTCGAAACAGGGTTTCTCTGTGTAGCTTTGCGCCTTTCCTGGAACTCACTTGGTAGCCCAGGCTGGCCTCGAACTCACAGAGATCCGCCTGGCTCTGCCTCCCGAGTGCTGGGATTAAAGGCGTGTGCGCCACCACTGCCCGGCTTCCATCACTTTCTTTAGCTTGGATTAACCCTGTAGCATCCATACAACAAGCCATGTATTTTGATTGACACATGCCTATAATCACAACATTCAGAAGGCTGAGGCAGGCGTGTGAGACCAAATGCCCAACAGGAGTACTGCTATGAGTTTGACACCAGCCTAGGGCTACATAGTGAATTTCAGGCCATCCTGGGCTAGAGTGAAATCTTTTCTCTAAAAACGGAGTGAGGGGTAGAACTGGAGAGATGGCTCATTGGTTAAGTGTACTCGATGCTTTTACAGAGGACCCAGGTTCAATTCCCAGCAACCACACAGTGGCTTATCTGTAACTCCAGTCCCAGGGGATCTGATGTCTTTTCTTGGCCTCCAATGGATTTGAGGCATATACGTGGTACACGGACATACATGCAGCAAACACCCAAACACATTAAAAAAAAAAAAAAAAAAGGGATGGGAGAGGCAGTGAGATGGCTGAATAAATGGTAAGGACGCTTATTGCCAAGTGTGACCATGTGAGTTTGATTCCTGGGAGCCAAAGGAGAAGAATCAACTTCCAAAAGCTGATCATGTACGTGCACATGCTCACACACACAATTGTTCGTCATGTTTTTGAATTTTGAAACAGGGTTCCACCATGTAACCCTGGTTGGCTAATCCAGCTAAAATGCCTGGCCAGCAAGCTCCAGGAATCTTCCTCAGCACTGGGATGACAGATGACAGCCATGCTCTGCTTGACACGTGGGTGCTGAGGATCTGAACCCAGGTCCTCATGCTCCCATAGCAAGTCTTCTTCCCAGTCAAAAAAGGAAAGGGAACAAATACAAACAAATTGACCGACACAAAAGCCTCGTGACCAGCTCGCCCAGCAGTCACCAGACCTCCTCAGAGCCGTAACAATAGCCCTTCACATAATAGGGACTCCTAGTGTCCTAGAAGACAGACCAGAACCACCGGCTGATTTATCAGTAGTTATTAAAATGCCTCCGTGCCCACAATTGGATTTCTTTTCAGTGCAGCCTCTTTTTCTTTTTCTTTTTCTTTTTTTCCCTTCTGGCCCTTGAAGCATGTTCACTGGCCTGATTGAGTTATATGAAGGCTTTATTTGAACTCAAGAGAGTTTCTAACACCACAAATAACAATGAGAAGTGGATGGTGTTGGTTTTTCTTTCTTTCTTTTTTTTTTTTTTTTTTACATCAAATAAAGCTGTCCTTGCTAGAACTCTCCTTGGAGATGAGGAAAAGGCTCCCACCCAGGGACCAGAGCCAGCACAAAGCAAACCAAAGCAGCCCCGAGCCTTCCCGGTTCTCTTGCTATTTCTGGTCTGCCCCCACTTGGCCACTGCGATGGTTAGATTTAATTGTCCACTGGACACAGCCTAGAATGACCTGGAAAGGAAGCCTCCATGAGAAATAGTGAAGATCAGCCGGGCCTGTGGGCGTGTCTGGGGGGGGATTAATTGATTGAGAAGACCCAGCCTGAAAGTGGGCAGCACCATTCTCGGGTTTGGGCCCCTGGACTGAGGAGCCTGGGATTTCAAGCTAAATAAACTCTTTCTCCCCTAACTTGCTTTTTGTTGGGGATATTTTATCACAGCAGCAGAAATGGAACCAGGATTGCCCTCTCCTCCTCTCTCTCTCATTGGCTACTTCTCCTTCGCTTCACTTAACCCTGTTCAGCAGGAGCCTCAAGAAGTTGGAAAAACCCCTGTTCTTACCCATTGCTTAAATCATCATCATCATCATCATCATCATTTTGAGACAGGTTCTCACTAGGTACCTCAAGCTGCCACCCACCCGTGATCCTAAGTACTAGGGTTAGAGGTATGTGTCACCACACCTGGTTTACTCAGGATTCTTATCTTTCTTTCTTTCTTTTTCTTTCTTTTTTTTTTTTTTTTTTTTTTGGTTTTTCGAGACAGGGTTTCTCTGTGTAGCTTTGCGCCTTTCCTGGAACTCACTCTGTAGACCAGGCTGGCCTCGAACTCACAGAGATCCACCTGCCTCTGCCTCCCGAGTGCTGGGATTAAAGGCGTGCGCCACCACTGCCTGACTTATCTGTCATTTCTATTTTCCAGAGCATCCTTACAGATGCTCCATTTCTTCCTCCCTGAACATATCCCCTGTCTCCTAGGCTCCCCAACCCCAGATATAACATCCTTTAGGCCTTCAGGTGGTCCCAAGACTGCCACTTAAATCATAACTGAGATTTTTCCCAATGAAAGGTCTCTGGAGATGGCTCGGTGGGTAGAGGGCTTGCTGTGCAAGCCTGGAGACCTGAGTTCTGATCCCCAACACCCAGGAGAAAAGCTGGGAGTGGAAGCTGGTGCCTGTAACCCCTGGGGTTTAGAGGCAGAGTCAAATAGATCCCAGGAGCTTACTAGTCCATCAGTCAAACCAAGAGAGAAAGTTCCAGGTTGAATGAGAGACTTGGTCCCAAAAAGAGACCCAGGATGCTGGGTGGTGCTGACGCACATCTTTAATCCCAGCACTCTGGAGGCAGAGGCAGGTAGATCTCTGTGAGTTTGAAGCCAGCCTGGTCTACAGAGCTAGTTTCAGGACAGCTAGGGCTGTTACACAGAGAAACGCTGTCTCAAAAAAAAAAAAAAAAAAAAAAAAAAAAAAGACCCAGGTTCAATTTCTAGAATCTCCATGGCATCTCACAACCGCCTACAACTTCAGTTCCAGAAGATCTCACACCCTATTCTGGTTTCCAGAGGAACCAGGTAGCCACATGCTATACAGATATACATGCACACAAAACACCTATGCATGTACAATAAAAGTAACAATAAGGCAGGGCTTTCAAGATGACTCAGTGGGTAAGAGTACTTGGAGCCAAAGTTGACAATTCAAGTTCCATCGCTGGGAGAGGACAATCATTCCCTCACGTTGTTCTCTTACTGCCACCTTGCACAGAATCGCATGCCCCTACCCCATCAAACAGGAAATAAATGTTTAAAAAAAACAAAAAAGGTAGAAATTGATTGAAGAAGATGCCCGGCAATGGCATCTGACCTCTGACCTACACACACATATACCCGCAGACAGACAGACAGACAGACAGACTGCACACATGGATTAACCTAATTTAACTTGCATTAGAATACTAATTTGTTGCACACCTCACAGTTCATTTTCTTCTCCCGTTTTCCAGCTAGAATTCAGCTGACAGGCTTGCAGCAATAAATAAACTGCCCTAGAACAAAGAGTTGTTACAAAAACTAGTGTCAGGGCTGGGGCTGCTTGGTGAGGGCATAGAATGCTCCTCTGGCTTGCTCAAAGCCCTGGGTTCAATTCCCGAATGTAAAACCAGGTGCCACCAGATAAAGTGGTGCACACTTTTAATGCCAGCACTGAGAGCAGGGGAATCAGTTCAGTTACGTAGCCAAGTTTGAGGCCAGCCTGGGCTACATTAGAGTTTATCTCAACAAAAGAAAGAGCCATTATTATTTCTGAAATGCAGGCAGCTAAATTTTAAAAAAGGAGAAGAAAAGTTCACACAGCCAGATATACATTCTAAGATATGGAATTCATAAAATCATTTTGAATATAAATAAAATATACCTAACCCGTTCAACAGTCATAAGACCCAGGATGGTTTGGCAAAAAAGAACAGAGATAAAGTAGAATTTTTTTTTTTCATTTGTTTCTTTGTTGTTTTTCAAGACAGGGTCTCACTGTGCCTCCTTCACTGGCCTAGAACTCGCTGGGTGAACGAGGGAGGTGTCTCTTACACTTGATCCAATCCCCTTGAGTGGCTGGGATACCGTGTGAGCCACCACACCCGACTAACGGAGGAAATTCTAAAGACTCCAAATCCTGGTGGTGGTGTTTTTTTTTAAAGACAGTGTCTCAATTATGTAGCCCTGACCAGCCTGGAACTCTCTATATAGTCCAGGTTAGCCTAGAACTCACAGAAATCCACCTGCCTCTACCACCACATGCCCCCAAACCCCTCATTACAAAGGCATATTAACATCAGGAAATGAGTCCTGGTGCAATACAGTTCACTCACTCATAGATGGTTGTCAGATTTTGCCGGTTGCCACCTGGGCACCAATATCCTCTGCTGCGATCGGTGACCCTGCTGTCCTGTCTGTGTTTCTGAGATCAAACCCCAGGCTTGTGTATTTGTGTATGCTCTGGTGAGGACTCACACTCAGTTGTATTCCAGGCTCTTCTCCTGGTTTTTTTTTTTTTCTTTCCCTCCACTATCTACAAGGGTTTCTTTCTCTTCCTCCCATTCCCAGCCTTGAGATTTTGGAGGAGTGTCTTTTGTTCCCGTTAGGAACATCTGATACTTCTGTCCTGATTAGACTTGCTCTATGCTTTGGGGGACAGAGGGTGCTCCCTAAGGAACACAGAGCCCGTCCCCAGGTATCCTAGTAGGAGGCAGCCTATGTCAGTTTGTCCTGTGGGAACTTGGATCACTGGTCAAAATGGTGTCTGCAGCTTTTTTTTTTTTTCCCACTGCAATTTTTCTCTTTGTAAACTTAAGGGGTAGGGGCTATAACTCAGTATTTGGGTGCATCTCTGAGGCCCCGAGTTCCATTCCCAGCATGTTGTAAAGAAAAAACAAAACTAAAATGTCCAAGCCTACTTTGACACTGGAAGCAACCTGTTAATGCTTCAGCTTTCAGACACCATTTGGCAGGCATTGAGGATCTTTGTGTGAATTAATTGCTGTGATGATTGGCTAATAGTGATTTTTTTTCCCCTTCCATTTATTGATTGGCGGTGGGGGTGGAGCATGTGTTGTGTGGGATAATCTTTTTGTACACTGTGAAGAAAGCTTGCTACACATAGGCTTGTGGCACAGTGAGCGTATGTGTGGAGGTCAGCTTGAAGCTGTCAGTCCTCTCTCTCCACCATGTGGGGTGCAGAGATTGAACAGAGGGCACCAGGCTTGGCAGCAAGCATCTTTACGCAGGAGCCATCATGCTGGTCTTTTCTTTTGTTTGTTTGTTTAGTTTTGTTTCTCTTTTTCTTTTCTTTTCTTTTTTTTTTGTTTTTTTTGTTTTTTTGTTTTTCAAGACAGGGTTTCTCTGTGTAGCCCTGGCTGTCCTGGATCTCACTCTGTAGACCAGGCTGTCCTCGAACTCAGAGATCTGCCTGCTTCTGCCTCCCAAGTGCTGGGATTAAAGGCATGAGCTGCTATGTCCATTAGTGATATTACAACACTTTTTCTTTTTCCAGAGAGGACTGAAATCAGTTTAAGATATCATGAAAACAAGAACCCAGACATTGTTTTTGGTTTGGTTTGGTTTGGTTTTGGCTTTGAGAAAGTCTCAATGGTTAGTCCAGGAACTTACTGTGTAGCCCAAGCTGAGCCAGACCGAAAGATGACTTAGTTAAGAAAATATGTTGCTCTTGCAGAGAACCCAAGTTGGATTCTGAGCTCCCATGTGGCAGCTCACAGCCATCGGTAACTCTAGTTCCGGGGCACCTGATGTCCTCTTCTTACCTCTGCAAACACCCAGGCACACATGTAGTATACAGATATACATGCAGGTAGAATATTCACACACAGAAAATAAAATAAGCAAATCTAAAGAAAAAACAAAACAAAACAAAACCAAAGACAGGGACAGGCATTTTGGTTTAACCTTTTAATCGGGGTCACATATCAGATATTTACACTACAATTCATAGCAGTAGCAAAATTACAGTTATCAAGTAGAAACGAATTAATTTTATGGTTGGGGATCAGCACAACCTCAGGAAGTGCATTAAAGGGCCAAAGCCCTAGGAAGGTTGAGAACCACCACTTTAATCCCACCACTCACCAGAGCAGAGGCAGGCAGACCTCTGTGAGTTCCACATCCGCCAGGGATACATAGTGAGATCCCCGTCTCCAAACAAACAAACATACACTATTAAACAGCAGCTGAGGAGATGGCTCAGTGGATCCAGTGCTTGCCACACAAGCCTGCCAACCTGGTGTGGATTCCCAGGACCTATGTGAAGCTGGAGCATCAATGTAACACCTGTCATCACAACATGCCCTGCTGAGGGACGGGAGGTAGCCGCAGAATGTCACCTAAAGCTGAGAGCCAGCTAGCCGGTACACGCAGCAGGTTTTTTTGTTTGTTTGTTTTGTTTTTCGAGATAGGGTTTCTCTGTGTAGCTCTGGCTGTCCTGGAACTCACTTTGTAGACCAGGCTGGCCTTGAACTCACAAAGATGTGCCTGCCTCTGCCTCCCAAGTGCTGGGATTAAATACATGCCCCACCACCACCACTGGCTGCCCAGTGAAGTTTTTTAAGTTGCAAAAAGTTTCACTTACTTTATCTCAAGACAGATATTTCTTAACTAGTCAGACTTAACTTTTTCAAAAACAAAGACACACTAGCCTTGTTCTGAATTTATCTTCACTCCTTTGAAGTACTCAATTCAAGCCCTCAAGGCGGCTCAGCGGGTAAAGGTACTTGCCACCAAACCTAATAATGTGAGTCTAATACCAGCTGGGAGCTTCACAGTGAATTTTAGGTCATTCTAACCTAGATATTAATATCCTGTGTAAAGCTGGGCATGGTAGTGCACACCTTTAATCCCAGCACTCAAGAGGCAGAGGCAGGCAGATTTCTGTGAGTTCGAGGCCAGCCTGGTCTACAAAGCAAGTTCCAGGACAGGCTCCAAAGCTACACAGAGAAACCCTGTCTCGAAGAAAAAAATATATATATATGAGTCTTCCAGCCTCAAGATCTGAAACACAGGTGTGCCCTCGGATTGTAGTTCATTCCAGACATAGTCAAGCTGACACCCGAGAATAGCCATCACACCTTGTGCCCATTTAAAATCACTCCCATTCATTCTTTCTCCGGTACCTGAGAACCACTAGTCCTCCAGTGTGCTGGGGATCAACCCAAAGCCTTGGGAAGCTGAGCCAGCCTTCACCTCCGTGATGTGCCCTTCACCCTTGCCTTCTTTGTGTCTCTGCGGAGCTCCCCTTCCTAAACGGAATTCTAGAACCTGTGTCTACTGTGGCCAGCGCCTTTCTCTGAACCTAATGTTCTGTTTGTCGACTGGTTGGTTTAGAGTAATGCAGCTCTAGCCCAGAGCCTCTCACATGACAGGCACCCCCCACAAAGTGCTCCTCACTGAAGAGTGCATGCACCCTTGTGTAGAGGTGGCAGGTTGTGTTTGTCCACCCACAGTTGATGGGCAGCTGGGTGGCTGTTGCTCTCTGGCTATGCTTGTGTGATTCATGTTGCCTTGAATCGACCTCACAAGTCTGTACGAACATGCAATTTCGGTTCTCTGGGAGTGGAAGAGCTGGATTATGTGGCAATTTATGTTTAACAATTTGAGAAATTGCCCAACTATTCTCTACAGTGATTACACAACTTTACATTCCAACCGACAGAGATTTCAGGTTCTACCTTTTCTACATGCTCACCAATTTGTACTTCTTTTGAGAAAGGGTCTCTCTGTGCAGCCCTGACTGGCCTGGAACTCATTTATGGGGATGAGGGCTGGCTGGCTGTATTAACTTACTTTCCACAGCACCTCTGTGGAAAGGAAAGGGTTCATTGGGCTTCCATGTCCCAAACATGGGGCATCACTGAGGAAAAGCAGGGCAGGAACCTGAAGCAGAGGCCCCGGAGGAGTGTTGCTTACTGACTTGCTCCTCCTGGCCTGCTCAGTCTGCTTTGTTATACATCCCAGGACCACCTGCCCATGGATGGCACTGCCAGCAGAGGACTGGGCCCTTCTGTATCAAATGCCAGTCAATAAAATGCCCTATAGACTTGTTTGTCCACAGGCCAGTCTGATGGAGGCAGTTTCTCAGCTGAGGCGCCCTTTTCCCAGATGACCCCAGCTTGTGTCAAATCAACAAAAACATCCACCAGCACACTGGCCTTGAACTGGAAGACATCTGCCTGCCTCTGGTTCCCATCACTATGCCCACAATGTTTTTTAAGTTGTTTTGAATGTGTTTGTGTGTGTATGCATGGGAGGAGAGGGAGCGTTCTTGGAAGCCAGAGGGCATCAGATTCCCTGGAACTGGACTTACAGGTGTTTGTGAGCCACCTAAGTAGTAGGAACTGAATTCTGGTCCTCTGCAAGAGCAGTATGCACTCTTAACCACTGAATCAGCACTCCAGCCTTGCTATTATCTTTATTTTCTTCTTTTTTTTTTCCCATAGCCATTCTTCTGTGTGTGACATGGTATCTCATCAGGTCTTCTTTCTTTCTCTATTTCTTTCTTTCTTTATTCCTTCCTTTATTTTCTAACTCATTATCTGAGTTCTTTAGAAAAAAGATTTTTTTTACAGCCAGGCAGTGGTGGCACACACCTTTAATCCCAGTGCTCTGAAGGCAGAGGCAGGTAGATTTCTGAATTTGAGGCCAGCCTGGTCTACAGAGTGAGTTCCAGAACAGCCAGGGCTACATACACAGTGAAACCTTGTCTTGAACACCCCCCCCCCCAAATACATTTTATTTCTTTTTTTGTTTTGTTTTTTGAGACAGGGTTTCTCTGTGTAGCCCTGGATATTCTGGAACTTGCTCTATAGACCAAGCTGGGCTCGAACTCAGAGATCCGCCTGCCTCTGCCTGCCAAGTGATGGGATTAAGGGCCTGGCTGTTGGTGAGGATTTCCAACCAAGTTATCCCGTCAAAGTTCTTGCCTTTATCAATATTCTTCTGTATCTTTCTGAACTCCTTCTCTCAACCAGGACTTGCTGTTCCAAAGCCTCCCTGGCTTTGTCTCTGGTGCTTCAAAGTGATCATCTTGGGTCCTGTGGTGATATATGGTATACCCCAATAAAGCTTACCTGGGGATCAGAGGACAGAGCCAGCCACTAAATTAGACATAGAGGTCAGGCAGTGGTGGCACACAACTTTAATCCTAGCACTTGGGAGGCAGAGATCCATTTGGATCTCTGTGAGTTCAAGGCCACACTGGGCTACATGAGAGAAACAGAACCAGGCAGTGGTGACACACACCTTTAATCCCAGGAAATAATATGGCAGGACACAAGGTATATAAGGTGTGAGGAACCAGGAACTCTTTCTCTTGAGGCTGAGAATTTCATAGAGGTAAGAACTAGTGGCTGGCTGCTCTGCTTCTCTGATCTTTCAACTTTCACCCCAATATCTGGTTCTGGGTTTTTATTATAAGACCTTTTAAGATTCGTGTTACAGGGTTTTTGCTGCACGCTAGGAGGTCAGAGGTTAAGGCCCTGACATTGTTCCTTATTTGGAACTCCAAGAAAGAAACACTGACCTGTTAGCCCCACGTAAAACCTGACTTCAGTTGTGAACACAGGGTCTGGGAGGTGGTACAGCAGGTGGGGTCGCTCACAACACAGGCCTAATAACTTGAGTTCCTCCCCAGAACCCATACAAAGATGGAGGGCAAGGAAGGACTCCCAAAGCTGCCCACTGACTTCCACACTGGCCCATGTCCCCCCCCCCCCCCACCACTAATAATAAATGAATAAATGGAATTCAGAATATAATTCCATTTTTTTTCCTCCTTGGTAATTCAGAGTATCTAGAGGATTCTATGACATTCTAGGAAGAGAATCTCCTGGTGAATCTCCTATAGACTGCCCTTACCCTTCAGCCTCCTCCCCTAGCCAGCTCCTTCCCCCTTTGCCTCTCCAGTCACCGCCCTCCCCCACTGAAATCAGCAAGCCTCCATTCCCATCCTCCGCTCTGTCTTGTAGATTTCCCAAGCCCCCCCCCATGTCAAAGGTGTTTAGTTGGAAGCTCTGCTTCAATACCACTCCTCCCTCCCCAAACCCTGCCCCCCTCAGAAAGACCGCCCAAAGTCCAGACTCCTCCCCCAAAGCTCAAGACCACACCTACAGGGTATGTAAGCTCTGGTCCCTAGACCTGTCATGTGATTTCTCTTCCTCTGGCCCCCCCCCATTTCTTTGGGGGTTTGAGAATCACCTGGGGGCGCTTTGCTCATTAAACCTGGTCGTTTTAATTCAGCTTGACCTGGCCTTGTTGTGTCAGTGGAGAAACCTACCTATTGGAGATCCAAAAATACTTATCCAAAGGGTGTTGGTGGCTTTGCCCTGTGGACCTCTAGTGCTTCTAGGCTCCCAGGGAAATGTAGAGAGCTCTTGTTTCAGAGATGGGGTGATGGCTTAGGGAAGGTAGGGGGGCTTCTTGGGGTTTGGGTTTGTTTGCCCTAGCATATTTAGAATCAAACATACTTTGCCTTAGTGAGTTTTCTCCCCAAACCGTCTCCTGTCTGGACAACAAAGAGGTAATGTATTCTTGTCATCAGCATGCCTTTGACTCTGCCCGCTGTAAACTAACGCAGGCACATCTTCCTCGCCCACAACCTTACCTTGACTTGCAATGATCTCTGAAAGGTCCAGATTGCTCTAACACTGGGATACACCCCTAACTGGGGACTAGCACCTGTGGGATGGTCTGTATGGCAAATGTGTTGCTGATTGGTCAATAAATAAATCACTGATTGGCCCGTGGCCAGGCAGGAAGTATAGGCGGGACAAGGAGGAGAATAAAGCTGGGAAGTGGAAGGCTGAGTCAGAGAGACACTGCCAGCCGCCATGATGAGAAACAGCATGTGAAGATGCTGGTAAGCCACGAGCCATGTGGCAAGGTATAGATTAATGGAAATGGATTAATTTAAGCTGTAAGAACAGTTAGCAAGAAGCCTGCCATGGCCATACAGTTTGTAACCAATATAAGTCTCTGTGTTTACTTGGTTGGGTCTGAGTGGCTGTGGGACTGGCAGGTGACAGAGATTTGTCCTGACTGTGGGCCAGGCAGGAAAACTCAAGCTACAACCTTACCTTGACTTGCAATGATCTCTGAAAGGTCCAGATTGCTAGGAAGTCTCTCCCTTGCTAGGGCTGTGCTCTAACACTGGGATACACCCCTAACTGGGGACTAGCACCTTTTGAGCCAGAGTAGAATGAAAGTTCAGCTCACCCAGGCTTGAGTGACAACCGATGTTTACTCCAGGCTGCGTGCGCTCCCCTGAGGCTGGGAAAGCCCCAGGAAGTGAAGTTTGCTAACTTCTAGAAATTGAGGCACCATTGACACCAGTGGTTCTCAATCTTCCTGATGCTGCGACCCTTTAATACAGTTCACGTTGTGGTGACCCCCAGCATAAAATTATTTTCGTTGCTACTTCATACCTGTAATTTTGCTGGTGTTATGAATCATAATGTAAATATCCATGTTTTCCAATTGTCCCTAAGGGGTCGAGACTCACAGGTTGAGAACAGCTGCTTTACACAGTAAATGTCTTTTGGCTTGAACAGCCATCGAAGAACAATGCAGGGCAAAGAGGCACAGGAGGGTTGCTGCAAAGAGTTTCACAGTCCTCCATCCTGTGGCCAGAGACCGGCTGCAGAAGGGTGTTGAATGCTTATCTGATCGACATTTGAGGGAATGGAAGGGCTGTCAGAACAAATACCCCAAGACTTGTGGCTGGGTGGGGAGTGGGTAGAGTACAGTCAAGGTCCCAGGAAACTGTAACTGGTTTGTGTAGCAGAAATAGAAACATTCTAAAGAGATGGTGTATGCCTCCACCGGCATCAGACTATTGAAAGAATTAGAATCATTCCCCCTCCCCCAGGAGTCTCCTGCCCAAAGAAGAAAAGGCTCAAGCCCTGGGGGCCGCTATGGGAGTAACTCATGCCCTGGGGAAAAGTTGACACCTCATCAGATGACCTTGCGGGAGACTAAGAGCTGAGACGATGGTGGGCATGAATGCACCTCACTTTAGGCATATTTCTAGCTTTAGACTTAATCTCTCCTTCATGTCTGGACTCCAAGATGGACTTGAGGGTCACTAGATCTCTTTGTCCCTATTCCCAATGTGGACACATTCAATGTCTCCTCTTTCTTTTTTCCTTTCTTTGTTGTTGTTTTGTTTTTTGTTGTTTGTTTGTTTTTGAAACAGGGTCTCTCTATGAAGTCCTGACTGTCCTGGAACTCACTCTGTAGACCAGGCTGGCTTCGAACTCACAGAGATCCACCTGCCTCTACCTCCCAAGTGCTAGGATTAAAAGCATGCACCACCATGCCTGACTCCTTTTGCTGCCTGATGTGGATGCTGGGAACTGAACTAGGATCCTCTGCAAGAGCTACAAGTACTCTTAATCACTGAGCCGTCCTGCATATATAATGCCCTTCCTCTAGTCTCCCTCCCTTCCCACTGAACCCCTTCTCCAAGATCAGGCCCTGTCCTACTTTCATTTTTCAAAAGTACTATTTTTAGTTGAGATGGATCTCATGTAGCCCAGGTTGGCCCTGAACTTGCTGCTTTTAGCTAAGGCTTGCCCTTGAACACCAACCAAATCTTCCAGCTTCTACCTCCTAAGTACTGAGATTACAAGCATATGCCATCATACCCAGTCTTTGTTTGTATGATTTTGTCATTGTTTGTTTGTTTGTTTGTGGTCTGCTGCTTTTACTTAGGGTCACCTGCACAAACATGGTAGCAGTAGTTATTTCCTAGAACAAAGGCAATCAACTTTCCAGTGGTGACCCCGCTGGGGAATAAGACTTCTCCCCAACAACTTTTAACTGTCAATAGCTATCAGGGAGGGGTGTGGCCTCCCAAGCCCATCCCCATCCATTATGGCATGTTGACAGCCCCATTTTTTTTTTTTAAGATTTATTTTTATTTCTGGGCTGAGCTGAGCAGGTTAGGCATTGCTTTCTTGCTTTGCAAGAGTAAGGACTTGAGTTCAATCCCTGGTAACTCCCAAAAGTTGTCCCCTCACCCCTGTGTGCCTGCCATGGCATACAAGGACATGCAAATAAATAATAAATAAACAAATAAATGTAAATATATAATAGAAAAAGAGAAAAGACTGTTGTTGTTTTATTACTCTTTTGAGGGGCCTGCCACCCAGCTCCCAAATAAATCACACACAGAGGCTTATTCTTAATTATGAATGCCTGGCCTTAGCTTGGCTTATTTCTTGTCAACTTTTCTTTAAATTAACCCATCTACCTTTTGCCTCTGGGCTTTTCCCACTCTCTTCTGTAAATCTTACTCTTACTCGGTGTTTGGCTGTGTAGCTGGGTGGCTGGCCCCTGAAGTCCTCCTCTTTCTCTCCTTGTTTTCTCCTCCTAGATTTCTGCTTCCATTTCTCTCTGCCTGCCAGCCCCGCCTATCCTTTCTCCTGCCTAGCTATTGGCAGTTCAGCTCGTTATTAGACCATCAGGTGTTTTAGACAGGCACAATAACACAGCTTCACAGAGTTAAACAAATGCAACATAAACAAAAGTAACACACCTTAAAAGAATATTCTACAACAAAAGACCATTGAAGAGAAATCCCACAGAGGCAAGCAAGTGTGTGAGCTATTAGCGTAGGCTTGGTTTTTCTCTTTCTGGACTTCTGTCCCTAGCACGTGTGCTGTCTGTATTTCCACCTTAACCTAGGGGGGAAAAAAACAGTACAAGTCCAGGATCCATGGAAGGGTGGGCCAGGAAGGCTTTCCCAGCAAAACGGCAAGGCCTAGATGAATGAAGCAAGAGCAGAGGATTTCTACGTCAGAAAAGAATTCTGGTTGATGTCAGATAGTGGGGGTCATCCAGCCCTCCAAACCCATGCAGTGAAGGCCACGAAGACTGAACATTCCTGAGCGCTGGGGTCTGGCTGACCCTGAGGTTTCCATGTAGGCGCCTCAGTTGTAACCAGCACTCCCCTTTGGGCAGCATGCTGTTCCTGGGTGGTTGTCCAGGGGGACAGGAGGCAAATGGGAAATCTTCATACACCCCTTTCAAGTTTGCTATGAGCCTTAAACCACTGTAGAGAGATTAAGTTGCCGCACGGGATAAACAGGTGAGGTACTCATGCCTCAGTTATAAAATGCTTATCTAGCCAGCCATCCGTGTGCACGCCTTTAATCCTAGCACTTGGGAGGCAGAGGCAAGCTCTGTCTCTGAGAGTTCGAGGCCAGCCTGGTCTACATACTGACAGCCAGAGCTACATAGTGAGACCCTGTCTCCAAAATACAAAAACAAAGCTTAGGTGTTGGGGATGTTGATCTGTTGGTAGAATTCTTGGTGCACATAAGGCCCTAGATTCAATTGCCAGAACCATTAACCAGGTATGGTGGTGCATGCCTGTAACTCCAACACTACTTGAGAAGTGGCAAAACTCTCAAGAGTTGACTAGATAATGAGCCACCCTGAGCCCTTTCTCAAAAAACAGTTTGTGTCTAAAAGTATAATGATGGTTGGTGGGAGCTGAGAAGTCAAGGGAATAGAGTTTTGGTTTTTTTTTTTCTTCTTTAAAAAATGTTGCCGTGCAGTGGTGGCGCATGCCTTTAATCCCAGCACTCAGGAGGCAGAGGCAGGCAGATCTCTGTGAGTTTGAGGCCAGCCTGGTCTACAGCGTGAGTTCCAGAACAGGCGCCAAAGCTACACAGAGAAACTCTGTCTCAAAAAAGCAACAACAACAACAAAATGTTATGATTATTATTTTAAATGTGTACGAGTGTTTTGCCTGTATGTAGGTCTGTGTACCACACGTGTGCCTGGTACCCAATAAGGCTAGAAGACATCTGATCTCTTGGGACTGGAGTTCCAGATTTTTATGAACTGCCATGTGGGTGCTGGGAATTGATTCTGGGTCTTCTGGAAGAACAGCCAGTGCTCTTAACCATTGAGCCATCTCTCCAGCCCAAGACAGGTCTCCATACTCTGCCCTGGGACTCAGTATGTAGGCCAGGCTAGCACTGAAGATTCCCAAGCTGCTTCTTCCCTGTGCTGGGATCACAGGCTTGTACCTCCACAACCCCAGGAGAGAAAGTTTACTTGACCCAGAGTTCTGGAGGCTCTGAACCCAAGACCATGAATTCAAGGAGGGAAGCCAAGGGCGCCCAACAGAGCCCCAAGTTGGTAATAGCTTGGTTAAAAGCAAGTGGTCACTTCTGGCAGTTGGGAGGCTGAGGCAGTTGAATCTCTGTGATTTCAACAATAGCCTGTTCTACATAGTGAGTTCCAGGATAGACATCGAGAGACTCTGTCACAAAACAACAAAAACAACATGAAAGCAAGTGGTCACATCTCACACGGGAAGCCAGAGGGAGAAGGAAGTCCCACAATCCCCTGTGTTTGTCTATTACTTCCTCTTCTTCTCCCTCTTCTCTTCCTCCTCAGCCTCCTTCCCCCCCCTCCCTCCTCTCTTCCTTCACAAAGTCAAACCTAGCCTGGAACGCCCTATATACACCAGGCTGACCTTGATCTCATTGGTCTTATTGCCCCTGGCCTTCTCAGTGTGAGCCACCACAGACTCTCTCAAGCTTTACACTCCCTGTAATAGTGCCACCCGGTGGACCAGCCTTCAACCACAAGGGACTCTGTGCAAGGACTGGCCTCTAAGGAGGTGACTGTGGAGATAACCACTATTCACATCATCAGACCATCTCTGGTCCAGCTCATGATCGCATCCAGACACAAACACTGTCACACACATCCACTTCTTTATCTGTCAGTCAGCTGGGAAGGACTAGATCATCCCGTTTCATGACAGCTGAAGGCAAACAGTGTGGAATTAATCAGTAAGATGTTTCTTCCATGCACATCTCACACTCTTTCACACACGCACAGAGAGAGAGAGAGAGAGAGAGAGAGAGAGAGAGAGAGAGAGAGAGAGAGAGAGAGAGAGAGAGAGAGAGAAACAGGAAACAGCCTGTCCATCCTGGCTGCCAAGGCAGGGATTTGGGTTTCTTTGGCTTCTGAGCAGTTCTTGGAGCAAGGCCATCTAGGGAAACTGAGCAAGTACATGGGTCCATGGAACTTGGGCCGGATCCATCAAGGACACAAAAAACAGATTATCCAGTCCTCTCCCCGAAGTGGAGCAGACAAAAGTGCCGTTGATGCTGAAGCTGTGGAAAGCTTCACAAGGGCCCATGGGAGGAAGCTTGGCATGGACAGCTCCGCCTGAACCTGGAAGGGAGCAGCAGGAGCAGTGAGCAGCGGACCGGGGTAAGATCCAGGCAGTGCTCAGCCTGGGCAGTGAATACCCTGCACTTCTGAGCATCACAAGAGGGGCACAGCCCGGGTCTAGAATTCTCTTAGGGGAATATCACCCATGGGAAAATGTGCATAACATAAATTCTGTTTGTTTGGTTCTTATTACACTGATTAATTGAAGGTGGGGTCAGACATACGGAGGTCAGAGGACAACTTGTAGGAGTCAATTCTTTCTTTCTACCATGTCGGTGCTGGGGATCAAACTCAGGTCACCAGGCTTGGCAGCAAGCACCTTACCCACTGAGCCATCTCACCAGCCCATTTTTGTTTTGTTTTGTTTTGTTTCATTTTTTCAAGACAGAGTTTCTCTGTGTAATAGCTTTGTCTGCCCCAGAACTTGCTTTGTATACCAGGCTGGCCTCAAACTCACTGAGATCTGCCTGCCTCTGCCCCCCAAGTGCTGGGACTAAAGGCATGCGCCGCTGCCCACCACCACACGGCTTCCTCCCACTTTTTTAAAAGCATGAACTGAACAAGAATAGAAGGAAAAGTGTTACAATATTATCAGTATTTGGGTAACAGAGCATTTTTTAAAAAAATCTCATCTCTGTGTCTCTGTGTGTTTTTAAATTTTCCCAGTGCTGGGGAGTGTTACTTGATCTCTATAAACACATTCTGTAATAACAGACATCACCCTACACTGCATCCATCCAGCAGTCCCCCAGCATGGGAGAAGGTGGGGACCATGGAGGAAAAATAAAAACGGGTGGGGACTGCATTTCAGAAATGCTTGTTGGTTTCAGCATGCTGGCGGTGGGTGAGCGGGGCTTCTGGCTTTCTGCCACAGAGTTTCTTCAAAGCTGCTTTCCTCAATTGTCAACCTGTTTAGCAAGAAACACAGTAGCAGAAATTCTTTTTCCCAAGAAAATAAAGTTCAAAGCACAGTGAACCAGTCTCTGGCCTCTGCTCCTTGCCCTCCAGCCCCCCCTGATAGGAAGCCTTTGATAGGGGCTTATCACAAGGGCCTCTGACACTCTTGAGAGTGGGATGTAAACCTCCCAGGGCCTGGCCTAGGGCCTGCCTGCATGGGGTTCTGCTCCCAGTTACTTAAGCCTTCCTCCTGTCTCCTCAACCATGTCGGGACCATGTGACTAACTGCAGCAGCCAGGCAGTGGATAATGACATCGACAGAGGCTGTCTGTCCTTCAGGACCATTTGGCTTCCCCTCTGGAGGAAACACTGAGCTCATCCTGAGGAAGGGACGTTAGGAGTGCTACAGAAGTCTCTGGATTCCACAGGAATCCATTTACTGGCCTTGGAGGAAAATCATAGGACTTCTGTAGGCTTCAATTTTTCAAAGTTTTGCACTTTCTCACATGAATGCCAAGGAAGCCAGTGTCCCGAGCACCTCATTAGACCAAAATTACACCCCCTTCCTAGGTTGCTTTCCAGTGGTTTCTTCCGAAGCTCCCCCTGGGACTTGAAAGCCTTCTCTCCCCCTACCCCTACCCCCCCCACCCACCCCCCACCCCGAGCCTGGGGATGGAGCAAGCATGCAGTGCCCTGGGGGCTTTAGGGAGTGAGTAGCATTGGAGAACACAGGAAGGAGATCCAGGTAGTCTGAAGCTGAGGGAGAGAAGGTTGGAACTGGGCCCAACTTAAGGGAAAAAGCAGGGCAGGAGAGCTAGGTTTGTCCTGGCTCCTGCTGTCACCCACCACTCCAGGAGGAAACATAGGGTATAGCTGATTGAAGGGATGGTACCTCTCACCAACAAGGAGGACGCTGTCCTGCTATGACCTCTCTAGGTAGAAGGAGAGCAAGGAGGTCATAGGTTAGGGGGGACCCTGGCTCCCCACTGTCTTGTAGTCAGGGCCTTGATTGATTAACTGATTGAAGCAGTGTCTCATGTAGCCCAGGCTGGCTCCAAATTCCCCATGTAGCCAAGGATAACATTGAACTTATTTTTTTATAAGATTTATTTTAGTGTTTTGAGACAGGGTTTTGCTGTGTAGTCTTGGCTGTCCTGGAACTCCCTCTGTAAACCAGGCTGGCCTCAAACTCACAAAGATCTGCCTGCTTCTGCCTCACGAGCTCTTCGATTAAAGGTATGCGCCACCACCACCTGGCTAAGATTTACTTTAACTATGTATATGTTTATGCCTGTGTGCAGGAATGTGCACACAAGTGCTGGCATCCCCTGGAGGCGAAAGGCGTTGGATCCCTAGCCGCTGGGCTTATGGATAGATGTGAGCTGCTCATGTAGGTGTTGGGAATGGAACGGGGGTCCTCTGCAACAGCAGCCTACTTCTTTTCTTGATTTTTCGAGACAGGGTTTCAGGGTTTCTCTGTGTAGCTTTGGAGCCTGTCCTAGAACTCTCTCTGTAGACCAGGCTGGCCTTGAACTCAAAAAGATCCACCTGCCTCTGCCTCCTAAGTGCCAGGATCAAAGGTATGCGCCACCACTGCCTGGCTTTTTGTTTTGTTTTTGTTTTTTGTTTTTGTTTTTGAGAGACAGGGTTTCTCGGTGTAGTTTTGCACCTTTCCTAGATCTCACTCTGTAGATCAGGCTGGCCTCGAACTCACAGAGATCTGCCTGCCTCTACCTCCCGAGTGCTGGGATAAAGGCGTGCGCCACCACTGCCTGGCCTTTTTTTTTTTTTTAGGTTTTATTTTTATGTGCGTTGGTATTTGGCCTGCATGTATGTCTATGTGAGGGTGTTAGATTCCCTGGAACTAGAGTTACAGACAGTTGTGAGATGCCATGTGGGTGCTGGGAATTGAACCCAGGTCCTCTGGAAGAGCAGCCAGTGCTCTTAACCGCTGAGCCGTATCTCCAGCCTCCAGCAGTCTATTTCTTAAGCACAGAGCCATCTGTCCACTCCAGCCTTGAACTTCTGATCCTCCTGCTTCCACCTTCCAAGTGCTGGGAATACCTTAAGGCATCGCCATGAAAGGCTTTGGCATGAGTGGGGACAGAAGCCAGCTCTTCGTGGGTGTGGTGCATTCTACCAGCTAGCCTACACACCCAGCCCCGAGTTGGGGGTCTTTTATAATCCTGCTGAGTGGTTAAACATCCTTGTTCTTAGGAACCCCTTGATCTAAACTTAGACCCTGGATAAATTTTCGCCTTCTATTCATCCCTTCAGACCTAGATGGCTCCATCCTGATCAAGCAGGGTAAAGGGGCTCCACTTGAGGGAGCAGATGGCCACTGCAAGTGGCTCCTCTCCTGTATTGCACCCAAGAAGCCCTCCAGCTTACTGGCAGTGGGTCACTGGCACTGGAAGCTTGGTGGGCCTCATACCACCCCTCACCCTTCATGTCCCAAGTGCTCCTTCCCTACCCTGACTCCCTGACTTTCCTGGGATGCACCACTCTGATCTCCCCTCCCCTTTCCTGTCATCTGATGGCCTGTTTGAAAACTCTACGGTTACAGTTGCTCTTGGCTGTGAAGGGAACCGAGTCCATGATGTGTAGCAGCTTCCTTTGAGAATGAAACATTCCATCCTGCCTGGGAGCTCTCTAAGCAGATAGGTAAACAACTCAAAACAGCTTTAGGAAGTTCCTGAAGCTGACAAGATCCACTAGGCTCCTCCCTGCCAGAGTAAGCAATGAAAGCTGAGAGTCCCTCTCTGTCTGAGGGAAGCTGCAAAGCAAACTATCAGACCGCCTGCCTGGAAGAGTGTTAAGAGCAACTGAGTCATATGGAAAGGGCATTCTCCAGCCTGTTGAGCTGTCTGCAGACTGTGCAGTGCTCCAGGTTCTCGGCTTTTGTGAGCTGTCACTCATGCTGGGGTGGGTGGGCTCTGGTCATGTAGCTAGCTGTCTATGAGTCCATTTTTATTCCTGTAAGTAACCTCTCATCCATATTTCTGTAAGCAGCCCCAGTAAAACTCACTGATACCCACCAAGCTGGACTTGGATGGTATCCGTATTTTGGTCTGTCATGGGCTCCCTATCTGGAGTGAGTAGACATGTGTGTTAGTTACATCTCCCTAGGAAAAGGCTTGTCACACAACAGCCCAATAAGTCAGTCTGTTCCTGGCTGAATTCAGATGTTGCAGCTATAACCGCAGGACCATAGCATGTAACTGTATTTGGAGATAAGACTTTTAAAGAGGTTATTAAGGCCTGCATGACCTGTAACCCTAGCACCAAGAAAGCTGAGGTTGGAGGATTGCTTCAAGCTGAAGGCTGGCATGCTCTACATAGCAAGACCCGATCACAAAAAAACAAAACAAAACAAACACAACCAAACTAAAAACTAATACAGACTAAGGATGGAAACTAATGCTTGACTAGAGTGCTTGAAACCCTGGTTTGATTCCCCAGCATGGTTTAATAGGCATGGTGGCAGACAACCTGGAATCCCAGTACTCGGGGTAGAAACAGGAGGTGCGGTGTGCCAGAACTTTTCCCAGGCAGATGAAACACACAGGTCTACTCACCCCAAACAGAGAACCCACAACAGATGGGCACCACCAAAATCCACCTCGGTGAACCAATGAGTTTTATTGAGGTTAGTTGCAGGAATATGGGTGAGGGGTTCCTTACAGAAGCATAAATGACTCAGAGTCAGCTGCCTGACCAAAGCCCACCCAGCATGGGTGACAGCTCATAGTCCTGGGAACATGGCGCACACTGCCCAGCTTGTAGGCGGCTCAACAGGTCGCACGGTGACCTTTCCAGGTGCCTCAGTTGGTCCAAACCTCTTCCAGGCAGCTGGACGGGTCCGACAGTCTTCTTTGCAGCTTGTCTCTGCTTTCTGAGAGGGACTCTCAGCTTTTATTCCTTACTCTGGCAGCCTGGGAGGCGCCTAGTGAATCTGGTCAGTTTCAGGGACTTACTTGTCTGCGTAAAGAACTTCCTGGGAGGACGGCGTGTTTCAATCTAAACAGAAACTGTTACATAACAGGAGGATCCGAAGTTCAAGGTCATCCTCAGCTACATAATGAGTTCTGGGCCAGACAACTCCTCATTATCAACCTGAAAAATAAATTAATGAACCCACCTTGGCAGGAGCCCATGTTCATCTTACCGCCTCACCTCCTCTCCTCCCATTTTCGCACTGGGTTCCCTCCTGAGACTCTACTCCTCCTGGCCAGGAAGGAACCCCCCCCCCCCTAAGTCTCAGCCACCATCTATCCCACTGGCCCCAAATTCCTGGTATGTGACCCAAGCTCTGGGCTACCTGCCTTGCCTCAGCTAGGAGACAGCAGCTGCTTCCTGCTGCCCTTTGCAGGCCTTTCCTCCAGGAGCATATGGCTCAAGGTGTGGTTGGCCCCTGAGGCCCAGTGACAGTTTCCTGCTGGTGGCCTCCAGGCTGGGTGCAGAAGCTAGAATCTCATGAAAGACCAAACCAGGGAATGGTGGTGCATGTCTATAATCCTAGTTTTGGAGTAGGGTGCTGGGGAGCAAGGAGGAACAGGAGTTCAAGGCCAGCCTCTGGCACATAACAAGTTGGAGACCAGCCTGCACTATAGAAGACTTTATCTCACACACACACACTTTTTTCTTTTTAGATAAAGATGTGTGTGTGTGCCCAGATTTGAGAGTAAGGTAAAGATGGAGTGGGTAGTGGTAGGGAAGAAACCAGTGAGATGGCTCATGAGTAAAGGCTTGTCACCAAGCCCAAGGAGGACCTGAGTTTGATCCCTGGAACCCACACAGGGCAAGGAGAGAACTCACTCCTGCAAGTTGTCATCTGAGCTCCACGTGCACTCTGTGGTACAGGATCCAACATGCCTGCACATGCGCGTGCACACACACACACACACACACACACACACAATCTGTTTATCTATCTATCTATCTATCTATCTATCTATCTATCTATCTATCTATGTAAAAGCACTAAATGTCAGAGGGAGTGCCCATTACCCTCTCTTCCTCCTCTGTTCTGACATACCTCTAAGAGAGAGGGAAGGGATCTGGAAAGGAGCGGCAGGCGTGAGCAAGGGCCTGAGGGCACGTTTAACCGGCCTAATACAAGAAAGGCAGAGGAGCCTCTGCCTTCCCAGGGCTGGGACGGTAGGTTTGCGCTCCCATTCCCAGTTAGTCGGATTGAACTGTCACACGAGGACACGAGTAGCGTCATCTCCCTTTTAGACACGAGGATATAGAGGAAGAAAGATTAGATAACTCACCCAGGGACATGGAACTATAAGTAGTGAAGTCTGGATCCCGGTGCAGAAGCATCGTTCCTCTCTCTGGGCTGTAGCAGTCAGCCCAGAGACCTAGGACCCTCAAACATCCTCTTTAAAGGACTTACCCACCACTCTGTCCATGTTTCAGGTCTCTGCTGGAACATCAGCATGCCCACCTCCTAGTTTGCTTCTGTCTATCCACAGGACTCTGGACCATAGTGCTCTTGTCCTTGATAAAACGAAGAGCCTTAGCGTACTGGCTGGTTCTGTGTCAGCTTGACCCAGCTAACTCATCAGAGAGGAAGGAGCCTCAGCTGAGGAAAGGATTCTGTGAGATCCAGCTGTAAGGCATTTTCTCAATTCGTGATCAATTCAGGAGGGCCTGGCCCATGGTGGGTGGTGCCATCCGTGGGCTGCTGATCCTGGGTTCTATAAGAAAGCAGGCCGAGGGGGCTGGAGAGATGGCTCAGTGGTTAAGAGCACTGGCTGCTCTTCTAAATGTTCCGAGTTCAATTCCCAGTACCCACGTGGTGCTTCGGAACCATCTGTAATGAGATCTGGTGCCCTCTTCTGGCCTGCAGGTATATATACAGGCAGAACACTGTGTGCATAATAAATAAATAAATCTTAAAAAAAAAAAAAGAAAAGAAAGCAGGCTGAGCAAGCTATGGTAATGAAGCCAGTGAGCAGCACCCCTCCATGGCCTCTGCATCAGCTCCTGCCTCCAGGATCCTGCCGCTTGAACTCCTATTCTGACTTCCTTCAGTGATGAACAGCAATGCTGAAGTGTAAGCCAAATAAACCCTTTCCTCCCCAACTTGTTCTTTGGTCATGGTGTTTTGTTGCAGCAATAAAAACCCTAAGTAATGCCGGGCGGTGGTGGCGCACGCCTTTAATCCCAGCACTCGGGAGGCAGAGCCAGGCGGATCTCTGTGAGTTCGAGGCCAGCCTGGGCTACCAAGTGAGTTCCAGGAAAGGCGCAAAGCTACACAGAGAAACCCTGTCTCGAAAAACCAAAAAAAAAAAAAAAAAAAAAAAAAAAAAAACCCTAAGTAAGACACTTGGCAAGCCGAGCCCCTCCATGGGGCTCTGATACTCTCTGAACCCATGACATACAGGGAGATTGTGTTCTGTTTCTCATTGTCCAATAACCTTTTTGAATTACATTTATTTATTGGGGGCAGGATCGATAGCTCAGCAGTTTAAGAGTGTTTGCTGCTCTTGCAGAGGAGCAGGTTTTGGTTCTCAGCACCCCACATGTCTAATAGTTCTATAATTCCAGTTCCAGAGGATCTGATGTCCTCTTCTGGCTTCTTTGTGTACTACACACACGGTACACAGAGATACATGCAGGCAAAACCCTCATACGCATAAATAGTGTGCCGGGTGGTGGTGGCGCATGCCTTCAATCCCAGCACTCAGGAAGCAGAGGCAGATAGATCTCTGTGATTTTGAAGGCAGCCTGGTGGAGGACTACACAGAGAAACTCTGTCTTGAAAAACCAAAAATAAATTAAAATAAGTAAAATGAGTAAACAGATAAATAGGAGTGCACTCACGTGTGTGTATGTGTGTGTGCAAGCGTTCGCTCTCTCAAGTGTATGCTTGCCTGCATGCCGCAGCACATGTGTGGAGGTCATCAGACAATGTGGAGTCGGTTCTCTGCTTCCATCATGTGGGGCCTGGAGACTGAACTCAGGCTCCCTGGAAGAGAAGCAGGTACCCTTGACTGTGGAGCCATCTCATCAGCCATGCCCCGCCCCACTCCTTTTTTTTTTTTTAAATAATGCCTCACTCTGTAGACCAGATTGGCCTGGAAATCACTGCAATCCTCTGCATTAGCTTCCAGTGTCTGATCATCTTGCCTCAGTCTCCCCAGTGTGCCACCATGCCCAGCTCCATAATCTAAATTTTGGAGGAAGAACTAATCTGACTCTCTGTCATCCATCCCTACAGGCTAACAGCAAAAGGAAACCACACTATTCTTCCTTTCAAGATTTGCACTCTATTATTTTATTTATTTATTTACTTGTTTTTCGAGACAGGATTTTTCTGTGTAATTTTGGTGCCTGTCCTGGATCTCCCTCTGTAGACCAGGCTGGCCTTGAGCTCTCACAGAGATCAGCCTGGCTCTGCCTCCCAAGTGCTGGGATTAAAGGCCCGCTCTCTATTATTATTATGTATTTGCTGGGGGTGGGGGCAGGGCAGGCAGTGCACGTAGGTCAGAGGACAATCTAGGTCTTCGGGATCAAAGTCAGGTTTTCAGGATTGCTTTGCCCACTAGCAGTCTCGCTAGCCCCACACTTTAGAAGGTGAAGAGCAAGTGAGTGTGTGAGGGGGTGGAGGGTGGAGAGATAGCTCACCCAACACTGCCTGGTCTTACAGCACCCACATGGTGGCCCACAACCATCCATCCATCTGGTCCCCAGGGAATCTAATGACCTCTTCTGGCCTCCTCCAGCACCAGACACTAATGTGGTGCACAGACATTCATGCAGTTAAAACACCTCCACACAAATAGATAAATATATAAAAATGTAAAGCTAAAGAAAAGCAGTGAGCATCGCAGCCTTTCCTTTTAGTGGGAGCACTTTGAATAACAGTCTAGGGACGATGGGAATCAGGGAGAAGGAATCAGGGGGGCAGCTGTTTAGTATTCGTCAGCGACCTGGAACAGAGAGCCTTTGTCAGCAGCAGACATGATGTGTATTTTAAGAAGTATCTTACTCCATCCAGCATAAATGTGTTTCAAAGGCCAGTGTGAGAGCTCAGCCTTGGAGGGTGCCTCTGACAAGCCAGACCACCTGAGTTTATCCCTTCCTAGACTCACACAGAGGAATGAAAGAACGGACCCCTGCAAGCTGTCCTCCGAGACACACACACACACACACACACACACACACACACACACACACACACACACATATGCGTAAGTAAATAAAATAAACCTGTTTTATTGCCTGCTTCACCATGGTTTCCTGGAGATGACTTTTGTTCCTTGGCATTTTCTGGAGTCATTTAATTGTTCAAATCCTTACAGATTTTGAGGGAGATCAGTGCTAAAACCATAATCAGTTACCTATATCACTTCCCCCTTTCTCAGGCTCTGTGCTTGCAAGTAATACTGATGCTTAAAAAGACAGAACCAGAAAGTTTTCTTCTGTGCTTCAAAGATGATGTCAAAGTTCAAATGAAGTCAGGAAACGGAATAGGATGCTAAGTTTAGAACCCAAGGCCACCCAAAGGCTCACTATGGCTCTACTGAGCCACACCCAAGTTCATAGCTACTTTTTTTTTTTTTTTTTTTTTTTTTTGAGACAGGGTCTTACTCTGTAGCCCTGGCTGTCCTGGAATTCACTATGTAGACCAGGCTGGCCTCAAACTCACAGAGATCCACCTGCCTCTGCCTCCCAAGTACTAGGATTAAAAGCATGCCCCCACCATGCTTGGCTAAGATTTATTTATTTTTAATTTATGTGCATGTGTGTGTACCTCCATGAGTTTTTATGTGCCTCATGTAAATGCAGGTATGGAAGCCAGGTAGAGGGTGTTGGATCCCCCTGGAGTTGGAGTTGGAGTTATAGGCAGTTGTGAGCCACCCGATGTGGGTACTGGGAACTGAACCCAGGTCCTCTGCAAAAGCAGTGCATAAGCTCTAGCCCTCTAATTTGCCACAATTTAATAAGATCAACAATATAGGGCTGGAGAGATGGCTCAGAGGTTAAGAGCACTGGCTGCTCTTCCTAGAGGTCCCTAGTTCAATTCCGAGCAACCACATGGTGGCTCACAACCATCTGTAATGAGATCTGGTGCCCTCTTCTGGCATACAAGCATACATGCAGGCAGAACACTGTATACATAATAAATAAAGATTTTTTTAAAAAAGAACAATATGTAGGATTGGGCGTGTAGCTTACTGGTAGGGTATGTAAAAACATACAAGGCTGCAGGTTCCAAACCTACCAACAACAAAAAGGAAAAAGAAAATAGAAAAGAAGAAATAGCATGTAGAGACTGTTTAGAGAATTGACAAAAAAAAAAAATGGATGGTAACAAACATTGTTCATTCATCCACACTGGGCCGTGTCACTTATATACGGTGACCGTGCTACTCAAAATACCATTTGGGATCCTGTTTTCAATCACTGTGTGACTTGTGTCTTGGAAGAAGTGGCTGCTTCTCCTCTTCATTCTTCTTTGGAAATAAGTATAGAATTCAAGGAAAGGAGCTGGAGAGACAGCTCAGCAGTTCAGAGCACTTATTCTTACAGAGGACCCAGGTTCGGTTCCTAGCACCCACATGGGGCACTTGTAGCCACCCAGAACTCCAGTTCTAGAGGATCCGATGCCCTCTTCTGATCTCTGCAGGCACTAGGCACACATGTGGTACACAGATATACATGAAGGCAAACATTCACACACATAAAATAAAATTTATGAGAACCTTTGAAAAAAGAAAAACCAACAAGATGTGTATGGGGAAAGGACTGACGTTGAAGACCAGAAAGTGACCAGTTCATGATGTCACACTTATGCTCTTCCTGTGTTAAATCCTATCCCATTAACCAGAAAGACAAGAACTGTGTAAGTCTGGCTGGCCTTGAATTCACATAGCCCAGGATAACCTGGAACTCATGATGATACCCCTGTCCCAGCCTTCTAGGTGCTGTGATGATAAGCATGTGCCACCATGTCCAGCCTAAGAAGGTGAAGCAGAATACTTTCTTTTAGGGATTGGTGGCTGTTGTGGAATATTTGTTTAACCAGGCAAAGATGTGTTACATTTGTTTATGCTGAATTTATTAACTATGTACAGATGTGTTCCATTTGTTTCACCTTGCCTGCCTAAGGTACCTGATTGGTCTAATAAAGAGCTGAACAGCCGAATAGCTAGAAAGAGAAAGGATAGGCAGGGCTGGTGCGCAGAGAGATTAAATAGGAGAAATCTGGGCTCGAAAAAGAACAAGAGAAAGGAGAACAGAAGGAGAGAATGAGGGGCAAGAAACCAGGCAGCCGCCAGCCAGCAGAATTGAGAAGCCATGAAAGTAAGATATACAGAAAGAAAGTAAAAGGCCCCATGGCAGAAGGTAGATAAAGAGAAACAGGTTAATTTAAGTTAAAAGAGCTAGCCAGAAATGTGCCTAAGGTAGGCCAAGCATTCAAAAAAGTCTCTGTGTCATGATTTGGGAGCTGGTTGGTGGCCCAAAAGAAAAAGTCTGGCACAGGGGCCCTCATGTCTGAAACCCATTGAGGTTTTTGTTTATTGATTTTTTTTTTTTTTTTTGGTTTTTCGAGACAGGGTTTCTCTGTGTAGCTTTGCGCCTTTCCTGGTACTCGCTTTGGAGACCAGGCTGGCCTCGAACTCACAGAGATCCGCCTGCCTCTGCCTCCCGAGTGCTGGGATTAAAGGCGTGCGCCACCACCGCCCGGCCCCATCTCTCTATCTAAATATCTGTTTATGACCTTGAAAACATACCAAATATGACTACAAGTTTGATTAACTATTAATCTGTATTTCTTAATTATACATTATATTTTTGGGGTTTTTTGTTTGTTTGTTTGTGTTTGATTTTGTTTTTGTTTTCTTGAGACAGGGTTTCTCTGTGTAATTTTGATGCCTGTCCTGGAACTTACTCTGTAGACCAGGCTGGCCTTGAACTCACAGAAATGCACCTGGCTTTGCCTCCCAAGTACTGGGATTAAAGGCATGTACCACCACCGCCCAGCCACATTACATTTTTAAATGAACTGCATAAACACAATACCCTAAACAAGAGTAGAAACATACATACAGTGTAACAAAATTAACTTTAAATTTATATCAATAAACCAAAATCCATACTAATAAAATCCTCTAGGTCTTCAGTTCCAGGTTAGGATGCTGAGGTATCTAGACACATGGATTGGGTAGCTAGCTACTGGGCTGTTAGAATCTCCAGTGTGCAGACTATCACACTCCTGCAGTCCCAAGGCCTAACCTCTGCTGTGGACTGGTCTCTTCAAGTGTCCTCTGGTTTTCACCCAATTCCTCAGTTGATGAGGACTCTTTGTCTTTCTTCCACATATTGACTGCCCCAAGAAACAGCCGTTCAGTTCCACTCATCCTTGGACCATGTCCACCACATTCTTAAGGGCCCAGGCTATGCTTCTATCGGCCAGCCGAAGACAACTGGGCTAGTTTAACAAAGCTTTCCCACTGTTTACCAGGGGCTATGGGAGCTCCCTCTCTTAGCAGTGATGGGGCTCTTACTGCCAACTAGTCAGTGGTTGAGTTGGTTACAAAACCCTATTGTGGAGTCTGTGTTCTTGGCTCACAGGCAGCACCAATTGAAAGAAGTCCAGTTCCCCTAGAAGTAAATGCGTCGATACACACCCGCACCAAGGGAGCTTGTTGTGGGGTCTTGGTTGGGCGATCCATACCTATGGGCAAACGAAGGCAGGATTCAGAAGGCAAAGCTGAGCTACTAGGCAGTAGCAAAGGTCTCCATCAATGCATGGGAGGGAGCTCCCAGGACTGGATGGCTGTACCCCCCATCCCCCATCGACACACACCCCAACCCCTGCAGCAGGAGGCCCAGATCTTTATATTCCCAAAAGGCAGCCACCTCTTTCAATGGAGTAACCAGGATCGTTGGGAGGCAGGCGAGGACAAACTCTCTCAGTCTTACCACACAAGACACTGAGTCTGAGGGACAGTCTGGGTTGCACACCACAACATGCACCAGAGAGCCAAGGAGACAGGAATGTGTCCCAGAAGTCAGAGTGCCCAAGGAGCTGAGAGGGAAGAAGGAAGAGAAGCTGAGTCCCTGTCTGGGGTTTACTCACGGGTGTGGGGGCCGGTGAGGGGGTATTGGGGGCGTCTTTTGAATGCTGTGAAGCAGCAGCTGGAACTATGGTGATCTGGGAAGGTGCAAGTCAACGTTGCTTTAGAAATGTGCAATGTTGCCAGGTGATGGTGGCTCACACCTTTAATCCCAGCAGAGGCAGGTGGATCTTTGTGAATTTGGGGCCAGTCTGGTCTACAAAGCAAGTTCCAGGACAGCAAGACCTACACAGAGGCACCCTGCTCAAAAAAAAAAACCAAAAACACCCAAAACAAAATCGCAGAGATTCATGGGAATGAAGGGTTAAAGAGGATGAGCAGGTCATGTGACTGGGTGAGCACTGAGGTTCCCACAAGCAACACAGGATACAAATGACACAGTTCCGGGGTCCAGTAAGATGGCTCAGCTGGTCAAAGTGCTTGCTGCCAAGCCTTGGTGTAAGGAAGGAACATCTTCCCACAAGTGGTCCTGACTTTCACATATAGAGAAATCATGTAAAATTTAAAGTGAATTACTATAGATACCAACTCCCCCCCAACTCCCAGATGGGCTCATGTAATCCAGACTGGCCTCAAATTCACTATAATCAGAGATGTTGACTGCATCATCCTTCTGCCTCTGCCTCCCAAGTGTTGGGAACTGAACTGAGCCACATCCCCAGCCCTCTGAGACAGGGTCTTTTGAAATTGTGGTCCTGTTGTTTCAGCTGGGGTTATCAGTGTGTGCCACCACACCTTGTCTGTCCCCTACCTCGTTAGAAAAAAAAAAAAAAGAGAAAACAAGTTGAAACTTGCAATATTAGAAGTCACTACATTCTTTCATTATATTATTAAGCTCCACGTTAAGCAGTTTTCTAACTGCATGAAGAATGCAAATGTGTCTCAGGAGACATCATGTATCCAGGCTTTCAAAGCACTACTCAGAAACTAGCAATGGGGAGGAGTCCACTGCAGACACACTGTCACAGCTGCCTCCACTCAGGTATGCCCTGAACTTACTTTTGCATGAAAACTTTTTTAGGGGGATGGAGTGTACTGGGTTTGATGGCTCAGGGTTTCAGGCTTCAAGTATGCTGAGCCCCATCTCCAGCCAATCAGCTGGCTTTGCAGACAACCATGCAGGATTTGTTCCCAGTAAATCAAAACAGGTGACTTATCCAGAGGATTTGAACATGTATGTTGGCATTGATTGGTAATGGCTTTTTTTTTTTCTTTTCTGAGACAGGGTTTCTCTGTGTGGCCCTGGCTGTCCTGGAACTTGCTCTGTAGACCAGGCTAGCCTTGAACTCACAGAAATCCGCCTGCATTTGCCTCCCGAACGCTGGGATTAAAGGTGTTCGCCACCACCGCCCGTAGATAATAGCTTTTAAAAAGATTTATTTCATGTGTATGTGTGCACAGCGTTCATTACCATGGTGTGTTATCTAGAGGTCAGAGGACAACATGTTGTCTCACAAGTTGTCTTCTGGTCTCCACATGTACACTATAGCTCATGCATGTGAGTACACACATACTCGACTCACACACACAAAATGTAAATGGGTTGGGAGACACTGGAGAGATCACTTAGCCATTAAGAGTACTGGCTGCGCCGGGTGGTGGTGGCGCACGCCTTTAATCCCAGCACTCGGGAGGCAGAGCCAGGCGGATCTTTTTGAATTTGAGGTCAGCCTGGTCTACAGAGCAAGACCCAGGACAGGCGCAAAGCTACACAGAGAAACCCTGTCTCAAAAAACCAAAAAAATAAAAAATAAAATAAAATTAAATTAAAAAATTAAAAAAAAATTACTGGCTGCTTTTCCAGAGGACCTGGGTTCAATTTCCAGGACTCATGTGGAGGGCTCAGAATGGTCCGTAACTTATTACAGAGGAGCTGACATTCTCTTCTGGCCTCTTTGGCACCAGACACATGTGCAGGCAAAACACCCATACACATAAAAGAACTTCAACCTCTGGCTAGGTAAATGCCTCAGTGGGTAAAGCACTTGCTGCACAAGCCCGAGGACCTGAGTTCAAACACCCAGACCCCACACAAAGCCAGGCATGGTTGAAGGCAGATGAGAATTGCCACAGTTCCTGGGCAGTTAGCCCGGAGTACACAGCCCTGAAAGAGCCTCAAGGGAGATGGAAAGCACGCATTGAACTTGAGGTTGTCCTCTGACAGCCATGAGTGTCCAGCAAACACCGCCACCTCCTTTGCCACCTCACCCCAGAACTGCACCGATGCGTGTATATATCCTTTGTTACAGTTAAAACCTGAAGTTGATATTACCTGCTCATCCTTTTAGCTCTACCATTGAGTTGCAGCCTCAGTCTGCAGAGTCAAAATTACAGATGGTAAAAAGCTAACAGCTTAGCCAGAGGCAGAACAGCAGACTTAGGGGGCCATGGAAATACTTTCTAATGGTGGATCCGTGCACTCATATAGGACCTGAAACTGCAGGTTGTCACCAAGAATGAAACCCAGAGTAAGTCAGGCTGTGTGCTGGCACACAGTGCATCTGCCAGGCTGGAAATCTTGACCTATTCAGTTTTACAGAAACTTAAAACTGCCTTAGTTAAAAAACAAACAAAACAAAAAAACCAAACAAACAAGAAAAAGGGGGCTGGAAAGGGGTTGGAGAGATAGCTTAGCAGTTAAGAGCACTGACTGCTCTTCCAGAGGTTCTGAGTTCAATTCCCAGCACCCACATGGTGTCTCACAGCCATCTGTAATGAGATCTGGTGCCCTCTTCTGGCCTGCAGGGATACACGCAGGCAGAACACTGTATATGTAATAAATAAATCTCTCTAACTCCAATCCAGGGGATCTGGCCTCTGTGAGCACCCTTATTCATGTGAAGTCATGTCTGTCTCTCTCACACACACACAATCTTTAGAAGATATAGATGAAAATCATATGATTCACTTTAAACACTAAGAACTGAACTGAGAAGAGATCTTTTAAATATGAGTTTATTCTCTGGGTTTTCTTAAAAATCCACATACTAGTGTTTTTATTGCTGTTGTATCCAGAAGCTGAACCACTTAAATATGTACTTTTATACATTTACTACTTAAGATGGAACTATGAATTTTAAAGATATTTTTCAATGACTCAGTAATAATCACACATGAATTGAAGATGGAGATTACAGAAACAGCTGCTGGACTCTAAAAACCTGACCTATATGAAAACACAAACTGACTCATTAAAGACACCTACTGGCTAGTAAACGAGAGGAAGTGAGGAAGACTCTACTATAGTATGCTCATATTTAAACCAAAACACTTTTCTTTTTTCTTTGTTTTTTTGAGACAGGCTTTCTCTGTGTGGCCCTGGCTATCCTGGCCTGGAACCACTCTATAGACCAGGCTGGCCTTGAACTCCGAGATCAATACAAAAGAAAGGGATTTAGATTATGACCAACTCAAATTGAAAACCGTCTTTTAGCATTCATCGTGTGGTCCGGTACCTTGCAAAAGTCGGGTCTCCCTTCCACCATGAGGGTCCTGGGGCTTGAACTCAGGACCCGGCTTGGCAGCAGTGCCTCTGCCCACTGAGCTACCTGGCTAGTCCAAAATCTCAAATTCCGATGACCTTCTGTTATGAACTTTTTCTAAACTGGTAAATAGTTGCTTAATATGACAGGAAAATGCAATCCACCAAGATCTGGTCACCAGGACAGTTACAAACGGTGCCAAATCGTCACACACCGCTGGCTAGTTGAGGGTTGGCAAGGCTTTCAAGTGTTGCATCCCTCTGGATGGATGAAGCGAGATGCCAAGGAGTTCTAACAAAAACTAAAGCCAGGACCTTAGTGCTGAGTGTAGGCTCCAAGTTTCTCAAACTGCCAATTTTGCTTTTTAAAAGATAAATGACAGAAGATATTGACGTTACCAAAGCATTAATTTCCCAAGAACCAATTAGATTACTTCGGTATGTGACACAATGACTCAGAACACAAATACCACAGAGAACCCACAATTGTCCCAAATCGTGGGATCATGAAATAGGACAACTTGGTGACCATTAAGTGGGATATGATGAGAAATGCCATTTCTAGAATGTTTTCCTCATGTCGACTTTTCCAAAAACCATTATGTTGTACTTCATTAAAAAAAAATCTTGCCGGGCGGTGGTGGCGCACGCCTTTAATCCCAGCACTCGGGAGGCAGAGCCAGGCGGATCTCTGTGAGTTCGAGGCCAGCCTGGGCTACCAAGTGAGTCCCAGGAAAGGTGCAAAGCTGCACAGAGAAATCCTGTCTCGAAAAACCAAAAAAAAAAAAAAAAAAAAAAAAAAACCTTAAATAGCCAGGCGGTGGTGGCGCACGCCTTTAATCCCAGCACTCGGGAGGCAGAGGCAGGCAGATCTCTGTGAGTTCGAGGCCAGCCTGGTCTACAAAGTGAGTTCCAGGAAAGGCGCAAAACTACAGAGAAACCCTGTCTCGAAAAAACCAAAAAAAAAAAAAGAAAACAAAAAAAAAAACCTTAAATAACTTTCGAACATTGTTTCTATTTTCTATTTTGTCTGAAATCCAAAAATTACTTATACTAATTTATCTCAGATGTTGACAATAAAACTACCTTTGTTTTAATTCTATTTAAAAAAAATTAAACCATAATGTCTACTATGAGGGTGGGCTTAAGCCTTTCAATCATTCTAAAGTATTAAAAAGCAATTAGATGATCTAGAACCAGGTCATGGTACAGAGTACCTTACAGAGATGATGCATTTGGCATGTTGAGGACAGAACTAGCCATGAAGTCTGGAAGTAGCTGTACAAGAGTGACACTTGATCAGTCTCGCCTGGTGGCACAGTCTACAATCCGAGCTACATGGCCAGTTTATGCAGGATTCCAAGTTCAAAGCCTGCTTGGCTAAAGTGAGTTCAGGGCTAGCCTGAGCAACTTAGTGAGACTCTGTCCACAAACAAAAAGTAAAAACATAAGGCCAGGTTCAGTTCATGGGCAAGCACTTACCTAGCATGTGTGTGAGGTTCTGGGCCAGACTTCTTGTACAACAAAAAATATGTTAAACTTCAGTTCCCACAAAGGAAGTACAGGGAAAGGATGAATAGCCCCTACCCCAAACCACCAGGAATAACTTCTGTAACAGGATTTAACAGAAAACAGTCAATGTGGTATCATCTGACTCGGTTAAAACATTGTCAAGCTGGGCTTAGAAGTGCACACCTGAAGCCTAGCTCCTGGGAGGTGGAGGCAAGAACATCAATAGTCTAAGGTCATGTACCATGACACAGCAAACTCCAGGTCAGTCTAGACTGTAGTACATACCACCACCTCAAAACAAACCGGACACCAAAGGAGGTAGGAGGAGCACAGTAGAGTCAAACTGTGGTGACTGAAGTTGGATCATGGGATTGGAGATGAAGCTGAGCTGGTGCAGTGATTGCTTAGCATGTTAGCCCAGGGTTCAATTCCAGCACCACCTGTAATCTTAGCACTTGGGAAGTAGAGGAAGGAGGATCCCAAGCTCAAGGTCTTCATCCTCCAACCCAGAGAAGTTTGAGGGGAAGATCTCTTATATTCTGTGAGATTGTTCCAAATGCATTCTAGCTAGAGACTTCCTGCCACGTATCAAAACACAAAGCACAGCTCCATGCAGAAGATCATCCAATGTTCTATGTTGTTTTTTTATTCTAGTAAGTCATCAATAGCTATGACACAATTATTTATAAACATTTGTTAAATCACTAGCTCTCCAAGCAGAGGCAGCTTCAGGAGCTAACACACACGTCCTGTTTTATTATTGTTACGGAGTTGTCAGGTGACTGAAAACAAACAGCAGGAACATACTCAGGTAAGCTGAGGCACAAACTTTCCGTCTTCAGACACTGGAAATGTGGAACATTTCTGCACCAACTGCAAAGCAGAGTTCCCAGGAAACCGGGAAGAGGAAAAGGCAGAGGGGCTCAAACACATTCACTATCTTAAAATTTTAGAAAAAAGCAAGAGTAAGAAAAGAACAACATATACACCATAAAATCAGTCTTTCTTTTTTAATGACCTCCAATTCTGTGTCTTTTCTAAAAGCATCCAGGCCTCACTGGAGATTATGTATCATCTCCTCTTTGGCTATGAGGTGTGTTGTTTTGTTAACCAGAGACATCAGCGAGTTCAGTTTCTGCGACCAGTCATTTAATAAATTATTTGGATCCTTGGGTCTCTGGAAGTTGATGACTCCAGCCAACCTGTCTACTTTAGCAAAGATGGTCTTATTGACGACTAGATTCGAGAGGAAGGCCTCTGACTCCTGTGAGAGACAGACAAATTAGATTAAGATGGATAATTACAGAGAGAAACATCTGAAAATTCTTCACCCATGAATACACAGGCTAAGATCACTGACAGTTGATTGCCAACTGCTGACCAATCTGACGTACTTACAACACTTGATCATCTACCGAGTGAAGAGAGTATGAGTCTCCTATCAGGTGTGGTGACAGCTCCCAGCACAAGGGAGGTTGAGGTAAGATCAGGAGTTGGAGGGCAGCCTGGGCTATATATTCAAATAATGGAAATGTGGTATATTTCTGCACCAATTGCAAATGCAGAGTTAACAATGAAACCAGGGAGTGGAAAAGGCTAGACTCTGCCACCAACCAACCAACACATACCACATCTGAGTGTCTCCAGAGCCAGGACTGAATCTAATATGACCCTGTAGATTTAACCCTGGTGGTAATGGAGAAGGGCGGCACCAAAGATGAACTGACTCCTCCTGCCCCCTTTTAAAGCTTTATTTATTATGTATTTTATGTATATGAGTATTTTCTTTGCATGTATGCACACCAGAGGAGGGAATCAGATCCCATGGGACTATAGTTACAGGTGGTTGTGAGCCACCATGTGGGTGCTGGGACTTGAACTCAGGACCTCTGGAAAAGCAGCCAGTACTCTTAACTGCTGAGCCACACCTCCATTCCTTCTCCCTTTTTTTTTTTTTTGTTTTTCGAGACAGGGTTTCTCTGTGTAGCTTTGCGCCGTTCCTGGATCTCGCTCTGTAGACCAGGCTGGCCTCGAACTCACAAAGATCCGCCTGCCTCTGCCTCCCGAGTGCTGGGATTAAAGGCGTGCGCCACCACCGCCCAGCTCCTTCTCCCTTTTATACAGTCCTTCCCTCCACTCTTTTCTACAGTGCTGGGGAATCAAGAGCCTCTTACAGGTCAGGCACACACTCCACTGCTGAGCTGGGTCCCTAACCTACAGTTACTTCTTTTTTTTTCCTGAGAGACAGGGTTTCTCCACGTAGTCCTGGATCTCACTCTGTAGACCAGGCTGGCCTCGAACTCAGAGATCTGCCTGGCTCTGCCTCCTGAGTGCTGGGATTAAAGGCGTGCACCACCCCACTGCCGCCCGGCTAGTTACTTCTTTTTTTTTTTTTTTTTTTGAGACAGGGTTTCTCTGTGTAGCTTTGCACCTTTTCCTGGATCTTGCTCTGTAGACCAGGCTGGCCTCGAACTCACAAAGATTCACCTGCCTCTGCCTCCCGAGTGCTGGGATTAAAGGCGTGAGCCACCACTGCCCGGCTGCTAGTTACTTCTTAAAGGCATCATGGTGTAGTTGTCTCCAGAAATGCTGAGTGAGAACACATGCTCTGCCACTAGGCAGCTACGAGGCCACAGACAACGCTATTTTGGTGTCCTCTTCTACAAGAACTAACCAGCCAATCAAGAGCTCTCCTTTTTCAGATAAACTATTACAATAGCCGCTTTGCTGTGACAGAAATGGCTTCTCAGGCTATTAATTCCTACATCTTTTTTCTTCTTTTTGCAAGCAGGGTCCCGTCCCATGTATGTCAGGCTGGCCTCAAATTAACATGTGGAAGAGGGGGTCATTAAACTCCAGATCCTCCTGTTCCCCAGGTGCTGGGGTTACAGGCATGCCATTGCATCTTTTTGTTCTGTCAATGTACACACACATGAGCGTGACCACACTCCTCCTCCAAAAAGCCATGAAGCCATTTCAGCAAATTCAGTCCAGTCTTCCTCACAAATGTTATTCATGCAGTATGTTTTTGTGGCTTTCCACAAAAACATGGTTTACTATATAAACCGTGGGCTATAAATTAATCAATGTAAATTTGGTTTGGGGGGTACTAGGGATTGAATTTAGACTCCCAGACCTCTAAGTGAAGGTCCAGCTAGCACAGCAATATTAATGTAACTTTAAAATTTTCCTTTTGGCTATTTTTTTAAAGGTATTTAAAGGTATAGCTGGAGCACTTTAAATTACCCAAATTTAAATACTAAAAGCCAGGGGCGATGGTGCATGTCTGAAACCCAATACTTGGGAGACTGAGGTAGGAAGACGGAGAGAGAATATAGGGAGTTGGAAGGCAATCTGAAGTGAGAACTTGTGTCTGTCTGATCACGTAAATCAACAGCAGTGGACAGTTGATTTCTCACTCGCTGTCCACAAGGTGACGCACACCCCACCAATGGTCACAAAACAGGCAGCACGTTCAGTACTTACATCCACAGAGAGGTCCAGAAGCTGTGCCATCCTTTTCATCGTTATCCGGGTGTAGTACTTGGCCATAATTCTGATGTTCTGTCAGAAGATACACACGACAGTCAGGAGTAGGGCTGAAAATCCAGCTGTTTACATAGCCAGGTAAGGTAAGTTTACTGGCAATATGGGACTCAAGAGCTGTTGCTTTTCCCATAGATTCCCCCGTTAGAAAGAAGCTGCTTCTAAATTTCAAAAGAAAAATTGAACCCTCAGGTAAAGATTGGCTTCTGCAGTTATTTGTGAACTTAGTATTTTATTGATTGATCATTTATTCATTTATTTATTGAAACAGCATCTCATTATGTAGCCCTGGTAGGTCTGGAACTCCATAGAGACCAGGATGACCTGTACAATAGAAATTTAAATACTTGTATTAATGGCACTACTGGTCTAAATGCTATCTATATATAATCTTAGAACCTAGGAGGTGGGATCCAGAAGGTCTACTACATAATGACTTGGAAGGCCAGTCTAGGCTACATGAGACCCTACCTCAACAAAACAAAACAAGACAAAACAAACCAACCAACCACACAAATTACATTTCCTCGTTTCTATGGGAAATGTGAAGTTAGATAAAGATTCTCCAATTACTCATCAACACCAACATTCTTAGCAAGACAGCAGGACTCAGGGAGAGAAGTGAACTCTGAAGAGGGCATCTCTACCGTCCATCAAGGCTGAAAGCAAGATGAGCCCCTGGGAAGCCTGAGGTGCTCTAGAGTCTCAACTCTACCTTTCCTTTGCCCTTTGAACACAATCAATGGCCTGATTCACGGATTTTTTTTTTTTTTTAAAGGGTCTCCGATAGCACAGGCTGGCCTCAAATTTACTATGTAGCTTGAATAACAGATCACAGTGCCTCTTCCTCCAGAATTACAGGTGTGAACCATCATGCCTGCCTTTAAAATTCTGGATTCTAGCCGGACGGTGGTGGCGCATGCCTTTAATCCCAGCACTTGGGAGGCAGAGGCAGGAGGATCTCTGTGAGTTCGAGGCCAGCCTGGACTACAGAGTGAGTTCCAGGAAAAGCACAAAGCTACACCACAGAGAAACCCTGTCGTGAAAAACAAAACAAAACAAAACAAAAATCTGGATTCTAGGCAGGTGGTGGTGGCAAACACTTTTAATTCCAGCACTAGGGAGGCATTGATAGGTGCATCTCTGAGTTCAAGGCCAGCCTGGTCTACAAGTGCGTTCCAGGACAGCCAGGGATACACACAGACCTTGTCTCAAAAAAACAAAAAAATAAATAAATAAAATAAAAATTAAAAACAAAAAAGCTTATAGCTGGGACTGGTGGCTTGAACTTGTAACCCTAGTACTTGGGAGGCAGAGGCAAAAAGATCAGAGCAAATTCAAAGCCAGCCTGGCCAGCATAGTGAATTCTAGGCTCATCAGGGATGCATGAGACCTTGTTTCCATACCCCCTTCAACAGAAAGGAGGAGTGGTTTAAGCTCAAATTCACCCACTCTTAGTTCTAAGATAACCCAAAAGGTAAAATGAGAGCCAGCCAACTCCCTGGTTCTTACATGTTCCACGACTCTGTTCTTCAAGTCTTTCCACCTTTTTTCACCTTCTTCTGTGGAGCTGAAAACGTCAGTTGCGGGGATCTCAGGGGAACCTTTCCGTAGCTCCACCCCATAGTCCTCAACAAGTGTGGACCAGCGCATCAGTTCCATTGTGGTAAAAAGCTTCAGCAGATCCCTGTAAAGTGCATGCAACTCAATGTTTCAGATCTGCCTAACAGGGTTAGTGGTGTTAATCTCAAGCCCCAAGTCTAAGCAAGTGCTCCCCAACCAGAAACGTCCTTATCACATTTATTACTGATGTGTGTGTATGTGTGTGAAGGGGCATGGATCCCATGGTGTAGAGTATGTCAGAAGACAATTTGTGAGAGTTGGTTCTACTTCCATCATGGGGTTCTGGGAGTGAACTGAGGCTGCCAGACTTAGACGCACCTTTACTCACTAAGCTCCAAACCGGAAACTTTCTGAGTGCTGACATGATTCAACAAGTGGAAAATTCCACATGTGACCTTGTGGACTGGAATGTAGCCCGAGAAGTCTCAAATGTTAAACTTGTGACCAAGTATAAGAAAATGAGTCAGGAGGGTGGTGGCAGCATACACCTTTAATCCCAGCACTTGGGAGGCAAAGGCAGGTGGATCTTTGTGAGTTTGAGGCCAGCCTGGGCTACAGAGTGAGTAAGGGTTACACAAAGAAACCCTGTCTTGAAAAGACCAGGAAAAAAAAAGAATTCCATCACTTGAGAAGAAACATCTGTTTACATATGACATGCTCCAGATGGACACACTCTTGAAAATCAAGAGGTACAGGCTATTAGTGATAAGACCTTTAAAAATGGATGACCAACCAAAAGCTGCTAAGCCAGGCTGACAGTGAGCTCCCTATCCTCTCACTGTATATAGATATCTCTATAGATATATAGAGATATCTACACACACACACTATAATATATATATATATATATATATATATATATATATATATATATATATATATATATATATATATATATATAATACATTAGTGTTTGTGGCAGCACTAACTCCGCACTATCACAGTCTACTCCAATCTAGCAGCAGCCACTGCACAGGTCGGGGACCATCTTGAGTGGATTTTTACAGTGATACTGGCACTTACTTGTATTTGGGAATTTCTTCCAGCTTCTTGTCACTACTTATCCGGTGAACCAAATCTGACTGCTCATTGTCAAAAGGAGCCAGGATAACATAGAGAACAACACTTTTCAGAGCCTAAGGAAGTGGAAAACAACAGTTCATGTGTAACCAGAAATATAATGGGATTGAGCAAATAGCGAAGGTTGAAACAGTTCTATGTTCTAATTTTTATTTTAAACTCAAATAGTCTTAGAAGGGGTCATACATGGTGGGGCATGCTTTTTAATCCTTGTACTCGGGAGGCAGAAGCAGGTAGACCTGTGAGTTTTAGGTCAGTGTGGTCTACATAGGAAGTTTCAGACCCTGTCTCCAAAAAAAATTCAAGTCTTAGAAGGGAGCTGGGCAGTGGTGGCATGCCTTTAAACCTAGCATTCTGAAGGCAGAGGCAGGCAGATCTCTGTGAGGCCAGCCTGGTCTAAAAAGCGAATTCCAGGACAGCTAGGGCTACACAGAGAAACCCTTTCTGGAAAAACACAAAACATCTTAGAAGGGAAAAAAACAAAACAAAACAACAACAAAAACCACCCCACAAGCCACTTTTTACATAAATTTTATGAAATTGTTACAATTTTTTCTTTCTTTCTTCCTTCCTTCTTTCTTTTTCAAAAGATTTATTTATTATGTATACAATGTTCTGCCTGCATGCATGCCTGCAGGCCAAAAGAGGGCACCCGATCATTTATGGATGGTTGTGAGCCACCATGTGGAATTGAACCTAGGACCTCTGAAAGAGCAGCCAGTGTTCTTAACTGCTGAACCATCTCTCCAGCCCTGTTACAATCTTTTCTAATTTGAATTACTACTTTAGCTGACTTTTAAAAAATATTTGTTGTTGGTGGTGCCCACCTTTAATCCCAGCACTCAGGAAGCAGAGGCAGATGGATCTCTGTGAGTTCAAGGCCAGCTTGGTCTACAGAATGAGTTCCGGGACAGCCAAGGCTACACAGAGAAACAAAAGTAATCAATATGTGTGTATACTAATATATAAAATGGAGTTTTATTCAGCCACTTCCCTATACATGTGTCTGTGTGAATATACACGTGTGTGCAGATATCCTCAGAGGCCAGAACTTACCCCAGAACCGGGGTTACAGGCAACCTAGAGCAGCTATATATGGGGGTTGGGGTCCAAACCAAGCACTCTTAACTGCTGAACCATCTTTCCAGACCTCTCAACTGACTCAAAAAAGAAGTCTATTTAGTTTATGTGTGTCGGTCTGAGAATTACTTGTAGCAGCTGATTCTCTCCTTCTGCCTCCTGGGTTCTGAGGATCAAATTCTGGCCATCAGCTTTGTGGGAAGTGCCTTTATTCACTGAAGCTATTTTGCAGGGCCTCAAATGACTTAAAAAAATTCTTTGGATTGATGTATAAAGGAAAGCTGTGTTGTAAGTGAGCATAAACATTACACACAGACACAAGCGCACTTTCTTTTTCTTTACCTTTGAAAGCAGGCCTCAATAAGCTGCTGTGGCTGGCATGGAACTCACTATGTAGGACAGGTTGGCCTGAACTTGCTGTGATCCTCTCATCTTTTAAAGCAGTTTTTATAGCAGCTGGCTCTGGTGGTGCACACCTTTAGTTCCAGTAGAGGGAGGTGGATGCAGAACCATCAGGAGTTAAAGGCTAGCCTTGACTACACAGAGTTTGAGGCTAGTCTGGCATACATAAGACTGCCTCAGAAAACAGGGAACAGGAACCTTAAAAACAACAATAACAACAACTTCCCAAAGTTATTGTTATCTGTAACCTAGTGGACATGTTAAAGGTTTTTTTCAATATGGTCCCATTTAATCTGACACAACAGAAAGTAGCACCATAGGGCACATCATCATGGCCGTCAGTGATGTAAACACAGGCAAGACGTAAGCTATCCTCTCGCTTTTATTCCTCATGCTAGGAATCAAACCCAAGACCTTCTGCCAGCCAGACAAGTGTGGTGGTGGTATTGTGTTCCCCAAAATATTGTGCACCCTAATAAACTTATCTGGGGTCAGAGAACAGAACAGCCATAATAGTAAACATAGAGGTAAGGCAGTGGTAGCACACGCCTTTAATCCTAGCATTCCAGAGGCAGAGATCTGCCTGGATCTCTTCGAGTTCAAGGCCGCACTGGAAACAGCCAAGCATGGTGACTCACGCCTTTAATCCCAGGAAGTAATGGCAGAAGGCAGAAAGGTATTTAAGGCGTGAGGATGAGGAACTATAGCCTGGTTAAGCTTTTAGGCTTTTGAGCAGCAGTTTAGCTGAGATCCATTTGGATAAGGACTCAGAAGTTTCCAGTCTGAGGAAACAGGATCAGCTGAGGAACTGCCAAGGTGATGAAGCTGTGGCTTGTTCTGCTTCTCTGATCTTCCAGCTTTAACCCAATACCTGGCTCCAGATTTGTTTTTATTAATAAGACTTTTTAGGATTCACGCTACAGACAAGGGTTCCAGACTGAGCTAGCTGCACACCAGCCTTTTAGCTGTTCTAGCTTCAGCGCCATTGCGGCCTCCTCACCTGCTGCCACTTCTCACTCTCTGCCTGAATGCAGGGAGTGTCGTAGATGGCTCTGTAGTGCTTACAAATGGACAGGTAGGACCCCTCGTGCTGATCCAGCTGAATCATTAAGTTATAGTACTTCAACTTCAGTTTCTGAAAGACATTGACAAAATAAGCTGGGCTTCTGGCTTCCAGCTCAACACTTTGTAAATACACTGTGCACAGACAATGCTCACCTCTGTATTTTCTTCCTGGAAAAATTTGGTGTTAATTTTTTTGCTAATGATCTGTGTGCGAATGTAATCCTTCACGGCTAAGCAGAGTCTCATCTGCTCCAGAATAAACTCCACTCGCTCCTTCTTCTCCATGGACCCGTAGGTTTCCACCTAGCAGAGCAATTCCTCAAGTAAGTTTCAATTCACTTAGTGGATCTTAAAACATTTAGCCAGGTCAAATATTAACTCTTCATATTTGTACAGTGTTGGCAATGATACAAAAAGCAAGCTATGGAGCTGGAGATCTAGCTCAGCAATACAAAGTGCTTGATGTTCTTACACAGGACCCAAGTTCTGTACCCAGCACCCATTTCAGGTGCCTCGAAACTGCTTCTAACTCCAGGCTCCAGGTCTGGGGGATTCGATACTCTCTTCTACTCTCCAGGGGCACCTGTGCGCGCACGCACACACACACACACACACACACACACACACACACACACACACACACACACACACACCTCTCTCTCTCTCTCTCTCTCTCACACACACACACACACACACACACACACACACACACACACACCTCTCTCTCTCTCTCTCTCTCACACACACACACACACACACACACACACACACACACACACAAAAAAAAAAAAAAATGGTGTTTTCAAGACAGGGTCTCATTATGTAGCCCTGGCTGTCCTGGAACTATGTAGACCAGGCTGGCCTTGAACTCACAGAGATCCACCTGTCTCTGCCTCCCAAATACTGTGATTAAAGATACGCACCACTATACCCAGCAAAATAAAATAAATCTTTATTTATTTACTTATTTGTTTGTTTATTTATTTTTAAAGCTTTTCGAGACAGGGTTTCTCTGTGTAGTTTTGGTGCCTGTCCTGGATCTCGCTCTGTAGACCAGGCTGGCCTCGAACTCACAGAGATCCACCTGCCTCTACCTCCCGAGTGCTGGGATTAAATGCGAGCGCCAGCGCTGCCCAGCATAAAATAAATCTTTAAGATACAAAAGAATGGAGTTTACTTGTTAGTGTAAAGTCCCATGTTAATATATGTAAGGGTTTGTATAACCACTATCACAATGAAGACTCAAACCCACTCATGCCATCCCTTTCTAGTCACAAAGTTTCTTTATTCCTAAGTCCTAGCAAACAAAAGGTCTGTTTTCAGCATAGCTTTGTCATGTAAAGAATGCCAAATATAGCCGGGCGGTGGTGGTGCACAGTTTTTTTTTTTAATTATTTGTATATTTTTATTTTATTCTGCATGTTTTGTCTGCATGTATGTCTGTGTGAGGGTGTCAAATCTCCTGTAGTTGGAGTTACAGACAGTTGTGACTGCCATATGGATGCTGGGAATTGAATCTGGGTCCTTTGGAAGCACAGCCAGTGATCTTAATCACTGAGCTGTCTTTCCAGCTCTGGTGGTGCATTTGTTTCGAGTATTTATAGCACTGTGAAACTCGAGACTGTGTTAATAAAACCTTGAGGATCTCTGTGAGTTCAAGGCCAGCCTGGTCTACAGAGCGAGATCTAGGAGAGGCATCAAAACTACACAGAGAAGCCGGGCGGTGGTGGCGCACGCCTTTAATCCCAGCACTCGGGAGGCAGAGGCAGGCGGATCTCTGTGAGTTCGAGGCCAGCCTGGGCTACCAAGTGAGTCCCAGGAAAGGCGCAAAGCTACACAGAGAAACCCTGTCTCGAAAAACCAAAAAAAAAAAAAAAAACAAAAAAAACCAAAAAAAAAACAAACTACACAGAGAAACCCTATCTCGAAAAAACAAAAACACACAAAAAAAACCCTTGGATCAGTGGGCAGAGCTAGAGTCTAGGTTACAAGAATTAGCCACAGAGAGTATGAAGGAGTCAGGAAGATGGATAGAGAAACATACAGGAAGTAGTGGGGAGGGACTTAAGAGATTTTGCCATCTTTTTGGTCTGGAATGGGTGGAAAGATGTGATTGCTAGGTCTCTGGTAAAAAAAAAAAAAAGGGAAGGTCAGCTGGTTGCTCTTCCATCACCTCTTGGATCTACCAGGTTTTCACCCTAATATCTGACTCCTGAGTCTTTATTGGTAATAGAACAACTTAGATTAAAAAAAAAAAAAAGGCAGAGGCAGGCAGATCTCTGCGACTTCTAGGCCAGCCTGATCTACAGAGCTAGTTCTAGGACAGACAAGGCTACACAAAGAAACCCTGTCTTAAAACACAAAGCAAACAAAAAAGAATACCAAATATTAGTGAGCTGGGTAATCCTAGCACTTGGGAGGTAGACAGGTGGATCTTGGTAGACCTGGACAAGCCTAGTGTACAGTGATAGTTCCAGGGCCACACAGAAACCAGTAATAATAATAATGATGATGATGATGATGATGATAATATTCTGAAGGCAAAAAGAAGCAGAATGAATCCAGATTTCAGTTTGGTAATGGCCTCAGGCTGGTCATTTAACATCCCAGAAGTTGAGTTTCCTTGGCTGGAAAATGGGGGAAACAGCAGTGCTGTGGAAGGTTGGTGAATGAAGTATATACAGCAGTAGTTCTCAACCTTCCTAATGCTGTGACCCTTTAATACAGTCCCTCATGTCATGGTGATTCCCCAAACTATAAAATTATTTTTGTTGCTATTTCACAACTGTAATTTTTGCTGCTGTTATGAATCATAATGTAAATATCTGATATACAGGCTATCTGACATTTGACCCTGTGAAAGGGCTGTATGACCCCCTCCAAAGGGGTCATGACCCAAAGGTTGAGAACCACTGATATAGAGGCACTAGGAATGGCCAGGAAAAAGGATCAGAGAAGGAAGACAATGCATTGCACTAGATCCTTCAAGTAAAACTGTTTTCCCTTTCTTTAGTCCAGCTGGATAAGGAACTCAATTGGAATGTCAGAATAACCTATTTAACCTAATGGGGAGCCTCTGATAGATCCTATAGAGTGTGAATCCACTAAAGTTTTTGTGAATTTTTTGAGCACAGTTCATGTAACATTTTCTGGTGTGAGACTCCATGGCTTTTCTCAGAATGCTTAGCTCTACAAAGGGGACAATACACATATCCATTGTATCAGCTTGTCTTTAGAGAGCCTTGGTGAACACAGTCTTCAAAGCCAGGGTTTATAGCAGCCAGGGAAACACTTATCACTGAGCTCTTTAGCCTCCCAGATCTGGCAATTTTCCTTTGCCAAAACATTTTAGTCTAGAAATTTACTTTTAATCAATCATTCACTAAGAATAAAGCCAAAAATTTTAATTGTAGATTCCTAAGGCAAAGTAAGCAGTGCATTTACTTAAATTCTAAATAACTCAAATGTTCAAATAATTCTACAAAAGCTAAGGCCAATCTGTTGATGCTAACTTTTCTTCAAATTGTGTTTAGCAGGTTAGCTTGCAAATCAGTTTCCAGGAGCCCAAAGAACACACTGTGCTGTGTGCATGCTTACCCTTGGTGACTTAGCAAAAAGAAGCAATGAAGCATTACAATGAGCCACTTCCATCAGAAAATACTGCCAACTCAACATCAAGTTTACCAGCTAGATCCCAAAAGTGTTCTTACCTGTAACTCTTGAAGGATGGAGGCAGCTTCTTTCACATCACCATTTTGTTCTTTTATAGTTGCTAAGGTTTTAGTCAGTCGAGCACGCTCAATTTCAACATAAATCTACAAATGGAAATTGATAGTATCAAACGCTCACAGAAACATGTTACCATTTCAAAGGCAGAACTGTACTATTGGGACTAACAGCTTCATCCTGCTGCACACTTCATCATTCACACACACTTTAGAGTCTCTCACATCACACACAGAGTCAGGATGCAGCAAATACATTTACAAAACATTCTCCAAGGTTAGAGAGACAGCTCACTGGCTCATAATCTACCTCTGTACCAAAGGACTGAAGTTTGGAGTCCAGCATCCACATCAGGTGGCTCACTAAGGCCTTTCACCTCAGATCCAAGGGATCTGATAGTCATTTCTGGTCCCTGTGGGCACTGTCCCTCAATATACATAAATAAAGTAAAATAACTTGAAAAACATTATCTGTATTTTTCAATTTTGCTTTGGGAAACTAAATACAAAATTACTGTGTTAACAAGTAACAGGATCACAGCTGTATTAATGGCATAGAAAACAGAAACTGGCTTTGAAAGATTTGCAAGAGCCAGGCAGTGGTGGTGCAAGCCTTTAATCCCAGTACTTAGGAGGCAGAGGAAAGTGATCTCTGTGAGTTCGAGGCCAGCTTGGTTGATTACAGAGTGAGTTCCAGGACATCCAGGGCGGTACAGGGAAACCTTGTATCGAAAGCTCAACATCTGAATCCTAAACCAGATTCATCCTTTGTTTCAGATGTTGTGGCCTGAACTCAAGCTCTCATCTACACTAAGCATGTGAACAGCCACTAAGACATACCTTGTCTAAGCCTAATTCATCATTAAACACAAAACTAAGAAATACCTGAGGCCAGGTAAGGAGCATTACTGTAATCCCAATACACAAGAAACTGAGGCAGGACCTCCAGTCTGAAGCTAGCCTGGGCCACAAAGCACACTATTTCTACCCCCATCCACTCTAATCTTGATCTTGCCAATAATTAACACTGCCAGACTTTTTTAGACAGGGCCTCACCATGTAGACCAGGCTGTCATAGAATGCCTAGAGATCTGCCTGCCTCTACCTCCCAAGTGCTGGGAATAAAGGTGTGTGTACCATCACCCCTGGCTTGCTAGCAATTTTTGTAGCTATAAAATTAGATTTTTAATTTCCATCAAATTAAACACCAAAAATGTAAGTATAACCTAGAACCTGAGAAATGAGCATTCGTGATCTATAGCAATCCCTTCCGCACCCATTCCCAAACCGGAATTTCCAGTAACATCAACAATTCAGATACTTAGGTATCTCTTTAAAAAAAAAAAATCACATTTCTTTCTCTAGTCGTGCATGCATGTTAATGCTGTGAAACACACCTGGAAGTCAAGTCAGAGAATCTGTGGGTCCAGGGATCAAAGTCAGGCTATCTGGCTAGGCAACAAGCATCGTACCCCCGGGACATATTGCAAGTCCACTTATCATCTTTATACACACACACACACACACACACACACACACACACACACACACACACACACACACTTTCCCACCTCATATCTATAATGTCTTGGGCCATATAGATTTTGACTCATTTTATTATTTTTTTAATTTATTTTTGGTTTTTCGAGACAGGGTTTCTCTGTGTAGCTTTGCGCCTTTCCTGGATCTTGCTCTGTAAACCAGGCTGGCCTCAAACTCACAAAGATCCACCTGCCTCTGCCTTCGAATGCTGGGATTAAAGGCGTGCGCCACCACCGCCCGGCGATTTTGACTCATTTTAAAGTCATGTAACCCAGTTACTCAAGAGGCCAAGGCAAAAGGATGGTTAAGTTCCAGTGTAGGCTACACAGTGAAACCTTTTCTCAATCTCAATCTCTTTCTGTCTCCGTCTTATATACATATCTAAAAAAAAGCTACAGAAGTTTTGGGATAAGACCACTTAATTCTGAGCCGGGTGGTGGTGGTGCACACCTTTAGCCTCAGCTCTTGGGAGGCAGAGTTAGGTGGATCTCCCGAGTTTGAGGCTAGCCTGGTCTACAGAGAGAGTTCCAGGACATCCAGGGCTACACAAAGAAACCCTGTCTCAAAAAACCAAAACCGCTGGGCGGTGGTGACACACGCCTTTAATCCCAGCACTCAGGAGGCAGAGGCAGGAAGATCTCTTTGAGTTCGAGGCCAGCCTGGTCTACAAAGTGAGTTCCAGGTAAAGCACAAAACTACACAGAGAAACCCTGTCTCGAAAAACCAAAAAAAAACAAAAACCAACCAAACAAAAACACCCCAAAACAAACAAACCCACTAATTCTGGCATACCCTTTTAATCCTAGCACATTGGTAGGCAGACGTAGGCGTATCTCTTCTCTGAGTTCAAGACCAGCCAAGGCTGCATAGTGAGATTCTATCTCAAACAAAACAAGTAAAACTTTCCAATCCCTAGAAATTATGTGAAAAACAGCACTACATAAATGTTAATTCACTTATGAGAAGTTACTAAAAAATGGGTGTGCAAAACTAACAATGGTTGAACTGAAGTGATAGCATTTTGTTTGAGCCTAGAACTCAGGAGGCAAAGGGAGGAAGATTAGGAGTTTGAGGCCAACCTGGTCTACACAGTGAGTGTGAGGTCAGCCAGAGCTACAGAGAGATCTGGTCATAAAACAAGAGGAAAACCAACAAAACCACCACGCAAATATACTGACACACAATACAGCAGCACATAGCCCTGACTGACTGCAGGGAGAAGTCAGGCCAGCGCAACAACTTACCTTCCCTTCGGTAACCATCCGTAGAGTATCAATCAATCTCAGCTTGACTGGGAGGTCTGTGATCTCCTCTACATAAGTACAGCACTGTTGAACCATTTTTGCAACAGCCTAATAAAATACAATAAACCACTCATAATCAAAATTCATTCTTCAAACAGAAAAAAAAGTTTTGTTTGTTTTGAGAAAGGGTCTCTCTATGTGTTTCTGGCTAGTCTGGAACTCTCTATGTAGACTAGGCTAGCCTGAAACTCCCAGAGAGCCATCTGTCTGCAGCCCTCCTGATGCTGGGATTAAAGGCATGTGACACCATGCCCAGCTTGGGGGAAAAAAATTCCACAGACAGATCCCAGTAGAATTTCAAATCACCTCTAGAATATAATCAGAAAATTTGTATGTTGTGGGAGCCTACAAAGGTTTCTTAGTGAGCTCTGAGCTTGCTTTACACAGCAGGCCTGCATCAGGGGATGGTCTGCACTTGGCTGTGCTGGGGGAGGTCTTTGGCTCCACCCCTTGGCGTTCCTTTAAAGCCCTTTAGAAGAGACAGAAGGGGCTGGTGGGTTCTGACCCAGGCCCTCCCGAGGTGATCCTGTGTTTCTATCTGTCTCTCTCCCTCTATATTTCTATCTAAATATTTCTCTCCTCCCTGCTCAAGAGTACCCTGAGGGAAAAAGTGGAGGCAGGTCTCCCACGTAGGTTACACAAATTTTCAATGAATTCAGAGATTACTTTCCTAAAAGTCCTTATTGAAATGCAAATACACTGTTTAGAAAATTTTTATTTCTATTAGTTATGCGTGTGAGTTTGTGTGCCATGGCTCACAGGTGGAGGTCTGAAGACAGCTTGCAGGAGTCAGCTCCTCCTTCTACTATGTGGGTCTTGGGGTCAGGCCTCACAGCAGGGGCCTTTACCCACTCAGTCATTTCTTCAGCCCAGTCTTTTGTGGTTTTAAAGCCTCAGGAACTCACTTGTTTTAACTGACTCCGCCGTTTTGACAAAAGCATAATATTTTCATTAAGTAAGTCCCATTCTTTAGCCTCATAACACATTTTTACTACTGCAACCAAGATGCGGGACGTGGACACCATATCAGAGGCCTGCAAGGAAGAAAAGACATCTGAAGTAAACAGGGCAGCCTCCAATCAATCCCTGGTAAAAGCAGTCTGCATTACGATCTACTCACAGTTCGGGTCTGCTTTTCTAGAGAGAGAAGGGTTTCAATGACTTCTTGAAGCCGTCCTTCCTGAAACAAGAGAAAGCAATGAACAATGAAAGCATCGGCAACACAGACCAGCATCTGACCTAAGCCTCTGGGAAAGTGAAATCAATGTCTCTCCGTTTGTGAAAAGCTTGCTTCCCCAGGGGAGTCTTTAAGTTAGGGATTCCCTACTCAGGACCCTGCGTGTGTGTGTGTGTGTGTGTGTGTGTGTGTGTGTGTGTGTGTGTGTGTGTGTGTGTGTGTACACATTTATCTAGTTAAGTGTTCTACTACTGAGTTACATTCCAGCACAGTACATAAGTTTTTTCTTTTGTTTCCCCTTCTTTCTCTATTTATTTATTTATAGTTTTCCAAAACAGGGTTTCTGTGTACCTTGGCTGTCCTGGAACTTGCTCTTTAGACCAGGCTGGCCTTGAACTCACAGAGATTGCCTATCTCTACCATCGGAGTGCTGGGATTAAATAGGCATGCACCACCATCACCTGGCTATGTATTTATTTGTTTGTTTGATTGTTTTGGGGGGTAGGGTCTCGTGTAGTCCAAGCTGGGACTCAAATTTCCTTGGTAGCCAAGGATGACCTTGATTTCTATTCCCTTGCTTCCACAATTACAGGTACACATAACCACATCTGGTTTATATGGTGCTAGGGGCAGAACTAAGTGCCCCAGATGTGAGGCAAGCACTCTACCAACTGAGCTACAACCCCAGACCCACAAGCTTTTTTTTTTTTTTTTTTAAGATGTAAAGAAGAGCCAGGCAGCAATGGCACACGCCTTTAATCCCAGCACTATGGAGGCAGAACCAGGTGGATCTCTGTGAGCTCGAGGCCAGCCTGGTCTACAGAGCGAGCTCCAGGAAACTACACAGAGAAACCCTGTCTCAAAACACTCCCCTCAACCCCCACACACAAAAAAAAGATGTAAAGAAGCACAAGAAAAATCGAGCCTGTAACTACAATGATGTGTCATCTGAGAAAACCCCCGAGTCTCTGCTTTGCATTCTAATTTATCATCTCAGAGTGGTGATTCCTGTTTATCTCGTTCTGTACAGAACTCTTAGCTGGTAGGATACTCAATAGTCCGAACAGAAGAATAAATGTTTTGAAGAAAACACACACAAGCTAGCCTGAAAGTCATTCTCTTAAGGAGAGGCTCATCCAGACTACATATACCCTGTTGAGAGAGGAGAGGAGGGAAAGTAAGCAAGACAGACAAGAGGCAGAGCAGAGAGGGAAGCAGGCAGAGTAGAGAGAATTCAAGTCGGAGGCTAGCGTGGGCAATTTAGCAAGACCTTGTCTCAAAGTGAAGAAGGGCCAGGGGTGTGGCTTAGTGGCAGAATCATTCTCTGACATGCCCAAGGCCCTGGGTTTGTGCCCTTAGCACCCCACCCACTGTTTTTCTAGGGACAGTCATAGACAATTCATAAATGTTGCCCCCTTCCCCACGCCCATTTAACAGCTTTTATGACCCATGAATTTAGGTCATAGTTAATGTTTGGATTTTGCCGTATTTTCCAAGATAACCTATAAAACACACACACACACACACACACACACACACACACACACACACACACACACAATTTTTGCTGAACGTCTGGCTGCTGGGCTAGGAATTGACCACAGGCCTTGTATATGTCAAGCACACATTTTACTATTGAACTACAGTCCCAGTCAAACCACACAGCACAGATTACAGACTGTTCAGACTTGATTAAAAACTGGAACATGAGGGGGCTGGAGAGATGGCTCAGAGGTTAAGAGCACTGACTGCTCTTCCAGAGGTCCTGAGTTCAATTCCCAGCAACCGCATGGTGGCTCACAACCATCTGTAATGAGATCTGGTGCCCTCTTCTGGCCTGTAGGCATACATGCAGGCAGAACACTGTATACATAATAAATAAATAAATCTTTTTTAAAAAAAGCTGGAACATGAATATAACAGTTTTATTGTTTTTTTTTTTTTTTTTTTTTTTTGGGCGGGGGAGCTTTTCGAGACAGGGTTTTTCTGTGTAGTTTTAGTGCCTGTCCTGGAGCTTGCTCTGTAGACCAGGCTGGCCTCGAACTCACAGAGATCCGCCTGGCTCTGCCTCCATAGTGCTGGGATTAATGGCGTGTGCCACCGCCACCCAGCAAATAACATGTTTTAACAATGCTTTCTAAGCAAAAGGGAGCTCCAGTTCAGAGAGCCCCCATGAACCCCATGTTCACCATGGGGGGCTGAATGGTCACCAGGGGGGAAAACAATGGACAAACCTGGAAGGCTAGTAAGTCACAAAAGTCAAGAATCAGTGCTAGGAAGTCAGCTGCAAATTTGACTGTCACCAAGACCAGAAGTTTAAGGGACTTGATCGGTCACAGAAATATCAGCAGAACCAGAGCCCAGGCTCTTCCCATCCTGGTCCCCCAATCCTTCTACCACAGCACACTGCTTCCCTGTGCTCTGATGAATGTGCTTTGCTCAAAGTACTCTCTATAGGAAACGAGTTAGTATATGAGAACAAAGTAGGAAAAAGAAGTTAAAATGCCAAACATCCTTTATTCACTAAGATGGCTGTCAGTGTCATCAACTGGAGTGTAGAAGAATACATGGCACTCTAATTCAGAAGCAGGACACCAAGAAACTGCACCCTACATGGGAGGGAGTCACACTGTCATAGACATCAAAGGCCATCTTCTCAGAAAGGAGTTCTTGGCTTTCTGAAAAATCTCTGAAAAAGTGCTCTCTGAAATCACCCGTCACTCAGCACCTCATTTAATACTGGCCCCACCAGCTCTGCTTTGCAATGACTCTGAACTATATTCTAACGTTTGTTTACTGTCTTTGTAACCTCACTGAAATTTACACTCTGGCCTTGCTGTTTATCATGGTAGTTCAACGGGAAGCTTCATTAGCCAAACATGTACTATTGCTTCTATAGATACCTTTGTTGCTTTTTAAGACAGAGTCTCACTCTGTAGACCAGGCTATCCTCAAACCTGCAATAATCCTCTTGCTTTGGCTTCCTTAGGCCAAGCTTACAGGTGAGAGCCATCAATCTTAGTGTCTTAGTTACTGTTCTATTACTGTGAAGAGATACCATGACCAAGGCAATGATGGTTTTTTTTTTTTTTTTTAAGAAAAGCCCTTTACAGTCCAGGTCTTTTATTTCTTTTTGTACATTAGGCCATGAATTTGTATGGAATGGGCTCCAGCAGCTCAGGCTCCTTCCCGTTAGTCCTCACAAAGTGTGCTTCTCTGGGTGGGGCGGGCTAGCACTTCAGCTGCACCCAGGTGCCCTTCTCCTTGGCTTCCTTTTTCTTCTGGTCGTTCTCCTTCACCCGCTTCAGGAAGCTGTCTCGGCTCTTAGAGTGCTTGATGTGCTCAATCCGCACGTTGATTCTCTTGGCAAGGATCTTGCCCTTAACTTGCTTGTTTACAATGATGCCCACGGCATGCTGGGTGACACTGTAGACTCTTGCGGTTTTGCCATGGTAACACTTATGAGGCATTCCTTTTTGAACAGTGCCCATTCCCTTGATGTCTACAATATCACCTTTCTTGTAGATTCGCATGTAAGTAGCCAAAGGAACAACTCCTTGTTTCCTAAAAGGCCTGGAGAACATATAGCGGGTCCCCCTCCTCTTTCCCTTTGCGTTCGTCATTTTGGCGAGTTACTGGAAGATGGCTGCCGCGGCCAAAAGCTTGTTTTTGTTTTTTGAGACAGGGTTTCTCCGTGTAGTTTTGGAGCCTGTCCTGGAACTCACTCTGTAGACCACGCTGGCCTTGAACTCACAGAGATCCACCAGCCTCTGCCTCCCAAGTGCTGGGATTAAGGGTGTGCGCCATGACCGCCCAGCCTACCAAAGCAACTCTTCTGAGAGAAAGCATTTAATTGTGGCTTGCTTACAGTTTTAGGGGTATAGTTCATTATCATCACAGTAGGGAGCATAATGGCAATCAAGCAGGTACTGAAGCAGTAGCTGAGAGATACATCCTGATCCACAGGCAGAGAGAGAGACCCTGGGTTTGGAAATGGCTTTTTGAAACCTCAAAGCTCACCCCAGTAACACTCTTTCTCCAACAAGGCCACACCCCCAATCCTTCTAATTCTTTCAACTAGGTCCAGTCCCTGGTAACTAAACATTCCAATATATGCACCTATGGGGACCAGTCTTATTCAAACTGCTTGAAGGTAACTTTTCATATCTTATATAGTAGTGACTAGTGTACATTTCCTACCTACCAAGTGGGCTCTGAGTTGCCCTAGGCCTGGACCCTTGTTTAATTGTAGCTTCCTTTATTTCAAAACTTGTACATGACATGTTAAAACCATTCAGAAGATCTTAAGGGCTTACAATTCTTGACTGTCACAATAAGGAGGATGTGACAAGTTAGTATGGATGCCAAGTAGGTACTGTTTGAGGGCCATTACATCAACTTCATTAAATACAACTTCCTTACATAAAACTACCTCATTTCCTCCTCCCACTTTTCCATGTTCAACCCATGACCACCACCTTCCTCCTCTCTGTCTGTTCACACAGCTCCTGGAATGTCACCTCTTCCAGGCAGTTTCTCAACTCCAAGGGAGTAAGATGGTGCCAGCCATCCAGCACCAGGGTGTCAGAACATCGAACTGTATGACTTGTTTTCCTCCCTTAGAAATGCTCATAGATAAGGTCATGTTTACAGAGTTTGCTTAATGTCAGTAAGTGCTGGGCATCAGTAGGTTCTGTAAGTTTGCCTTCATTAACCTGAGAGAGCCAACTGTGGTGATGTTTTATCTGTGTCTCCCAATAAAATTTATCCGAGGATCAGATAAAATATCACCATAGCTAATCTGTTAACAGTTTGCTGAACAACCTAAACAAGGAACTAATACAAAGTCACCACAACAGCTGAATTTTAAAGCCTTATAGGATCTATTTTTTAAAGGGCTCTCTTGTTTAAACTTAATCATTAAGCTGTTCTATATCTCATGCACTTTTTATTGCTAATATTCACTTAGGAAGCAGCTGCAGGTAACTGCAAAAAATAAAAAATAAAAAAAAAGAAAGAAAGAAAACAAAGTCTGGAGGGGCAGGACAAAGACTATAAACTACAATGTAAGACTAATGTAAACAGCCTCTAACTAACCATGAGTCCAGCACCCACAGTCAACCAGAAAGTCCTCTGCACTCTCAACCGCTGAACTGCTAATATCTGCAGCTCAGAGGTCCCTTCAGACTGAGTTAACACAAGGTGAGGAGACAACTTTTATCATCTCATCATCCTGCCTCTGGGTCCTCATGTGCCATTACAGAAGCATCAGAACGAAATAGGTATGTGCAGGCTGTGGAGCCAGACTGCTGGTTCTACACTTTAGTCTTAGCACTGTATGACCCCGGGAAAAACAAAGTACTCTACAACAAATACCCTACAACTCTGACCCTCATCTTCTCTCTTAGGGTTCATGTAAGATTAAATCACTAGCTATAAAGACAAGCCCACAACATAGTGTGTACATCTCGATCATCACAGCTGACATCTTCATAGCACTGACAGCAACATCAGCTGCTATTGCTAGGTGTGTTAGGATGGAAATACAAAATTGTTCTCCATCATTCCTGCAGGAGATCCGAAATGGAACAACCAAGACTGGCAAGTTTACTGCTCTGGACTTCAGTCTGCCTTTCTCCCACCCCACAAGACAGGGTTTCTCTGTGTAGCCTTGGCTGTCCTGTCCTGGCTGCAGTCCAGGCTGGCCTTGAACTCATAGAGATCCACCTGCCTCTGCCTCATGAGTGTTGGGATTAAAGGCATGCACCACCATCTGGCCAGTCTGCCCTTTTAAGGCTTTTGCTAAATGTGTTTTTTTCATCAGATATATTTATATTCCTCTTCCTAATAAGATTTAAAAAATTTTAAACATTTTTATTTATGTGTATATGTGTCACATGTGTATGGGTGCCTTTGGAAAAGAGTGTTGGGATTCCCTGGAGCGAGCCACCTAACCAGGGTGTTGGAAAGTGATTTCAGATCTTCTAGAAGAACAGTTAATGCTCCTAACTGCTGAGCCATTTCTCCAGCCCCACAGCTGATACATTCTCATCAAGTATCTACACCCACAATTTCTACCTTCAAATTCCTTTTACATTTGAAATAAACAATATCTGAAGGAAATTAAGTGCAGAACTGATGGCCCTTTAAACAGGAAATGAGCTACAGCAAAAACTGATGACTATTCTTGTTGCCAGGCGACCTGAGCTTGATCAGCAAGATAAACCACTGAACTTTAAGTCTTCTCACAAACAAAAAGAACAAAACTTTCTTCATAGTTATTGAGGTCAAAATAAAAATAAAACAGCATATGCTAAAATGTCCCATACATTCCAGAGTAGAACTGTAACATTAAAGGCTCAGTGGCAAGAGTACTTGCCTAACATGTAGGTCCCAGGATTTAATCCCCAGCCCTGGAAAGGGGCAGGGAGGAAAAAAACATGTTAAAAACCTTAAAAGAGCTGGGCAGTGGTGGTACATGCCTTTAATCCCAGCACTCAGGAGGCAGAGGCAGAGGCAGGCAAATCTCTGTGAGTTCAAGGCCAGCCTGGTCTACAGAGTGAGTTCCAGGACAGCCAAGGCTGCACAAAGAAACTCTGTCTTGGAAAAACTAAACAACAACAAAAACATTAAAAGGGCTGGAGGACAGCTCAGTGGTACAGTGCTTGCCTAGCACATCTTGGGTTCAATCTCTAGCAACACACACACACACACACACACACACACACACACACACAGAGAGAGAGAGAGAGAGAGAGAGAGAGAGAGAGAGAGAGAGAGAGAGAGAGAGAGAGAGACTGTCTAGAAAAAAAGAGCAAAGAATAAAATGCACAAGTGTTTAAAGAGATCTAAAACATTAACCAGGATTGAGAAAAATCTAAAAGTTAAAACTATGTTCTGGAAAAAAAGTATATCCTCCTGCCTCACAGTCTCCTTTTCTGATCCATAAACAAAAACCAGCACAACTCCCACACATACCTTGCTTCAACTGACAGTCTTTAAAAGCTAAACACACACACAAACCTCCAGAATCCAAATGTTTTACATTCTAACTAGTTATATAGACCCAGAGAGTCTTTGTTCTGACCACATCCATTACTCATCAACTGCCCAGGAAGGCATCTGGCACTTGAGTTTGCAACTGTGGCATACAGACTAGGTGGCCTTTTCTTGGGCAACACTGTCTACATTCCTCTTCCAAACACTGGGATCGCAGCTGTGAGCTACCACCGCTAGTGCAGTTGTACTTTCTACAGCAAATGGTGTCTATCCCTTCTACAAACACCACGGTTCCGGTAACCTCAAAGGGTGCGTTCGGGAGATGACTCTGGCCTACAGGAATGTTTCCTTAATTCTTCAGCTCATCGGTTCAAATAGCATTTTAAGACAGATTAGCATCCAGTTCCTAAACATTAAAATATTTCACATAAAAATCCATACTCCTGGGGCTGGAAAGATGGTTCAGCAGTTAAGAACACTGGTTGCTCTTCCAGAAGACCTAGGTTTGAGTCCCAGCACAAATATGGGGGGGGGGGGGGTGTCCTCACAATGGGTGTACAAACATATATGCAGGCAAAACAATCATACATTTAAAAAAAAAAAAACCCTAAAATTCTTATTCCTGGTTTCCATTCAAATCAGCACTGTCAATCAGCTTTCTGAATATACTGCATTCTTACTTATGTATTAATAAGCTCTTTAGGACCAAACAAACAACCCTTTGTGTCAAGTGACTTTCAACACTAACTGTAGAAGGAATTTAAGGAGGCGTAATCCTTAGCAATAACCAACAACATATCTAAAGAGCAAAGCTAGTTTTGAATCCCTGATTCTGGCTATTACTAACTATAACCTTAGGCAAAATACTTTCAGTCCTGCCTTCTTTACGTACAAAATGATATAAAACGTTGCCTGACACATAGCACAGAGTGTGGAATTGTTTGGGTCAAGGTATGTTCTTATTCTATGATAGGGAGGTTTGATGGTGTAGCTCAATGGCAGAGCATTTGCCTAGTATGTGCATGACCCCGAGTTCGATCCCTAGCGCCACAGAACATGTTCATTATCTGCCCTCTCAATTTCTGTACTTTTAACACCCACTTGTCTTTCCTATACCGTCCTCTCTAGAAACGACTCTTCTGTATCTCCATTTTATTTAGTCTTACTCAAACCCAACACAAATGCCAGCTTCTCTCCCGTAAGAACAGCTTCCTTCTGTGTTCCAGTAACTCTCACTTGGATGGCTCATACTTGGGGTCCTGGGTCCATTACATTTGTACTACCACTTTCCAGGTTCACCTTTGCCAAAGACCAGGCACACTGCCATGATTTATAAGCGATTTAAGGTCGTAAATTGATTGGGCCACCGTAATATTAAAACCAAACTCTCTGATGCAGCCTGAACCTTGAGAGCCGACTAAATCAAACGTTACTTAGCGTCCCAACAGACGGCAGGCACTAAAACTGGACGTCAAGTTCGATGCAAAAGAGGTGACCATCTATCTCGGGCTTGGGGAGCTTCGGGTTGCGGGGACTCCCGAGCGGACAGACCCGGGGTCTCCCACTCAAGCAGGCCCAACCCGGGCTAGCAAGGCATCAGGGATGCGCGCTCCAGCTCACAGGCCCCCTGAGGCCTAGGGCAGGCTCCACGCCGTGACTCAGCCCCTGGCGCCCGCCAACAGCCGGCCGGCCTCCCCTCACCTTGGCCAGCTTCTCGCACTCAGGCAGGCGCTGGTCCACCGTGGCGCTGTAGTCCACCTCCATCTTCACAATGCGCCCATCGGCCCGCTCCGAGCCGCCGTCCGCCATGGTCCCTGCCTAAGCGTCCCCTGCTGTCCCCCAGCTTCGGCCACCACTCGTCACTCACACCGGAAGCCGCCCGCACTTCCACTCAGGCAATGCGTCGGAAGCCCGCGGGAAGGACCCCGTGAGGGCCCTCTGAGCCGGTCGCTAGTCAGGCAGTGCTGCGGGCAGCCCCGGGGGCGGGGCGTATGGCGCGGGGGCAGGCCCAGGGATGGGCGGGGCGGCTCTAGGGGCGGGACTAGTGGCTCCAGTCTCCGGCCAAAGCTGGGTTCTAGGTGTGTGTGTCTCCCTACCGGCTGAGGGAAGAGAATGTGGCACAGCAGGATTTCTCATATATTCTCACGTCCGCCGCTTCGAAATACGATTTACCAGAACCGTCGGTGAGCCGCTTGACTTTTCTTGGCGTTCGGTGTTCTCATCAATGAGTGAGGAGGCTAAAACTGACCCTGAAGACAAAAATTCTAAGGCTTTCTCTGATTGAGAATCTTGCATTGATCTGTGGGATTTCTACTTGCTCCTGAGAGAAAAGGTGGCAGGCAGCTCAGAAATATAACAAGCAGTGTTTCTTCGTTTTCACTCAGTCCACCGTGCAAGAATCCCTAAGACAACCCAGATCACATTTCCAAGAAAATTGCAGTTCTTTATTATTATTATTGGTTTGTTTGTTTGTTTGTTTGTTTGTTTGTTTTTCAAGACAGGGTTTCTCTGTGTATCCCTGGCTGTCCAGGAACTCACTCAGTAGACCAGGCTGGCTTAGAATTTAGAGATCTGCCTGCCTCTGCCTCCCTCCCGGGTGCTCGGATTAAAGTAAAGGCATGTGCCAACGCTGCCTGGCTTTATTATCATTGTTTTTCCATTTATTTAGTTTTATGTCTATGTACACGTGTGTGGAGGACAGACGACAGTTTATAGGAGTCAGTCTTGCCTTCAACCCTGTGGGGCCTGGAGATTGAACTCAGGTCTTGAGGCTTGGCAGTAGGTGCCTTTACTGGATGAACTATCACTCTAGCCTGAAAATTGCAATTTTTAAGGCCCATACAAGTTTTATCATCTACACCTTCTGAATCTCTATGAAATAGCATAGGATTCTTAAAAAAAACAAAACAAAACGAAAAACCTTTCAGGCCAGGCAGTGGTGGCACAGGCCTTTAATCCCAGCACTCAGGAGGGAGAGGCAATCAGATCTCTGTGAGTTTGAGGCCAGCCTGGTTTATAAAGCAAGTTCCAGGACAGCCAGGGCTGTTACACAGAGAAACCCTGTTTTGAAAAACAAACAAACAACAACAAAAAACTTTCAGAGAACCTGGCTTGTTGGTCCATGCCTAATTAATCAGCACTCAGAAGGCAGAGGTGTGTATCTCTGTGAATTCAAGGCCATCCTGATCTATGTAGCGAGTTACAGGTCATCCAGAGTTAAATAGTGAGATCCTGTCTAAAAAAATACAAAACAAAACAGATGATTATATGTCCACACTACCTATAACCTCATTTCCATCTCTCTCTATATACAAAGATATATGTATATTCCTATCTATCTGTCTAGCTATAGATAGATGGATATATATTTGAGGTGTTGAGGGTATTTTGCCATTTTAAATTTTGTTTCTACTTTAAACTCACTACTGGTCATGTTATATTTATGGGTAGTTAATATTTTCCAAGATTTTTATTGAAGCACAGTAAAGAAAGATCTGTTATATATGGACATTGGCATGGATTCAGTTGAGAACCATTAACATAACCAACAGTGGCTATGCATGGTGGCACATATCTCATACATATACACATACATAGGCAGAGAGAGAAAAATATTTGAAAATATACAGCCTAATGTTGGAGATGTAGCTCAGTGAAACAATGCTTACCTAGCATATATAAGGCCCTGGGTTTGATTATATATATGTGTGTGTGTATACACATATGTGGAAGTATATATATACACACACATATGCACATGTGGGCTAAAACATGTCTACAGTAGAAAATAAAGAAGGCTGGGGATGTAGCTCAATGGTAGAATGTCTGCAGGCAGAAGGCCCTAGATCAGTCCCCAGCATGACAGCAGCTACAAAAAGAAATCACGAAGTTGTGATATAGTTGCACCCATGCACAAGAATTCTAACTGTAAAAGTTGGGACTGAGCTGGGCAGTGGTGGCACACACCTTTAATCCCAGCACTCAGGAGGCAGAGGCAGGTGGATCTCTGAGTTCTAGGCCACTGGTCTACAAAGGGAGTTCCAGGACAGCCAAAGATAAATAGAGAAACCTTGTTTTGAAAAACTTACAGAAAAAAAAAAAAGTTGGACTGTGACAGGTGCATTCTGTTGGTTCCTCAGACATCACAAAGGTTTGCTGTTGACAACAGAAGAAAAAAGGAGCTAGAGGTTGAATTTTTTTTTTAATATATATGTATGAGTTTTTTTGTCCGCATGTATGTGTGTGCACCATGTGCATGCCTGGTGCCCAAGAAGGCCAGAAAAGGGGCTGGAGAGATGGCTCAGTGGTTAAGAGCACTGGCTGCTCTTCCAAAGGTTCTGAGTTCAATTCCCAGCAACCACATGGTGGCTCACAACCATCTACAATGAGATCTGATGCCCTCTTCTGGTCTGCAGGCATATATGCAGGCAGAACACTGTATACATAATAAATAAATAAATCTTAAAAAAGAAGAAGAAGAAGGCGAAGAAGAAGAAGAAGAAGAAGAAGGCCAGAAAAGGATATCAGATCCCTTGTAAAGTGACTACTGACATTGAATTCAGGTCCTCTGGTGGTCTTACCTGCTGAGACATCGCTCCAACTCCTAGATTGAATGTAGCTCTAGTGGAGTCTGAGACAAAGGAGTGGTATGAGCTAACATACATATTAAAAGAATCACCTGCAGAAGCATACACGCACGCAGGAACACTTGAGAACAAACACGCAGAATGAGCTGGGATGTGGCTCACTTGTAGAATGATCTTTTTTTTCAAGAATGATTTTTTTAGTATTCATGGATTCCATTCCCAGCATACTGATCACACACACACACACACACACCCCAAAAACCAAAAACTCAGTCTGGATGCTGTGTGCTCACTAAGTTTGGGCAGAAGTTGGGAGACTAGTTGCAAAGTTTTTACAATAGCCCGAAAGGAAAATTATTGTAATAGGCATTGGGGGCAGCAGTGGAAGTGTCGAGAAGTGGCTGGATTCTGGATATAGTCTGAAGATGGAGCCGAGTTTGCTGATGGGTGACAGAATAGGAGTTAAACATGTCAGCAAGGTTTTTGGTCAGAGTGTCTGGTTGGGTGGAAGCACCATGTCTCAGGAAGCAGCAAATCAGGGAGAATTGAGGCAGGATGGAAAGAGGAATATCATCATTTTTGGATGCACATAGGGTGTTTATTGGCTGGCCAAGGGACAGTGTTAAGGTGCGCATGAGAGCTGATAATGGTGGCACATGCCTTTGATCCCAGCACTCAGGAGGCAGAGGCAGGAAGATCTCAGTGAGTTCGAGGCTGGCCTGACCTACAAAGTGAGTTCCAGGACAGCTACTGTTACACACAGAGAAATCCCGTCTCGAAAAACCAAAAAGAAAAAAGAAAAAAAAAAAGAAATTATGTGTATGAGTTTTACCTTCATGTATGTCTGTGTATCACGTGTGAGCCTGACGCCCAAGGAGGCTAGAAGAGGACATCAGTTCTCTTGAGTCTGGAGTAACAGGTGATTGTGAGCTGCCATGTGGGTGCTGGGAATTGAACCCAGGTCCTCTGGAAGAGCAGTCAGTGCTCTTAACTGCTGAGCCATCTGTTCAGCTCCTAACCTGGGGTTTTGATATAACTTATTACATTCTCTTTCTGTCTTTCACAAAATGCCTGGTACATGCTATGTAAACATACTACCATTGAGCTACATTCCCAGCCCTCCTGTATACTGATTGCTTGCTTGTTTTTTTTGCTCTTTGGGTCCCCACCCCCAAAGACAGGGTTTCTCTGTGTAGCTCTGGCTGCCATGAACTTGCTCTGTAGACCAAGCTCGCCTCAACTCAGATTCCCCTGCCTCTGCCTCCCAAGTGCTGGGACTCAACCTGCTTGCTTGTTTCTTAAGACAGGGATCTCACACAGCCCAGGTTGGAATTCACAGTATCACTAATCCATATGTCCCAAGACCCCGGGTTGGGATTGTCTTCGCCAAATAATGCCACAGTAATAGATTTTATATGTCTGAAATGAGGAGCCAATGACAACCTGTACAGTGGTACCCACCCCATCCCCCCAGACAGGGTTTCTCATGTAGCAGTACTGGAACTCGCTCTGTAGACCACGCTGGCCTCGAACTGACAGAGATCCACCTGCCTCTTTCTCCCGAGTGCTGGGATTAAAGGCATGTGCCCCCACCACCCGGCTGTACGATGGTCTTTTATTGTTGTTACTTAGGTGTTATGGGTATTTTTCTGGATGTGTCTATGCACTAGGTTTGCCTGGTGCCCACTGAGGCCTAAGGAGAGTGGGTGTTGGCTCCCCTGGAACTGGAGTTACAGACAGTTGTGAGCCTCCATGTAGGTCCTGGGAATTGAACCTGGGTCCTCTGGAAGAACAGCCAGTGTTTTTGGTTTTTTTTTTTTTTTTGGCTTTTGAAGACAGCGTTTCTCTGTGTAGCTCTGACTGTCCTGGAACTCACTCTATAGACCAGGCTGGCCTCGAATTCACAGAGATCCGCCTGCCTCTGCCTCCCAAGTGCTGGGACCAAAGGTGTGCACCACCACTGCCCAGCAACAGCCAGTGTTCTTAATTGCTGAGCCATCTCTCCAGCTCTGTGTTTTTATTAAGAAAGGGTTTAGCATTTGCTTACTGACAAACAAAAGGGAGCCCAGGGCCTCAGATCTGTATAAACACAGTTGTACTTTATATTCTCCTCAGTTGTTGGAGCCAAGCAATTACTATTTTAATAAAACAAAGATGTGGCGGGGCAGTGGTGGCACGCACCTCTAATCCAGCTGGGAGGCCAGCTTGGTTTACAGAGTGGGTTCCAGGACAGCCAGGGCTACATAGAGAAACCCTGTCTTGGAAAAAAAAGAAAAAAAAAAAAAGAGTTCCTCATTTGAAAAATATTTAAATGATTTTGGGGTAGGGTCATAGCTCAGTGATTAAGCACTTGCCTTGTAAGGCCTGGGCACTGAAGGAAAAAATTGAATAAATAGGTCAGAGAGGGGCTGAGAGATAAGAAAGTTAGTAAAGTGTTTTCTGAGAAAGCATGATCCTCAGAAAGTTGATCCTCAGAACCCACGTGCTGGTGTGGCTGCTTGGGTTTGCATCCCCGTGCAAAAAGATGGAGACAGCTCCCTGGAGCTCTCTGGCTAGCTAACTTAGTCTAACCTAGTCTAGGCAGTGAGCACTAGGTCCCAGTGAGAGAGACTCTGCCTCACAAAACGAGCTGGACCACTCCTAAAGAACTACACCCAAGCTCGAGCCCTGGCCTCCTTATGCATGAGCATGCGCACACATGTGCCTCCTCCCACCATGAACAGGCGGCCATACACACCGGTAAGAGGGATTCTACATTAGAGATGTAAATACTCTCTGTTTGAGGAGACGGGTCTTAATGCATCCTCCTGAGCATGAGCTGGGCTGGAGGACGGAATAAGGCATGGAAAGAAAGAGAAAACAGTTATCTTTACAGTGGAAAAATCATCAAGGGTGAGGTTATAAGCAGAAGGGCCTTTATCAAGGGTTACTTTGGTTGGAATCCCGCCCTGCCCCACCCCTACCCCCAGACAGGGTTTCTCTGTGTAGTTTTGGTGCCTGTCCTGGATCTCTCTCTCTCTGTAGACCAGGCTGGCCTCAAACTCACAGAGATCCGCCTGGCTCTGCCTCCCAAGTTCTGGGATTAAAGGCTACCATCACCTGAGTTACTTTGGTAATACAAAATAAAATGGCAACGACAACAGAGCTATCCTCTTTTTTCATTAATTATTTATTTATTTTGGGGACAGGGTCTCACCGTGTAGCTCTGGCTGAACTGGACCTTGCTTTATAGACTATGCCTCGAACTAACAGAGATCCGCCAGCCTCTGCCTCCCAAGTGCTGGGATTCAAGGTGTTCACCATTACTCCCAGGAAGATGTTTTAAAAAATATTATTATTGGGGCTGGAGAGATGGCTCAGTGGTTAAGAGCACCGACTGCTCTTCCAGAGGTCCTGAGTTCAGTTCCCAGTAACCACGTGGTGACTCACAACCACTTGTAATGAAATCTGGTGCCCTCTTCTGGCCTGCAGGGACACATGCAAGCAGAATACTGTATACATAATGAATAAATTAAAAAATTATTATTATGGATGTATATATATATATATGTGTGTGTGTGTGTGTGTGTGTGTGTGTGTGTGTGTGTGTTTATGTCTTTTCCATGAGTGTTTGTATGTCCTCAGAGGCCAGAAGAGGATGTTAGATGCCCTGCAACTGGAGATACACAGTTGGGAGCTGCCTGATGTAGGGGCTAAGAACTGAGCTTGCCTGGGTCCAGCCTCAGTTCGGGTTCAGTTCCTGAAACAGAGAAGGGGTGTTGGCGCATGGAAGAAATCTGACCATAAGTGGATTGCATTCAAGTGGCCCCAAATAGCTCGAGCTGTCTTTATTTATACTTTAACAGGGTTTTTTCATTGAGGCTTATATGAACAGTTTTATTATTGGCTCCTATTTTTTGACTTTTAAGAAATAAATTATATTTTAAGGAATACATTGTGATCATTATAAAAGTCCCAATTGTTCCCCTTTATGCTTCCCCAAATACACTTTCCCACCCCTGCATAACCTTACTCTAGTCACAGAGGTCAGCATTTTTGCAGCTTAACTAGATATCAAGCCAGACACATCCTGCTCTGCAGCACTAATGTCAGCTGGCAGCACTTGTGGTTACAAAGTTAAAAAGTAATAGACATGGGTACAATGCTTTAAGGACAATATTCAAACCTAGACAATTCTTTCACGTCTGCAAGATATGCTTTTATACAATTCCCTTTTCTACAAGAGGGCCCCATGTCTCAGTCTCTCAGTAAAAGGCAGACTTTGGTAAGGCACTCTTTTCTCATCTCACTATACCGTACTTCTTCCACCAATATAAGCTCCTGCGTATGGTGAAGATGGATCTGTCCATCCTATATTTTTCATTGTATTTTTTCCTCTTGGAGCATACCAGATCCTACCATTGATTCTATATGCTTGGCGTCCAGGGAAGTTTCTCTAAACAGTTGGCACTATGTGTATTCCTGAGGCTTCCCCCTATGCATGCCTTACTCTCCCTTCCAGAATTGAGACATGGTTAATGTTCTAAGTGTTGTTTTCTCATATGTACCTATTACTTCCTGCCACTACCATTCATTGGGTCTCTTTCTCCACAAGGTGGTTCTGTCTACCTTTTCTTTTCTTTTCCTTTTTTTTCTTTCTTTTCTTTTCTTTTTTTTTTTTTTTTTTTTTTTTTTTTTTTTTTTTTTTTGGTTTTTTGAGACAGGGTTTCTCTGTGTAGCTTTGCGCCTTTCCTGGAACTCACTCTGTAGCCAAGGCTGGCCTCGAACTCACAGAGATCTGCCTGCCTCTGCCTCCCGAGTGCTGGGATTAAAGGCTTGCGCCACCACCTTCTAGCTGTCTACCTTTTCCTTAGGACAATTATGAAAGCAAGACCTGTTAATTTTTTTTTTAATTTATTTATTTATTATGTATGCAGAGTTCCGGCATGTATGCCTACACACCAGAAGAGGGCACCAGATCTCATCCTAGATGGTTGTGAGCCACCATGTGGTTGCTGGAAATTGAACTCAGGACCTCTGGAACAGCAGCCTGTGCTCTTAACCTTTGAGCCATCTCTCCAGCCCCCCCCTGTTAATTTTAACTGCCTCAATTGAGTCAGAAAAGTTCCCAGGATTAGGAATTGTAGTAATTCTAGATAAGAAATTTGAGAAGCATTAGCCCCCTGCTGATTTTAAAGGGAAAATATTCGAGAAAGAATAGAATTTCTGGGGGAAATTACAGCTGTTGCATGCATGATTGTAGAAGTGAAGTTCAAAACCGTCGAAGGAATCAGCAATATAACGAGGTCAAAAAGAGCCTGCAAGCTGCATGCATTCAGCAAAGTCCTACACTGCCCTGTGGTCCACTGGTCCTTGCCAAGTGAGAGACCATCCCCACCGGCTTTGCCTCCCTTGAGGAGATCCACTGGACAGGCTTTCACATACTGATCCGAGACTAGGTTGCAGGGCTTTTGACATGAAGTGGCACCTTCTAGAAGAGCAGCAAATGCTCTTCACCACTGAGTCATCTCTCCAGCCCACAAGGCCTATTTTTTTTTTTTTGTAAAAATTATCTTCTTCCTTCAATCCTTTCTCGTTCCCATTGCAGAGCTAGAAGAACTCAGGGCTTTGAGCATGAGTATTCTATTGAACTACACTCCAGCCCCCCCCACCCCCTCCCCCTCCCAGTTCTATTTGGATAAGCTGAAAGTCAGTCTCAATGAACCTTGGAGCAGGAGACATTGGCATATGACTGATGAATCTTACCCTGATTCCCCATCACCTCCACCCCAACACAGCCAAATGCTGGATGGGGGAGGGTTGGCACATTTAATAAGTGAAACCAAGAATGCTGTTAAATATCTTGCAGTGACTTCTACAATGAAGTATTGTCCGTCTGAAGTCAACATATGTGCTATCTTTACTTCCTCTGTGCCCTACACTCATTTTTATATGTGATGACTGATAACTGCAGATTTCCCATCATTAATGGAACCTTTTTACCAACCACTGCCATGATAGTATCACCCACCCTTCATTACCCTTAAGAGAAACAAAGGTATGACCGAGAATGGTGGCACACGCCTTCAATCCCAGCACTTGGGAGACTTGGGAGGCAGAGGCAGGTGGATCTCTGCGTTCAAGGCCATTCTGGTCTACAGAACGAATTTCAGGACAGCCACGGCTACAGAGAAACCCTGTTTCAAAAAACAAAAACAAAAACAAAACCAGAAAGGATACAGTTCTTGTCACGCAGTTGCTGGTGAAGGCAGGACTTGAAACATTTGCAAGCAATCACCCTTGAACAGTAGATGGCACTCTCCTCCCCTAAACTAAATGAGTTATGAATGAACTCTTCCTAACCCCAGAGCAAGAACCATAGTAATGAATACTAGCCAGCCCTAACGTCTGCCCAGATTGTTTATATCCCTCCTCTCTTCTTCATTCCCTGTCTAGTCCATATGTCCCCATATGTTTCTTGTAGTGTTATGTTAATACAGTCACCTCTGGTATTGTGTCCTAACCAATTCAGCATATTGCCATCAGCATCGCTTTCCATTATACACAGATGGTCAATGCTTGCCTTTAAAATGATGTCACAAGGCCTGGGATGGCATGAAGGATTCTCTGAGAAAGCAATGGGATGAGCAGAAGGATCAAAGCATAAAAGTGGAGGTCTTCAGCAGCCATCAGGATTAGGAAATACTATTAGGCTGACGTGGGAGAGACAGCCTCAGAGCCTGGACCCTCCTGCCATAACCAAAAGGCTTTCAAGGTGCTAGCATTAGCGCTGTGCTTGCACATTATTAGTGTGACTAGACAATAAAGAATCTGAGTAAAAGGGAAAGGAGAATCCACCACATCTCACCTTGCAACAGGAAGGAGGTGGGAGAGAGAAGAGTCAGCCAGCCATGCCTGGGGGTTCCTTGCCTGTTGATTCGCCCCCACCCCCGATCAGAAGTACACAGAAAACACTACTGTACTGAACACATGCAGATGTTTCCCCCGTCCTTATTCTCTGAACAATGCAGTATAACCACTATTTACATACTATGTACATTGCATTAGATAGTATAAGCAGTCTAGAGATAATTTAAAATACATGGGAAGATCTATGAAGGATATGCCACCTCAAAAGTGATTAAGTGCCACTCCACTAAGAGGGGGGAAAAGAGAAAGAAAAAGGAAAACAGCTTGAGTTTTTTTGTTTTTGTTTTTTGGTCTCACAGGCTTCCATTGTGTGATTCTTCAACACTACAGGGTCAGATTTAAATTCTCTACCTCGAAGGGCAGTGGTGGCGCATGCCTTTAATTCCAGCACTTGGGAGACAGAGGCAGGTAGATCTCCGAGTTCTGAAGCCAGGCTGGCTTATAGAGTGAGTTCTGGGACAGCCAGGACTACTCAGAGAAATCCCATTCTAAAAAAACAAAAACAAAAACAAAAACAAATTACCTCAAGGAATTTGGTTTAGCTTTAATTAGCTGCTGTAAGTATTTCTGAGCCAACTTGGGGAAGCATTTATCTAGAAAATATTATTTTTTTTAGCCAAAATATAAGCTAGACGTAGGGTGTCATTTTCCTAGCAGGCTGGATCACATTTCCTGAACTCTAAACTCGGTTGGGCCATCTGGACAACTTTAGCCACAGTCTATTCTTATTACATTGCTTAGTGACTTATTGATTATAATTTAAAAAATAGTATATCATTGAGGCCTGCCTAATCTACATTGCCCAATGTAAGCTCTTTGAGTAGATGTGGGTCACCACATCTCACAAGCACACACACATATATACATATCTAGGTATATATATTCAAGAACCAGTGATGCTTACAGGTTATTCTCCTATGGGCAACGGATGCAGCTTTTTTTTTTTCATTTTTAGAAAAACAAGCTTAAAAAAAATGAATACCAGACAAATGAAACCCAGACTTCAGCAGTTACATGCTGCTTCCTGAGTAACTAAAGAATGTGCTTCTTGTGGTTAAAATGAGAGATCTGTTTAATATGGATGAAATGCCAACACCCAAGGCATTTTTATTGACATTTCACTGTGACTTTTTGAACTTAGGAGTGCTGACATGAAAACCCATTCTTTCTGCTCTGGGAAGCCTGCAGTAGGATTGCAGAGCCAGGGTGCAAGAGCATGATGACAGGGTCTCTCTCTCTCTCTCTCTCTCTCTCTCTCTCTCTCTCTCTCTCTCTCTCTCTCTCTCTGTGTGTGTGTGTGTGTGTGTGTGTGTGTGTGTGTACTTTGTTTTCACCCACACTGCTGGATGATTCCGTCTCGAGAACATGTTAGAAAAACACATTCTCAAAACCATCACTTCTCTTGCTCAGGCCTTGTTACCCTGTCAGAGAGAAAAATGTTCGCAATGGGCATTTGTAAAGACACCCCCCCCCCCCCCCCAAGTCAAGCGACACTTGTGCACTTTGGAAACAGAGCGTTTCCAGAGCAACTAAGCAGAGAGCCCTGTGGCACCCCGGGTACATTTGAAAACAGATCTCAGTGTTTTAGGAGTCCAGGATAGCCCCTCTTTGCGATCCTCCCCGGCGCTCGCTGCTCTGGGTTCCGGGACAGCCCTGGCGTCTGGCAGCAGACAAGGAGAGACATGCTGTTTTGTTTAAATCCTCCACATTCTTTGCCATTTCCCCATTGGCCGGATGGGGCTACCCTCCCCGCCGCGGCCGCTGCTGATGTCAGCCTGGTCGCGCTCGCTCCTCCCGCACCCACCTCCCGGCCCCAGGCACACTGCAGCTCCGCGCGGTCTCTCCAGACGCGGCGAGGTAGCTGCAAACTCACGGGCACGCACGGCGCTCGCAGAGCCGAGGGACTCGGGGGAGGGGACGCGCGCAAGGCGCTGGCAGCCACCCTCCGAGGTTGGAGACACCCGGGGCCCAGAGCAGGGGAGAGCCCTGGCGGCCACGGCTTCCCTTTTCTTTCCCAGCTGAGCTCTGGAGAGACTCGGGGACTAGCCCTAAAAAAGAGCAGGAAATCTTGTTTACCGCCCGGGGAGAGGAGACCAGCGAGCCTTTGTTTGGAAAGTCAGCATCGCCGGCTCCCGCGGCAATGTGTTCCTGGTGACATTAGCCCAGGGTAGACGGGTCGGAGGAAAAGGGGGCTCGCAAGGTTCAGCTCTGCTTTCGGACGAGGATCGAGAGGGTGACTTTTGTGCATTTGTTTGAATTTGTGGAAATCTTTCCCCCTTTTCTCTTGCCCGCTGCCGGGCATGTCCTGATCTGGTGGCCGCGCCTACCAGTCCGGGGCTGTCGATCGGAGCTGTCTCCCGCGGGTCTCCCTCCCTCAGTCCCTGACTTTGCAATACCGGGAGGGCTGATCTCCGCGAGGAAGGAGGCGGAGGAGTCACAGACACCGGGATTCGAAGCTTGACATGCTCCGGGGCGGACCGGAGGCAGCCAGGAGCTGAGCGCACCGCCGGGGCTGCTTCGCTTGCCGGCTCCCAGTGCCCTTGCCTTCCACTGGGCGCCAACCTTGCTCATCTGTTGGGACGCCCCCTTCTTCCCCGCGGTCCGCGGCCGGCAGGACCATGCTGCTGAAGGAGTACCGAATCTGCATGCCGCTCACCGTGGACGAGGTAGGCACCGCGCCGGGCCTCGCCCGCCCCTGGTCTCCAGCCGCCACCACTCGGCCGGCGGGTCCACTGCGTGCGGCTGGGAAATCCGGGTGCTACCCTGGCGCCCAAACCTAGAGGCTGGAGGGGAGGAGGCAGGGTATTCGCTGTTTCCACTCATCATCCCGACGGGGGAAAGGTGGCGTGGGGGTGAGGTGGGGGAGTCCAGGTGGGCTCTTCAGGGACATCTAGAATCAGATTACTGAGGACCACAATGCGTCACAGGGAGCTGCTGCGCCCCCTCCCTCCAATTAAGCAAATGCACAGAGAGAGTCCAACAAGAGCCCAAGCATGCTTTGCAGCTGTGGTGGTACCTACTGCCCCATGCCCCTTTTACAAGGTAGGCTTGCAGGGACAAATCCCGCGCGGGTGGGATCTGCAGACCAGAGTCCCGCCCGGGGGCACGTCGGAGGCCTGGAGAGATCCGTCTAGACCCCCGATTTCTTGTCGCCCCGGGTCTGGGCGCTGGCTCCTGCCCAGCCGAAGGATCCAGGCTCCCTCCGGGACCTGGCTTGTCCTTTGCTGACCGCCTGGCTCGGAAACTTTCTGCTTGTCTCGTTCCTTCCACGGCGGGGAGCGTGGTCGGAGGAAGAGCCCCAGTGGTGGGGCTTGTGGCGTGGCCACAGGAGGGCGCTCCAGCACGCCCGGCCAGGCTCTGGGTGTCCGGGCTACAGGGTGGGGGGCTCTCCGTTCAAGGGCTCGGCCTCCGCGCGCAGGTCAGCTTGCATTCTTCCGATCCCCCCCCCCCCGTCCCCCGCTCCCCCCCGCAATAGCGAGCTCCGCCATTCAGGAAACGGTGACTCAGTAAGGGTCACTCTGGCCCGGGCTTCCCTTTCGTTCCCCTTTCTCCTCTCCACCTTTTTGGATATTTCACAAATGCTTTGAGTCTGTCCAGGGACTCACAGCGAGAACATGAAGCCAATCAAGGCAATTTGAAACAGACTCGTGTGGGTTGGTGTGGCAACAAATGAAATCAGCGATCCACAACGTATTTGTATTTAAATCCGGTGCATTTAATCTATCAGACATGTGATCCACTCACTACTTTGTGAAAGAGCCTTGTGCTTTTGTGTTACTCGGGCTATGGCTGGCTCCCGGAGGCATGGGAGTGGGGGGGCGGGGGGGAGGGGGAAGCAATCTAACCTTTGGCAACTGGCGCCAGTGTTAAGGTGAGACCCTAGGACAATCCAAGGCAAGATCAAAGTAGCCTGAAGTTTACAAAACGACACTCCGACACTGGCTGCCAAAGAGGGAGAGCTCAACCATGCCCCTGCCTCCAGCCTTATCAACAAGCTTTGGAGTTTGCATGCATTTCAGGAGTGGCAGCCTTTTGAGCTGGCTTTTAAATTGTGGTAGCCGGGTGGTTGGGTGCCTCCTAACCTTATTAATGGAGAAGCAGCATACAGCTTTGTGGAGAATGAAGAAAGGCAAATGAATGGGATTGAACACACACACACACACACACACACACACACACACACACACACACCCTCCCCCTCCCTGGTGCTGGTGTTGGGTGGACAGGCTGTCTTCCACCTCCGGAGCTGGTGAACAGGACCAGGGCAACTTGGAGGTGTATGCATGCTTCCACTCAGTCTCCTGCTATGACTCTGGAGTGTGGGTTCTTGGGCAATGATGATATTTCGTGAAATGTTCAAATACTGTCAGAGATAATCAAGAAAAGAATCAGTTCTAGAATCTTCTTTTATGGAACTCACTGTCTAGACCAGACTGGCCTCAAACTCCCATTGATCTGCGTCTGCTGGGATTAAAGGTGTATGGCATCCCACCCAGACTTTCTTTCCTGCTAACATACATCTCTTTATCTTGGTTGGTATTCTTCTGGTGTTTTCTTAAGCACTCGGGCAGAGCATTTTCTCCCATATTTGTTTGTTTACGATTGAGTGGCATAGGTGGATGGCCTTTTCTTCCTTCTTTCCTTCCTACCTTCCTCCTTCCCTCCCTCCCTTCCTTGAGACAGTGTTCCTCTGTAGATTAGGCTGGCCTCAAGACTCAGAGAGCCACCTGACTCAGCTTCTCAAGTGCTGGATTAAAGGCATGCACTGCCACACCTGGCTAGGATGCCCTTTCTTAATTGGCCAACTAAGCTAGACTACCTGTAGGATAATTATAAATTATTTTACGTGTAACTCATTTAGACTAAAGTAAATATGATTCAGTTTTTGTGAGGTCATATTTTGATTTCTTAAACTTTTTTATTTTATTCTCTTTACAGTACAGGGGATTGAACACAACCTTGAGCATGGCAGGCAGGCATCCTGCCTCTGAGCTACATTCCTAGCCCGAGGTCACGTTGTGGAATTGTTCTCTATTTTGTCAGAGATGTAAATGGGGGCAGTTTAGACAGGAAGTCTCAAACAGAAAGAATTCAGATTGGCCAAATCACTTGATGGGTAAGGAAAGTAGATTTAGCTGGCCAGATGGCAGATACTTAGGAGTCCAAACTGGGGAGCACCCACAGTCTCCACCATCCCATGGTGGTGCCCCGCTGGCCTTCACACTCAGCACTGTGGAGGAACTTGAGTGTCTGGTTGGCTGCAGAAGATGGCTTACTGCAAATGAAATACTCTGGTAACTGAACTGTTGCTTCAACTTCTGGCTCCTTTGGACTTGATGCAACCTGTGTGGACCTTCTGCGGCTTGTTCCTGATTAACTTCAGCTGTTCATTAGCCGCACAAGCTGTGGTTTTGCCAAGGAAAGCAAATGCCTGGGATTTGGAGAGTCAGTGTCTGGTCTTTGTCCCCTTTCCTTATCCCCTGACCCCACTTGACCTCAGGCTGCTGGTGGGGAGTTAGGGGTTACCAGGTATAGGTGTTGTGGCTGGGGTTAGTAACCCCAGCAATTGGGAGACGGAGGCAAGAGGCTGGAGAGAGTTTGGAGAGTTTAAAGTCATCCTCAGCTGTATAATAAGTTTGAAGTCAGTAATGAACCTCTGTCCTTGCCGCCACCCCCCCCCCCCCCCAAAAAAAAGGTTAAATGCTGTTGTTCCGGGCCACACCACTAGTTAATAGCAGATTGAGGAGGAACACGCTGGTAATGTCATTATTTGTTTTTCCTAACGCTGCTCTTTGCAGTGTTTAATCCAGGAAAAGGAAAATCATTTCTTGAAAACATAAAGTCAGCACTCTCCTCGAAATAAAAAACCAGGGGCCGTTGAAATGTTACAGATAGTATTGACTTCTACTCGCGGTCCAGTCTTGTTTTAACACATAAAATGTTCCTCAGTTCCAGGAAAGAGAACAGCTCCAAGAGACTGAAAACAAAGCTGAGCTCCAGTCTAGGGCAGGGTTAATGGTGTGTTTATGTGTATTCCAGTGGAAGAAAGCTGGCCTAGCAAGATTGAAACCCTGGGCTTGTCCCCAGTGTTTTACACACACACACACACACACACACACACACACACACACACACACACAGAGAGAGAGAGAGAGAGAGAGAGAGAGAGAGAGAGAGAGAGAGAGAGAGGTTCAGAATAAGGAATTTAGGAAGTAAGATTCCATGGATTCATTGTGATTGTGTATGTGCTGGTGGTATACATGTTGAAGCCAGAGGACAACCTTGGGTGTCCTTCCTCAGACCTCAGCTCATCTTTTATTTATTTTTTTCTAGATAATAAGGCCCCTTTCACTGGCCTAGAACCCCTTGCCAAGTCAGCTAGGCTGGCTGGCCAGCGAGCCCCAGCGATCTGCCTCCCCAGTGTTGGGATTACAAGCAAGTCACCGTGTTGTGCTTTTCCTCCTCCTCTTCCTCCTCCCCGGCCAAGGGTGTGGAGACTGGACTCAGCACTTCACCACGTGACTGACAGAACTCTCCCTAGCCCTCCATGATCAAGCAAACATTACATTTATTTATTTGTGCATGTGTATGCTTGGAGGTCAGGATAACTTGTAAGAGTGGGTTCTCTCCTTATCCCAAGTGGGTCCTGGGGGTAGAGCTCAGGTCACCAGGCTTGGTGGCAAAGTACCTTTACTGGATGAGACAAAACCAGGACAAGAAACAAACCCCCAAAACGAACCAAACAAAAAAACTTCACTGACGTTAAATGCAGCCATCTTTGAACTAAACGTAAGCTTGGTGGGAAGTTATTGACTAGAGTCGGGGTGGGGCTGACAGCTGCTGTAATGAGGAAGATGTCTTCATCTGAATCATCTAGATTCTGGAATTTTAGACTTGGAAGTGCTACGTATTAGCGGCCTCTGTAGCCATGCCATTTTGTTTCCCAGATGACTCCAGGCCTGTAGAGGGCTCATCCAGTTGCCTGTCTCTTTGCTAAGGTGGGATTGGGCTTGGAACAAGGCTGCTGATTTCTGGTATGAATGTTTTTCATTGGAAGCTATAAGGGCTGCAGTTTCTCTCTCTCCGATTTCTGCTGCTAGCGTATGTTATCCCCAAGCCCCATGTAGCTATATAACAGGTACATGGGGCTTTCCCTAGTTGAAGGTAGCTTGGAGACTCAGACCTTGTATCTACCCAGGGGACACAGAAGTATAGTCCCTTTTAGAACCTACTGGAAGTGTGTCTAGTGCGAAAGAGTGTTTGCTCGATGTTCATGAAGCCTTATGATAAGTCCCTAGCACCTAAAAAAACAAACAAACAAAAAAAAAATCATTACCTCAGTGTGATGGTGCATGCCTATAATCCTAGCAAGAGGCAGACTGAGACTGGAGAATTAAGAGTTCCGAGAGATGGCTCAACAGTTAAGAGCACTTGCTGCTCTTGTAGAGGAGTCAGGTTTCATTCCCAGTACCCATATGGTTTTTCACAATCATCTATAACTCCAATACCATGAGATCCATCAATGCCTTCCTCTAGCCTCCGAGGGCACCAGACACACAGGTCATATGCATACATACATGCAGCAAAAAAACTCAATACACATTAAAAAAAAAAAACAGTTCAAGGTCAACCTGGACTCCTTGGTGAGGCTGTCTAAATAAATAAATTAATAAATAAGCAAATAAAAAGATAAGTATTGCTGGGCACACGCCTTTAATCCCAGCACTCGGGAGGCAGGTGGATCTCTGTGAGTTCAAGGCCAGCCTGGTCTATAGAGTGAGTTCCAGGACAGCCAAGGCTACACACACACACAAAAGAAAAAAATCTTGAAAAAAAAAAAAAAAAGATAAGTATCCCTCAGAGACTGAGCCCATCCTAAGAGAATGTAAGGTAGGTATCTTAGTTTTTGCTTTTAAAATAAAACAATAGACTATTTAAAACTATTTTTCTTTAAAAAAAATAATAATCCTGGCTGCCCTCACATTAATGAGTGTTCAGGTAGGGATTTATTTGTGGTCTTTAGGGATTTGCTGCACAATGAAGAAAAACAGAAACATCTCATCTCCTCATCAAGGAAAGAGGCAGAAAGAAGGGAGAGTGACAGCCGCGCACACAGGATGTCATTCTGTGCTCTGCTCTGGGGGACAGCTAGCACTCTACCCAGGATCCTCTAGCCCCAGGAGAGCTCCCCTGCTGATGTTTCTGAGAACAGACTTGGGAGCTGGGTGTGCCCCCACTGGAAGGGTGCAGATGGAGACGCTAGGGTTCGGGTCAGCTCCTCTCTCTCCTCCTCCCTCTCCACTGGAAACTGACAGGGTGCTTCTGCAAGCACCCCGCAGACCTTCTGAAGGAAAGGGTTTTAAGGCTGATGCTGTCATCTACTTTGTGTGGTGTACAAAGTGGTACCCTAGACTACGAAGGCTAAAGGCTCCTCAGAGGATGGAACACCTTTCTCTCCTCTCTCTCTCTCTCTCTCTCTCTCTCTCTCTCTCTCTCTCTCTTTAATCTTTTTAAGTTTTCTGACTGTTCCCAGTTGAGAGGACCTAGGCTAGGACCACAAGTCTGATTTCTGAGGGATCTAAGCAGCTTCCTTTGCCAATGTCATTCACAGACAGTGGACAGTGTTCCCGAAGCCACCCTGCTATCATGCAGAGCTGTAGACTCGCTCCTCAGTGGCATGGAGGGTTAATGGATAAGTGTAAGCTCTCACTACTAATGGAAGAGACGAGGAACAGATGCAGGCCCACCGGCAGGCCCGGGAAGTTGACTTTATGGGGAAAGGGACACTGCACCTTCCCCTGTCATTTAAGGGGACACCTGTCACTGGGAACAGATTCTGGACCTTGAAGAGATAAAAATGAATACTATTCTTAACCAAATGGAGTTGAAATGTGATAGGTTGGTTATTGGCTGTCACATTTGATAGAGAGACAGTAAGTAAGGTAGGAGTCAGAGATGGTTGTTAGGGTCTCAAACCCAGGGTCTTGGGCATGCTGGGCAGGTACTCTGCCCTCAGCCCTAAGGTTCTTTTTTTTTTTTTTTTCTTAAAAAAAAAAAAGACTTATTTATTTTCATTTTGTTTGTATGAATATTTTCCTGCCTGTGTGTGTGTGTGTCTAACACACGAGTGCAGTGACCATGGAGGCCAGAAGAGGGGGTTAGTGTTAGGCCGGAACTAGTGTTATAGGTGGTTGTGAGCCACCATGTGGGTGCTGGGATCCAAAGTGGGATCTCTTCACCTCTGAGCTTCTCTCAGCCCCACCCCTAAGGTTCTAAGAAGTAGTCTCAGAAACTGCATCGGATTGTATTAATTGATGATCAAAGGGTAGTGAGTGGAGCTTATTTCAGAAAGACTATTATTTCCAGGGAACAGAAGAATGCTTTGTGTGTGTACATAGTATCAAGCCATCAACATTTTGTTTGTTTAGTTTTGACATAAGGTCTTACTATGTAGCCTTAGCTGGCTTGGAATTCACTATGTAGATCAGGCTGGCCTTGAACTCACAGAGATCCATCCCCCCTTCCTTCCTGTGTGCTGAGATTAATGTATGTGCCACCATACCTGGCAATGTGTTTTTCAGTAGCAGTAATCGTTGGAAAAGTACGTCCAGACTGTTGGATGAGCGTGAAGGCCAGGTTCCCTGACTGGCAGCATGGATGTTGTCCTGTTTTCTATTGGCTAGGGGTTTGGATAGTTTAGGCAATTCTGAAAACCTTTTTGAAAAGTAGAAAACATTTCTAGCTTCCTTTTTGGGTAAAAAGGCTGAGTTCTGGACCTTACCTAATAGATAGCAAGAAATCAGGAAGGCTGTGGGTTTGACAGATTCTGCCCCATCAGAGAGGAAAGGAAAATTCTAGATTACATTCCCAGGCCTCCCAGACTCCTCCTGGAAATTGGGAATTTTGTGGGATTCCCAGTGGAGATTTTTTGGGGGTTGAGGAAGGCTATTAGACAGATGAGGCTCAAGTGTGTCATACATGTTATAAACTGCAACACCCGTATTTATAGCTTTCACAAACAGGGCATCAGCATGGCCCACCCCCACGGCTCACTGTTTAAGTAGTACACAGTAGAACTGAGCCTTGGAATGGGCCTGCAGCCAACCAAGTCCTTGTCAGACCCATCTAAGAGCCCTCTCAGGCTGGGGATACAGTGTGGTCAGTCAAGTGCTTGTCTAGCATGCAAAATACTTTTATATTAAAAGAAGGTTGAGGCTGGAAAGATGGCACAGGGGTTGAGCGTCTGCTGTTCTTGCAAAGGACTGAGGCTCGGTTTCCGGCACCCACATGTTTGGGACGCCAGCCACGGGAGATTGGCGCCTGCTTCTGTCCTCCGAGCCCACACGTGTCGTGCACTCACAGAGACACATACCTAGGGAGAAAACCAAAACCAAAACAAACAGCACCGAGCAACATTTGAGACAGGATGGCTCTCTGTAGAGCCTTGGCTGGCCTAGAATCACTTTGTAGACTAGGCTGGCTTCTCAGTCACAGAGATCCACCTCCCTCTGACTCTCAATCCCTCTGTTGGGATTAAAGATGTGTGCTACCACTAGGGCAAAATAAATCTTCAAACGTAAAAAAAAGCTGGGTGCAGTGGCACACCCCTTTAATCCCAGGAATGGCAGAGGCAGGCAGATCTCTGGGTTTGAGGCCAGCCTGGTCTACAGAGGGAGTTCTAAGACAACCAGAGCTGCATAGTGAGACCCTGTCCCGAAACCACACTCCACCCTGAGCCCCCCCAAAAAGTAAAAAAGAATTATCAGAAATTCTGTGGCTTAAGACAACACCTGGGTTGATAAGATGATGATGGGTCAGATAAAGACACTTGCTACCGAGATTGATGACCCGAGTTCAGGCACACCATGGTATGTATATGAGCATGCACACATACATGCACTTTGAACATGCACACACTAAATAAAAATTTTAAAACATAATGGCCATTTATCATTTCCCAGATTCTGTAATTTACAATTCAGGGTGTGGCCTGGTAGATCCTCTGCTCAGGGTCTCTGGGGATGACATCTCCAAGCCCTCTTGTCTCCTCCCTTCTTTCTGGAAGGCTCAAGTGGATTGTGACAAAATTAAGTTCTTTGCAGCTAGAGATCTAAGACCCCTACTTCTGCCTGACTGTCAATTAAAGATTGGCTTCTAGCCAGGCGGTGGTGGCGCACACCTTTAATCCCAGCACTCGGGAGGCAGAGGCAGGCGGATCTTTGTGAGTTCGAGGCCAGCCTGGTCTACAGAGCGAGATCCAGGAAAGGTGCAAAGCTACACAGAGGAAAAAAAAAAAGATTGGCTTCTAGAGGCCACTGTCCATTTCCTGCCATGTCACCATTTTTATGATAAGGCACTTGATTCTTTCAAAGCCAACGGAGAGTGTCTGCTGTCAGTTTTAATCTCTTGACTTTGTTATCACTGACTTCTGGGACTCTTTTTGCAAAAGAACCCACTGGTTGGCCAGGCCCACCATGTTCAAGGCTAGAGGATCAAATACAGACAGGGTGGGGCCATTCTGCCAAGCATGGGGTAGTGAGCTGGACTGAGAGTCTGTCTGCGTTGGAGGAGAGAAGGAGCTGTGTGTTGGATTTGGAAAATTTATGGTTATGAAAAGTTGCAGGTTGATGTTTGAGCCATAATGAAAGTATTCATTTCACAGATACATTTTTGGCCTCCTGCTGGGTGCCTGGTGCTTGGGGACAGCACTGCAAGTGAGGCAGAGACAATCACTGCCTTTCGGGCACTCGGGGAACAGAGGACACTGGAGAAGTTCATTACCGTTTTGGAAGCAATGATTTTGGGCTGGGCATGTGGCTTAACAGCCAAGTACTTGCCTCCATGAGTAGGATCCTGCACTAGGGACAGAAGAGGATTGCTATGTGAAGTAAAAAACAGTAAAGCTTTTTAAATGTGGTCCAAGAGATGGTCTCAGGAGGTGGCTGGGTGGGCAAAAGCACTTGTCGCCCATGCGTCAGGACCAGAGTTTGAATCTCAAGCACCCTCATAAAACCTGGAAACATAACCAGAGTGTCTGGAGGCAGCCAGGAGACTTTCTGGAAGCTCTTGGGCCAGCTCATCTGATCAGTGCAGCAGAAAAACAGCTGAAGTTCCCTGTCTCAAACAAGGTGGAAGGTGAGGTTTACCCTGGGATTATCCTCAGAACTGATTATTATTATTATTATTATTATTATTATTATTATTATTTTATTATTATTCACACACTAATACATACAACACAACACACACACACACACACACACACACACACACACACACACACACGTAAAAGATAAAAGATAAAAAGATGTGCATAGAGATGTTTGAGCACCAGCTTCAGAGAACTCCACCAGCAGGAAGGTCTGAGTTGGAAATTATGAGTGAATTGAAAGTTGTGGGTCCCTGATTTCGAGGAAATGCCTATAGCTGTTTTGGGTCTAGAGAGCACTCCAGAAGATCATGTCGTCTTCTGAGACAGTGTGGGGGAAAAGAACATGTATGCTAGATTTGAACCAAATGGCTGTGCTGTAGGTCAGAACTAGGGAAGGAAACACATTTATTACTGAAAAGTGGACCCAGGGCCAGCTTCAGGGCTGGGGGATACTGCACTTGCGGCCCTAATTCACCAGGACCACCCTGTCAACTCCTCACAGGGGACAGAGGCCACTGTGAGGGGAGGAAGGGACAGCTCCTCAGAGCCTCGGGACCTTCCTTGTTCCTTGCTATGACTCCTTTGCAGAGATTCCCAGGCAGAGTAAACTCAGCATCCCTGCTCAGGAGTTGTATTCACACACAGTTCTTCTTGGTGGTGGTAATGTCTGCAAGAGGTCCTCCAGACATCTGGGCTCTTGGCCATTTAAACTGTCTAGATGGTAGCCCCCCAACATCCCCCGCTCCTGCCCAGGCTAGGCAGGACACATCACTCAGAATGTGTGTGGTTGGGGGTGGGGGTAGAAACCCAGGACATTGTGTCTTGGCCTCTGGCTTTATAAATGATGACAAAGGAAGGAGTCTGGGGTCACCCACCACTTCCTGGCTGGCTGCATGAACAGCATTCAGTACTGTTTGTTGACTTAGAAATACTCAAGTCGGAGCTCACCAAGACTTTAACAGCTAGTCTTAAAGTGACTCACTTTCTCATTTCCCGGAACATCGACAGAAAGCTTGCTCTTAGACAGCATGGAAGTCAAGTCCTGTATGTAAACGTGTAGCCAACGTTCTCATGATGAAGTTCTCATCAGACCATCAGATTATCTCATGACTCACTCCACTTCTCTTAACTTTTTATTATTTATTTACTTATTTTGAGTTAGGATTTCCCTAGACTGGCCTTGAACTCAACAATCCTCTTGCCCAGGTGTGTGTGTGTGTGTGTGTGTGTGTGTGTGTGTGTGTGTGTGTGTGTGTGTGTACACGAAAGCCAGAGAAGGACATTAGTGTCCTTTATCTCTCTCTACCTTATTCCCTTGAGACAGAGTCTCTCACTCAATTTGGAACTAATATGCCAGCCAGCAAACCCCAAACGACCTCTATTTCCACACATAGTTCTGAGGTCACAGACCCATGCTCCGACGCCCGTGCTAGCTCTTGAGATGGGTGCTAGAGATAAGAACTTACAGCCTCCAGCTCACTCAGGAAGTGCTCGCTTGTACCCACTGAGCCATCTCCTCGGCCCCGTGCTTGTCTTCCCTCCTCTTAAGTTCTGCTGAAGCGTGACTGCTGCTCTCCAGTTATTCCCAAGCACAGAAACATCACCGACTCCTTTAAATCCCTCAGCGTTCTATCCTAGGGTGGTGGTTCTTTCTTAGACTGAATCATCCCAAGTAAGAGTGGCCAAACAAATGTAATTTGATGACACCCTATAATAATGTTATTCGAGCACTTAATCTAAATGGCTAATCTCCAAAGATTGCTCCCTGGCCCCAAATTCATCTCTCTCTCTCTCTCTCTCTCTCTCTCTCTCTCTCTCTCTCTCTCTCTCTCTCACACACACACACACACACAGATACATACATAAACAGAAAAACAAATAGACACAGAAACACATGGATACTCACACACAGGGAAAGTCACACACATGTCTACACAGACATACAACACTAATACACAGACAAAGGCATACTCACACAAACATACATATGCAGAGATGCACACACACACACACACACACACACACACACACACACACACATTCACATATGTAACACAAATTGCTAAAGGTTCTTTAATAAATCCCAGAACCAGATATTGGAATGAAAGCTGAAAGATCAGAGAAGCAGAGCAAGTCACAGCCACCACCTCTTACCTCACCGATTCCTCAGCCTGAAAGAGCCTTTCTAGCCGAAAGGCCTCCAGCTGAAAGGGGCTGGCCTCTGTGTTTAATCTAGTGGTTTGTTCTGTCCTCTGTTCTCCAGGTAAATTTTATTAGAGTACACAGTATGTCACCACACACATGCTTGTAAACAGACACAGATATATACCAACAGACACAGAGAAACACACACACATGCACATTCACACACTGCACACAGAGACACATACACACAGATGTACACACTCACAGATAGACTCACTCACACAGACACCTTCCCATTCTGGTCTGATTATACTAGTTATATGAAGGCCTCATCTTGAAGTTTCTATGTCTGTGTATTTTTGCACTGGAAAAAAAAAACCCTAATTAATCTTCATGTTTTTTGTTTGTTTGGTTGGTTTGGTTTGGTTGGTTTTGGTTTTTCAGGACAGGGATTTGATTGGCAGTGGAAGGCAGAGGCAGGCAGAAAGACGGTTTTTCTGTGTAGTCTTGGCTATTCTGGAACTTGTTCTGTAGACCAGGCTGGCCTCGAACTCAGAGATCAGCCTGCTTCTACTTCCCAAGGCGTGTGCCACCACCGCCTATCTTAATGCTTATTTAAAAGAAATGAATGAATCAACCGAAGAGTGGAAAATCACTATTAATTTAGGTTTTACTATAACTTAGTTGTTTAAGCAAGCCTTCACTAGGTTTTATTTCTTTTTTCTTTTCTTTTCCTTTTTTTTGGTTTTTCGAGACAGGGTTTCTCTGTGTAGCTTTGCGCCTCTCCTGGAACTCACTCTGTAGCCCAGGCTGGCCTCGAACTCACAGAGATCCTCCTGCCTCTGCCCCCCAAGTGCTGGGATTAAAGGTGTGTGCCACCACCGCTCACCATTTATTTTTTCGAGACAGGATTTCTCTGTGTAGCCCTGGCTGTCCTGGAGCTCACTAAGTAGACCAGGCTGGCCTTAAACTCATTGAGATCCTCCTGCCTCTGCCTCCTGAGTGCTGAGCTTAAAGGAGTGCACCATCACACTAGGCCCTTCAGTGGATCTCATTTGCTGGACTCTTTATATTTCCTGGCATCTCTGTTTAATCTATAGCAGGCTTTTCCTTTCTCTGCCTTTTATGCAGGGGCAAGCACTCTACCATGGAGCTCCACCCTCAGCCCCACTTACTCTTTTTCCCCCTTCTTTCTTTCTTTTTTTTTTTTTTTTTTTGGTTTTTCGAGACAGGGTTTCTCTGTGTAGCTTTGCGCCTTTCCTGGATCTCGCGCTGTAGACCAGGCTAGCCTCGAACTCACAGAGATCCGCCTGGCTCTGCCTCCCGAGTGCTGGGATTAAAGGCATGCGCCACCACCACCCGACTTCTTTCCTTTTTTAAAAAATCTTCAAGATTGGATTTTGTGCTATGTATTCTGGGCTGGCTGTAAAATTGCAATCCTCCTGCCTCAGCTATCCTGGTGCTGAGATCTCAGTCTTTGCACCCCTGCACCTGGTGGTTAATTTATTCTGATGGTGGCAAAGTCTCAGTATGTCTTGTCTTTGGCAAAGGGTTTGTGACTTGGTCTGGCTTACACAGACAGCTTATGGATCGTAATACAACCCGTTATTGAATCTTGTACCCAAGCTTCCTGGAAAGCCTTGTGTAGGACTGCACAGTCCCTAGAAAGCCCAGGGCTGCACACCTGGCCTCTTTATCTCAACCATCTCCATTTTCCTGTCTGACATATAAATTGTGTAAACTCTGTCTCCTGGCTTTGTCAGCTCACAGTGAGGAACTAGCCAGTCATCCTGTGGCACAAGGGCTTGGTGGGGTGTGGTTTGGCTGTAGTTTACTTATTTAGTTAGGTTTCTTTCTTTTTTATTCTTCCACAATTCTGTACACACATGTAACGTATTTTGATTTTGCTCTACCCACTATCATTCTCTCCCTCTCCTTCCCATGGAGCCTCTTCTTGCCAACAAGTCCCTTCCAGACTTCTATGTCTTTTTTTCCCCTGTGGTCCACTGTTCAGTTAGGGCCTGCAGGAACAGGGATGGGGACTTATTTACTTGAACAAGGGCAACTTACCAGTGGCTACACCACAGCGAACTGTGACTCCCCTCTCCCCCAGCAACCTTTACCCTCCCCCTGCTTTCCCATTTACAGGTGAGCCCTCAGCAGTTACTTCCCATGAGTCTCTGTTACCCACCAGGCAGTAGTTTTGTCTGTGTGTTGTAAGCTAGGCAGCACCAGATGCCCCATGGAGGCAGCACAGGAGACTCCGTTTGGAACTATGAATATTAAAGTTTGATCTGTATATGTCCTCAGGGCCCTGGGTCAGATCCCCAGCATCACCACCGCCAAAAAACAAACAACAACAAAAAAGGTTTTGATTGATTTTTCAAGGCCAGACAGGACCTTGTGGTAAGATTTGGTCCCATAAAAGGGATGGGAGAGCCACTTAACATAAGCGTTAAGCTGAGTGACTTCTTCTGTACAACTTTAATAATGAATCATATTCCTCTTTGAAAAGAACTTTTGTCATTTGTGATCTAAAAAGAGAACCACCCCTACGCTCCTGGAAATTATTCCTTTTAATGGCAGCAGAAACCTCTGGCTTTTAGAGGCATCATCTATAGGGATGTGAGCTCAGGAGCACCTGTGACTAGCTCAAAATTAGTGTCTGAAAATAACGCTGGGAACAGACAGGCCACGCTGGGCCTCTGAAAACTTTAAACTGTTCACCTGAAAGTCAGCAGATTGGAAGGTCTGAGGTCTCAGAGATGATCAAAATGGACCGTTCCGAGGTTCGTGTTTGCCACCCCAGAGATGCTGCTCATCAACTCTCAGGCTTGTGCTTCTCCACTCCAGGTTGAGCCCAGGCAACCTGCGTGCTAGGCAACCACTCTACCACTGAGTCTCAGCCTTGACATACCTTTTTTTCTTCCCTCCCTCCCTCCCTCCCTCCCTTCCTTCCTCCTTTCTTTCTTTCTTTTTTTTTCTTTGAGACAGGGTTTCTCTGTGTAGTCCTGGCAGGCTGTCCTGGATCACATTATGTAGACTAGGCTGGTCTCGAACTCACAGGAATCTGCCTGTCTCTGCCTCCGACTAAAGGCATGCACCACTACCGCCTGGCTGACTCAGCTTTCTTAGCATTGCTTCCTAAGGTAGTTTACAAACCAAACAGGCAAATTAATATTACTCTTTCAGAGTCATACTGCATGTGGACTAAGAAATCCTTTTTCAGAGGGAAGGTTCTGGAAATCAGAGCTAGGATCTTACACATTCCAGGAAGGTGCCCTACCACTGAGCCACACCTCCAGACCCTAGAATAAATTTTTTTTTGTTTTTCTTTTCTTTTTTAAAATGATTTATTTTTATTTTAGGTGTATTTGTATGGTACATCTGTGTGAGTGACAGATCCACTGGAGATGGAGTTACAGGCAGTTATGAGCTGCCTTGTGGGTGCTGGGAATTGAACCCAGATCTCCTGGAAGAACAGCCAGTGCTCTTAACCTCTGAGCCATCCCTCCAGCCCCCCCCCCCCTTTTTTTTGTTTTTTGGAGACAGGGTTTCTTCGTGTAGTTTTGGTGCCTGTCCTGGATCTTGCTCTGTAGACCAGGCTGGCCTTTTGAACTCACAGAGATCTACCTGGCTCTGCCTCCTGAGTGCTGGGATTAAAGGCGTGTGCCACCACTGCCCAGCCAGAATAAAAAAAAAATTTTTAAATAAGGACTTGATTTGTTATTTATTTATGTATATGTGTGAGTGTCAATATGTGGATATATGCACATGAGTGTGGGTGACTGCAGAGGCCAAAAGAGGGTGATGGAGTCACTGGAGCTGGATTGGAGCCACCTACCTGATGTGGGTCTTGGGAACTGAACTACCTACAGTCCTTTGCAACAATAGCAAGTGCTCTTAACTGCTGAGCCATCTCTGAAGCCCTGAATAAAATCATTTAACTTGAAGATGATTTCTTTGAGAGGCTGTTGCCTGGTGGTAGAGTGAATACCCACCATGTTCACCCACATTAAGAAATAGCAATAAGCCGGGCGGTGGTGGCGCACGCCTTTAATCCCAGCACTCGGGAGGCAGAGCCAGGCGGATCTCTGTGAGTTCGAGGCCAGCCTGGGCTACCAAGTGAGTTCCAGGACAGGCGCAAAGCTACACAGAGAAACCCTGTCTCGAAAAACCAAAAAAAAAAAAAAAAAAAAAAAAATAGCAATAAAACACAATCTTAAACTTGTGTCGAGCAGGTGGTCTCTGACTTCGAGGCCAGCCTGGTGTATATATCCAATTCCAGAGCAGCCAGGATTGCATAGAAAGACCCTGTCTCAAAGCAAACCATCACAAAAGCTGGGCTTACCACTGTGTGTATCCGAGTATTAGGGGTAGTGGAGACAGGAGGATTCCTCCACTACCACTCTACTCCCCCACCCTACCCTAGGCTTGCTGGCTGCCGGCCTAGTTTCAGGTTCAGTGAGAGACTCAAGAGAGTGAATGAAGTGGGGAGTGAGAGAGCAGACACCTGACATCCTCCTCTGGGCTCACACACAGCCCCACATATCCATGTGTACACGATCCATGTGTACACGTGACGTACACACGTGCACGCACACACACACACAAATAACCAGGATATCTGCACTTTCAGTTAAGGATTGTCAACCTCAAATAATTCATTTTGGGTTATAACATTTACTTCAGTAGTGTCGATAGAGAGCCACAGTTTTACATTTCTCTCAAGGATCTAAGGACTTTTTCTTTTCAACTTTGTTTTTGTTTGTTTGAGACAGGGTAGTGCTGGCTAGTCTGCAGTGCACTACAGACTGGCCTCAAACCTGCTTCTGCCTCCCAAGTGTTAGGGATTAAAGTTGTCCACCACCATGCTTAACTGTTTTCATTGAAGGTGTGTTCCACCATTCTTGGCTGCTTTAGTTGTTTTTGGTGGCAGTAAGACCATTCACATTGGTGGACAACGTTCATGTACTATGATAACAAAATACTTGAGGTAAGCATCTTAAAAACTGGAGACATTTATTGTGGCTTTTCTGGAAGAGAAGTGAATTCTTAACCATGGAGCCGTCTCTGCAGCCCCCAGTTAGTGACCTTTGCTTTTACGACAGCAGCGAAAGTGCTGCTGTTTTAATTCAGAGGAACTGCTGTGTTGTTCTTTAACAGAAAAGAGGTGCATCGGCTTCCAAATACTTCACTAAATAAGAGGAAATATCATGAATTTTTGAAGCATTTCAGACAAGCGAAGTCAGTACTGACAAGTGTTCTTCTAAAGTGGAAGACAGAATATTTGATTAGGGATAATGCTTTTATTCCTGTACAAGGTAGAAACAGACATTAATTGGACTCCTTTTCTCAGTAAGGAAGTACGGTTAAAATGTTACCTTATTTTCTGAGAATTTTATAAATGTTTAATTTGGGAGAAAAAAAAGTTTCAGTCAGTCTGATGGCTTATTAATACATGAACATTGTAACATTTTCCCTCTTGTCTTTCTTTCTTTTTTTTTTTTTTTTTTTGGTTTTTTCGAGACAGGGTTTCTCTGTGTAGCTTTGCGCCTTTCATGGATCTCACGCTGTAGACCAGGCTGGACTCGAACTCACAGAGATCCGCCTGCCTCTGCCTCCCGAGTGCTGGGATTAAAGGCTTGTGCCACCACCGCCCGGCCCTCTTGTCTTTCTTAATGATGTCTACAAATGGGACTTTTGGCTCACTAGCCAACCACCTGCATCTCACTAGATTTTTATTTTATTTTAATTTTTATTTATTTTATTTTATTTATTTATTTATTTTTGGTTTTTCGAGACAGGGTTTCTCTGTGTAGCTTTGCGCCTGTCCTGGAACTCACTTGGTAGCCCAGGCTGGCTTCGAACTCACAGAGATCCGCCTGGCTCTGCCTCCCGAGTGCTGGGATTAAAGGTGTGCGCCACCAGCACCCAGCTTATATTTTCATACAATATATTGACCACATTCCTCCCCCTACCCCAGTGCCTCCCAGATCTTCCTCATCTCCCTACCCACCCAATTTTTAAGTTTTCTCTCCCTCTATCTTAAAAAAAAAAAAGAAAGAAAATCAAAACAAACAAACCAGTGAGATAAAACATACCAATACAAAACAAAATATGGAGTCTGTTTTGTGTAGGCCAAGGACTCCTGGGCATGGGACCTGCCTTGGAGTGTGGATGATATAGCCAGTGATGTTCCATCAGAGAAAACTTGATTATTTCTTTCCCAGCCATCATCAATGTAATTATAATAATAATTATTATTAATATTATTGTTTTGGTAATTCTGTGGATTGAATCCAGATTTGTACATATCACTGAGCTACATCTTGAGCTCCTCATTAGATATTACATTTTTTATTGCATTTTGCTTTAATTACTTTATTGTGTGTCTGTGTATGGGGAGTCAAAGGTCAACTTGCAGGAGTTGGTTCTGTCCTACCATGTGGGCCTCTGGGATTGAATTCAGGTTGTCATGCTTAGTGGCGAGGCCTTTACTCAGCAAGTTGCCCAGCCATCCTGCCAACCCTTCTTCTCTTCTTCCTCTTCCTCCTCTTCTTTTTGTGAGACAGGGTCTCACTTTGTTATTTAGTCTGGTTTTGTTTTGTCTTTTGTTTGTGTTTTTTTGAGAGTGTAGCTTTGGAGCCTGTCCTGGAACTCACTCTGTAGCCCAGGCTGGCCTCGACCTCACAGAGATCCACTTGCCTTTGCCTCGTGACGGCTGGGATCAAAGGCGTGCACCACCACCACCCGGCTTGTTTTGTCTTAAAGATAATGTCTGTGCATACCCTGCCTGGCCTGGAATTTGCTATCTATACCAAACCGACCTCAAGTTCACTGAGATCTGCCTGCTTTTGCCACCGGGGACTAAAGGTGTACAGCACCACATCCAGCTCAGGCTGATCTGGAGCTCCTGTGCTTATGGGCACCTTAGCCTCTCAAGGAGTTAGGGCTGCAGGCATGTGCCACCAAACCGTGTATGTACCACACAGCCCCTCCTTCCTCCAGCCCCTGGCTACCATCATGCTATTGTTGGACAGGTGGTTTTCCTGAAGACAAGATTTGCCAGAAGGGACATGTCTTCTGGCTGTGTAATTTGCTGGGGTTGATGTCCTGGTGACATCAGTCTCTCCTCGGGAACGTTTTGCTGAGTTCGCACTAACACATCACCTTCTTTCACAAACCTGTGGTTGCTGAGTGTGGCTTGCTCAGTACTCAAGACATTCTGTGAAAATAGCTCTTTTGCTTAAAGACCAGGGGTGAGAGATAAAGAAGTGTGGTTATCTAACCCTCCCACGTGCAGAAAACTTGGTATCTTGAGCTGCATTTGGTTACTAGGGCACGACATTATACCTTGCAAGCTGGAGACTTAACCCCAGTCTATTGAAGATGGGACAAATTCTTTTTCACTTTTTCCTGTACTTTTTTTTTTTTTTTAATTATTGTAAGTAGCTGGGTGGTGGTGGCACACGCCTTTGATCCCAGCACATGGGAGGCAGAGGCAGGTGGGTCTCTGTAAGTTCGAGGCCAGCCTGGTCTACAGAACAATTTCCAGGACAGCCAGGGCTACACAGAGAAACCCTGTCTTGGAAAAAAAAAAAATGTTCACCTCTTTTGGACTGTGTATGATGAAAATTTGGGCATAGCCAAGTATAATTACGGTTTTGGACAGGATGACTTACAGCCTATATGGTTGTACTTAGATGTGTTTTCTTGCCAAGATCTGGCTGAAAAAGAGCTTGGTAGTTGCTTTTCCTGTTAAAAAAAATAATAATTAGGCTATTAGTTGTCTAAATGGAGTAATCCCCTTTTGGCTTCTCAAGAAAAACACTTCTGAGATGGGCGAGTATGTTTAAAATTAGCCATTATTTACAGAGTTGTTCAGCTTCTTGTTCATACTCCTGTTCATACTCCTTCTGTTCATACTCCTCCTGGAGTTTCTGTCTCTCTCCCCCTCCCTCCTTCTCTTCTCCCATCCCCATCCCTCCCTCTCAGTGTTGATTCTGTCAGAATCATTTATTTTTAATCATTTATTTTAGTTTTTTTTTTTTTTTCAGAGCTGAGGACCGAACCCAGGGCCTTGCGCTTGCTAGGCAAGCATTCTACCACTGAGCTAAATCCCAAAACCCTTTAGTTTGGTTTTTATTTTTAATATTTTTTGTGGGCATGTGAGGTAGGATCTCTATATGTAGCTCAGGTTAGCCTTGAACTTTCTCTGTAGCCCAGGGTGACATGAAATTCTGCCTTCAGCCTCCTGAGCACTGGGATTACAGGTGTAACAGCCACTTTAATTAACTAAATAAATTTTATTTTTTAAATTAAATTTTAAAAAAGATTTATGTGTATGTGTGTTTTGATCACATGCATGTCTGTACACCAGGTGTGTGTTTGGTGCTCATGGAGACCAGAAGAGGATGTTGTATCCTCTGGAACTGGAGTTACAGACAGCAGTAAGCGGTGCTGGGAACTGAACTAGGTTTCTCCGCAAGAGCAGTAAGTGCTCTTGACCGCTGAGTCATCTCTCTGGCCCAGCCATTTTATTTTTTAAAGATAAGAGTTCCCTACTGGTTCTGAGATCAAAAGCAGCCAAATCGCCAGTCTCCCAGAAGGTGTATCACATCTTCATCTATTTTTCATCTACAGAGTGGCTTTCTCCTTGGGGTTGTTCTGGCCTGTCTTTCTCTGCTGGAGGAAGAACTTAACCCAAGGGCCTTCCAGGCCTTTCCTTTTTAACTAAGTTAAGAACAAAGTCAAAAGGTACAGCTAGGAAGTGGCTTGCCGGGGCTCAGGGACTGCTGCTTTGTGGCAGGAGCTGTGCTGCTCCTGCTCCCGGCTAGGCTCAGATCTGCCTTGGGTTGGGTGTTTCTTTGAATCTGGGCAGGGGTAAGACCTGTGCATCCTAACTGCAGACTGCAAGCTTTGCCAGGGACACACCTGTGGGTGCGTCATCCCCAGCAGGATAATTGTTTGCCTTCTGCTTTTGTTGGAGCTTTTTTGGATGGCTAATCAGCCACACCTTGCAATGTTGACTACAGTGTTGTGAGTCCTGCTAATTGACCCCACCCACCGAAAGGATCACCCCAGAAGAGACTCATCACTTTCAGATAGGTGATAGTTTCTTCTGTTCTTGTTGATCTGCTCTTTTATTTCAGTAAAGGTCTCTGAATTTTGTCTCCCTGAGCCTGCTACCCTTAGTTGGGGCTTCCGGTTTAGGTTGCAGTAAGGTGCAGAGTAGATACATTGTTAGTGGACCCGGTTCCTCCCCTTGTTATTTTGTCGTCGTTGTCCCGTCCCGTCCCGTCCCGCCCCATCCCCCCCCCCCCAGCTGAGGACCGAACCCAGGGCCTTGGGCTTGCTAGGCAAGTGCTCTACCACTGAGCTAAATCACCCCCCACCCGTTCCTCCCCTTGTGCTATCTCTGCTCTGATTTGCAAAGGTTCAATCCTCCATTCTCAAATTTAACACAGCAAGACCTTGCCTAGTGTGTGTGAGACCCTGCACCTCCAATGTCCCCTAAAGCAATATGAATAAACAATAACAACAAAGCACGGGTCACTTGAGCCACTGAGCCTGCCGAGCAAACATACAGCGGCAAAGTCATTGTCCCACTGTGGGGACTGCTAGTGACACCAGAGCTTGTGCCGAGCCGTGAGAAATGCCGTACTAGAGTCTGTTTGCTCTTTGGACGCATGACTCACCTTTGAAAATATCTTGCATTTGAAGGACAGAGTGCATGGCTCCGTAGGTAAGGTGCCTGCTGCAAAAACACGAGGACTTGAGTTTGTATCCCCAGCACTTAAGTAAACGTCTGGGGGTGGTAGTCCCCCCTTTTTTGTTACTTTGTTTTTTAGCTTATTTTACGTGTATGAGAGTGTTGCCTCATGTATGCATACCTTGTGCCTGGCACTCCTGAAGTAGAAGAGGGTATCAGATCCCTGGAACTAGGGTTACAGATGACCGGGTCACCTTGTGGATCCTGGGAACTGAACCCAGGTCCCCTGCAAAAGCAACAAGTACTCTTAGCCCTGAGCCATCTCTTTGGCCCAGGGAGCCCTCACTTGTGATCCAGTATCATGGAATTTAGAGATTACAACCTATACCCCAAATCAGGTCCTGCCACTCATCCTCAGTTAGCCTCTTTTTTCTGCTTTCCACTTTTTTTTTCTTTTTCCTTTTTTCTTTTTCTTTCGAGACAGGGTTTCTCTGTGTAGTTTTGGTGCCTGTCCTGGATCTCGCTCTGTAGACCAGGCTGGCCTCAAACTCACAGAGATCCTCCTGGCTCTGCCTCCTGAGTGCTGGGATTAAAGGCGTGCGCCGCCGCCGCCGCCGCCGCCGCCACCACCGGGCTCAGCTTTCCACTTTTGGTTTGGCTCTTTGGATGGGTGGTTGGGCCTGACTTGGGGTACAGGGTTTGGTACCCCTGAGTGTGGTGATACTAGCACTGGGGAGGTGGAGATAGGGGGATCCCTGGACTCACTGGCCGAACCTGTGAGCTCTAGGTTCAGTGAAAAACAGTCTCAAAAAAATGAGGGAGATACAATAGAGAAAAACAACTGGTGTCGACTTCTGGCTTACAAACACACACAGACACATATGTACACACAAACATGTACCACACACACTCTTCACTTGTACACACACAAATACAACAGTTAAAATGCCTCCATTTTAGGGGCATTGTGTGGTACGGTTGACATCTTGGAGGGCCCGTTCTCCAAGTGGCTGGCGGGAAAACCTGAGTCCAAGTGTGCTGGGTGGTAATGTGTACCACAGTAATAAACGCTAAGGATTCGTTTATTTCCAGCCTGGCCGGGGCTCTAAGTCACTCCTTTAAAATTCATTCTCCAGCACCCTGCTGCTTATGTTGCTATGGTGGTGTGTCTCTGGCTTGTGTGTCAAAGTTGTCATTGAAAATAGATGAGCCAAAATAACAGTGTGACAGGTGGCTGTGCCTTGTGAAGTCGCTCGTTAAACTACTTTGCCGAGGAGTCCAGTGTAAGCCCGTCACACAATATGAAGCCTCACGCATGCCAGGCAGGCACTCTATAGCTGTGTGTGTGTGTGTGCGTGTGTGCTGAGTTCAGTGTGTTTGTTTTTCTGTTTTGGGGTGTAGTCTTTCCACCTTTCTGTTTTTATTTATAGACTTTTTCCCTTCTTTATACCATGCCATGCCTATTTCCGGTAGTTATGTGAGGAAAGATTTCAGCTCGCTTTATTTAGCAGGAGATGTCCTTTCCTTATTTTGTGTAACCGGAGCCCTCCTCCTAAAAATAACCTTGCTCTTCGTAGTAGGATTTTTGTTATAGCTGATATATCCTTTATTTACACAGAAGCCCTCTTTTTAGCATGCCCCCTTTAATTATATGTATAGCATATATGTCATAAACATATAGTAACATACAAGTATAATATAAACACACACTATAACATATACAATAAAATATATTTCCCTGTAAGGTCAGTCCTTACTGAATTGTAAAAATTGTTCATTATAAACTCACTTGCCAGCCTGGCAGTAGTTGCACACACCTTTCATCTCAGGAGGCAGAAGCAGGCGGATCTCTGTGAGTTTGAGGCCAGCCTGGTCTACAGAGCGAGTTCTAGGACAGTTTCCAAAACTGCACAAACACAAAAAACCAAAAACAACAACAACAACAAAAGATTTATTTATCTATTTTATTATTTTTGAGTATGAGTATTTTGTTTGCATGTGTATGTGTGTACTATGTGTGTGCCTGGTGCCCACAGAGGTCAGAAGAGGGTACTGGATCCCCTGGGACTGGCGACACAGATGGTTATAAGCTACCATGTGGGTTCTGGGAATCCAGCCAGGTCTTCTGCAAGAACAAGTGCTCTTATCCACTGAGCCAATTCTGCAGCCCCCCCTCCCCTTTCTCTCCTGAGATAGGGTCTCATGTAGCCCAGGCTGGCCTCGAACTCACAATTTTGGTGAGAATGACTGTCTTAGTTACTTCCTTTTTGCTGTGAGGAGACACCATGACCAAGGGCACCAATAAAAGAAAGAATTGGCCGGGGATTACAGGTCTAGAGGATGAGTCCGTGGTTGGCACGGTGGAGAGAATGGTAGCAGACAGGCAGACGTGGCACTGGAGCAGTAGCACTCCTAATCCTTTCCAAACAGTTCTGCCAGCTGGTGACCAAATATTCAAATACATGAGCCTGTCGGGGCCAGCCTCATGCAAACTACAATGACCTTGAACTTATGATCTTCCCGCCTTCACTTCATGAGTGCTGGGCTTCTGGGCATGCACCACGCTGCGTGGTGTATGTCATGTTGGGCACTGACCCGGGGCTTTGTGCATGTAATTCAGGCATTCTCACACCTGAGCTGCAACCCCACCCACTCGCCGCCTTCTGAGTTAAAAATCTCAGGAAGAACTTGAGCATTATTCCAGTTCAGCTTCTTACCACTCACTGTAAGAATCCTTCCAGTAGCAGCCTTGGAGCATGTGTGGCTGGCTTGCCTTTGACCAAAGCAGAAGGCTCAGCAGATGCTGCTGTCCTGTGGCAAGACCTGTTCTGTGAGACTGTTCCCTTGAATTTACTAGAAGAAACATTCTTACAGTCAGTTGATATCCAACCCCCTCAAACCTCCCCCACCATACACTGACAAACGCAAGTTCCTTTTACATACGGATTCTTGGAATCTGTGGTCGTGTCCTTTAGGCTTCTATCACACCGGTTTAATATCCATATTCCTTTAACTGTTTAATTTACTAAACAGTCTTATCTTCCTCCCAATTTCTATGGTCCTGTGTAATCAGCCTTCAAAAACTATTGAAGGGACCAGGAAAATGGCTCAGGAGGTAAGAGAGCTTCTTGCTGCACAAGATTGAGGACCTGAGTTCAAATTCCCAGTCATTCGTGGAAAAAGCCAGGCAGGCATGGGCACACATACCTGTAACCCCAGCACTGGGTTGGGAGAATGGAGACAAGTAGAGCTTGAGCGCTTGCTGGCCAGTCAGTCTTGCCTAAATAGTGGGGTTCGGTTTTAGTGAACAACCCTGTCTCAAGATAACAAAGGAGAAACCAACAGAGGAAAACACCATACATCTTACCGCATCTTCACACCTTCATGATGGTGCATGCCTTTGATCGCGGTATTTGGGAGGCAGAGGTAAGTTTGATGCCTCTTTTGATTTTTTTTTTTTCAAGCTGCGATTCAAAGACTAGACAACAGCAGGTGGAAGATTAGGTTTGGCCTGTGGGACATCATTTTCTGACCCTCGCTCAAGAGGTGGTCCTGTGGAATGGGTGCACCGTCCTTGAACTGTGACAGCAACAGCTTGTGCTGTGCTCTGCCAGCCATGCGTCACCATGCTCACTGCTCATGAAGAGGCTGGCATCTGCACAAGGACTTTAATATGGCTCCGAAATGGAATGTTCTCCAGAGTCTCTTTTGGAAGGTTCTGGAAACTTTATTAGGTGGGCCCTTGCTGGAGGAAGTAAGTCACTGGGGATGGGCCTTCAAAGGTCATACCTGGACTCTGGTCTCTCTCTCTCTCTCTGCTTTCTGTCTAGTAGGGGGTGGCTAACCTTCTCCATCTCATGTTCCCATTGTCATGAGGCCAAGAGACTGTGGCAAGAACCCCCGAAGCCCTAAGCCCAAATTAATGCTTCCTCTCTGAAACTACTGTGTCAGGTATTTTGTTATAGTGATGTGAAAGTTAACAGCCTTCTCCATGGGATATCCCAGTCAAAGCCACGTGTCTCTCTCATGTGAGAATCATGGACTGTAAACACCCACATGACAGCAATCATAGCCACAGGACTCTGAAATTTTAATGTGATAAATGAAGGACATTGTTGATTTCTAATCTACCCAATTAGCTCTGGGTTTTGCTTCCCTTGCTGGTCATATTCACCACTCCTCTTAGCTTGTTGGTGGAGGTGATACGCACATCTGCCTTTCTCCAGTCCACTGACTTTCCAGAAACCTCAGTCCTAAAATAAAAGTCATTACCACTCTCCTGGTTGTTAAGAAACCAGTAGGTACTGGATGTCGAAACGGAACCATCAGTTACATTAATAAGCTTAAGCCTGCATCATCCCCTACCTCATTAGTTTTAATTTTTGAAATGAGTTTCTTATTAGATAGTTTTGAGAAACAGTTTAGAGAAGATTATGATTTAGCATGCAGAGGGAGAAATTGAGAAAGAGATGAAGCCAAGTTATTTCTAAGTGTATAAACATTTAATTAAAATGATACACGTGTGTATATGTGGACATTTACTTAAAGCATGGCTTTGCTTTCTGGAGTAAAGGGAAAGCACAGAAGGCCAACATCTGAGGTCCACTCTAGCACAACAGATTCAGTGTGTTAATCATTGTCATGGTTACAGTGAGACCCCCCCCCCCATTGTCTCAGACATTTGAATACTTGGTGAGTTCGAGGCCAGCCTGGTCTACAGAGCGAGATCCAGGACAGGCCCCAAAACTACACAGAGAAGCCCTGTCTCAAAAAACCAAAAAAAAAAAAAAAAAGTGAGCTGAAAAAAAAGTGAGCAGTATGCATTCATTCATTCATTCATTCATTCATTCTCTCTGCTCTTGACTGGATGTGACTAGCTACTCAGAGTTCTGGCCTTGACTGCCTTACAATGATGGACTGGAACCTCGAACTCCAAGCCAAATGTCTCATTTCTTCCTTACACGTATCCTTCAAGGGGGGTTCCTATCATCTTCACGTGCACGTGTGGCTATTGATGTTCCAAAGATTTGCCGAACATGCCGTCACTGGTGGAGCCGAGTGGTCCAAGCTTGGGTCTCTGGCTTTTAATCACCCTTGTTCCTGTGTTTTCCACAGCCAAAGAGAAGCAGACACAGCTTCAGTATTGAGATACTAGGATGTAACTATGTAGAAATAAATATAAGATGGTGAGGTATTTGCTGGAATGACACATTTCTGGAGCAGATAGCCCAGAAATTATGTAAATCGAAACTATTGACCTCAGTTGGAAGTCAATACCATCTTCCTTTGCCATTCTTTGGTAAAGGAGGAAGCGTAGATACAATTTTAGATTACCTTGCAGCTATTTTAAATCTCGAGGGAAACTTTGTTTTTGGAAAGTGTCTGTAGGCTGTGTCTTGCAAAAAGGTACTTCGGTATGTAATTACATGAATATTCAGAAACAAAGATGCGGTGGAGCCTGGATAAGAAGCTATGATCACCTAAAGATATCCATTAAGTTAAGGCTTTAAAAATATATGATTTTGAGCCAGGAAAAATGGTTCAGCAGCTAACGGCACTTGCATTTGACAACTGAGTTCGAATCCCAGGACTCACATAGTGGAAAGAGAGAGTCAGTTCACACTCACTCAAACACACACCATACACATCTGCGATGATAATAATATAATAATAATAGTAAAAATACATGACTTAAAGTGAGAAAAAAGCCCTTTGCAATTCACACAGCAGCTGGATGTGGTCGCACACACTTTTAATCCCAGCGTTCAGGAGGCAGAGGCAGGTGGATCTCTGTAGTTCGAGGCCAGCCTGGTCTACAGAGTGAAACCTTGTCTAAAAAACAAAACCAAACCCAAACAATTCACTAAGTATAGTATAGTCCCACACAGCTATAATCCTTAAAAGCATCTTGTAACAGAGAAATGAGGGCTAGGAATGTAGCATGCATAGCATGCACAAAGCCCTGGGTTCAGTCCCCAGCAGCACATAAAAGCAGGGACAGTGGTACACACCTTAGAACTCAGGAGGAGGTAGAAAGATCAGGAGTTCAACATCCTTTTCAGCTACATGGTGAGCACTACTTGAGATCTTATCTCAAAATTAAATAAATAAATACGTAAATAAACCATCAACCCTATTTTCAGCGTTTTTGAAGCTCTGTTTTACAAGCAGTAGCTGGGGATCCCGAGCACCTTGGCTGAGCGGCTGGTGTAGGGCTTTCTGGGGTATGGACTCTGGAAGATGGTAATAGCAGCCCTTTGCCTTACCCTTCCTCCCTGCAATGCTGGGGATGAAGCCCAGCCCCATACTCATTCTGGGCAACCTTCTAACATTGAGCCACCTCCTCAGCCCATCACGACGACGTCACTCTTTTTAACTCCCTCAATTCTTGCTCCCCTCCACTCCCACCCCAGCTTTTATAAGCTTTGACCATGGCGGTTGCTTAGATAAGGTTGACTTCTGGTTTATAGTTCCAAAGATTCATATTTAATTGTGTGCACCATGTCTGAAAGCAGGGCAAATGTATTGTCCTTTGGATAGTTTTGGTTTATTAACATTGAATAGTGAATAGATACGGAGTAATACCCGGAGTCGGACGGCCCAGCTTCAGAAGTGGAGCGGCATGGGTAGCAGTCTCCTTCGGCCCACTCCATCCCAAGCCTCCCTTACAGGGAGGCAGCACCACACAGGACAGTTCCAGCGACTTCCTGCTGTTTGCTATTCTTTCCGAGTCATAATTTCCATACACAGATTTCACTTTCTTTTCTTCCCTCTCTCCCTCCCTTCCTCCTTCTCCTTCCTCCCTCGCTCCCTCTCTCCTTCCCTCTCTCCCTCCCTCTCCTTCCTTCCTTTCTTCCCTCCCTCCCTCCCTCCTCTCCCTGCTTCCTTCTGCCCTGTTTTTTTCCTCTATTCCTTTACCTGGCTGTCCTGGAACTCAGTAGATAGTCCCAAATTTGCTGGGATTCTATTGTTGTTGCCTCTCCAATGCTGGAATTCTAGGCATGTGCTATCTTGTCCAACTTAAATTTCATTTCTTTTATTTATTTATTTTGAGACAGGTTCTCACTAGGTTGTCCTGGCTATGTATACCAGGCTGACCTGGAACTCCCAGTTACCCACCTGCCTCTCAAGTGCTGGGATTAAAGGTGTGTGCCACCATGCTCAGCCCCTTCTTTTTTGTTTTTGAAATTTCACTCTTTAAACCATTACAAGGCTTAGAAGTTTTTGTGTATTCCTAAGGCTGTGCCACCAGCATCCACCATCACTCGACTATGGAACACTTACAATTTCCAAAATAAACCCCGTGACCACTGCTAGTCACTCCCCAGCCTCAAGCAAACTCAAGTCTGCTTTCTAGCTTTTTGGATTTGCTAATTCAGGAAATTACAGAACAGTAGAATCATAGGATAAATATGTGGCTTTTTGTGTTTGGCTTCTGGCATAGTTAGCTTAAATTATCAACCTGACATGTCTAGGAAGAGGGCATCTCCACTGAGGAATTACCTCCATCAGACTGGCCAGTGAGGCATTTTCTAGATGGATGATGGCTGTGGGAAGGCCAGCACACTGTGGGTGGTACCATCCCTAGGCAGGTGAGTGTGTAAGAAGGTAGTTGAGTAAGCCCCCGGAAGCAAATTAGTTGGCAGCGTTCCTCTGTGTTTTCTGTTTTAAGCTCTTGCCTTGAGTGCTTGCCTTGGCTTCAGTCGATGATGGACAATAACTTGTAAGCCAAATTAACCTCTTCCTCCCTGAGTTGTTTTTGGCCAGTAGCAGCAAAGAACCAAACTTATGTGGCAGGTTCCACGTTGCAGCATAAACCCCTTCTCCATTTCTCTTTGTGGTTGGGTGGAACTTTATTGTATCGACACTGTATTTACCAAATGATGGGCTCTTGGGTTCTTTCTGCTCTGGTGATGAACACTGGCACTCCATCCATCTATACATCATTCTTTTTGCTTTTGTTTGCATTTTCTTTTTTTTTTTTTTTTTTTGGTTTTTGAGACAGGGTTTGTCTGTGTAGCTTTGCGCCTTTCATGGATCTCGCTCTGTAGACCAGGCTGGCCTTGAACTCACCAAGAGCCGCCTGCCTCTGCCTCCCAAGTGATGGGATTAAAGACATGCCACCCGGCTGGGTTTCTTTGGTTTTTCAAGACAGGGTTTCTTCGTATAGTCCTGGCTGTCCTGAACTCCCTTTGTAGACCAGGCTGGCCTTGAACTCACAGAGATCCACCTGCCTCTGCTGGGATTAAAGGTGTGTTCCACTACTGTCCAACGGTTGGTTTTCTTTGTTTGTTTGTTTTGAGACAAGGTCTCTCTCTATTCCTGGCTATCCTGACAACATTTGTTTTTAATTCTTTTAGAGATATTCCCAGGGGTGGAATTGCAGGGTCATGTGAAATTCCTATGCTCAATTTGCTGAAGAACGGCCAAACTGTTTTCCACTGTACGGTTCCCTCTGGCAGTGCGTGAGGATCCCAGTTTGCCAGCACGCCTCAGTTTCTGTTTTATTCTAACCACCCTGGAGGGTGTAAAGTGGTTTGGATTCACATTTCCCTAATGGCTTAAAATGTTGAATATCTTTTCATGTGCCTATTGGCAATTTATATATCGTCTTTGAAGAAATTTCTATTCTAATTCACTGTCCAGCTTTTAATTAGGCTACAGTTTTTAAAAAATTAAGTTGAAAGTATTTGCGTGTGTGTGTGTGTGTGTGTGTGTGTGTGTGTGTGTGTGTGTGTGTTGGATATTAGATTTTCTTTTTTGTTTATTGGTTGAGACAGAATTTCTCTTTGTAGCTTTGTGCCTTTCCTGGATCTCGCTCTGTAGACCAGGCTGGCCTCGAACTCACAAAGATCTGCCTGGCTCTGCCTCCTAAGTGCTGGGATTAAAGGCGTGCACCACCACCGCCCGGCTGAAGATTTATTTTTTATTTGTGTGCATGTGGGTATGTCTTTGTGTAGGTATGCATACACGAGAGCCTATGCCTGAGAAGGTCTGAAGAAGGCATCAGATCCCCTGGAACTGGAGTTACAGATTGTTGCTGCCCAATTCGGGTCCTGGGACCTGAACTCAGGTCCTCTGGAAGAGCAGTGCAGGGTCTTAACCACTAAGCCATCTCTCCAGCCTCTGGGTGTTAGATTCTGATCACACATTTGATCTTCTATTGCTTTCTCCCACTTTTTTGTTTGTTTGTTTGTTTGTTATCTCATGTCTTATGTGTTGGCCTTTGCAGCACAAAGGTAGCAAATTGGTGAAGCCCATCTGTTTTTTCTTTGGACCCTGTATTTTCTGTTTAACATTTTAGAAACCGTTCTGAAATCCAAGTCACAAAGATTTATCCCTGTGTTCTCCTCCAACAGGTTTTGTGGTTTCAGATATTACACACAGGTCTTTGTGATCACTTTGAATTTTTAAGATTGAATTAAATTTATAATGTGTTTTATTTTATGTGCGTAGGTATTTTGCCTGCTCTGTTATGTTATGTCTGTGCACCACGTGCACACCTGGTGCCTACAAGGCTAGAAGAGGACGTCAGATCTCCTGGAACTGGAGTCACAGTTAGTTGTGAGTCACCATGAGGGTGCAGGGCATCAAACCTGAGTCCTCCAGAAGAGCAGCCAGAGCTCTTAACCAGCTCTGGGTTCGCTTTGAGTGATTTAGTTTTATTTGTATGGTAGGAGTAGTGGTCAGGAATCTATTCTTTTGAGGTGGGTATCCTTTTGTCCCAGCACCATCTGGAAATCTCAAAATATTCTCTTCTCCCATTGTGTTGTCTGAAAGCTTGCTCTTTTTCACTCAGTGTTATTATTATTATTATTACTGATTTACATGTGTGTGAATGTGTGTATGTGTACAAGTTTACATATGTGTAGAGGCAAAAGGTTGACCACAGGTGTCTTGGTCAACCTCTCTCTACCTTGGTTTTTGAGACACGGTCTCTTGTTGGATTTAGAGCTTGCTGATTTGTTAGAGTGGTCCTGCCCCCACGGGGCCACATATCAGACGTCCTGCCTGTCAGGTAATCCCATTGCAGTTCATAACAGTAGCAAAGTTACAGTTAGGAAGTAGCAGCAAAATAGTGTTATGGTCGGGGGTCACCACAACGTGAGGAACTGTATGAAAGGGTCTCAGTGTTAGGAGGGTTGAGAACCGCTGGATTAAACGAATGAGCCAGTCAGTTCAGCCAGTTCTTTGGATCTTCTGCCCTCACCCTTGCTGGGATTGACAGAGGCTCGCTGCTCTGCCTGCCTGGTTTTCTTCACATGGGTTCTAGGAGTCTGAACTCAGGTTTTCATACTTATGCAGCTAGCGCTTTACCAACTGAGCCCGATCCCTCGCCTGTCACTCAACATTTTTTTAAATTTTTTTTTTAAATCCCCAGACTCATGATTTCTTTCTTTCTTTCTTTCTTTCTTTCTTTCTTTCTTTCTTTCTTTCTTTCTTTCTTTCTTTCTTTCTTTCTTTCTTAAGATTTACTTATTTATTATGTATACAGAAGAGGGTGCCAGATCTCATTACAGATGGTTGTGAGCCACCATGTGGGTGCTGGGAATTGAACTCAGGACCTCTGGAAGAGCAGTCAGTGCTCTTAACCTCTGAGCCATCTTTCCAACCCGTCACTCAACATTTTTATCCAGTGATTGTTGCAAGTGATCACAAATCAGTCATTTTGCTGTGGTTCTGTAATATCCTTGGTAGGAATCTGCCGTAACGTACTTCTCTGTTCTCTACGCAGTGGGTTGTTTGAGGGTTTGCTGTCATGAGCTCTGTTGTCCCGAGCACACTCCAATTTGTCTCTATAGTCTCGTGTGTGAGAGTCTAGGAATGCAATGTCTGAACATGTTTCCTATAGAGATTACAGTATTTATGCTGCTGTGGGCAATGTATGAGAATTACATTTGGGGAAACTTAGTCTTAAGGATTCTGTTTGTTTTTTGCGTCTGCAGAGGGAGAGAAAAGTCATTACTAAAGGACGTGGTTTTTGCATGTGAAATTTGCATTTTAGGCTTCTGGTATGTTGCTATTAGTAAGAATTATGTTAAACAAGCAAGAGGCAGGTTGCTGGAGAATCTAGTATGTAATTAATATCTCCTTAAATTTATAGATGTTAGCATTGAACGTGAACAGATTTTTGGCTGGTAGACACAGTGGAGGTTTTTGCTAACAGTACAGTAGCCCCCCTTATCTATAGTCTTGCTTCCTGTGGTTTCTTAACTTACCTGTAGAGCAAGGTCTGAAAATATATGAAGTCTAGAACTAAATAGTTCATAAGTTTTAAATTGCTGTCTTAGAGTGATGAAATCTCACACCCTCTCATTCTCTTCTTCTTGGGGTAATGAATTATCCCTGTGTACAGGGTATCCGTGCTGTATATGCTACTTGCCTGTTAATCACATAGTGGCTTTCTGGGTGATCAGATTGATATCAAGTTATCGCAACCCAGTGTTCAAGTAGACCTTAAGTTTTCTCAGTAATGGTCTCAAAATGGAAGAAATAATGGTGCTGGCAATTTCGGTATGCCAAAGATTCGCCATAAAGTATTTCCTTTAAGCCAAAAGGTAGAAGAAGTTAGACCAGTGTGTTGGGAAGGAGGGTGCAAGAGCAAGAAGTCACAGGACTGAGGCCAGCCTGGACTGCATAACAAGGTCCTGCTACCAAAGCACCTACAGACGTGCACCTACAGAAAGGAACAAATACACAGGACTGGGCACTCACTGTCCTTCCAGGCATCCACTGGGGCTTCAGATAAGGGAGGCTAGGAGAGATGAACCTATGTGTTAATTAAATCAACATCATGTCAGTCCACCTTCGGTCCTCTATAGGGCCCAAGGCAAATATAATACAGCACAGCAGAACAGCATCCCTGTACAGAGGGCTGAGGACATTCCTTCCTTTGTACCCACATTTTGCACTTGGTAGTGATGCTAAGTGATGAGTAGTGATGAGTAGCTCTGCTGTGTCTCATGATCTCATTCTGTTAGCATTGGGAAGGTGTGGCAGGTAATGGGTTGGATATGGAGTGCTCAGGACCTGGGAGGTGATGGAGATGCTCTCTGGAGTAGAGTAAATCTATCGATGCTGATGAGAGAGCGTCTTACTGGAAAGCCAAGGTCAGGCCAAGGTCAACAAGGATGACAAAGAAAGGTTCCTAGAAGGCAGGTGGGTGGGGCCCCTTCCTTCTAGGTCTCTTTGCCTATCTTGATTCACTCCATCTTACTGTAATGTTCCTAATGATGAGACCTGTGGGGTGAGACTTTCCAACCCCATTCCTCCAGCCTGGGCCAGCACAGCGTCTTTTACAATACAAGTCAAAAGTTCCTTTGCGTGACATTACAGTCTTCCTGAGCAGGCTCTGGCTGGCCTCAGACTCCTGCCTTTCCCGGTGTTTGGTGCTCCTGCCAAGTCAAACTAATTACAGTTTCCCCAAATGCACTACACAGTTAACTTTTAATATCTCTTTATTTTATTGTTTGCTTCTCTCAAAAAACAATCAGAGCTAATGAAATGTCGGCTATTGCAGTCACACGGCCGCTTATGTAATGGCTCCACGGCGTCCTTAATAAATGAGATCTAAAATGTTCTGTCTTCTTGAACCCAGAGACTCCTTCTGACTCAGTCCGTCTGAGGCGCTAGTGTGTTTTCTGAAGATCATGCTGTACTTTCTTTTTCTTCTGGAAGGATTTGGTCAAGAGTGATAAAGTTAGACACGATAAATATTTGGTAGTCATGTCTTTCAGAATGGAAGTGTTGACTTTTAAAACAAAAACAAACAATAGCAACAACAACAAAACTGTTTGCCTGGCAAATGAACTTGAAGAGATGGTGTTTGTTACATGCTGGGAAATGCACTGATGGTGTTCATTCTTTTGTTTTTTTTCAAGACAGGGTTTCTCTGTGTAGCCCTGACTGTCCTGGATCTCACTCTGTAGACCAGGCTGGCCTCGAACTCACAGAGATCTGCCTGCCTCTTCCTCCAGAATGCTTGGACTAAAAGAGTACACTACCACATCCAGCTGTCGGTATTCATTCTTTATTGCTGGTATGGTGTGTGTGTGTGTGTGTGTGTGTGTGTGTGTGTGTGTGTGTGTGTGTGTGTAAGAAGGGCAGAGATCGAAATCTAGGGTCTTTCTGGATCTCTCTTCACCTGTTTTATTTACTTTGTGTGTATGTAGTGTTTTGCCTGCATGTATTTCTGTATGCCTGGTGCCCGTGTAAGAAGAGGTAGTCTGATCTTCTAGAACTGGAGCTACACATGGTTGTGAGCTGCCATGTAGGTGCTGGGAACTGAACCTGGGCTCTCTTCAAGACCATCAAGTGCTCTTAGAACCAGAGGCATCTTTCCAGCCCTCCATCTTATTTTTTTCTGAGACACCCTGTCAAGAGTTATTGGGTTATCAGAAGAGGATGAAAGACTGGGACAGGATACTCTTGTCTCACTGAGTAACCACCTCCCCACATTATGCTGCAGCAGGAGGAGCCTAATCAGGTTCCCAGCAGATCAGCAGATTTCAGGCACCATGCTCAGGAACTTTCCAGCTTCCAGAAGTAGGAACCAAATCAACTTCCAGCCTTTATAAATTTCTCAGGTTTGATATTTTATTATAGAAAAAGATGACTCAGCATGTGATTCCATTTTATGAAGTTTTGCATAATTTTGCCTTCTGTAAGATTAGATAAAGATTCTGTACCTAAGTATACAGACACACACACACAGAGACAGACATGTATATGTATATATATATGTGTGTGTGTATATACATATACCTATGTATATATGTACATATAGATATGCCTATACATAAACCTAGGGGAAACAACGGAGTTCTGGATAGCTGGGCCTAGAGGCCTCTTGCGTCTTGCTGTCCTGATTCCCAGACATAAGGATGCTGAAGTGTCGTGTCTGAGAAATTCAGTTTGTCCTGTACTAGTCCTGGGTTCAACTTGGCACCTGTGTTATCAGCACTCGAGAACAACTTACAGCGAGAGTCTGTACCCTAGAAAGGAAACTGTCGCAGCATCCTGGCCCTTCCTTGTCCTTAGACGCAGGCAGTGGCGAAACATTTCACCTGCATGTGACTCCTTGCTTGCCAACCTTCCTGGGTCTCCTGACGCCCACTATGAGATAAATGTGTGGTATGGAAAGCTCTGGGTGAATCTCTCCGCCATTCTGCCTTGGTGCTGAAGGGGAAATCCAGGGCCTTGCATGTGCTGGGCAAGCACTATGCCACTGAGTAACTTTCCCAGCTCTGTGAACTTTTGGATTCCCTCTGCTGTGGATTTGTATAGCTTTGAACCCCTCTGCCCCACCCCCACAATGCCAGGGATGGAACCGAGAGTTTCAGGTACATGTGCTTTGCCACTAACAATGCCCACTGCCCTGCGTTTGCACACTTCTTAAAGCTATTTTTTAATCAGGGTTCTTTTTGTGTTTCTGTGCATGTTTATGTGTGCAAGAGAGTGTGTGCACACGCGCTTGTGTTTGTGCTTCTGCAGAGGCCCCGAAGCCTTTTTTTTTTTTTAAACAATTTATTTTATGTTATTGATGGTTTGCCTGCAAGTGCATCTGTGTGAGGGTGTCAGAGCCCTGGAACTGGAGGTACAGACAGCTGTGAGCTGCCATGTGGTTGCTGGGACTTGAACCCGGGTCCTCTGGAAGAGCAACCAGTGCTCTTAACCGCTGAGCCGTCTCTCCAGCCCCGAAGCCTTGTTTTTAAAAGATTTATTTTTATTTCATGTGTATGACTATTTGTGTGTATGCGCCTCACCTGTGCGGTGCCCACAGAGGCCAGAAGAAGGAGTCAGATCCCCCTGGAATTGGAGTTAAGGGGTGGGGTGAGGGTGTTGCAAGTCACCATGCTGGTGCTGGGAACCAAATCCAGGTCTTCTGAAAGAGCAGCAAACGCCGAGCCATCTCTCCAGCTGCAGCCGTATTTCTGAGACAAGCTGTCTCACTGGGACCTGGAGCTCACTACTTAGGCCAGGCCGGCTGGCTAGCACGCGCCTTGGGTCCGCTTGTGTCCACTTCCCCAGCCCTGGGGTTCTCAGCACGTGCCACCATGCTCGGCTTTTTATGGGGGCCAAATTCCGCTTGCAAGGCAACCACTTTCTCATTTAAGCCATCTCCTCCACCCCGAGTGATAACACCTTTGCAGTTAAAAACACTGACATGGTCTTCCTCAGACAGGAGAGCTCTGACTGCTCAAAGTCGGTGACCCGAGGCAGCCTATGGGAAGTGTGTGACTTGAGTCTTCTCCCCAGTGGAGGATTTGGGTCTCCTGACTCCCAGCTACAGTTGTTATTATCAGCCCTACTGTTATCAGATGATGACTAGGCGGTAGGTTAAGATCACCTACATAAATCCTCAGTGCCTGTTTTCACCAACAATGCTCTGCCTGTCACGGGAGAAGACATTTTTATATCAAAGCAGAATATTCTAAGTCTGCTGAGTAAGTGGTGACCTAAAAATTGTGATGCAGGGAAAATCGAATTTCACTGTTTTATGCAAAAAGTTCCTCTCACAGGAGAATTGCAGTTTTTATTCTTTGGGTAGGTAAGCAGATTTTTTTTTTTTTCATAGTCAAAGAAGCCATGTTGCCAAAAGGAAAAGAGGCAAGAAAAGAAAAAGAAAAAAAAAAAGCGGCAACCGAGGAAGGAGCGACCTTAGGAGTCTCTGCTTGATAAAGTCCTGATGGGGGATGGGGAAGTGGGCCCTGGACGGATGCTGCAGGGGCCTCCGCTGGTGTCAGAGGTTTCCCAGCCTGTGAAAACTGTGTGCTGCTTAGGTTTGGTCGGGCATTACAAAGTAACCAGCTACTTGTTAAGCAAGGTAGCCAAGGAGAGGCATTGGGGCTGGGGATGTACCTACCTCAGCTGGTAGAAAGTCTGCCTTTGAGCACAAAGCCTGGGCTTCATCCGCAGCGCTGCACACATTGGGCATGCTGTTTGCCCTAGTTTGCTGCTTGCTTTCGGGATAGGGGGCAGGGGCACGTGATTCTCCTCTCTCTCTCTGTCTCTCTCTGTCTCTGTCTCTCTCTCTCCCTCTCTCTCTCAACATAGGATTTCTCTGTGTGGCTCTGGCAGTCCTAGAACTCCCTCTATAGACCAGGCTGGCTTTGAACTCACAGAGATCTGCCTGCCTCTGCCTCCCGAGTGTTGGGATCAAAGGTGTGTGCCACTGCTGCTCAGCCTAGTTGGCTTTCTATTGCCGTGATAAAGAGCATGACCAAAATCAACCTGGGGAGGAAAGGGTTTATTTTGCTTTACAGTTTATAGTTCATCTTGAAGGGAAGTCAGGGCAGGAACTTAAGGTAGGAGGAACCTGGAGGCAGGAACTGGAGCAGGGGTCATGGAGAAGTTCTGCTTACTGACTTGTCTGTCATAGCTTGTTCAGCAATTTTTTCTCCTTTTTTTTTTTTTTTTTTTTTTTTTTTTTAAGACAGGGTTTCTCTGTGTAACAGCTCTGGCTGTCCTGGAATTCTCTTTGTAGACCAGGCTGGCCTCAAACTCACAGAGATCTGCCTGTCTCTGCCTCCGGAGTGCGGGAATCAAAGGCATGTGCCACCACTGCCCCGGCCCATCCTGCTTTCTTATACAACTCAGGACAACTTGCCCAGGAGTGGCACTGCCCATAGGTGGTCCCTTGCACATCAAACATTGACCAGGAAAATGTCCCACAGATAAGCCTACACAGACCAATTTGATGGAGACATTTTCTCAACCACAGATGACCCATCTTTTCCCAGATGACCCTGGCTTGTGTCAAGTTGAAAAACCCAAACCAAAAACTAACCAACATGTTGATATATGCCCATAACCTCAGTACTGACGAGGGGAGGTGAAGACAGGAGGATCTGGAGTTCAAGGCCATCCTTGGCTGTTAATGAGTTTGAGGCCAGCCTAGGATACACGAGAGTCTGTCTTTAAGAAAAAACCAAATGCAGAGAATACCAGCTTTGTGGTCTGAGTTAGCACTGGACTGGAATTGATAGTAAGAAACGACAAGTCTCCACTGTAAAAGGATTCGGGGACCGGAGGGGGAGCAATGAGATGATAGCAAGAAAGTTGTGGGCTGGAGAGATGGCTCAGTGGTTAAAAGCACTGACTGCTCTGCCAGAGGACCCAGGTTCATTTCCCAGCACCCACATGGCAACTTACAACTGCCTGTAACTCCAGTTTCAGGGGATCTGGTACCTTCACACAGATATACATGCAGGCAAAACACCAAAGCACATGAAATGAATAAAATTAAAAAAAAAAAAGTTGGATGAGACAGATGTTGATGGGAAAACAGGTTCCTGGAGTGGAAGCTCGTCACTTCCATCTCACGGGCACAGGATCTAGGGTGGATGGAGCACAGGCATGGAGCATTTCCTACCAGCATAGCTCTTGCTCTGCAGCCATCATCTCAAGCTGCTGCGGCAGATGCACAGCTCCTCCGGTCTTCACCTTAAGTGATGCTGCTACCTCTGTGCCGTAGACATGAGTGTGCCAGCTAGTCGTTCTTACCTGCTTGGCATGCTTTGTACTTTAGGTCTTAAATAGCGTATCTGGAAAATCCTAAGGAAGAAAGGATGCTGTCCTCTCCTCCGACTGAATTAAACCCTCTATCATCAGCTCATTAAAACAAATAAAACCTTTTGTTCCAGAACCTTCCACACCTGGCAGTTCAACAGGCAGAGATGGAAACCCCCCCTTGCTTCCAGTTCCATGCTCCTGCCTCTAGGCTGTTTGGTCCTCTAGAGGTGACCAAAATAGCAATGTATTTTCAGTTCAGAGCTAAAAGAAGGGGAACATTTCATGCAGGGGAATGTGTTTTCTCAGTCATGATTAGTGAGTCTTTTTATGACGTGCTTTGTATTACATATGATCTGAAGACCTTCAATGGAAGGTTCTCAGTCATGGCTGAGTCTCCCACCTGTCATCAGGACCAAATAGATCCATAAGCAAAAGTACTCACTACATATGGCCAAATTCTCAAGGGTTCATAGAAACTAGCCACTGCAGGCTTCAGTTTTACTTTTACATCCATCATCCATCCATCCATCCATCACCTTTTTATCATGTCTCTCTCTGTGTGTGTCTATGTGTCTGTGTGGTCAGGGGACAAATATTCCAGTCTTCTACATATGTAATATATATATGCCTGGCACCTGAGGAGGCCAGAAGAGGGCTTTGGATCCCTTGGAACTGGAATTACAGGAAATTATGAGCTGCTACATGGTTGCTGGGAATCGAACTCTGGTCCTCTGTAAGAGCAGCCAGTGCTTTTAACTGCTTAGACATCCCTCCACTCACACTCATGTCTTTATTTACCTCATCTTAGAAGCACTTAGTGTCTTGGCACTCAGACTTATTTTCCAGCATTTTCTCTGATCAGATCAATAGCCTTTTCCTTATACTTCCATAGGCAGCAGAAGGGGAAGCAGATGCTTGATGTGGTGCCTAATTCATTTTGAAGCCACTAAGGCCTGCACCAGCCATGAATAATGCACCAGCCATGGTGTTAATGGGCATATACTGGATGCCAATCTCTTCTGGGGACTCGGGATGGTTCTCCTGGCCCATGAGGGAAGCTGAGACTCAAGGAGACCTCTGTACATCACTGCTTGCCTTCTTCCTATCCAGGCACACCAGGAGAAGGGAGCTTTCTTCTTGAGGGTTCCAGGGAGAACAGGACAGGTAGAGCAAGGCCTGCCAGCTTTCTCAACGCCATGCTGCTGGTTTCTTCCCCCTTACAGCCCATATGTAGGATGATGCCTTTACCCCAATGCCAAAGACCCTGGAAGATAGGATGGTAGCTTTTCTTTCTTTTTTTGATTTTTTTTTTTCCAGATAGGGGTTCTCCGTGTCCTAGATCTTGCTCTGTAGACCAGGCTGGCCTCCAACTCACAGAGATCCTCCTGCCTCTGCCTCCCGAGTGCTGGGATTAAAGGCATGTGCCACCGCCACCCAGCCTAGGTAGCTTTTCTTTTTAAGACAGAGTCTTAACTATGTAGCCTTGGCTGGCCTGGAATTCAATGCAGGTCAATGTAGATCAGTGCCTCACTTCTCACCTGCCTCTGCCTCCCAAGTGCTCAGACCAAAAGTGTGTGCCACTACTCACGGATGATGCCAATACCCTTTGTACTATGGTGTTGGGGAAAAGCCAGGTGGTACTACCAGTTGGGCACCCCTGCCCAGACTATGGGGCTATTCATAAATTGCTTCATATGAAATACATAAAGCCCCCCACCTTTTGGTGTTAGGGAAATTACCTTAATTTTGCCATGCCTTGAAATGGAGTGTCTATTCACCTCATGAATATTGATCAGGTTCTGGAAATACAGTGGTGAGTGAGCCAGCAAGTCCTTCCTTAATGGGTGTGTAGTCTGACTGGGCCAAGGCAAATTAGAAGCCTTCCAGAAATAATAACAAGAGTCCAATTCTACAAGTAGGTGATACATGAGGCCAACAGGAAATGACCTCAGGTTAAGGCTCACAGTGTGAGAGATGAGCCAAGGAACTGTGAACCCTCAGAACTCAGGCAAGGTGAGCTGGTGTAACTTGCAGGAAGTATGACTCAATCCTAACTGTCACCAGGAAGGCTTCAACCAAGTCATCTGAAGAAAGGATGTGCTAACATCCACCACCAAAGTGTAAAGGGAGCGGCGGTGAGAAAACCAAATATCATGTCCCAAGCTTGTCCCAGCAAGAACAGGTCATGCACTTTGGCATTGTTTAATTGCCAGTGTGGAGTGTTGGGGGATCAGGGAGAGAGACTGAGTTTGATTTTTTTTTTTAATTTAAAATTTAGAACATTTCTAAGTTAAATTTGTAAAGTGTGTGTGTATGTGTGTGTGTGTGTGTGTGTGTGTGTGTGTGTGTGTAGGTGTAGGTCAAAGGTCTATGCTGTTGTCTTCCTCTATTGTTTTCTACCTCTTTCTTTAAGACAGGGTTTCTCTGTAGCCCTCGCTGTCCTGGAACTCCCTCTGTAGACCAGGCTGGCCTCAAACTCAAAGAGATCTGCCTGCCTCTGCCTCCTGGGATTAAAGGCATGCGCCACCACCCAGCTGTTTTCTACCTTCTCTTTCTTTCTTTTTTAGTGATTTATTTATTTTTATCTTATGTGTGTGAGTGTTTGCTTACATGTGTACATGTACACCATGCACATACCTGGTGCCTGCAGAGGCCAGAAGAGGGCAGTGGATCTCTTGGAACTCGAGTTACATATAGAGAGATTATTAGCCACCTTGTGGGTGCTGGGAACCGAACCCAAGTCCTCTGCAAAAGCAGAAAGTGCTGAGCCATCTCTCTAGCACTCTTTATTATTTTTGTTTGTGTGTATGTGGGTATCTGCGTGAGTTTGCATGCTGGTTGGTACCCACGGAGGACAGAGGGTGTTAGATCATCTGGAATTGGAGTTACAGGTAGTTGTGAGACACCTTATATGGGTGCTGGGAATTGAACCCAGGTCCTCTGCAAGAGCAGTAAGCACTCTTAATCACTAAGCATCTCTCCAGACCCATGGGCTCTACTTTTTAAATTTCTTTTCTTTTAATTCATTGTTTGTTTTTTTTTTTTGAGACAGGGTTTCTCTTTGTAGCTCTGGCTGTCATGGAATTCACTATGTAGACCAGGCTGGCCTTGAACTCACAGAGAGCCACCTGCCTCTGCCTCCTTAGCTCCTGGAATAAAGGTGTGTGCCACCACTGCCTGGCTAAATTTTTTCCGCACATGGGGCCAGGAACCTGAGCTCAGGTCCCTGTTTTACAACCACTTTACCTATTGTTCTGTCTCTTCACACACACACACACCCATTTTTAAAATTTTCATTTGAGAAAGAATTAAGTAAGGAAGAGCTATGCTTCAATGGTGTTCCTGCAAAACTGCTAACTCTTTTGATATGTGGAAAGGAGTCCACTGATTCTGCCTGGCCGCGGGCTAGCGAGTGAGTCGGCCATCCGTGTCGTTGTCTCAGAAGGTTTCTGTGGCAGATTGACTTTAAAAGCCCCCAACATTTAATAGGAATATTGTCAGGATGGCATTGAGATTTGAGGTCGGCTTTCAGATCATTTAATATAAATTGGGTAAGGTCTTTGCTCTGATTTTACTCACAAGTATTATTATAATATACTAGTGGCAATAAAATTATCCTCTGGTATCTGAGGACCTCTGAGGATCCCAGAATGTAAGGATGCTCAAACTCCTTGTATGTTTTTTTTTTTTAACTTTCTTTTTTGTTGATTCTTTGTGTCTTTCACATCATGCATCTCCATCCCATTCATCTCCCCGTCCCTTCTTATCTACTCTCTGTCCTTACAACCTCCCCTCTCCCCAAAATAAAATAAAACAAAATTTAAGAGGAAAAAAAAGAAAAGAAAAATCAGTCTTGTCATGGAAGCTGGAGTGTGACACTGTGAGTCATGCAGTAAATCCTTCTGCCCATACATCTTTACTTGCAAGTGTTCATTGCAAAGAGTCATTAGTCCGGTTTGAGGCCTCTGGTTTCTGCTACACCATCGATGCTGGGCCCTCACTGGAACGCCTCTTGGCTGTCCTGCTGTTGCCCTGTGTCATGGAGATCCTGCAGCTTTGGGTCTGCAGGACTGGTCCCTTCACGTGCTCCAGCAGATCACAGATGGGGTGGATGTTGGGGTGGGCTAACTTATAACCCTGGTTCTGGGTCTGGGTAGTTGCAGGGTTGGTCAGTGCGCCAGCTCTCCCTTGTCCTCATCATCAGGGTGAGCTCTCCAGCACTGCCCTGGCTACTTCACCCCTTGAAGCCATGAGCAAGGGTCGGGGCCAGTTCTCCAGCTTTCACATCCTCAGGGTAGGTTCTCCGATGCCTACACCATCAGGGCCAGCTCTGCTGTGTTGCCCAGGTGTGGTGAAAGGGCCACTCTCCTGAGTGCTGCAGTTGATGAGGGGCAGGGACAGCTCTCCCAATCTTAAGACCTCAGGGCCGGCTCTTCCACCTACCTCAGGCGTTGAGGGCGGGTGTGTGGTGTGTGTATGAGGGGGTATCTCCCACCCCCCATCCCGGCACATGCTGCCACATGACAGGTGAATAATGGGCACAGCTCTCCCGTGGCCACAACTTCAGGGCTGGCTCACCCACACCTCTGCCAACAGGATTGGCTCTATTGTGCCGCCCAGGCAAGGTCCAAGGCCTCCTTGTGTGTTTTCTTACCTGCATTCATCTCTAAATGGTTATACTAATACATTTTCTTTTAAGTGTGTGTGCATGTGTGTTTGTATGCTTGAATGTATGTGCACACATTTGTATGCCCCTGGGGTTCAGGTGGATGCGGTGCATCCTCACTCTGGTCCTGCTTGCTTGAAGAGCATTCTCCCTGCTGCGTTATCTCTTTAGCCTTGACAACATTTGTTTCTTTTTTTAATTATTGTGTGCATGCCACAGCACGTGTTTGGAGGTCTGAGGCAACTTTCAGGAGTGGATTTTCTCTTCCTGCCTTGTTGAGGCAGGAACTCTCTCTTGTTGGCTTCTGAGCGTCCAGGTGGGTTTCCCGTTTCCCTCTTCCATCTTGCAGTAGGAGTGCTAAGATCATAGATGCCCCACCTCATCTGGCCGTTTACACGGATTCTGCTTCATCAGCTGAGCCATCTCCCTAGGTCCTGGTTCCCTGACACTTTTTTTATTTTTTTGGTTTTTCGAGACGGTAGCCCTGGCTGTCCTGGAACTCTCTCTGTAGACCTGGTTGGCCTCAAACTCACAACAGGTCTTGGCTGTTCTGCCTCCTGAGTGCTGGGATTAAAATCATGTGCCATCACCACCTGGTGCACTGACACATTTTTAAAAAAGAATATTTCCCACCTTTGATTGATTGGCTGAGTCTGTAGATTTGAACCCACAGATAAGGACTCTCCCTCCCAAAATTCTCTGCATCTTCAGGTATGACCTTGACCCTGGGGAGGTGACATTTGCCTGGAACACCCTTGGGACTTCACCCAGCAGACACAGGATTTAGGTTTCCTATGGAAAGGTCAACTGGATCGCGCCTGTGTCTGACCTATAAGGTTTACCTGTGTTTGAGGGAGGGTGTGTGTGTCCCCAGGCACGTCTTTGTTGGTTTACCATTCAATGGTTTGGTGGACGAGGATATAGAAAAGAGTTACTACAGGACGGAAGAGGGTTTCTGTGATTCTTTCAGGGCTGATTCCCTGTCATCCAGCCAGGACTGTGTGGCACATGTGGGCAGGTTCTGTGCTTCTCTGGGGCATCCTGGTCTCTCTCCCTTTGGGTTTCTACATCAGAGTCCTTTTGGTTTTTTGAGACAAGGTTTCTTTGTGTAGCCTTGGCTGTCCTGGAACTTGGCTCTGTAGACCAGGCTGGCCTTGAACTCACAGAGATCTACTTGGCACTGCCTCCTAGTGCTAGGATTAAAGGCGTGTGCCACCACCGCCTGTCCCAGGGTCTCTTTCATAGAAGAGCTTTGAGTAGATTTTGTTTGTAGCCCTGAGAGACACAGTGTCTGAGATTGGTCTAACCTCAATCCTACACCTATTGGTTCAACATAATCCTACATCCTACAGCTCTGCACATGCTCCTTGAAAAACCACGAGAGAGAGAGAGAGAGACAGAGACAGAGAGAGAGAGACAGAGAGACAGAGACAGAGACATAGAGAGAGAGAGGAGAATCACGTGCCCCCGCCCCTATCCCGCTTCAGATAAGGTCAATTTTCTAGTTTCATTTCTGTTGCTGTGATAAAATACCTGGACAAAAAGCAATTTATTTAGAGGAGGAAGGGTATATTTCAGTTTACACGTCCAGATTACAGCCCATGAGTGTGGAGAAGTCAGGGCAGGAACTTTGAAGAGCTGGTCAGGTCAGACTCCCAGCCAAGAGCAGACAGAAATGAACACAGCTCGCTCGCATGCCTTCAGCTCCATTTCCCTATCCTCATGCCATTCAGGACCTTACCCCAACCCTACCCCACCCTCCAGGAATGGTACTGTCTACAGTGGGTCATTCTCCCTTAGATATGCCCACAGCCAACCCATTGCAGACAGTGCCTCATGGAGTCTGTGTGCCCTGGGGGTTCAAGGTTGGGTCACGTTGGCAAACCATCACAGTCCAGGTTAGCCTGGAACCCTTGGCTGGTAATTTCCCTGCCTCTTTCTCCCTGCTGACTATCACATCTGTCTAGCCCTTTCTTTCTTAGGATCTTGGATATACAAACTTTCCCTTAAGGCGTCTCTGTTAGAATCACTCAGCTCCACCTCATTGAAGCTTGAGAGCACCTCTAGCTTTTCTGTTTCAGGAAAGATTAAGTTAACAGTGTCCGGGCTCAGTGGCACACACCTTCAAGCACTTAGGAGGCAGAGGTAGGGGGTTCTCTGTCAGGCCAGCCTGGTCTACATAGGGAGTTCCAGGCTACCCAGTTGCACTCCCTAGTTAACTGATGCCTGCGTAGACTGCCAGAAACTTCTTCTGCTTTCTTGAGTATGAAAGTTGCACTGTGGAGTGAGAAATGCATTTGAATATACATTCTATTTGTGTCGGGAAAAGAAGTTCCCATTTTCGCATGTCACAGTGCTTTCCTAAAACTCAGTTTGATCGGACGTGGTGATGCATGCCTGTAGCCTCAGCATTTGGGAAGTGGACGCAAGAGGGTCAGGAACTTAAAGGCTAACCCTGGCTAACTTGTATTGAGTGTGAGGTTAGCCTGGGCTACTTGGGACCCTGTTACAAAACAGACTTACTTCATTTGCATACAAGCAGCTCATATTTCTTCCTAATTGCTGGGCAAGGGTAGTGGTGTTTTGGTTGAGACGAATTCATTGGTTATAATTGAGTTCCCCTTTCCCCTGCTCTGGAGCCTCAGCTTGAGTGTGAAGGCCAGAGGACAACTTGTATGACTCAGTTTTCTCCTACCATGTAGGTTCGGGTCATCAGGCTTGGCAGCAAATCTCTACCTACTGAACTATTTCCTTGGCTCTCTGTCTTGTAAAGAAAAGATTTCTGAGTTGGGTCTCATGTAACAAGTCTTCCTCTGTCCCACCAGCTCCCAAATAATGACATGGAGATTTCTTTCTTTTTTTTTTTTTTTTGGTTTTTCGAGACAGGGTTTCTCTGTGTAGCTTTGGAGCCTGTCCTGGAACTCACTCTGTAGACCAGGCTGGCCTCGAACTCACAGATCCACCTGCCTCTGGCTCCTGAGTGCTGGGATTAAAGGCGTGCGCCACCACTGCCCGGCGAGATTTCTTATTAATTACGAAAGCTTGGCTTATAGCTTAGGCTTGTTTCTAACTAGCTCTTATAACTTAAATTAACCCATTTATATTAATCTATGTTATGCCATGTAACTCATGGCTGCTATCTCTCCTCTTGTACATCTTGTTTGTTCTGTGTCTCCCAGCATCTCTGCTTTCTTATTCCCAGAGTCTTCTTTGTCCCTGGAACTCCCGCCTAACCTTTTCCTGCCTAGCTATTGGCCATTCAGCTCTTTATTAAACCAATCGGAAGTTGCTTTGGCAAAGACACATCCTCACAGTGTAAACAAATATTCCACAGCAGTCTCATGCATCTCGGGGTGACCCTCAAGCTCATGATGCAGCTGAGGATAACTTTGAACTTCTGTTTTTCCTGTTTCCACCTCCCTCATGCTGGTGTCATTCGGCCACACTTGGTTGGTGATGCACTGGGGCTGGCATCCAGAGTACCGTGCAAGTTAGGCAAGCACTCTGTCCACTGGCCTGTTCTTCCTATATACCACCTACACCACAGCTCAATTTCTTACGAATTTTGAGATTTCTCTTCACATGTTATGAGTTCCACACATTGCATAATCACTCTCATCTTCGTAGCAAACCGAAGCTCATGGCCTCTGAATCCTTCAGGGTGTGCGGATGCCATCCCACCCCCTAGCCCAAAGGAGACACCATGGCTTACCTTCGACTCAGGCTAGCTGATGGTAATCCTCAAGGTCCAGCTTTTCGAGACTGGTTGCTTCATTCCTTCGCTGTGCTGCACACTTTCTTAGTATTACTCTTCACACGGGTGTGAGCAGTCTGCCATCTTCTCCAGTCATCCTTTCTTCCACGTGAACACAGGCTGCACCTCAGGCTTGGCTGTGAACTGATTATTCTCACCGGGGCCCTGTTAACACAAATCCCATCACCCCCACAGCTAAAAATAAATCATATTTAACACTTGGCAGCAAAATTCCCGGCAAATATATAATCTGATTTGATTGAGGCTTTGTGGAAAATGTTAATGGTGGAATCAGAGGCTTGTCTTGAAGATGGAAGATTGATTCCTTCCTTCGTGTGAGCAGGGTGGATGGATGGGAATCAATTCATGCCTCTTCATAATCAGAGAGGCTGGTGAAGGCTTGGGCGCTCATCTGGGCTTGGGATGTTTCCCCTCCCTTGTGACACAGTGTCTCGGAGAGTCAGCATTCTGTTTAGAGTGTGTCCGTCTGTGTTAGAGGATCCAGAGATACGCAGTGCATGCAGCCAGGGAGAACATGCCCTGTGCCTAGAAGAGCGAGCATTCGTTACCCCAGAGTACTGGGATGGATCATAGCTGATTTTTAAGTATTTCCTTTGTCATTTTTCTGTGCTTCACTAATGTTTGTTAATTGGTATCATCATTATAAAAAAAATACAAAGGTTGATTTTTCAGTTGTTTGGTGTTTTGTGACAGTATCTCATGTAGCCCAAGTTTCTTAAGTAGTCAAGAATGACTTTGAACTCCAATTGTTATCATAATATCTGGTTTATTTGGTGCTGGGGAGTAATGCAGGTCTTTGTGCATGCACTCGACCAACTGAGTAAAAAACAAGTGTTTTTTTAATTTACGTTTATTCTGTGTGTGTGTATGTGTGTGTGCTCTTGAGCATGCTCGCTCACTCTCACACACGTGCACACATGCACCAGTTCTAACATGTGAAGATCAGAGGACAATTTTCAGGAGTCAGTTATTTTCCAGGCTGGGGCTCCCAGGGATCGAACTCAGGTCCGCAGACTTGGCGGCAAGTGCCTTTACCCACTGAGCCATCTCACTGGCTTCTGTGCCTCCTTTTATCCATCTGAAGAAGAGCTGCCCTTCGGAGGCACAGCGGTAATGCTTAGAAAAGGCTTAAGAACGCAAGGAAGTTCATCAGTGGTGACTTTTTCTTTCTGGATCATTAACTCTGTCTGGTGCTCCGTGAGGCAAGCTTTGCCGTTGGAAGCTCGTTATGTATTTCTACTTTACGCTAAACTATCCTTTTAATGATATTTTTGTTTGTTTGGTTTTTGTGGGGTGTTTTGATTTGTAGTTTTAGACAGGGTCTCCTGTGGTCCACGATGGACTTGAACCCCCTCTGTAATGAAGGCTGGCCTTCAACTTCTGGGTCTCCCATCTGTACTTCCCAGGTGCTTTCCAGGCATGCGCCACCACGCCTGGCTCTCTAGAGATTTCCGTCAGTGCTCTGTGTAGTCTTACCTCAAGCTTTCCTCTATGTCCGCCTCCCAGCCTTTAATATCCCTGCAGCCTCTAACAACCCTTATTCACAACAGGGTCCTAGCTTGCCCGGTGATACTAAGGAAGATTTAGGCATCGAGCAGCGGGGCAAGGATAAGGGAGGGATACTCTTAAAATAGACCTCATGTGCTTCTGTTTAGTTACAGGGTCGTTTGTAAAACGTGAGTGTCAACCTGGGTGTGGAGCGTGCAGCCCAGCCCTCCACACAGGTGCTTCTCTGTCCCCTCAGCTACTACGCACTGGTCCCTCAGCATAGGCTCCCATAGAGTCACAGGCATTCAGGTGCATTCCCCACAGCCGTGTCCCCCAGGAAGGTGTCATCCCCCTGACAGACCCTTCCTCCTTTGACTTCAAGTTCCCACTTTCTTGCCCATGGCTGTCTGTTGATTTCAGGTGTCTTTGTTTAGGTCTCTTGCTCCCAGGCCTGGATGGGTCCTAGCATCATGGTTCACCACACCCACCCAGAGGGGTTAGTCCTCCCTGAGGTCCTTATCTGCTGCACTCAGGAAGCCAGCAGGGTGTTCCTGAAAAGGAAGGTCTCTAGTGTGTTTTCTAGATTACAAACCCATGTTTTTGTGAGCTTGCTATGTTCTAGAAACTTCATCGCAGGCTTTAAGAACATTATTTCCTGTGATCCTAAATAACAAAACAACCTCCCTCCCCCATCTTGATTTTTTTCTTTTAAAAAAATATTACAACTAGCATTTGTTGCTGTGTTCATGTGTGCAAGTGTGTTTGAGCAGGATCTCATGTAGCCCAGGCTGGCCTTCAACTCAGTATGGAGCTAAAGCTACTTTATTCTCCTGATCCTTCTGTCTCCACCTAGTTAGTGCTGAGATTGTAGGTGTGAACCACCACTTCGGGCTCTACCGGCATATATTAGTTGTCTAAAATAAGGCATTAGCCAGGCAGTGATGACGCACACCTTTAATCCCAGCACCCGGGAGGTAGAGGCAGGCGGATCTCTGAATCCAGGCCAGTCTGGTCTACAGAGCTAGTTTCAGGACAGGGAGGGCTACACAGAAGAAAAGCCCTGTCTTGTGCCTCCCTCCCCCAAAAAAGATACACAAGAAAGAAAGAAAGAAAGAAAGAAAGAAAGAAAGAAAGAAAGAGAGAGAGAGAGGGAGGGAGGGAGGGAGGGAGGGAGGGAGGGAGGGAGGAAGGGAGGAAGAAAAAGAAAATGTAATTTAAAACTAGGTTTCAACATACCTTATTTTTACTCTTGATTTCTTTCTCTATGACCTCTTTCTTTATTCTCCCCCTAGTCCAGGGTGGCTTTGAACTTTCTGTGTAGCCAAGGCTGGCCTGGAACCCCTGATCCTCCTATTTTCACCTCCCGGATGCTGAGATTGCAGGCGTGCACATGATGTGCAGTCCTGTTTTGATTTCTCCGTCGGCCCTTGTAAATGTTCGTGGGCTCTATAATACTGCTGTCAGGTGTGTGTGGGCTTCATTCAGCTGCTATTTTTGAGTGTGGTTACTTTGTGCCACAAATGTGTCTAGATACGTACACAGTAATGGTTCAGACTCACTCCTTGCCTGGTGTGTGTGTGGGGGGGGGCGTGGTGTGCACACGTGTGTGCATGGTGAGGCCAGAGGACATCAGATAGGTCTCTTCTCTCTGTCTCTCCACCTTCTTATTTTGTGACAGTCTCTTATCAAATCCACAGCTCACTGTTTCAGCTAGGCAGGTGCCTAGCAAGCTTCTAGGATCTGTCTACCTCCCATCCCATCTTCCAGCACTGGGGTTACAGTAACGGTTACCATGCTCCACTTTTACATAGGTGCTGGGGATTTGAACTCGGGTCCTCTTGAAAAATGCTCTCACCCACTGAGTCATCTTCCCAGCCTCCTATCCCTGCTACTTTTAAAGTCAGGGCCTTGCTCTGTGGCCCTGGGTGGCCTTGAACATGAGCATAGCCCACTTGGTGCTGCTTCTGGGATTACATGTGTACGACACCACTCCTGACTTGGTATTTGTGTTTTTGAAACAGGATCTCACTCTTTAACCCAGGCTGGCCTCCCGTTTGTGATCTTCCTGTCTCAGCTGGGATTACAGGCTGGGTCTCACCGAATCCCGCTTTCAATACTCCTCTTAAAAATGTTCATTAGGTCCATTTAGAAGGCCAGGTGACCAAGAAGATTTATCCCTGGCCAACAAGACAGAGTACTCCTGCTGAGGGCTTAGCTGCTATTCTTTCCAAGTACTCAAGGTGGGTTGGCGGGGAGCCTCTGGCCACAGGAATGTAATTGTATTGCAGTCCTGACAAAGGCCTGCCCTCTGTGGATGGATTTCTCCAGCCTTGCTCTGTGAAAGCATGCAAGGTTGTGATCAAGCACTCTGTTCTAATTAAACTGATGAACTGCTCTGCAAAATTCAGGTGCAGGGGCAGCACCCTGTTGGGCATCCATCTCTTAGGAAGCCTGGCCTTTTGTCTTGGTCACATGAGGTCCTGGTTGGGCTTAGATGTGCAATAGGTACTGATTGTTTTGTTTTTTTAATTAAAATCAAGGCCAAGGACAGTGTACATGGTGTACAGACTGTTAGGCTCTGAGTTGGAGTTTTCCCATTTACAGTGCTGCAGTCCTTGGAATTGGTGGTTTTCTTTTTCTTTTTTCTTTTTTCTTTTTGGCTAGAGCTGCGTGGTCAGATATGCCATTGCATGGCCAGCTCCCAGTTAGTCTTGGGGCCAAGGGCCTGTTTATCATTAGTTCACAGCACTCTGTTAAGTTGAGGGGGTCCTGAGTTTGTTTATGCTGTGTGTGATCAAAACACATCTAATATGCCTAGGGAACTTATTGGATCTGTTTTCTGAATGGCATCAATTTGTTTTTTTAAAATATTTTGTCTCATATTGTTTTATTGATAGGGAACTTTGCAGTGTTTTATATGATATTTCCTTTTTGTTCCAAGATGATGGCTGTGATTTATCCATCTATGTCTAAACATTCTTTGCCACCCTTATTTTTTTGAGACAGAGTCCCAGGCTGGCCTTGAACTCCCTATGTAGCCCAGATGACCTTGGACTTCTGATCTTTCTGTCTACTTCCTGAATGCTGGGGTGACTGCTGGGGCGCCAACAGGCCTGGTGTAGGTGGTACTGGAACTTGGTGCATGCTAGGCAAGTACTCTGTTGGCTAAGCCACATCCTCAGCCCTGTTATTTTATTTTGATATAAGGTCTTATTCTGTAACCTAGGCTGGACTTGAACTTTGGTAATCCTCCTGCCTCAGCCTGTAATGAATCTTTTTCTATCCCACCAGCCAGCTCCCAAATAATGACAGGGAGACCTCTTATTAATTATGAAAGCTCAGCCTATAGCTTAGGCTTGTCGCACTAACTCTTATAACTTAAATTAACCTGCTTTTATTAATCCATGTTTTACCATGTGGCTTTTTACTTTTCTTTCATTCTGTATATCCAACTCCCTCCATGTCTCGACATCTCCTCTGTGCCTCGATTATCTCTTCTTATTTCCCCTCTCTGCCTGGAAGTCCCGTGTATACCTCTTGCCTAGCTATTGGCCGTTCAGCTTTTTATTATACCAATCACAGCGATGTACCTTCACACAGTATACAAATGTCCCATAACATCAGCCTCCCAAGTACTTGGGCTGACCTTGAGCCCAGGATGCTTCAGCTTTAAATCCTGAGATTAGAAGGCATTGGACCCTCTGCAAGGAGTTACAGGTGGTTGTGACCTATGGGTGCTGGGAACGGAACCAGGGTCCTCTGCAAGAGCAGCAAGTGCTCTTAACTGCCGAGCCAGCTCCCATGTTCAGATTTTAAATGAATACGTAAAAGCTATCAGTTTCTGTCATGGCTCTTTTCCTGTGTAACTGATGAGCCTCCTATTGTTGATTTTTTTTTTTTTTCTAAATCAAGCACTCTGTTTAGTTAGTAAAAGCAGTCCAGGATAGGATTGAAAGCAGCTGTGTTTGCTGTGGGCATGCCTACTCCATGGCCACATGTGCAGAAACAAAAGTTTGGAAACCAAAGGATGACTTGTCATTCCCAGGCTACCAGTGACGACCACAGCCTTGGCTCCTAGGAAATGCTCGTTTTTTACATCTGTTGTAGGTCTCAGAGACCATTCTTTGAGGCAGATGTGTGAAAGACTGATCATTTGTGGAAGCTAATTTCTCGTAGAGATGAATACGTTCTCCCATTTGGACAGAGGACATGTCACATCACTCCTTTACAGTTCATTCCTTCAAAGGCAAATGAAAAGCTAGATATGTATGTATAGTATACTACATGATATTTTTGAAACACATGCTATGATGAATTTTTACTTTATATGGTAATTTTTAAGACAGGCTCTTAGTAGTTCAGACTAGTGTACAACTCTCAGTCTCCTGCCTCATCCTCCAGATGTGTGTCCTGTCCCTAGAATATTTTTATCAGCTGACTGACTGACTGACTGATGTGTGTGTGTGTGTGTGTGTGTGTGTGTGTGTGTGTGTGTGTGTAAAGGTCAGAGGACAACCTCAGGGTTGATCCTAGAATCTCTCCCTTGTGTGTGAGTTATCCAGTGATGAATAAAGAAAGAGATAATGGCAAAAAGATGAAATGAATAACCAGTGAACGAAACAACAAAGGCAGGCATGACACTTACATTTGTTATCCCGGCATCCAGGGGACTGAGGCAGGGGGGTCATGAGTTCAAGGCCAGCCTGGGTTTCGTAGCCAGATCTTGTCTCAAGAAGTAGTAGGGTGTAGGGAGATGACTCAGTCAGTAAGGTGCTTGCTGTACGAGCACAAAGACCTGAGTTAGGATTTCCAGCACCTACGTAAAAGATGAATTGTGTGTATGTGTGTGGGTATGTGCGTGTGACTGCAGATGCCCACGGAAGCCAGGAGAGGACATCAGACCCCCTGGTTCCGGAGTTAGGAGTGGTTGTCAGTCCCCTGAGGAGGATGCTGGGAACCAAATTTAGCACCTGCAACAGCAGCATGTGCCCTTAACTGCTGAGGCATCTCTCCAGCCCGAGTAGGTCTTAAGTTTGAACATAACACTTCCGAGGCAAGTGGAAAGAAAATAGAAAATCTTTCTGAAATAAGCTATGTCTGTTGGCTTCATACAGGTGCCCACAGGCTGCCCACACCTTTAAGGGGAACCCAAAGGAGGTTTTTACCCCTGGGTGAAAAACTAAACAGTGTGCCAAAAACCTCAACAATCAAGATAAACAATATTGAGGCTTCCTAGGTCGTATCGGAGGCTAGCTCCTCTGCCAGCCCTGTGAACACTCCTACTTCCGTTAGGCTGCGAAGTAACTGATTTCCTGTTTAGTCATAGTTCCTCTCCTGGGCTTGGCGAGGGCCACAGTTAACCATTGCTAAGCTCCCCACACTCAGAGCAGCATGGCTTTCTGAAGATGTCTAGATGCCAGGGCCTGCAGGCTTTTTACTCACTAAGGCCTTCCAGTCTCTGGAATGTGTTTCCCACACCTGATGATTCATCACTGTGACGCCTCACTTTCCTGTCATTCACACCGTGCACAGTGGAGCCGGGGTTGGGTTCATATCCTGGGAGACTGAGTGGAACTCACCGGCAAGGGAAAGGGGGAGGAGCCAGTGACTATGAGACCCAGTGACCTGGAAGACAGCCCTTTGTGAAATTGCACCAGGCCGATGGAAGCAGCAATTTAGCCAGCCTCTGTTCTAATCCGATCATAGCTGCTGAGACCAGAAAGCTGAGCGTTCTCTTCAATTATTCTTCTTCCTCGTCCTAAGAATGCAAAATGAGACCAGAGGAAAGTGACAGAAGTGTGTCACTAAAATAACTTATTAGACTTTGGGAGTCTTAGTCACCGCTAATGGTTGGGACTTTTGAATATTCATCAGTACACCCTGCCGTTTGGAGAGTGCTGCTGTGTGGAGAGGGGCCTGCACCAGGGTGTGTGTGTGTGTGTGTGTGTGTGTGTGTGTGTGTGCTCTGCCTTTCCACTTAATTAGTAAACAAAGCTTATTGACTAGGGAACAGAATGACTGAAGAGCAGGAGAGGGGCTTTTTGTCCCTGGAGGCTTTTGTGACTGTTGGGTAGAAAGGATTCTGCTTAGGCCGACATGGGCTGGAGCTTCCCAGAGGACCTTCCCGCCCTTTCTCATTTCAGCCCTAGATGTGTGTCTGGCTTCTCCTGGGTCAAGATCTTCTGACCTCTTGCTGTTACTTTTGACTCTCCTTCCTCATTTACTGATTTCTCTGTTTCCCTGACATGGCAGGTGACATTGGGGTCTGAGGCAGAGAACAACAATGAACTCTTCTATAGGTAGGTACTCGTCAGAATTGACTCCTATATCCTGAAACAAATGGGAAAGCTAATGCAACTCTATAATAAAAAAGAAAGGCTTCTCTTGGTGCTGGGACTTAAACTTAGGGCCTCTCACATGCTAGGCAAGTGCTGTACCCCAGCCCTCCATTGGCAGCCCCTGTAACCCACTTGACAGGGCTAGGGAAGAGCTGAGGGGCGTTCCAAGTCATAAATGTGACAGTTTACTTAAACAAGTAGCAACAATGTGTCTTTGCAAGTTGGATTATCTTCACCGTGGATTTGCCATTCTATATTGTTATTTACAGTTGAATTCCTGTACACATGCTTGAGCGTGTGTGTGTGTGGGGGCACACATGTGTACCAGTGTGGATACAGAGGCCACCTTGGGTTTCATTCTCTGGAACATCATCCACCTCCTTTAAGATAGGCTCCCTCATCGGCCTGGAGCTCACCATAAGTTAGCCTAGGCTGGCTGCAAGCCTGAGATCCATCTCCTGACTACAGGAACTGTAAGCAAGCGCTGCTCCACATGACATTTTCACTCGTGTCCCAGGGACTGGATTCAGCCCCTGATGCTGAAAGCAAGTACTTTACTGACTGAGCCATCTTCCCAGCCCATATTTTTTCCCATTTATTTTAATATTTAAAAAATATTGCATCACCGTGTTGTTGAATTTCTAAAGGTCTTATGTCAAAAACCTGGACTAGATATTAGGGTGAAAGCTGAAAGATCAGAGAAGCAAAGGAGAAGCCACAGTCACTTCTTACCTCTACGAATCCTCTGACCGAATGGGGCCGAGATCCTGTCTTCATCCGCCTTTTATTCCTGTCTCCACCTCCCTAGTGTTGGGATCAAAGATGTGCATCACCACTGTCTGGCTCTGTTTCTCTTTTAGACTGGTTCAATCTCATGTAGTCCAGGGTGGCCTTCAATTCCTGATCTTTCTGCTCTCTCCTCTCAAAAGCTGGGGCTAAAGGTGTGTGCCACCACTGCCTGGCCTCTATGGTTAACTAGTGGCTAGCTCTACCCTCTGATCTCCAGGCAACCTTTATTTGTCAGAACAGAAACAAAATATCACACAATATCACCGGCCATAGTGATACACACCTTTAATCCCAGCACTCAGGAGGCAGAGGCAGGTGAATCTCTGTTTGAGGCCAACCTGGTCTACAGAGCAAAGACAGCTAAGATTTCGCAGAGAAACCCTGTCTTAAAACAACAACAACAATAACAAAAAAAAAAGAAAGAAAAAAGAAAAGGAAAAAAATGCATTAAAGTAATATTAATCTGTATATTTGATCCTTTACATTTTGCACCTGAGGTTGGTACCTCCCTCTCTCACCTTAATCCTGGCTCTTGTCTGTTATAAAAATCCACTCACAGGCTCTCTACACAGTGGCCTTCCTCGTGGATCCACAGTGATCATGGCTCTTACTGGCTCCTGATTGCAGAACTAAAATCTAGCTCCTTTGGCTCAGTATTCGAACTCCCTTTCTTAACTCACAGGGGCACCTGCCCTCCTGCCTGGCCCTGTTTCTTCCTTTCTTCACTAACTACCTTCTGGCCCCTACACTTGAGAGGGCCCATGCTCTGTGTCTGCCTGAATTCTACCCCTGTCCCCAGAACAGCCCTGTCTAGCTCTTGCATCCCACTTACCTGCTCCTAGCTGGGCAGATTTAATCGCCTCGCTTTCCTATAGGGTGCTGTGTCTCTGCTGCATTTATACCATGGTTATTGCATTCACTATTGGACGGCGATCTATCTGTTTACCTGGGTCCTCAGATCCATTGCCAGTTCCTTGAGGAGACTGGCCAGGGCTTTTCATGTCAAATGAATAAATGACTACAGTTGGATTAGTGGAATAAAAACCAGTTAGCAATTACGAGGCCCCGAGATAGACAGTAACTGGGCAGAGGGGACCGTGCCTTGAGTTCAGATCTTGATTGCCGTCTTTGTGACCCTGTGATCATTTTCAGATTTATTTCTTTGATGTGTGTATGTGTTTCTGCGTGTGTGCATGTGTGTATATCTGTTTCTGTGCGTGTGCATGTGTATATGGGTGTGTGTGGAGGTCAGAGGTCGAGGTCATGTGTCTTTCATCAATCACTTGCTACATTAAAAAAATATTTTATTTATTTTTATTTTATGTGTATGGGTGTTTTGCCTGCATGAATGTAAGTGTGCCACATGCACACAGCTCCTACAGAGTGACCTCTAGGGGGCCTGCCTGTTTCCACCTCCGAAGCCCAAGGATACAGGGGCACACCTGGGCGCCCCGCTGGGGATCAAACTTGAGTGGCAAGCGCTTTACTAACTAACCGTCTCTCCAGCTTCTAGATGATGACCATAATGACGGTGTCAATGTGCAAATATAAACAAAACAAAGATAAGACAATGTGGTGACCTACATTATAACCTATATTATAATTATCATCCTATTAAACCGATCAACTCACAGCCAGTTTGGTTTTTACCCCTTACATCTGTTCCCATCCTGGTTTTGTTTTATTTATTTCTTTCCTGCAAAAGATGAGCATTTCAGCTGATTTCAAATTCACCATGAACTGCAAGGAGAGATCACAAGGAACTTAGATCATGCATGGGCAAGCCCTCTGAAGCAAGTCATTCAAGAGGAATACGGGTTTTTGGCAGAGAAGGCTTGGAACTGGGAAGCTGTCGCAGGGCTCGCGGTCAGCAGGTTGTTTTCATGGGAAGGGGGCAGGGTGCGGAGAGGGAATGGACCGGAAACCCAGGCCTGGAGCCCAAGCTGCTTCTTAGGCAAGGAGAAGGGCCTGGGAAACCGTCTGGCCACTTTGAAGGACTGCCTTTGGAATTGGAATGTGGGGCTTGGACCAAGAAAGGTGCTGGGTGCTACTGAAGCAGTGTCCTCCAGCGGCACCCAGCACCTTGCTTGGTAATTGTGACAAGGGTGGTGGTGTTTTGTTTTGTTTTGAAAGGAACCGGTTCCCGTCGCTCTTGGACCACACTGAGGCTTTATAAAGTGGGGGGAGAAATGAGAACTCTCTGGTTTGCTCAGCCCTGCCGAGGTGACCTGGTAACGAACTGCTCCCTTTATCCCACTGGATTTAATCCTTCTTATGAATAACAGAGAGGAGCTTTGTTGCCCGTGAGAGTGGATTTCTGCTCCTGGGAGAATTAGCTGCCGTTTTATTGGAAGGTGCCTTCTGAGGCAAGGAGCCTTTGGAGCTGTGCATAAATAGAGGCCATTGTTTAGGCGTTCGGTGTGGACAGCTTAAGTTGCTAGCAGAGTTCAGTCTGACTCCAGGTAGCTCTGGTTTGCTGCTTTGTTTTTCTTTGCCACCTCCCCGAGGCCACAGGTGGTCCCTTCCTTTAGAATGCTTCAGTTCCCGCCGCTTCAGCACTTTCCAGTCAAGCACAGTTCGCCTGCTTCTGGAGCCTTTTCTGCCAGAGAGAAGGAAAAAAATTCCTCTGTCCAAATGAATTAGACTGCCAATGAAAATGTGTGCGAGATTAGCCTGGGTGAGCCACAGAAATAGAGCTGGGAGCGGGGGTACAGCAAGGAGACAAATAGGTTTCTGATTAAGTCTTTTTTCTTTTTTTTTTAATTTGAGGGGGCAGTTACTAGGGATTAAACCCACCACCTTGCCCATGCTTGACCAGGACTCAGTACTCTACCTTTGAACCATCCCCCTAGATTTTTGCTTTTTGGCAGCACTGGGGATCAAATCCAGGGCCTTGCATGTGCTGAGCAAGCATCCTACCACTGAGCTGCAGTCCCCAGGTCTTTATTGGCTTATTTATCATATTGAGCCCGGGTCTCACAATGTAGTCCAGGCTAGCCTTAAATTTGTGTTCTCCTGCCTCAGCCTCCCAAGTTGCTAGAATTATAGGAATTCATCATCATATCTGGCTAATTATTTTATGACATTAAAATTTTTACATTATGATCACCCTGTCTCAGAAAAAACACCTTATTTTATAAGCCTGTGTGTGTGTGTGTGTGTGTGTGTGTGTGTGTGTGTGTGTGTGTGTACACGCACACCCTCCCCATGGCGCACCTGTGGAGGTCATCAGAGGACAGCTTTTCTGGGAGCGAGTTCTCTCCGTCTACCACGTGGGTCCCAGGAATCAAACTCAGGCTGTCGGGCTTGGCAGCAGGTGCCTTTAACTACTTGCCGCTTTTCATTTTTTAATTAAAGATAAGAGAGGTGGAAGAACAGCGCGGAGCACACTGGTTCATTCTTTGTGTTCAAGAATATTGTAGAACAAGCAAAGTAGTTTAGTATTGCCAAAAAAAAAAAGATGCCCCTGTGCTGTTCTGGTGTCCAGCCTCGCTCACCACACCTTCCCTGGACCTCTGTCAGGACACCATGCCACTCATTCACTCCTCCTTCGTGGACCTGTGCTTCGTGGTCCCATACATCTGGTTCATACTCTGAACTGTTACCTACTGGTAAAATGTCCTTTGTTGCCACCCAAGGTCAAAGGTACCACTAGACTGTACTTTAGTCACCAGCTTGAAGTCCCGAATTACAGGTAGTCTGTTGTGTTGTCCCGTCAGCTCTGGTCGAATTTAGAGCTGGCTTACTTAACAGAAGTTACAGACCCACGGCTGCTCACCACCAGCTTCCAACTGGAGACCACCTAGCTATCACCACCCACGTGGAGGAGGTGACCGCCAGACCATTTATGTCTGCCTGGTTCAAACGCCAGGTTGGCCCTCCAGATGACCTTAAATTCATTATAATCTTATTACAGTGATGAAGAGCATGCCCAGCCAGTACCGCTGGAACATAACTTACTATGCCCTAATTAGTGAGGAAAAGAGGCGGTTTGATCCCTGGATCCCAGATAATGGTGGGAAATAATCTGCAGAGTTGTCCTCTGACCTCCACACATGCTCCACGACATAGGCACCCACTCACATTCACACACACACACACACACACACACACACACACACACACACACCACACACCATGCACTCACATACACGCCCAATGAGAAGAAGAAGTAGAGTCACGCAGAGGTTTGCTTCGATGATGCTGATACACACACCCACCCTTTGAGGCCTTTGACTGGGTCTTATCCAGAGTCTGTCGGTCTGTTGCCTTCTGTCTGTTCACGTTGAGGCTCTGCAGTTATTTATTAAGCTGCCGTTTCAAGGAGCACAATTCTTTTTGTAAGAGAAAAGAAAAGAAGAAAAGAAAAAATGTAATAAGCACACCTTTATATTTTCTGACAGATAACATGAAAAGCACACTCTTCCCTGCCTTTACCTTGACAAGATCTCTACCCTTGCATGAGGTTTGCTTTGATTTGCATGCATTCCTCAACACGACCTTCTGGACAGCTCAGAGAATTGAAACCCAGACACTTTCCCTCCTAGGGGTGGGAGAGGAACAGTAAATAGTTATATACTTGATGAATGGCCACACAGAAAAGCTTATGCATCCCTTTTTGTTTGTTTTGGGGATTTGGAGATAGAGATTGTGTACCCCCTGGCTGACTTGGAGCTCATGGTCATACCCCTGCCTCAGGCCTCCAAGTGCTAGGATTACATATGTCAGCCAACATGCCTAGCTAATACATTTCACTCTCATTTTCTCGACAGAGTGACATTTGTTATGTTATTTATTTAATTAAAAAAACCCTTAAAGTATCTTTTGTTTATTCTTTGACAGTTTCATATATGTGCACACTGTATCTTGATCATATCAGCCCCAGGTCCTTCCCACTTCCTCCAGATGCCACCCCCAACCCACCCCCTTCCCATTTTCATGTCCTCTTTTTTCTTTTTTGGTCGCCCACTGAGTCCAATTAATGCTGCCTGCTGAAATGGTGACTTGGCCCTGCACAGCAGCAGTGAGTTCACAAGAGCAGTGGCTGTGACTTGTCCAGAACACAGCACCTCACAGAACCCTTCCTCATCTCCAGTTCTTAAATTCTTCTCACCCCTCTTCGTGATGTTCCCTGAGCCTTGGGGTCGGGGGAAGGTGAGTATTAGCAAATGTACCCACTTAGGATGGAGCCCAGCACGTCACTCATTCTCTGCACTTGGGCCAGTTAGAATGTATCTCATTTTGAAAGGGTGATCCAGCAGTGGTGGCGCACGCCTTTAATCCCAGCACTCGGGAGGCAGAGGCAGGCGGATCTCTGTGAGTTCGAGGCCAGCCTGGTCTAAAGAGCAAGCTCCAGGAAAGGCACCAAAACTACACAGAGAACCCCTGTCTCGAAAAACAAAAAAACAAAAACAACAACAAAAAAAAAAAAAAAAAAAAAAGGGAAAGGTGATCCTTATGTATCATGATGCTAAAGGGAACATGGCAAACTGGAAGTCTTTTTGTTTTCTTTTGGGACTGGGCTTGGAACCTAAGTCCTTGCACATACTAGACAAGGGTTCTACCCTCAGGATGCTCTCCAACCCTGTTGGAAACATAACATGAATTGCTAAATAATCTTATTAATAAAAAACCGGGAGCCAGATATTGGGGTGAAAACCTGAGAGATCAGAGGAATAGGAAAAGCCACAGCCAACCTCACCTCACCAACTCGTCCTTACTGTATACCCACGCCTACATGCCTGTCTGGTCTGCCATCTCATGTCCTCTCCACCCAGCTACGTCACTACCTCTTCCTGCCCAGCTCTGTCACTTCCTATCTGTCTGTACAGACCTTCAGACCTTTATGGTTAACTAGTGTTGGAATTAAAGGTGTGTATCACCATGTCTGGCTCTGTTCCCTAGTGTGGCCTTGAACTCACAGAGATCCGGATGGATCTCTGCCTCCCAAATGCTAGAGTTAAAGGCATGTGCTACCATTGCCTGACTTCTATGTTTAATATAGTGGCTGGCTTTTTCCTCTGATCCTCATATAAGCTTTATTAGGGTACACAATATTTGGGAGGATGAAATATGTCACCACATTTCCCCCTTTTTTTCTAAAATAAAAAATAAAAAAAGTATAACTAATATAAGAAAAACTATATACAATTAAGTGCAATAACTATATACATTATATACAAGCAATAAATACATCAACAATTTCTAGTCCATTTGCATTTGACAAATTAAGAGAAAATATTCCATTATCTATTCTATTGTGAATCCAAAGGAGTCTATCTAATTTACCTTATATCGTAATTTGCATAACAAAACTATCTTTTGATGTCTTTCAAACTTATACACTTTACAGCTCTTTAGTGAGTTAATTTTCTGAATTTCATAACAAGGAAAACTATAACTATCTACTCTTCAACTACCTCAGAGACCCAAGAAGGAAATAATATTATCTATTAAAACAGGAAGTGCAAATAAGCAACTTCCAAAAAATGTGAGTTATGACAGAAACAGCCAGCTGCCTGGACAGTCACCTAAGGTTTCTCTGTAATGTTGGGGCATCATCTTCAGCCTACAGGCTTAGCATATATGACAGACTCATGTGTGAAGCAGGATTTTCTTTCTTTCTTTCTTCTTTTCTTTTTTCAAGACAGGGTTTCTCTGTGTAGCTTTGTGCCTTTCCTGGATCTTGCTCTGTAGACCAGGCTGGCCTCAAACTCACAAAGATCTGCCTGCCTCTGCCTCCCAAATGCTGGGATTAAAGGCGTGCACCACCACCGCCCAGCTGAAGCAGGATTTTCTAAAGAGCCTTCCTACCTTGTCTTGGCAAGGATCAGTAGTCCTTTGTTTTGTGTCTTGCTTGTCCATTTTGGACAGCAGACTGTCAGCAGTCGATTTGAGGGCACTTTCTTGCCCAGTGGCTAACTTTTGCCACAATAAATGTAAACTCCATATGGAATTTCTTCAGTGCCCATCTTCTCTGAAGTAGATTGGTGCTGCCCAGGAGCAGACATGTCTCATAGTCATAAAAAAGAAAAAAAATCTATGTTATTAAAACATCTTAAATGCCATATTCTGTAGATCTCTGAAGGGTTTGAAGATGACCTATCTATCTAAACTATATCTCTGTTTGACCTTGAAAACATACCTAATATGACTATAAGTTCGATTGTAGTAACTAACTACTAACTTTCATTTCTTTATATTCTAATTAGTTGGTACTAATAACGTTCAAGGATTAGCAAATTTGCATTACATTGTTAAAGGAACTGTATAGGTACAATACTTTAACAAGATTAGAAATATATGTACAATATATTCTAACAAAATCAATCTCAAATTTGTATCAATATACAAAATTTGTATACAAGATACAAAAATCCAATCTGATGTAAAATATTTAAAATTAGTAGTTGCCTTCTGAAAGTAGATACAAAAATCTACCTTTTTATCTTATCATAGCTATATAAATCAATCTCAAATTTGTAGCAATATACATAATTTGTATACAACATACAAAAATCCAATCTGATGTAAAATATTTAAAACTAGTAGTTGCCTTCTAAAAGTAGATTCAATACTCTACCTTTTTATTTTATCATATCTATATCCTCTCTTTTTTCTTTTCAGAGTAGATTCAGTAATCTACACTTTATTCCTACATTTCTATATCTTTTTTTCCCAGAGTAGATTCAATAATCTACCTCTTATCTATATCTTCTTTTCTCTTTTTTTCAAACAATAACTTTAAATCTAATCTCCTTTGTTTAGCCTTTTTCCTGACTATTAACCTCACCCAAGTAGATCTCAGCTGATCTGCTGCTAAAAGCCTAAACGCCTAAAAGCCTCTAGTTCCTGGTCCTCACGCCTTATATACCTTTCTCTTCTTGCCATCACTTCCTGGGATTAAAGGTGTGTACCACTATGCCTGGCTCTGTTCCCAGTTGGCCTTGAACTCACAGAGATCCAGATGGATCTCTGCCTCTGGAATGCTCAGATTAAGGGTGTGTGCTACCACTGTCTGGCCTCTATGTCTAATCTAGCAGCTGTTCTGTTCTCTGACCCGAGATAAGTTTTATTAGGTACACAGTATATTGGGGGACACAATACATCACCACAGAAACACTTTTAGGCTGTGGGTTTTAGTCAATGGTACCGTCTTTCTAGTAGTGAGGTTAATAGGTAGCCAGTGACTACCAAGAGTTAAACAGTAGTAACAAGTAGTATACAGCTGCGCCTCTATCCCTACTGGATGGTTTCATGACTTGGAAGGAAATTGATCAGTTTCCTGATTCTTACAGAGTTTCTCTGTGTAGCTCTCTCTGGCTGTCCTGGAACTAGTTCTGTAAACCAAGCTGGCCTCGAACTCACAGAGATCCTCCTGCCTCTGCCTCCCGAGTGCTGGGATTAAAGGAGTATACCACCACACCTGGCAAAAAAGAAAAAAATAGGATTTTTTGTTTGTTTGTTTGTTTGTTTTATGGAGCAGGTAAGATGGTTCAGTGGGTAAGAGTGCCTGCCACCAAGCCTGAGGCCATCTGAGTTTGTTCCCCACGGCCCATATGGGAGAAGGAAGGAAAGAGCTGACTCCTAAAAGTTGACTTCTGACCTGTATATGTGCAAGCATTTGTATGCGCGCACGCGCACACACACACACACACACACACACACACACACACACACACACACGAATAAGGAAGGGAAAGAAAGGAAGAAAGAGAGGAAATAAAGAGAGAAAGGGAAAGGGAGGGGAGAGAGACGGAGGGAGGAAATTCAGGGCCTATCTGGCTTCCAGAGGAAGTTAAATGTCAGACTGAGCAAATTAGGCAAGGCGCATACCTACAACTAGTTATATATGGGTTTCCTGGCTGTTCTGTCTTCGCTGTGGGAGTGCTGGGATTATAGTTGTGGGACAGCACATCTGGGTTTTTTTTTCCCCCAGTCTTTAATTCCAGCATTTGGGAGGCAGAGGCAGGCAGATCTCTGAGTTCAAGGCCATCCTGGTTTACAGAGTGAATTCCAGGACAGCCAGGGCTACACAGAGAAACCCTGTCTCGAAAAACAAAACAAATAACTGACCAACCAAAAAGAAATTCAAAGTCACTGTGATCTACCTAGCAAGTTCAAGGCCAGTCTGGGCTACATACAAACAAAACAAATAGAGATAATCGTTGTTGAATGTGTCGGAGTTGGTTGTTTTATATTGGTGAGTAGCATTCCATCATCTGGATATATCACGTGCTGGTGGATACTAACAGTGTTTTCAACCAGGAACTATCGTGAGCCATGCTTTATGATTGCTTGTACATCTGTCTTCTCGTGGAAGCATTCTCTGTCCTTTTGTGTAGATATGTAGAAGTGAAATTTCTGAGTCATATGTTAAATGCGTATTCTTCTAATGAAACTGCCAGGAGGTTGGCAAGATGGCTCAGTGGTAGGTAAAGGCACTTCCCTCCAATCCTGGCAGCTTGAGCTTCCATCCTGGAGCCCACATGGTAGAAAGAGAGAACCAACTCGTTCAGTCTGTCTGCTGACCTCCCCGTGCCTCTTCCCCACAAACAAACAAGCAAATAAATGTAACTGTTAAAAATAAAATAAAGAAACTACCAGGTTGTTTCCCACAGTAGCTGTTGTTGTATTTTCTATTGTGATGGGCAACATGTGAGGCTTTGGGCCTTTTCACACCCTTGCCAGTCTGTACTTGGTGTTTCCTGTCGTTCTGATTACAGCTATTCTAATGGGTGTGTGGTGGCATCGAGTCGTGGTTTTAGTATGCATTTCCTGTGCTCTGGTAAGGCCACTTACAATTATAGAATGTGCTCTGTTTTGTTATTTTTGAAACTCTACTGATATTGCGTGAAGGTTAACTGCTGACCCAACACTACAGTTGGGCAGGGTCTGTGGTAAATGAGTTTACCCTTTACCATCAGGGTTTGAATGAGGCTCAGACCTACACTTCCTAGGATCCTCAATTCTAGCTGTCAACCTGATTGGATTAAGAAACATTGGGGGGGGGGGGATCAGTGCACACAGCTTTGTATGTCTATGGGCATGTTTCCAGACAGGACTAACTGAGAAGCACTCACCTTGAGTGTGAGTGGCACCCATGGGCTAGGGTCCTGGGCTGAATTCAGAAGGAAACTGCTGGCTGAGTGCGTCCATTCCAGTTCTTCTGTTGCCTGGTGCACCAAGCTGTGAGCAAGTGGTTCCACACTCCTGCTGCCGCCGCCGCCGCCGGGAGCTGCTCCGCCACCTTGCCCGTTCCCACCAGGGTGGTTTCGTTTCTTCACAGCGAGCCCAGAGAAATCCTCCTTTCTTTACATGGCTTGTTGTCTAATACTTGGTCAGTGACAAGCAGAATGGCTAAGACACAGAGGGACTGGCCAGTCCTCAGTTACGTTATACCCGAAATCGCTGATAAATAGACTGTTGTGTGATATTTTGATTGCATTCTGACAATAAAGCTTGCTTTAAGTCAGAGGGCAGACCTGACCAAAATTAGCCATAGGGGTTTTGGAGGACTGAGGACAGATAGGAGACAGGAAGTGGTAAGGCAGGGCTGGGAGAGGATCCCAGCCCTTTTGGAGGGAGGAACGGAAGAGACAGGAGGTCACTGGTGGTTTCTCCAACCACTTCTCTGACATGCGGGTTCTTACCCAGATATCGGACTCCCGATTTTTTATTGATAAGGAATAATTAGATAAATGCTTCAACTGACTCTTGAAGATATGAAAGTCCTGTCATTTCCCCCTGAACCAACACTCTACCAGTTTCTAAGAAGTAGTACACTTGGCCAGTTGGGTTTGTTTTTTGTCTTTTTCTGTGTTTACCACTTGGTGAGAGGTAAATGGATGAAATATAGATAGAACAGGAGGAAGGAAACCCAACCTCTCCGTGACTCAGAGCTGCGGCAGAGCTTGGGCGGGAGCCATTTGGATCATTAGACACTCCATGGTCCCAGGTGTGGGAGTTTCAATCCCGACTGCCTCTTCCCTCTGCTCTGTGTCAGCTAGAGCAGGAGTTCTGCAAATATTTTCTAGAAAGCAGGCATGAATAGTGATTATTTTAGGCACGATGGCCAAGAGACAGTGGTCGGGATACCATCATGTAGGTATATATAATGAGGAAAAGCAGAAGACCATTTTCCCTCTCTTTTTATAATGTGTATGTGTGTATCTGTGTGCCACGTGCATGCCTTGTGCCCACGGAGGGTAGCAGAGGATGTCGGATCCCTTGGAAATGGAATTACAGATGGTTGTGAGCTGGGTGCTGAGAACCAAATCCAGATCCTCTAAAACAGCCGGTGCTCTTAATGTTTTTATTGATGAAATTTAAGACATAATCACATCAGATACTATTTTCAGGAATATGGATCTATCAAGGAAAAGAATGGAATTCTTTTGAGGAGAGAGACATTTTACTAAACTCAAGCTGAGAGTCAGTGTGTCCTGTCATCATGGTAAAAATATGGCTTCCATTTTCCTGCCAAGTTCCTTCGAAGCTTGTGTCACCACCCAGAGGGATCACACAGTGTATTTTCTGCCTATGCTTCCATGGTATTGGGGAACTCTTGGCCTAGGGTAATAGACTAAGAGTCTAGACTCTGGGGTGGTTCCTTAGATTTAAATTCTAACTTTACAACTATAAATGTGCCATTGGTGATGATTTCAGTCACCTTTCTAGAAGTTTCTCTTACCTCATGGATAAGATGAGTAACAGTGATCTGAGTTAGCTGCCACACACCTGTAATCCCAGGCATTTGGGAGGCTGAGGCGGGAGGGTGTGACTTTGAACCTGGAGAACATGTACATAGTCCATGGTCAGTCTGAGCTACAAAGCAAGGTCACCAGGAGTCCTGTTTCCAGCTTCCACGTCAGGTGACTCACAACCACCTGTCAGTCCAGCTCCAGGAGATCTGACACCCTCCTCTGGTGTCTGTACACACACACACACACACACACACACACACACACACACACACACACACACACCACAGACATATATACATAAATAAAAATAATACACTAATCTTTCTTCCCTTTCATGAGGGGTGATAAGATGGCTCAGCAGATAAAAGTGTTTGCAGCCAAGCCCGATGTTCTGAGCTTTATCCTTGGAATCCACATGCAGGAAGGAGAGAGCTGGTTCCGATAAGTGTTTCTCTTAGCTCCACGTGCACACATGTCACACAAACAGAAAATCAATACATTTTGTAAAAGAGAAGTTTAAAAAGCTGAGTGATTGTGCCTCCTTCACAGGGTTTTCATAAAATTAAACACAATTTCAAATGAAGTAAGTTTCATTCTTTTTGATATATATCTGTTTCTCCTAACCATTTAAAGATGTAAAAGGACTCTTTTTTTTTTTTTTTTTTTTTTTTAATTTTTTTTTGGTTTTTCGAGACAGGGTTTCTCTGTGTAGCTTTGCGCCTTTCCTGGATCTCGCTCTGTAGACCAGGCTGGCCTCGAACTCACAAAGATCCGCCTGGCTCTGCCTCCCGAGTGCTGGGATTAAAGGCGTGCGCCACCACCGCCCGGCATAAAAGGACTCTTAAGGCACAGGCTGAAGGTGGCCTACAGACACAGTCTGTGGACACCACACAGGAGTGTACACTGCAATCATTACCACTTACTTAGAAACAACCATTACTTCCTCTGTTAATTGCAAGGCACCATATGCTCACCTCAGGAAACTTGGAAAACATAGAAAAGCACAATAAACCAAAAATTAATCACATTGTCCCCAGCATGGAGATACTTTACTGTCACATGCTGCTGCTGCTGCTGCTGCTGCTGCTGCTGCTGGTGTGTGTGTGTGTGTGTGTGTGTGTGTGTGTGTGTGTGTGTGTGTACCTGTTATCTGGACACATCATACACATTCACTGTTTGATTTTACTTTGTTTGTTTGTTTATTTTGATCAGGGTTTCTCTGTGTAGTCATGACTGTCCTGGAACTTGATCTGTAGACCAGACTGCCCTCAAATTCACAGAGATCTGCCTGCCTGAGTGCTTGGATTAAAGGCAGGCTCCACTACCTACCCACTTATTTTACTTTTATGTATGGACATGTGTGTTTATCTGTGTGTCTGTGTATGCCAACTGTGTGCAGGGACTCGAGGAGCCAGAAGAGGGTGTCCATCCCCAGGAGCTGGAGTTACAGGTGGTTCTGAGCCATCCAATGTGGATGTTGGAAACGAGACTTGGGTCCTCTAGAAGAGTAGCTTGCTTAACCACTGAGCCATCTCTCTACTGCCCCCACATGCATTTTTATATAAATCCCAAGCCCCTATCATGCTTACTGCTTGGTATTTTTTCACTTGTTATGATATAATATCGCTCTTAATATTATTATGCTCTGAACTTGAACAACCGTGTCCTGTTCTGTTATACAAATGCATTAAATGGCACCTGTGCAATTTTCGAATGCATTAAGCTTAATTTGCACGTATTTTACCCACTAGACTGAGTCAGTGCTGAAGGAGCACATGCTTGTTTGTACGCAGCTCTGATGAATTCCTTGGAGGTAAATTACAAAGCTGAACGACTGAGTTAAAGATGTCAACATTTTAGGGCTAGAGCTGGATAGCTCAGTTACAGAGCGCTCACACAGCACATGCAAGGAACCGGGCTTGAACCCCGGCACTGAAAAGAATGAAGGGTATCTACATTTTGTGTGTTTGTGTCTGTGTGTGCATGTGTGTGTGGACGCCAGAGGACAGCCTTGGGTGTCATTCATTAGTCAAGCTCTATCTACTTTTTGATTTGTTTTGAGATAGGTCTCACCGTGTAGCCCTGGCTGGCCTGGAACTCACCTCTGGCCAGACAAGTGCTGAGATTAAAGACATGTGCCACCACGATTGGCTTTTTTTGATAGTGTCTCTATGGGGCTAGAGAGATGGCTCAGTGATTAAAAACACTCATTACCCTTGCAGGGGACCTGGGTTCCGTTCTCCAGACCTACATGGTGACACACAACTGTCTGTAACTCCAGCTCTAAGGGATCCAACGCCCTCTTGTGACCCACTCTTGTACAGTGCACATACAGGCAAAACACTCATAAATGCAAATAAAATATTTTTTTTTAAAAAAAAGCGATAATCTCTCATTGGCCTGGAGCTTGCTTAATAGGCCAGGCTTGTCGGTCAGTAGATTCCAGAGATCCACCTGTATCTGCCTCCCCAGCACCGGGACTGTGGGGCATGTCACCAGGGCAGGCTGCTGCTTTTTCCTCCCTCCCGCCCTCCCTCCCTTTTCTTCTTCTTTTTTTTTTTTTTTCTCGAGACAGGGTTTCTCTGTGTAGCCCTGGCTGGCCTGGAACTCACTTGTAGATCAGGATGACTTCAAACTCACAGAGATCCGCCGGCCTCTGCCTCCCGAGTTCTGGAATTAAAGGCGTGCACCACCACCACCTGGCTACTACTGGCTTCTTTTTTAATCACTTATTTTTTTTATGTTTGTAATTTTCCCAATTAAAAAAATCACTTTGTTACGTTCATGCCTCCTGTTTTCTTTACTTTTCGCCTGTTTTCTCCTCTGTCCTGCTGAATTAAATTCCGATCACTTGCTCCCTTTTGCCCCCACTGGCTTTGCGGCTCTTTAATGTTTAATGTGGGTTAAATGGCCACCTGAAATAACTCCAGCTACACTCCACTCCCTATGTGTTTTCTTTTCATGCCACACTTCAGTGTCTATCCCCTTGGCCCATTTTATCGTATCCATATTTTTTAACTCTTAATTTCTCCAGTTTGGGTTTTGTTTGTTTGTTTTTTTAACCAGGTAACTGGGGTTGACTGAAGCTCCTCCTGTCTCAACCTCCTGAGCACTGGGATTACATGCACACATTACCGTGTCCGGTTATGTATCTCTGTATTTTTTTAACCAATCAATTAATTATTATTTTTTAGAACTGTATGTGTGTGGCAAGTGTGAGCCTTCTTACATGGCTGCTGGGAACCACTCAGGTCCTCTAGGAGCAGTAGTACTGTTTTTTTGGTTTTGTTTTGTTTTGTTTTTTGAGACATGGTTTCTCTGTGTAGCCCTGACTGTCCTGGAACTCACACTGTAGATAAGGCTGGCCTCGAACTCACAGAGATCTGCCTGCTTCTGCCTCCTGAGTGCCAGGATAAGAGGCCTGTGCCACCACCACCACCCAGCAAGCAGCAGTACTCTTAACCTCTGGGCCTTCCGGGCCCACCTTCACCTTTCAGTGACTACTTCAGCTAGGCAGAGGATCTATCTTCTCTTCGTTCTCTACATTGGATTTTATTTGTCCTCTGGGCTCTCTGTGGTGCCTGGCAAAGTCCCCTGTCTGCCTGGTTCCTTTGTGGGTTATCGTTTTGTTTTGTTTCTGGGGCTGAATCTCTCTGCCCTTGAACTCACTGTGTAGCTGAAGGTGCTCTTGAGAGCTGAGATTACAGATGTGGCCGCCGCGCCCCACTTTTCTTGTTGCTCTTTAGGGGCTTCTCTTTGTCTTTGATATTCTTCAGTCTCACTACTGTGTGTATAGATTTTTTTTTAATCTGTTCAGAACTTGGCATTCTTTATAAGGAAGGCTCATGCTTTCACAATTTAGAAAGCTTCTTAAATATCATCTTTTAAAACATTGCTACTGCTGTTGTGACTGCGTGCTGCTAAGATCTGCACAGAGAAGTGGACTGACAGCCCGGGCGCCTCTACCTCCGTTCTCTCGGAAGACATATTCCCCCTGGCTGATGCAGGACATGAGAGGTGCCAGTCTGTTCCCACGGCACCAGGACTCCTTTCATAAGTGACTTTGGCCCAGGAGAGTTCCAAATTCCCTCTTTTCCTCCTTCCTTCTGTAAGTTTTGCGCACACTAGGCAAGTGCTGTACCATCGCCCTAGCTCCCCAGCCTTCATGACTTCTTCTGTCTCCATTACTCTGAGCCTACCCATTGTCCTCTCCTCTGTGGTGCATCCAGCTGCATTCTGAAGGTCTCTCCCTGCCAGCTCCTGCTTCCTGCTCTTGCTCCTTCTGGAAGTTTCCCTGACATGCCCTTTTGGCACCTGCTCCTTGGAGGGTACAAACTAACACAACATCTCTGTTTTCATAAACTTGTTCTTATTCTTAATGTGTGTGGCTCTTTACACTGTGTTCTCTATGTCCTTTATTCTTTCATCCCCTCCCATTTTTTATAAAAAAAAAAAAAGTTTATTTAAATTGTGTGTGTGCTTGTGTGTGTATGTGTACCACATGCATGCAGGAGTCCTTGGAGTCAAGAAGAAGGCATCAAATACCCTAGAACTAGAGTTACAGGGGTTGTGAGCCTTCATGTGCGTGCAGGGAACTGAACTCTAGTTCTCTACAAGAACACTGAGTATTCATTTTTTGTTTTTGTTGTGTTGTTGCTGTTTTCGAGACAGGGTCTCACTGTGTAGCCCTGGCTGTCCTGGAACTCACTCTGTAGACCAGGCTGGCCTCAAACTCACAGAGATCCACCTGCCTCTGCCTCCTTAGTGTTAGGATTCAAGGTGTGCACCACCACTTCTGGCTTCTGTCTTTTTGTCTTTGTTTGTTTGTTTGTTTTTGTTTTACGGTAAGCACCCTTAACCCCTAATCAGTCTTTACAATCCCTCCCTTGCCTCCTTTAAATTTATTTTATCTTGTCTCCATTTCTTTTCTCTATTCTCTCTCCTCTGTCTTTCATTTAGATTTCTTCATTTCTGTCTAATCAAGCCACCCTATCTGCGTACTTTGTAATTGTGGTTAGATAATTTATTTCCAGCAGTACTGTTAATCTTATTTTCACATCTAGCTGTTCATTTTTTATAGGAAATATATTTTTCAGGATGTTAGCCCCTCCTTTTGCCTTTAATAGTTTTAAAACATACCTATTTTGTATTCTCTTTTTCAAGTGAGAATTCTACTTATTTTTAAATGTTTAAGTATTATGTATTTGGGCATGGTATACGGTGCCTATCAGTTCAGAAGAAGGCTTTAGATCTGGAGTTACAGGCAGTTGTGATCTGCCCAATGTAGGTGCTAAGAACCCAATTCAGGTCCTCTGCAAGAGCAGCATGTGCCTTTAACCACTGAGCCACCTCTCCGGCCCCTCCAGAGACAATTTTTACCCCAGGTTCCCTGGAGCCCTAAGAATATTTGTTGTGCTTGATGGTTGTGGTACATTCTGATTTTACATTTTCTTTAAGCCGATTGTTAGATTATATTTCATCACATTTTCTTGACTTCATCTGGAGGGTCTAAGAGGGCCTTTGGCTTGGCGTCTGATAACTTCTTTGTCAGGAGCTTCCAGGATCACCCTACTGAAAGCTCAGAGTTGGCGTACTACAACATCCGTTTGTCAGAGGAATGGTTTTGTTTAAACTTGGTGTTCAGGCTCATAAAATTGTCCTCTTGTTAGGGGATAGTGGTAGGTTTCTCTCCACCTGCCTTTCTTTTCACTTAGGAAGCAGCCCCTTTGTGGATCTCTTCAGGGTGGTTCAGAGTTTCACCTCCTTTGTCTGCTTGGATTTAAAAATGCAGGTCTGAAAGCTCCTCCTGGCACAGGCTCTGTGTCCCTGCCTCCTGCACTTCCCCTTGGCCTGGACACAGCACCCTCACTCCGTGCTTCCCTTTCCTTTGGGTGTATCTTACTCTGCATCCTGTGTTTGTAGTGTGTGTGTGTGGGGGGGTATTCACCAGCCACACCCCTTACCTGTCTTATCGCTGCCATGTTATTGAACTACAAGCCTTCTCCGCTACACTGAGCTCTGGCCTTCAGTGCTCTCAGGCACCAGTTTCTAGGTCCTGTCACCCACTATTAGAAACATGAAGAGTGAGCTAGGTGGTGGTAGCACTCAATCTGAGCAGAAGCAGGTGGATCTGTGAGTTGGAGGCCAGCCTGATCTACAGCATGAGTTCCTGGACAGCCAGGGCTACACAGAGAAACCCTGTCTTGAAAAAAAAACGAAGCGCAAACAAGCAAACCAAGAAAAGCAAAGTGTGGGAGAGCTTGTGACTCCATGTACACATATTTTATGTCTTAAGGGGACAGAAAGAAAGCTGCTTTTATTTCCCAAACCTTTCTAAGATTTAAAAAACAAACAACAAACAAACAAACAACAATAAACATGGCCCCGTAAGATTTTACAGATGGCAGCTTAGAAAACCAAAAATAGAGCTGTCAAGATGGCCCAGATGGAAAGGCGCTTGTTTGGTCCCTAGTTCCCATATGGTGGAAGGCGAGAATCAACTCCCCACGACTTCTCCTATGATCTTCACACGTATACCATACGGTGCACACTCATGTGCGCGCACACACACACACACACACACACACACACACACACACACACACACACACACACACACACTGTAGATGCATAATGACTCTATCTTTTCTATTTCTTCCATTTCAGAAACCTGGTGACAGATCTTTTGTTCCCTTTTCCCAGCTTTCCCATCATCCTTCTCAATTTGTCCTTTGTCAACAGACCTGAGGAGCGAGATTAAAGTGATGTATGGGCATAATCCACTGTGCTCTACCAAAAAGATAAACTTAAATGAAGCGGCTTATCCCCTGTGGTGGGTATGCTGTATCCAAAAGTTGTCTGTCAATGTGAGTGCTTATGGATTTTCCGGACCTTTCTGTCAACCTCTGGATCACCATTGTTGGTCAGAGTCAGTTAAGGAGTTGAGGGGGGGCAGAATGTCCCCTGCCTTGCTCCTCTTCTTTTGGGAGTGCCCTTTATTCATGTTGTAAAGCTCAAAACTCTTCCTGCCCTCAACTATGCAAATTCCACTGGAACTTCAGATTTCTCAAGTGGGGACTTTTGGAAAATGCTTCTAGAACCTTCTATGGGAGTGAAATGGATAGTAGATCCCAACAGAGCAGCATTGGGTATGAAGCTTCTGAACAGCCTGTGGGAACTGGTGAGCCGGGGACCACAGAATGCAGTGTTGCTACTTTTCTCCAAACACATCCATCCCGTTGTGTTCGAGAATGATGAAGCAGAAATGTTTCCAGGAATCAAGGCAGTGCCTCAGGAGCCAGGGATCCGTGTCTTTGAGCCTCGGCCATGCCCATATGTTGAACAGATTGTTCTAAACCGTCTTAGAATTTTGAGCTGATTTGGGCCTTCAGTCTTTTCATTCAGAATCCTGACTTCACAGATGATAACTCAGAAGCCTGACAGTATTACCTAGCCTGCACAGAGTCCTGGAACCTCAAAGCTTCACGCCAGCTTTACAACTTGGTCTGTCCACTTCCTGTGTGCCACCATGCCCACAAGGCTTTGATTCTGTTCTCTTTTGAGTAATTGATGTTTTGTTTGTTCTCGTAACATACCTCTTGAATTTTAAAAACAAAACATAACCACTGTTCTCTTAGGCTCACAGGCTCTCTTAGTGGTATTTAATATGCTTGGTGCCATGGACAGGAGAGGAGCTTTGTTTTTATGAGAGGGATGGACATAGCCATGAGTTTCCTTTTCCTTTTTCATTTCGAGATTGTATGCTTCGAGCATAGTGATTACATTTAGCATTTTGTATGTATGCTGTGTGTGCATGTACAAGTGCATGCATGTGCACACACGTGTGTGTGTGTGTGTGTGTGTGTGTGTGTGTGTGTGTGTGTGTGTGTGTGTGTGTATGTGTATTGAGGCCAGAGGACAACCTTGGGTGTTATTCCTCATCTTGCTTTTGAGACAGGATCCTTTTTTGCCTGAAGCTTACGGAGTTGCCTAGGCTGGCTGGCCAGTGAGCCCCAGGGCTCTGCTTGTCTCGACCTCCTGGCACTGGGATTACAAGCACATGCCACCATGCCTAGCTTTTATTTATGGGTTTTGGGGACCTAACTCAGTCCTCATGTTCTAGACAAGCCCTTTACTCGTGGAGGCATCTATCTCCTCACCCCTAGCATTTATACTGTTGTTGTTTGGAGACAGGTCTCACTGTATATAAAGCTGGCTGTATAATCCTGGAACTCAATATGTAGACCAGGCTGGCCTTGAACTCACAGTTAAACCACCCTCTGCCTCTGCCTCCTGAGTGCTGGGATTAAAGTGCACTACCACGCCTGGCCTAGCATTTGTACTTTAAAAAAAATTTTTTTTTGGCTTTTCTTTGGGTGCCTTTGTACTTTTAAGACCATAAGCACCCTATATTAATTCAGATGTAAGCACTCTATATTAATTCAGATGTACGCAAATAACAATTGATTATTGTTATTGTTGTTTTGTAGTGCTGGGGGATCGAACCCAGATCCTCAGGAATGCCAGGCGAATGCCCTACCACAAAGCTACTCCCCTGCTCTACAAGTATCAGTTTATAATAGGAGAAGAGTTTTGGGCCGTGTAGCTTCCTTCTTTACCTCTCTGGCTGGTGGAATGGAAGCTTAATTTTGGTCAGTTTTTAAGAATTCTTCCTCCTGTTTGCATTGACTAGTACTGAATTCATGGGATGCATTTCCACAACATGCATTCATGGCACCATTGACTCAGCTGACATGAGCCCAAACTGGTAGGATGTTGATTCTGACATCATTTCCTCTCTCACACAGTACATTGGAGGCCTAAAGAAGCAGGTTGAACTTATAGAACAGTGTTTATCAACCTGTGGGTCACAACCCCACGGGGTTGTCTAGCGACTCTTTCACAGGGGGTCACCTAAGACCATCAGGAAACACAGATATTCACATTACGATTCATAACAGTAGCAAAAGTACAGCTATGAAGTAGCAACGAAAATAATGTTATGGTTGGGGGTTGCCACAGCATGAGGAACTGTATTAAAGGATCACAGCATGAGGAAGGTTGAGAACCACTGTTCTAGAAAGTTATTCATGTCAAGAACCATCAGATTCAGGAGAGGCTTCCAAGTGGGACTATGGCAATAAAACTGAAGCCGTTCTTCAAGTGTGCAGAGGAACACAGGGAATCGGCTGGGCCTGCATCCATTCCTTTGCTTCTCAGGGCTCTGAATGGCTGGACTGTTCATCTAGCCAGGATTGAAGGTCTCTCCGAGCATCTAATGTAACAGTTATTCATAAAGGCATTTAGACTGATGGCTTTCTCGGAATGCCCTGCTGTTCAGGATGGACCTCATCTATATTTCAAGGAATTTCTTAATGGGAGAAACAACACTTTTCCTTTGATTAATTAATTCATTGGTTTCCCCCCCTGTATCTCCCCGGTCCTCAAGGACTCATAAGTTGGTGAACTCCAAGAAGAGCTCAGAAAGGAAAGCTAGAACATGGCAAGACCATAGAGTTTGCCCCATTCAGAGCTTTGAAGGCTGTACAGCATTCAGTGTTGGCAGTTCTGTGGAGTGGCAGCGGGGATTGATGGAAGCTCATTTGTAAAGCAAATTTAAAATCCCACTACAGGAGCCCAGCGCTGGGAGTTTTGTAATGCTCTCAGATTGTTTTCCATCATGATCTTATGACCCCGGCCTTTAGGGTCTTCCAAGCACATTGCAAAATGTATCATTGCTAGGTATAGGGCACAGAAGTGTGCCTTGCATTCTGGGTGCCGGGGACCCTCTGGGGTTGCTAGAGGCATGCTGGGCAGTAGGTAGAGTAGGAGATGAATAGAATTCTTGGGTCTTTCAACTACTTCCAGATGCATGGGGGGGGGGGGGAGAAAGAGGCTTGGCAGCAACTGTAGTAGAATATTATTTTAAGGTGTGCTGCTTTTGTTTATGTTGCATTTGTCTAACTCTGTGAAGCTGTGTTACTGTGCCTGTCTAAAACACCTGATGGTCTAATAAAGAACTGGCCAATAGCAAGGCAGGAGAAAGGATAGGTGGGACTAGCAGGCAGAGAGTATAGATAAAAGGAGAAAACTAGGGGGGACAGACAGCTAAGCTCTTAGAGGCAGAGAAGGAGGAGGACTCCAGGGGTCAGTCCCCCAGCCACATAGCAAGCCACGAAGTAGGAGTAAGATACAGAAGTAAGAGAACGGGAAAAGCCCAGAGGCAAAAGGTAGATAGAATAATTTAAGATAAGGAAAGCTGGCTAGAAACGAAGCCAAGCTAAGGCCGGGCATTTGTAAGTAATAATAAGCCTCCGTATGTGATTTACTGGGGAGCTGGGTGGCGGGCCCCCCAAAAGAGCCAAAAAAACAAACAACAGCAACAGTGAATTTTCTGCCTCAGACAATCCAACAGCCAATCTGGTTCTAAAAAGTAGGTTTCTTTTATGAACAAGGTTTTGAACTTAACTTTTCACAGAAGTGTAGTGAGGCTGTCCTTGTACTGAGGTCCCCTTAAAATACTTCTGGAGGCCAAACAGCAGTGGCACACGCCTTTAATCCCAGCACTCAGGAGGCAGAGGCAGGTGGATCTCTGGTTTATAAAGTGAGTTTGAGGCCAGCCAGGACTACAGAGAGAAACCCTGTCTGGAAAAAATAGGGGAAAAAACCAAACACCAAAAAACTGCTTTTGGAGCCTGTTTTGTTCCCTTCTACCTGAGAAGGCCCCGAGCCACCAAGGAGACGTTTTCATTTCTTTCCAGATCCAAGGTTTGCGGAGGGCAGTGTGGACTGGTGAAGGGATCCCATCCCCACCTTTCCCTCTCCTCCCTCCCTCCCTCTCAGTCTCCTTTCCTTCCTTCTTCCACATTCATTTGCTGACTCTGTGTGTGTGTAGTGGAGAGCTAATGTTAGGGTACCCATGGAGGTCAGAGGACAACTTCTGGATCCCAGGAATTGTTTCTGGAGATTGTATTTAGGCCGTCAGCATTGGTGTAAGCATCTTTCCCTGCTGAGCCGTCTCCTTGGCCCCTCCCTCTCATTTTTATTTGGACCTGGTGTGATTGGAGCACTCTATAATCTTGGTTTTTTTGTTTGTTTGTTTTTCTTTTTTTGTTTTTCGAGACAGGGTTTCTCTGTGTAGCTTTGCGCCTTTCCTGGAACTTGCTTTGTAGACCAGGCTGGCCTTGAACCCACTGCCTCTGCCTCCCGCGTGCTGGGATTAAAGGCATGCGCCACCACCGCCCAGCACTCTATAATCTTGGAACCGTGTATTGTCCTCATTATCCTAGCATGTCTCTCTGGAACCCAATATACTTCGTTTGTTTTACCTGTGACCTAAGCAGATCGATGCTATGTGTTGTCAGTACTCAGGGCAATCACCAAGTTGTGTAGCTAAAACACAAGGCCTCCTTCAAGGTACACTTAGGGGTATGCTGTGTGTTTTAGATCATGTCAAAATATCTCCATGCTCTAGGAATAAAATAACGCCTACCTGAGGTCCTGACCTGGAAGGTGTTCCCTAGCACAGTATTAGAAAGCAGTAAACAAAGGTATGTTGGACACCTGAGATGGCCCTTAATGTGTATGTTTAGAGACGCCTTAAGGGCTTAGAACTGAACCTGACAAGGCTGGGCATAGTGCCATGTTTCTGTAAACCCAGTACTTCGGGGCTCAGGCAAGAGGAGGATCCCGAGTTCGATTCTAGCCTGGGCTACATGCTAAGACCCAATTTCCAAAACATGAATTGAGAGCTGAGCAGATGGCTTGGAAGTTAAGAGTGTTTGCTATGCAGGTGTGAGGACCCAAGTTCAAATCGGCAGAACCATGTAAAAAGCTGGGTGTGGCTGGCAGCGGTGGCACAGGCCTTTGATCCCAGCACTCGGGAGGGAGAGTCAGGTGGACCTCTGTGAGTTCGAGGCCAGCCTGGTCTACAGAGCGAGATCCAGGACAGGCTCCAAAGCTTACACAGAGAAACCCTGTCTTGGAAAAAAAAAAAAAAAAAAAGAAAGAAAGAAAATTGAAAGAAAGCTAGGCATGTGCTCAACTGGACTGGCTCAATTTCAGGTTCAGCTGAACAATTAGAAATTCTGGTTCCAGGGCCAGCTTGATGCTCGGCAGGTGAAAGTACTCGCTGCCAAGCCTGATGACCTGAGTTCAATACTTGGAATCCACACGGCAGGAGAAGAGAACTGACTCTCACAAGTTATGCTCCGACCTCCACTCATGGAGCAAGGCTTGTTGTACACATACAATAAAAATGTAATTAAAATTTTAAAGAATTTGTAGACATAGCTAAAACTGTTCCAGTAATAAATGCACTAAGATACTCATCTTGTTTACTTTTTTTTTTTTTTTTTTTTTTTTGGTTTTTCGAGACAGGGTTTCTCTGTGTAGCTTTGCGCCTTTCCTGGGACTCACTTGGTAGCCCAGGCTGGCCTCGAACTCACAGAGATCCGCCTGGCTCTGCCTCCCGAGTGCTGGGATTAAAGGCGTGCGCCACCACCGCCCGGCCTTGTTTACTTTTTTAAACTATATGTATGTATGCACACATGAAGGCAGTTGTCCACGGAGTCCAGAAGAGGGTGTCAGATTCCTAGAGCTGGAGTCACAGGCAGTTGTGTTTGTTTTTTTTATTTTTGGTTTTTCGAGACAGGGTTTCTCTGTGTAGCTTTGCGCCTTTCCTGGAACTCACTTGGTAGCCCAGGCTGGCCTCGAACTCACAGAGATCTGCCTGGCTCTGCCTCCCGAGTGCTGGGATTAAAGGCGTGCGCCACCACCGCCCGGCCACAGGCAGTTGTGAACCACACGGTGTGGGTGTTGGGAACAGAACTCTGGTCCTCTGCAAAGGCAGCAAGTGTTCTTAACCCCTGAGCCAGCTCCCCAGCCCTGTGCACATTTCTGAAGAAAGGCTTTGGGTCCTCAAGTCTGGCCACCAATGTTAACGTTCCCCAGCGGGTCTCACCTGCAGCCACTGCTTCAGCAGTGTCCTCCTGGCCAGTTTCTATTTTTCTCGATCCTTCTACATTTACTAGGTAGAATTTCCCCCTTTGTCCCCACCCTTTTTTTTATCTGATCATTTATTTATATCAGAATGGTCTCACAGATCTTTATTTTACTCTGAGCGAGAGATGTTTTCAAAACAGGCAAACCGCTTCCCTGAATCACGAGGTGGGAGATGTTGAGGAAGGCAGTGGGTGCTGGGAAAAGCATCATTGGTGTGGGGATCCAGAAGGGAAGGCCTTGACAAATATCGGAACTCTGTTCCTGAGAAGGCAGCAGGAAGAACACTCAGCTGGCCCACCTCAGGAGGGAGAACTTGGAAGGACCTTTGGTTAATTTGCCTTTGTCTTCCCAGTCACGATGTTTACTGGACAACAGTAGGAAACTGGCTTTTGTGATTATAGAGCTTGACTGAAGTTCCTGGCCCTTGGAGTGGTGTCTGTCAGACTCGGTACTATTGACACTGGCAGAATTATTGATTGTGTTGTCTTGCACACCTGGAGTGGGTCAACAGCATCCCTGACCTCTGTCTCCTAGATACAAGGAGCATCTTTCCTTGTGTCTCCAGAGATGCCCATCAGAATGTCTCCAGGCAGGGTCCCATGCTTCCTGGGAACCAGGTCAGCCATCCTAAGAAGCACGGATGTAAAGTGGTACACACAGTCCTGCCAGTCCACAGGGTCCTTGACCTTCACTCTTGAAAAGCTACATCTGTGGCATTCACCCATTGCTGTCCTGTGGAAAGAAGAATGTGGCACCGTCCAGTGTGCGCAGTGCAGCCGTGGGAGAGGGAAGGCCTTGCTTCCTTTTCATTTTGCTTTGTGTATGCACACCCACACCAGTGGTCAACCTTAGGCGTCATTCTTCAGGAGCTATGCACCTTGTTGTAACATGTATTTACTCATTGTGTGTGTGTGTGTGTGTGTGTGTGTGTGTGTGTGTGTGTGTGTGTGTTTGCTTGTACACACATACCTATCCAGGGGACAGCTGGCTGGAGTCAGTCATCTCTGTCTACCATGTGGGCTCCTGGGATCGTACTCAGGTTGGTGGCAAGTGTCTTTACCCACTGAACCATCTCACCAGCCTCTCAGTTGTTTTTTGAGACAGTGGCACCTCCAGCGCACCCATCACTCTAGATCGGCTAGCTAGCAAGCCTGTCTCCACTTTCCTGCCACTGTGCTCAGCCTTTTCACGTGGATTCCGAGGAACCAAACCGGGTCCTCATACTACATAGCCAAGCAACCGAGCCCCCGCCCCCCCCCCCCAAAAAAAAAACCCTTGTTTCCTTGGGGACAGTAGATGGTCTTCATACTCACAGCCAACCCAACGAGGACGTGTTCTAACTCACAGAAGGTCTGAAATGACCCTATAAAAGCATTGCTGTGTGTGGATCTTCCCTGCTCCATGGCGGGGGTTGTTTTGCTTTTTCTGTGGTTTCTGTGTGGGCCTCAAAAGTCGACTCCGGTTGTTATGACAGTTGGGACGCAGCAGCGCTTCTCACCCGTTAGTCGCTGAAAGCCTGTTTGGTTTAAATCCAACACAACGCCTACCAAGCTGGGTGAGCATTGGTTGCTGGTAAAGTCGTTTCCTGAGACGGCTGGGGGACGACGTGGGGACTTTACTCTCTATTCTCTTTACAATCTCATTCCTTTTCTGAAGACACTTGCTTTTTGGCCTAGTTTGGGTTTTTTTTGGTTTTTTGTTTGTTTGGTTGTTTTTTTGTTTTTTTTTTTTTTATTTTCCCATTGCTCAGTATTTATGATGTTGCCATTTGGAACCTAGCAAAGGTGACAGGTTACGGGAGAAGCCAAGGCTGAGGCCTGAGTGACCTTGCACAGCCACTGATGCCATCTGTTGGTGGCTGGCAGAACTGATGCCCTGGGTCCTGGTGGAGCTCTGTTGATTGCCCAGAGTTGAAAGTTGGCAGCCCAGAACCTTCCTTTCACAGAAGACCCGCAGGGTTAGGAAGGAGTGGCCGGGGAGGGAAGGCTTCATAGGTCGTCGGTCGAAGTCAGGTGATGCTGGGAAATGTGAAGGGGATTTTTTTTTCCCAAGGTCCTGGCGGGGATACTACTAGGACCTGAAATGTCTTTAGGAGTCAATTGTCAGCTAAGAAATCGGACTGTGGGGAATTAGCAGAGCCAGGGAGGGCTCTCCAAAGAGCCGCCACCACGGAAGTACAGTGTCTTCCCTAGAGTTAGTGCACAATCGCTGTTTGTGGAATTTGATTACTGAGGAACGCAACTCCGCGCTAATGAAAGCAATGAGGAAAGTGTCACGCAGAACGGTGACGCCCCTCCCTTCTTCCAAAGACCTTTCAACTATTCTACATTTGTTTCCGCTACAATCCAGTTAAGCCAAGGTATTCATATTACTGATAATAAAACTGAGACTCCAGGGCTGGGAATTTAGCACAGTTGACAGACTACTTGCCTGGCACACAGAAGTAATGAGTTTTTTCCTCAGCGCTGCAGAAACCAGTTGTGGTAATGCACACCTGGAATCCCAGCACTGGGGAGGTAGAGGCAAGAGGGTCAGAAGTTTGAAGTCATCTTGGCTATGTAATGTGTTCAAAGCCAGCCTAATAAACCTAAGACCCCGTCTCAAAAATCGAATAGACAGATTCAGGGATGGAGTGCTTGCCTAGTTTATGTGGGAGCTAGGTTTAATTCCCTAACACCACAAAGTGAAAACCCAGGCGGGCCATGGAGGTACGTACTTACAGTCCAGTCCAACCTGGGCTACTTAGAGAACTGGATTCCAGCAGGAAGACCCTATCTCAAGAAACACAAACACAAAAACAATACAACACGTAAAAGCCCCTTGGAAATACTCAAGGGCTAAATCTCATGGTCTCAACAGCTAGCTGCTTAATGAGGCCAGCCAAGATGGCTTAGCAGGCAAAGGCGCTTGCCAGCAAAGCCCGCCGGTGACCTAAGCCCAATCCCCAGGGCCCACATGGCACAAGAAAAGGACTGACTCCTGCAGCTTGTCCTTTGACCTCGAAACACGTGCCACAGCACCACTAACAACCATGAACTAAAAATAAGAGAATCGGTCCAACCCCCCGTCCATCGTTCCAGCCACACAGAAGAACCCTTAGAGAAACGTGAAGTCCCAGAGGTGCCGTAGGGGAGAGGGCTGAGCCGTGCCAGCAGGAGAACTTGAGTTCAGTCCCAGAACCCAGGCAGAGTTGGGGGTGTGGGATGGCTCACAGCACTAGGGAGATGGAGACAGTTGCCTCCCTGAAGCTCCCTGGCCGGCCAACCTAGCCTTTTTGGTGAGCTTCAGGCCAGTGAGAGACCTGAAGGGTGGGTGCACCTGAGAAAAAACTACTAAGGTTGACCTCTGGCCTCCACATAGATGAGTGTACACACACACACACTCACTCACTCACACTCACAGTAGTTCCCCTCACAGACAGACTGATTTTTTTTGAGCCTGGGCGAGGTCATGAGTCTCCTTTTTAAATCCTTGTGATTCTGCCTCCTGGGCTAAGTGCTGTTACCCAAAGTGTTAATCGAGAACCCAGAGACAATGAATACCTGGTAGACCCTTGGAGTCTCTGGCCCCACTCTGGGCTGTATGGATCAAAGTCTGCACTGTGACAAGACCCACAGCTGATCCTCCTGCTCTGTGAAGCTTGCCCCCTCAGGGTATCTCTTCAGAGGCCTGACTTAGAGGGTTACTGCATTCAAAGCCCAGTTTGCATGACCTATGACCTCCACTGAGGGCCCAGGCTTGCCATTGACCTGCAAGTCCCACAGGCATCAGATGGAAGCAGGAAGGGAGGTAGGAGCTCCGCGTCCCCCAAGTCTGGCTCACCAGCAGCAGCCTGGTGTCCCACGGCCTCTGATTCCTAGGTGTGCCATTAGTAGTCACCAAGCAGGCTGTGGGCTGCTTCCAGGTTCCTCCTGGGAGGAGAGAGAGAGAGAGAGAGAGAGAGAGAGAGAGAGAGAGAGAGAGAGAGAGAGAGAGAGAGAGAGAGAGGTGGCCCCAGCAGTGGTGATGGATTAACACATGAGAGGTGGCTTTACCTTAGGCCCAGAGTCTACTTGTGCCAGAAGCAGGGAGACAGAGACCTTTTTCATTTCTAAATAGAAGCTCTCCTGAAAGTGCTTGCTGAGTGCAAGAGGGAAATTAAAGTGTGGGTGCCTGTGGGGGTGTTGGCTTCGGTCGTGGGGCCTCTAGGCCAGGAGGCCCACTGCCTCAGCCAAACCCGTCTGCTGTCCTAAAAGAGGTCCTTGTGCTCTCTCCCTCTTTCCCCTCCCTGCTTCTTCTTGCCTCCACCCCTCCCTTGTTTGAAGATTGGTTTTTATAATTTTAAATTATGTATGAATGGGCATGTGGTATACCTGTGTGTGAGTGTGTGTGTGTGTGTGTGTGTGTGTGTGTGTGTGTGTGTATGTGTGTGTAGACCTTAGTGTAGGTGTCCAGGGAGGTCAGAGGTGTTGGATCTGTAAGCTAGAGTTACAGGAGGTTGTGGACAGCCCAGTGTAGGTAGGTGCTAGAACCTGACCTCGGTCCCCCGCAGTGTAGACCTACACTCTTCACCTGAGCCGTCTCTCAGCCAGTCGACTTTGAACCCTTATCTTCCTGCTTCTGCCCCCTCAGTGCCCAGATTGTAGGTTTGTGCCATCACACTTGGCAAGTTGTTTGTCTTAGTGGTTTTCACACGGGCTGTCTCAAACTCTGTGCATTTAGGGATGACCTTGAACTCCTGATTCTCCTGCCACACTCTCCCAGGTGCTGGGATTACAAGCACAGACCACAAATATTGGGCTCTTTTTAGCTTATTTCCTAACCTCCAGTCCAGTGGGGTTTTCTAAATCTGAAGTTTCAATCCGATAACTCTTAGATGAGACAAAGGGGCCCCCATCCTGGGTCTTTTGGGGAGTCCCAAGGCCTTGGCCTCTTTTCCTGCCTTTCTCTGTGGAGGTGGGGGAATGGGGAGATTGGGGTGTTGTCTCCTTTTCTCCAGCTCCTATACAGTTTCCAAACTTCCTTCCAGAGGCAAACAACTCCAAACCAAACTTTGAGAAACAAGGGAGGTCTGTCCCTTGAAAGGACGCCCCTGAGCAAAGCTGCCCCCCCCCCCCCCCCCCGCCCCTTTCTTCTCCTCTCCTATGCTGGGAGGTCTGTGTGGATGCGCCCTGGAGAGACCCAGCGCTAATTATCCTCACAGAAGCCATTCATCAGTTGCCACTGGTCTAAAGACCTCGCCCTGATGAATTCCTTTGAATTCAGAGGTTTTGAAAAGATCCAAACTGGGCTTAAGACTTGAGTCTTAAAAAAAAAGGAAAAAGAAATTTCTTTCTTTCTCCAGCCCCATTTTTTTCTGCTTTTCTCATCCCCAGCGTTACTTCTCTGTTGCCCACAGCAACCCCAGTGGCTGGTTGGTACCTCAGTATGGAGGAAGCCTGCCAGGGTACCTGGTGTTGAGAGGTGCTGAGACGTTCACCAGAGCCACATGAAGAATCGGGTTTCTCCCCTTAATTCTGAGTTCCAATCACCATCAGCATTTAGCCCATCTTGCCTTTCCTCTCAGGCAGAGACTCTGTCCAGGCTCCACCTTTGGAGGTGTCTGTTTACCAACAATGCTTTGTAAACTCTCTCACACATTTCCTTCTGTTCACACTTCCCATCCCCGCTCACACACCGGCGGCAAGCCTTCTCAGGGAAGGGTGTCAGCTCGGTGCTATGCAGGCCTGTGAAGCCAGCAGACACCCCAAGGCAAGGGTGCATCGATTCTCGCCACCAGCCATCTACACCGACCGGGGGGCCAGGCTGCAGGATTTTCCTTTTTTGCTCTTTGTCACAAGGATATGCTTTGTCAAAAGGAAATGGCAAAGTTGTCATGGAAATAAGCCATCAGCTTTCCGAACTGAACTAACCCTCTGTGGGGAGGGAGTGGCTCCTCCATTAATATGTCTTATCCAGTTTACAAATGAGTGTGTGATGATTTCATGCCTTACATTCCTCTGTGTGTGTGTGTGTGTGTGTGTGCTCGAGTGCATGCACGTGCATGTTTATTCATGCATGGGTGCACATATGAGGCCAAAGGTCAACTTGAGATGGCCTTTCTAAAGAACCAAATTCCTTGGTTTTTTTCTTTTCATTTTTATTTTGTATATTATGATCGTGTATGTGTATGGTTTTATGTGTGTGTAAACAGGCATGTGCTTCATTGGGGGAATTGATTCTCTTCCACCACGGATCCTGAGGCTCAAACTCGGTTTGTCAGGCTGGAATGCGCAAGGCCTTTTGCGTGCTAAGCCAGCTCTGCTCCCGTCTTCTGTCTTCTTTCTTGAGACACTCTCTCACTGAGGCTGAAGTGAGACATACTTAGTTTAGCCTGGCTGCCCAGAGAGCCCCAGATCATCGTCTCTGCCTCCCCAACTCTAGGGTGACTGCGCTGAACCTGCACATTACCACGCCTGCTTTTATGTTCATTCTGGGGCTCGAACTCTGGTCCTTACGCTTCCATGGCAAGCAACTGACTGAGCTATCACCCCAAACCCTCTCCTGTGGTTTTTTTTTTTTTTTTTTTTTTTCATTTTTACCTCTATTAAAGACTTTCTTTCTCTTAGGATACAGCAACACTTTTCTGAATCAAATGCCAGCAAGTAGAGTATGGAAAGAGACCAAATCAAAGATGGTATTTTTTTTTCTCTTCTGAAGAGGATAAAGAAAAAAGTAAATTTGGAAACATCACATAACATTCTCCATTCTTTCCTGCCTGTTTTAAAAGTACAGTTCCGTTAGATTCCAAGGCCGGCCCCGTTCTTGCGGTATTTGTCAATGGTGTGAGGCATGCTTTGAGTGAAGGCATTTTCTCCTGCACTATTCATTTCTGTTTCAATGGCTTGCCTCAGTACTTTTCTTTAATTAATACTGTTTATGCTCACTGATGAATAATTCAGAGTCGTACAAGCAACAGATGTCAGAGGATTCAAAATGATTTTTCCTGAATTATTTATTATTTCCAAAAAAGTAACAGGTTTGTTGAGCAAGTAATTGGCAACACAGATGTAGATCAAGGTTTGTCAGCAGGCGCTAAGTTCTCCCACATCCTCGCCGTTTGTGCATGTTAATGGCCGGGGCTGCACTGGCGATGGCGATGGCGGGTTGGATGCTGCAGCTCACAGAGTCAGTTATTCCTCCCAGGACTGACAAGCTGGGGCCTGGTTTGGTTTCCAGGTTAGTCGGCGGCTGTTGAAACAAAAATGAGAATTCATCTAAAAACAGCTAATGAATGCAGCCGTGCAGGTGGCTGTCAGACCTCATGTCCCCACAGAAACAAGCGACATCTTTGTTTGCGGGGATAGATGAAGACTAGAGACTCTCGCCAGGTGTGATGCCGCCTGCTTGTAACCCTTGCACTTAAGAGGTGGAAGCAAAGCTGGGTGGGGGTGGGGCACACCTTCAATCCCATCAAGGAGACAGAGGCAGGAGGATCAGGAGTTCGAGGCTAGTGTGGTCTACATATTGAGTTCCGAGACAGCCCTAAGTAGAGAGACAAAATGTTGAAGCAGGAGATCCAGAATGGACTCAGCTGCATATTGAGTTTAAGGATAGCCTGAGCTGTATGAGACCCTGTTTCAGCAAAACAGAATAAAAAAACAAACAAATAAAAACCAAACAGCAACATCAAAGAGTCCCTCCAGAAAGGAGACTAGAGACGTAGAGGAAAGTGCACAATGTGTGGGATGTCTCAGAGCTCATATATAAGAATATTCTCTGCACTGCCGCTTAAGATTGGATTGTACATTTTAAAATTTAGTTTGTGTTTTTGTGTATGTGTGTGTGCATGCGTGTACCAGAGGGACATTTGTAGGAGTCAGTTCTCTCCTTTTCTCGTGTGAGACCCAGGAGTTGAATTCAGGTCATCACATCAGTAGCAGGCCCACTAAGCCATCTTGTTGACCCCTATAATCGAATTTTTTTTTTTTTTTTTTTTTTTGGTTTTTCGAGACAGGGTTTCTCTGTGTAGCTTTGAGCCTTTCCTGGAACTCGCTTTGGAGACCAGGCTGGCCTCGAACTCACAAAGATCCGCCTGCCTCTGCCTCCCGAGTGCTGGGATTAAAGGCGTGCGCCACCACTGCCCGGCTTCGAATTTTTAAAAGGAAAAAAAAAAAAAAAAAGCCAAGCTCAAAACATCAACAACAACAATAATAACAAAAATCAACCTCAAATCTAACAATGAAAGGTGGACTATACCAATTCTGGTACACCCAAACAATGAAATAGTAGATAGTCATTTAAATGATATACACGGTTATTTTTATTAGAAAAAAATAACATATTAAATAGATAAATGAGAAAAAGTATTCAGACAGTATGGTTTCATTTCTGTAGAAAATACGTTTTGCAGTTGTTTTTATTTTCACATAGCAACAATTCACATAGAAAGAATTGCTCTTAAATATTAATAAGGGCCAGGTAGGAAGAGGAGGGCCCAGGGTGATTTTTCTTCTGCTTTACATATGTTCTCAGTATCTCCATGATAAATACTCACATTATCAGTCATCATAAAAGGTCAAGGTGCTAAAACAAGACATCCAACTGTGTCGATTAAAGAAGGGAACTCCTACACTGGAGCAACGAATGTTCTAGAAGGGTGGACAGCTTCCCTCCGGCCTGTGACCTCTCCATTCCCCAGGGCCTTGTCACCTAAATGACCAGTGCTGAGCTAAATGGCCGAATCCATCACTAGGAGGAGTGGGTGTGGGGGAGGCTCGTTTCCCACCTCATGGCCCCGTTTCTAAAGTAGCCCGTATCTCTTCAGATCTAGTCCCTTATTTGTGCCCTGCTGCCATGTACGGAGTAGTCACTGATCTCTCCGTGAACAGCTACAGCGTTGTACTGTGGCTGGAAAAGGAAATGAATTCTTCTGAGCAGCCCACAGTCCCTGCAAATATATTACCTGTGTAATAAGAAGTGAGATGCTGAAATTAAAGGAAGTAAGGTTATAGATTAGGTGTCTTCTGAGGGCACATCCTCTGGGAATTAAATGGACAGAAGGAGGACATAGTTTGGTTTTCTAGGGGTGACAGTCTGGTTGGGAAATGAGACAGGCAGAAGAATTCAAAATTGCCTCTACAAAGTACCAGAAGAATGTCTCCAGAAATCCAGCGCGGAATACCAGCCTGGGTCATGAGGTGGGTTTAAAGGAATTGAAAAGCTTACAGTGTTGCTTCAGTAAACTGCCAGGATTGCTTGCACTTGCCTAAGAAATAAATCTATTTGTTTTGTGACATTTCAAGGCTAGCATGACCTTGTACACCACAGGGGAACTGAATTATATTTGTCTATTGACTAAAAATCACTGTAAGGCTCTAAGTAAGCTTTACTTAGCTGTAATTCTTTGTTAAATATGTAGTGACTTTTTCACATAAAATGTCTTAGAAGAGGTATAATGTGAAAACCATCTTATTTACGTAGCCAGGTAGTAGTGGTAGTACACGCCTTTAATTCCAGCTCTCTAGAGGAGGCAGAGGTAGGCAGACCTCTGAGTTCAAGGCTATCCTGCAAGGTTTACAGAGCAAGTTCCAGAAAAGCCAGTACTGTACAGAGAAATCATGTCTTGAAAAACAAACAAAATTCATTCATGCATGTGTGTGTGTCTGAGTGAGTGAGAGTGTGTGTGTGTGTGTCTGAGTGAGTGAGTGTATGCCACATGTGCAGTGCCTGCATAGGCCAGAAGGGGGTGTCTGATTCCCCTGGAGCTGGAGTTACAAGCAGTGTGAACCATCCAACGTGGTGCTAAGAACATTAAGTGCTCTTAACCTCTGACCCGTCTCTTCAGCCCTGAAAACCATCTTTTAAATGAAAAGCCTTTATTTATGGCTTTGAAGTTGTGATATGTTTATCTCAATAAGTTATTTCTGAAATACCTCTGGATGGCAAAGCAAACTGTGTTAAATGGAAGGGATCCTTTGTCACTTTTTTGGATAGAAAATTTTCTTTCTGTCTCTCATAGATTTGGGGGAGGGCAGGTAGAGTTAATACACTTTTTTAATATATAGACTTAATCATGAAGGTTAATAATAAAAGGGATAATCTGAAGACACACCCAAAAGTATACTCAGGTCCTCTGCAAGAGTAGCAAGTGTTTAAAACCAAGGCTGAACCATGTCTCCAGCCCCTCAGTAGATTTTTAGTCATGCAAAACAATTTCATCAAAACAGGATGGAATTTTGTGTCGTTTGCAATACACCAGATTTTACATCTCTGTGGAATTTAAGGAAATAAAATACATGCTTAGAGAAATACTCAGTGGTTAAGAGATCTGGCTGTTCTTGCAGAGGACATGAGTTTCATTCACAGCACTCATATGGCAGCTCACAACTGCCTGTAACTCCAGTTCCAGGGGGATCTGATGCCCTCTTCTGGCCTCTGCAGGCACTGCACACATGCAATGCACATACATTCATACAAGTGTACACGCTAAAAAAAAAAATCTGGTTTTATGCACAGAACTATTCAAAGTCAAATGTGTTGTTTGTCTGTTTTATTCTGTCCTAGCTGTGATCTCTTATAAACAGTGGACACACCTGCTTCTGACATGGGGTTTCTCAATATTCCATGCAGTGAAATAAAATATTTGAAGAGAAACAGGAAAAACCATCCAGTGCCTCAGGGGTCATTTTAGAAAAGAAATAAGGTCCTCTAAGAATAACTGGGACTTTTTATATACCAGGTGCCTGTAGTTCTGGTTCCAGGGGGATCAGATACCTCTCGCCTCCCTAAGCATCTACACACATGAAATACCTTCACAGACACATACATACATTTAAAAAAGTAACAAAATCTTAAAAGAAGAGTCATTGCAAATGAGGCAGGCATAGACTTGAAAACTACTATATGACAATTTTTTTGGAGGGTGGTTATTCTCAAAATAAAGATTTCTATAGTTGGGAAAAACTAAAAATTGAATGATGGGACTGGAGAGATGGCTCAGCAGTTAAGAGCACTTCCAGAGGACTCGGGTTCAATTCCCAGCACCCACATAGCAGCTTACAACTGTCTGTAACTCCAGTTCCAGGGGATCTGACACCCTCGCACCAATGCACATAAAATAAAGTTAAATAAATTATTTTTAAAAATTGAACCATCTGATTGTCTTGTTTTGTAGATGAGAATCAGAGACACGTAAGAGATCAAGTCTCACTGTAGGTCTGTCTGTCTGTCTGTTCTCTGTTCTTATGGCCCCAGGATACCTGGACCTCTAATATGATAATTCTGATGGTCACCCTGCTTGCTTCTCACCACTGATATGAATCTCAGGTAGACTTCTATTTCCATTGTTTCCTGTTTTAGACTGTCTAGTCTCTGGTTTGTAGCGGTGATGGCGTTGGACTAGGTTGGGGTGGGAGGGAGGCAGCCTGCTGCTTTCTGCCACTTGCAGGACGTCTCAGGGAGGATGAGGGGTGTGTTTTGATTTGTATGAATAAGAAACCCATTGGGAGCCAGGCGGTGGTGGCGCACGCCTTTAATCCCAGCACTCGGGAGGCAGAGGCAGGCGGATCTCTGTGAGTTCGAGGCCAGCCTGGGCTACCAAGTGAGTTCCAGGAGAGGCGCAAAGCTACACAGAGAAACCTTGTCTCGAAAAACAAAAAAACAAAAAAACAAAAAAACAAAACAAACAAAAAAGAAACCCATTGGGACAGAACTCAGACTTGCGACTAATCTGGTCAGGATGTTTCACAGCCAAAGCCTCTCCAGATAAAGAACTCTTCCCCTGCCTACCCACTTCAGAGTGGGGAGAGTTGGCATCTCACAGTGACAACAAAACCATTTCTTTCTCATTATGACAGGGCCAAAGAGCTGAAAGGCAGCTCTTTGAATGAGGATGAGTTGCCACATGGAGGCACAGCGCCAGTTTAATTCTTACAATATTCTTAGGGAAATGTTTATGACCTATAGGCTTATTGATTTCCAAGACTATAAAAATCCATCTGTCTATCTATCCATCATCTACTCACCCACCTGGGAGCAGCCTGGGAGTTCTCACTGCAAGGCTAATAGCTTACATGTGGTAGGTTTCATGTCCAGGCCGCTTGCACCTTCACACTGTGGTGCTCTTTTCTGGTGTTTGTTTTTAAGACTGATTTATTTCATCTGTGTAAGTGTTTAACCTTTGTGTGTGCATGGGCACCACAGGCATGCCTGGTGCCCTTGGAGGTCAGAAGAAAGCACTGGAGCCCCTGGAACTGGAGTTACAGATTGTTGTGAGTCACCATGTGGGTGCTGGGAATCGAACCCAGGTCTTCTGCAAGAGCAGCCAGTGCGCTTAACTACTGAGCCATCTCTCCTGGCCCCTTGTACTTTCCCTTTTTAAGAGAAGGTCTCATGTATCCAAAATTAGCCTTGAACTTGATATATGGACATGGATGATCTTGAACTCTGACCCTCCTGCATCCACCTCCCTGGTGCTGGGTTCACATATGGGTGTTGCCATGCTAGTTTATATGGTTCTGAGGAGTGGAACGTAGAGCTCTGTGCATGCTAAGAGAGTCCTCTGGCGGCCAAGCTGCCTCTCCAGTGCATTCCGCAGCTTTTCTGTTGGAAAAACAGATCTTAACTTTCAAAGTACAGCTTCGTTTTGTCACTGGTGAGAGTGGAATTTTCTGATGTAACTGGTATGGGAACGCAATAGCTATTTTTTTCTCATAATTTTAAATTTGCTGGTAGAATTTCATACATGAGAAAACTATATTTATATCATTTCCACCCTTTTCTCTCCCCACCCTCAACTCCTCTGGTGTCTTCCCTACCCTCTCTCAAATTCATATCCCTTCTTCTATAACTATTATTGTTCCATATATGTACATATATATATATATGTATATATATATAACCTACTGAACCCAATTAGTATTGCCTTTATTAACTATTTAATTTGTGTATGTGTTTGTGTGTGTGTGTGTGTGTGTGTGTGTGTGTGTGTGTGTGTGTGTGTGTAATACATGTAGAATATATGCGTGCCCATGGGTGTGAAGGCCAGGGGTGTCTTCCTCAATCCTTCTCCACCTTATTCCTTGAGACAAGGTCTCTCACTGAACCCAGAGCTCACCAATTCAGTCAGACTGGCTGGCTAAGGAGCTCTGCGGATCTGCCTGCCTCTGCCTTCCTGGTGCTAGAATTGCAAGTGCCCGCCTCTGTACCCAGCCTTTTGTGTGAGTGTTGGGGATCAAACTCACGTGACAGGGCAAGCTCTGTACTGGCTGAGCCATCTCCCCAACCCCTTGACTAATCTTTTTCCATTCCATTTTCCTTTCCATGAGATGAGTATAGCGTTCATCTCGGAGAGTTGTTGGTTTCTGCTCAACCTTGCCTAATTAGATTTCTGTGAAGCTTGAGGTCATTTATAGACATTTTTTTTCCACATTAAAAACATGAGCCTCTGTTGAAATGTTTTGTTGTTCTAAATTGGGACCATCCTGTCTTGACATCAAATCATTCATCCTTACTTCAGTCACCACAGAAGTGGGTCTAATTCTCTCGGGGCTGCTGTCGTTGTTAATTTACATCTGACCTTGTTCTGAAGAATACTTAAGGCTGTGGAGCTAATTTAGGATGTTGGCTCGCTCTTTACCAATTAGTCTGGACCTGTGAAAATACGAGGCCAAATTCCATAAGAATGGTATGTTTGCCACGGGAGGTCTTGGGAAATAAGAGAAGACAGGGTCTCATGTAGTCCAGGATGACCTCAATATCTCTATGGAGCTGAGGATGACCCTGCACTTCATCTGCTTGCTAGAACTATAGGCATATACTATCATATGGTTGTGTGTGGTGCCGGGGATCAAACCTATGGCTTTGTGCGTTCTAGAGCTACAGATAGCTTCAGCCTCGAGACTATAGGTATTATTTTTACTTTGACTCTTGGACATTGTGTCAAAAAAGATGGTTGTGTCTAATATTCTTATCCTAGGAGAAGGGGGATAGAGAACTCAGGCCAGATGAGTTCTGATAGGGAGAGTCAGAGGCAGGATTTGAACCCAGGCTGTGTTAGCCACAAGTCCTCCACCTAACCCCTTTGGCCACAGTACCTCATTGAGTGTAGGGTATATACATGTCTGTATCCTAGCATACCACCACCCCTCAAAATAGAACAAAATAGTACAGTGGGAATTGCATGGAGCAGGCCAGGACATGCCAACGCTTCCATTCCCTCTGGGTTTGTGGGTTTTGCCTCTTCGTGTCCTCCAGGCAGTGAGTGAGCTAGATTCGAGTGCCTGGGAGTCCCTCAGAAGCTGCAGCTGACGAGTGTTTCAGAGGGAGCAGAAATGACTTGCTGAGGCAGCGTCAGGAGTTGAGGGACATCGGAGAGATAGGGGTCAATTATTAAAGATGACTCTTAAGATGTCAAGAGGAAAAGAAATATGTCTTCTTAGGCTAAAAAAGAAAACAGAAGCAAAATCTCCCATGTACGCACTTCGGCCTAAGGATGACTTCTGTAGGGCAGCTTAAATGCATTAACTTAGCATGCAACATAGATTAAAGGCTGTGGGCTTTAATAACTTGTGCCATAAAGAATGGCCCTGTGAGTGTTCCCTTGTCATAAAAATGCAACTGCTCTGATTGAATTTGGAAGCAATATTAAAACTATTCTTTTGGTGATGTTTCTGAGGTGCGCAAAGTAAACCATCAAAAGTCGCCATTGATTAAACTGAAGCCTCACTGTGTGAGTGTGTAGCACTGAATTCTGCTGCTAGCAGGTTTTAGCGTAGTTTTCGTGAAATATACTAAGAAAATTCTCCCTCTCCATAATTTATGGCCATACTGCTATTTAAATGCGCCAAAAATGTTCTCAGAGTCTTGGCAGTGTTTTAGAATATAGTATATTATCTTAGTTCTGGGCTATATATATGGTGAACACTCAATATATATTGATGGTGGTGTTTACTTCATGAGCTGAATTCACTCTTGTGGGGGAAGAAAGGATAGGTTGATAGACAACATGTGATGCTCTGTGTGCTTGCAATAACAGGCACAGAGGGAGACTTTGTTCCTCCTCCTCTTAGGTCTGGTCTGCATGTAGTTTCACTGAGCTTGTGGCCCCCCCCCCCCCTACAGTCCTAATGAGGACAGGGCTGGTCTGAGATGGCACCAAGTCCGGCTGGCCATACGTTCTGTTTTATGTCATGCTTACAGATCTCCCGGGACTCTGTAATCATGAGCAAAAGGGGTGCTTTTTTTTTTCCTTCGAGACAGGATTTCATGCTTCTTATGCTGGCCTCACACTCACTATGTAGCCAAGGCTGGCCTTGAACTTAGAATCCTTTGCCATCATCCCCTAGTACTGGGGTTTGTGGATATTGGCCATTTCACCTGGGTCTTTCCTTTCTTCTACTACTCTTCTGCCCTCCCTTTCTCTTTCTCTTCCCCTTCCCTCTTACTTCCTGCATTGCTAGAGATCAAATCCAGGGCCATGTACACATTGGCTAGTGCTCTGCCACTGAGCAGGATCACCAGTTCGCATCTCCCCCATCCTACCCAGGGATAAGCAGATGCGGCACAGGAGGCTGGGAGGAGATGGGGAGTGTATGTTTTCAGTCCAAACATGCAGTGAGGAAGAGAGTTCACTGACCAGCATCTAGGTAGTCAGAGAGGTGAATATGGGCAGGAAGGAGGGACATCAGAAAACCTCTGTCACCTCTCCTTCAGTATTCCAGAAATGGCATACTCTGAGGTAGATTGTCATAAATATACTTATGTATTTGCAATGCTAGAGCTCAAACAGAGTGCCTTGAGGCTGCTAGGCCAACACTCTACCACTGAGCTACACTGCTAGCCTGCACAACTCATTCTTAAATGGGTATATTGTGGGGGGTACTGTGTAAGGTAAGAGTGCTACTTACAACATTATTGTACACACATATAAAAAAAAATCACACCATTAAGATAAACTCCTCAAAAAAAAAAAAAAAAAAAAAAAAAAAAACTCCTCCTGACCGCCACAGACAAAGAACCCATCTCCTTGTCCCATAGTGCTCTGATCTAGAGGTATTTCTGTTTTGCAAAATCATACCAATGAAGCAAGTGTGTTTTCCTTGGACACATTTGAACTCCCAGGATGCCAAGACAAAAGGTGCTTCTCTGGGCCCGTGTGGAGTGATGGGCTTTTGGTGGAACTATTAATTAGCCAAGTCTCGAGAGGGGAAAGTTTAAGTTTTCTCAGATGACAAGCCTTTAGACTTCATGGCAAACCCTCAATATGGCTTTCTAGGCCAAGTGTGAGCAGTGTTCCGGGGCTGCTGGTCTGAGGGTGGAGGAGTGTAACTATTTTATTTAGATGCTTGGCCAGAGTTCAGATCCTTGGACTCAGGGTCAGCTTCCAAGAGCACAAGTGATTTCTCCCAGGAAATGCATTTCTATCCCCATCCCCTGTACAGGATCACCACACACTGCTTGCTGGTGGAGAAAAAGGGTCAGAATCACAGATCAGAGAGAAACTTCATTCGGTCTATCTGTTACCGGGAGTGGAGGAGAAAGCTTACTCACTCAAAGGTCTGGACTACTGAAAAGCTCAAAAGAGCTGTTGTCGACTGGATTTTTCTCCTTGCTGAAGTTTTTCTTTGCACCTAGAGTGCTCAGAAAAACAGAAGGAAAAGATGAAAGATAAACTCTTTCAAAATGATGCTTGAATCAACTTATCTAAGAGAAAAGCAGAGTCACTTAGCTAGTTAATAGTGGCACTGGGGATTAGAAGGTACCCTCAGGATCAGTTGACTGTCTGGGCCTGGAGCCCATCGGAGTTCACTTGGTGTTGTAAGACTCTTTGGAAGCTGGCAGCGTGATGGTTATGTAATGTGGACTCTGAGGCCTGCCAGCCGGCCCTCAGCAGGTCCTGGGGAAATGCCAGGTTCTCCTGAGTCTTTCTTAAAGCTAGCTCAATAGACTCCTCTGGCCTGGAGTACATACTGGGCACAGATTTCAGCCCTCATGATTTTACAGATTGAGACAGTCTCCTCGGTAACCTTCACCAACACCTGAGCATAGCTAAGCAAGAGTCTGTCTCCATGTTTTGTTTAATTTTTGAAATTGCAGTGAGATATAAACAATCAATGTGTGTGTCTATGTGTGGGTACGTGCACATGGGTGCAGGTACTCTCAGAGGCCAGAAGAGGGCATCAGATCTGCTGAACCTGGAGTTATACGTCTTTGCAAGCTGCCTGACATGTGTGTTGGGAGCTGAACTTGGGTCCTCTCCAAGATCAGTAAGAACTCTTAATTGACAAGTCATCTCCTCAGCTCCTAATTATTACTCTGTGTGTGTGTGTTGGGTGTGTGGAGAGGGTATGTGAGAGTATAGGTGTGCATACGTGGAGGTCAGAGGACAACTGTTAGGAGCTTGTTTTTTCCTTCTATTGTGGTTTCTGGAGATCAAACTCAGGTCTTCAGGCTCACAGGACAAGCACTTTTTTTTTGTTGTTTTGTTTTTGTGTTTGTTTTTCGAGACAGGGTTTCTCTGTGTAGCTTTGCGCCTGTCCTGGAACTCACTCTGTAGACCAGGCTGGCCTGGAACTCACAGAAATCCGCCTGCCTCTGCCTCCCAGGTGCTGGGATTAAAGGCGTGTGCCACCACCGCCTGTCTTCAGGACAATCCCTTTTATCCACCAAGCCATCTCTCCAGCCCTCCTGCATGTCAGACAGAGTGACCCTCTCTTCTTTACTGAATCTTCTCCATCCACTCACGTGACTTGGTTTGCTTCCTTTGGGCTGCAGTGAATGATGCTGCAGTGAACTTGGATGTGCAAACTCCTCTCTGAGGCCCTGCTTCGAGCCGTATGCTCAGGGATTGCTAGATCACACGGTAACCAATGCCAATGCGCCACGCGCACCTGCGTCCCCGCTACACAGGACCCTGTTGCTGGTCCTGCCCTTGCAGTATCAGCTTCTGGGGTCACATGTCTGTTGGGGAAGGGTAGCCTTATAGACTCTTCCCTTCCCCCTCCTTCTCTCTCCTTTCTCTTCTTTTGAAGTTTTGGTGTAGACAGGCAGCTCCTGTAGCCTGTATGGGAACCAGTACTTCCTGTGGGCTGCTCAGGGGAATCCCACTACCCCCCACCCCCCACAGCCTCTTGATGCGGGCAGCTGGCCTCTGGAGATGCTGATGTGGCAGGTTTAAAGTCTGGGGAGTTCTGCCAGCCTCTAGGAGGCTCTCTATGTATTCCATCTATGACTGGATCAGCGTATTTTTCTTTCCATCTCTGTCTGTCTTCTTTTTGGTTATTTTTTTTTTAAAGAATATATCTGTAGATTAAAAAACAAAAATAAACAACCTCAGCTGGTGTTTCGAAGGCTTGGAAATAACCGTACCTAGTTGTCTTTTATTTTTATTAGTTTTGTTTTTTTTTTAATGAATTTTTTTTTTCACCATTAGTGATAGATAGAACCCAGAACCTCCCCCATAATGGGTTAGCACTTGACTACTGAACTACACATTCAACCTTGTGTTTGGCCTAGGCTGACCTATGGCTGAAATTGAGCTTGAATCTTTGATCCTCCTGCCTCTGCCCCAACCCCCAGGGCTAACACCTTGTTGATTGAGTGCTGGTTATCAAGCCCAGGCTTTGTGAATGCTAGAGAAGAGCTACCCACCGAACTAACATCCCCAGTCTATTTTTTTTTTTTTTTTTTTTTTTTTTTTTGGTTTTTCGAGACAGGGTTTCTCTGTGCAGCTTTGCGCCTTTCCTGGGACTCACTTGGTAGCCCAGGCTGGCCTCGAACTCACAGAGATCCGCCTGGCTCTGCCTCCCGAGTGCTGGGATTAAAGGCGTGTGTCACCACCGCCCGGCCTATTTTTTTTTTTTTTTTTTAATTTAACAAATCCACATGATATATTTTGGACCAAAGAGTGAGACTTGGGCCACACTTTTGTGTGTGCCATTATCTAACCAGAAATGACAAATTATTCTATTTGTCAGCATTTTTTTTTTAAATCTTGACTTTACAATTAGGACACATCAGCAAGCCTCAGAAGAATGAAATTAATGATATATATATATATATATATATATATATATATATATTTTATCAGCCTCTACATCCCGCCGTTAACATCATGGAGTGATCCTAGGGGCTATTACTGATTACCAGAGAATTGTATTGCTCTGGGCTCAAAATTTGCCTTTCCTGGTGATTTGTTAGGCCCATGAGAAAGGGACAGGAAGGTGGCCTTCTCTCAGCCAGCTCAGGCTTCTGGGACTGGGAACCGAGGTCAGCCCCCATAGTGTGTGGCCCTCAGTATGACGCATAACACAGGGAGGCGTGTGAATGCAGCCGGCCACTACAGCTGGTGCACTTGACTCTGGGCAGAGCGTTCCCAGGGACACACAGGACACTAAGGACTGTGATGTAACCCATGTCTGCCAGATGTGGAAGCCGGCATGAGTCATGCTGGGTGATTCATTAAGAAATGCCTTTTGGGTCCTCTGGGCATGGAGTGCAGGCCACCTCCCCTGCCATCTGGGGTTACAGGCACCAAGTCCACAGCCCAGGAATCCCCAAGTTCACTAACATCTGTCAAAAATTATAGACTGAGCTGATATAGCGTGGAGTCTCCGTGGTCCCGTGGTCTTTAGCTTGTCTTTTGCTAAAGGATTTTGTCCCTTTGGATGATGGAGGAAAATCAGCGAATAGAATGTACAGGGGTGGGGATCTGGCTCCTTAGTGGAGCACTTGTATAGCCTCTGATTGGCCACTGTATACTGCAACCCCATCACTCCAAAACCATGTGTTAAGTTATAAGGATGTTTCCACACATCCCTGAAAGATCAGGACTTGGGATGCCGTGGTGGGAGAGCTGGGCTCTGAGAGGTCTGGAACTGTGATCTTTTATTTTTATTTTTTTTTTATTGATGTGTATAGGGTGCCTCATGGTGATTAATGAGTGTTTCTCTGAGAAGTTGTAAACTGACCTTTAAAAACTTTCTTACTGATGTGTGATAATCTAGTCAGGAAAGTGTGTGCGCATGGCTGGGTGAATTTCATACCCACCTAACAGTAGAGGGTGGTGTGGTCGGAGCTGTCAGGGTCAAGGCCTTAACAAGGGAGGCTCAGGTCACCTGTCCTCCATGGGCCAATTAAAGAGGCAGAGACAGAGGAAGGAGACTCGTTCAGTCTGGCCACGTGGAGAAGAGGAGCAAGGAGAGCCCGTCTCCAGTGTGAATGCTTTGACGAGTTGTCAGAATTATGTGGTCACTCTTCCTGGGAGACAAGTTCCTCCCCTGGATGCCCAGCTTTCAGCCTTCTCCTCCCAGCATGAGACTCCTAGGGAAAGTCCAGCTTCTTCGGGTCCGTTGCTGTGCTTCCCTGTAGAATATCTTTGCTTCTGCCAGGATGGTTACCGTGGCCCCTAAGAAGATACAGTTTAATCAAGTATATGGAGGTGTTACCATCCTGGAGCTAACAACAATGGGAAAGGCAGCTGGAGAGATGGCTCAGTGCTTAAGAGGACTGGCTGCTCTTCCAGAGGACCTGGGTTCAATTCCCAGCACCTACATGGTGGCTCACAATTGTCTTTAACTCCAGTCTCAGGGGATCTGCCACCCTTTTCAGGCCTCTATGGGCATTGGGCACATGTACTGTGCCCAGACACATGTGCTGGTAAAACACCCATATACATAGGAAAATAAATAAATCTTTAAGGGGTGGGGAGTAGAAGCCTGCCAGTTTGAATGAGGAGAACAGAGAAAATAAGAGGGAAGATAGGAAGGCCGTTGAACTTCCAGAATTATACAGGATAGGACCATAGAGCTGGCTGGCTTTGAACACCAGCATGCAAGAAAAGGAAAGCATGATCCCAAAGTGACTCAAGTGTTCGTCAGTGGCTTTGCCTTCTCACATGCCCTTGTCCCCATGTGTTTAAAGACAAGACCTAACCACAGAAGATGGCAAATTCCACGAAACTTAGAGAGAACGGACTTTCTCACATCTGTAGCCAAGGCTGTGCCTATGACTAGAAAGTAGGTCTTTTGGAAACTCATTTTACCAAAACCAGAAAACGATCTTGAAATGGAAGAGGGACCGAGATGGTGAAAGAAGGAATGAATAAAGTAAACCCACGAAGGGAAGTTTTATAAAGAAACACTAGCTGGGTGGTGCTCTTTAATCCGAGCCCTCGGGAGGCCGAGGCGGGTGGATCTCTGTGAGTTCGAGGCCAGCCTGGTGTACAGAGCGAGTTCCAGGACAGTCAGGACCACACAGAGAAACCCTGTCTTGAAAAACCAAACAAACAAATGAAAGTTTGGTGAGAGAGAAGCAGACGCACAAAGGAGTCCAAGGGACAGGAGGCCGAGGCTGGAGTGAGCTATGCAGCCAGAAGGAAGGCCTGTGGCTTCCGGAAACCTGAAGAGGTAAAGAGTGGGTTGTCTTCCAGAACCCTCAGAGGCAGCATGGTTCTGCAGACACCTCCATTCCTGACTTCTGGCCTCCAGAACTATAAATAATAAATCCTGATTGTGTTATCTGCCACCTCTGTGGTAAATTTGGTGTTTGGTTTGGAAGTCAATAGAGTCATCACACACAGATCAGGAAGCGGTATTACCAACACCTAGGGAAACTCACCTCCAGCCCCATGCCTTCACACCACCCCAGGACCACCACTGTGCTGTAGATAGTTGTGTTAGTTTTCTTGTTGCTGTGACAATACCGGAGGAGAAGCGGCTTAAAGAAGGAGAGGGCTATTCTGGCTTCCAGCTCATACGGTCCATCACGGTGGGAAGGCATGGAGACAGGAGTGTTGGGTCTGATTACAATGTGGTCACCACAGTCAAGAAGCAGAGAGTAGCTAAGATGTGGGGGTCCCTCAAGGCCCCTCCTCATGACGTACTTCCTCTAGCAAAGCTCCACCTCCTAAAGTCTTATCAACCTTTCAAAATAGAACCATCGTCCAGAGACCAAATGTTCAAGCACACTGAGCTGATGGGGGACTTTTCACATCCGAACCACAAAGGTTTTATGCCCTTTAAGCATACTTTATATGGTACACATGCTTCTGCAGACTGCCTTCACTCAGGACTCTGTGAGATGTGTGTTTCTTTGTTTTGTGTTGTTTTTGAGACAGGTTCTTACTACGTAGCCCAGGCTAGCCTTCAGCTCTCGATCTTCTTGATTCTGTTGGGATCAGATGCATGCACCTCCATGGCCAACCTCTTTTGTATTTGATCATTTTCCTTGCTGAATACAGTTGGCTTTTCATTACCCATGGTTTCTCTTACCTGCAGCAAGTGTAGTCTGAAACTGTGAGATGGAAAATTCCAGAAGTAAACAATTCATAAGTTGTGCTTCTCTCTCTCTCTCTCTCTCTCTCTCTCTCTCTCTTTTAATTTTGAGGCAAGTTCTCACTATATAAGCCCTAGCTGGCCTATGAACTCAGAGATCGGCCTGCTTCTGCCAGTAGAGCGCTGAGACCAAAAGCATGCACCACCATATACCCAGCCACCTGACTTTTATTCGTATTGAGATAGTACATTGCTGTGACTGGCCAGTGTTATTATTAGTTATTATTGTTACTCTTTTGTTGAACCTAATTTATAAATCACAAACAGCCTATTCGTGTCATACGGAAGAGACATAGCAGTACACAGAGCTTGGGACTAGCCACAGTTTCCACCATCTACTGGGGGGCTTGGGGTGTGTCCCCCACAGCCGGTAGCACTGCTGAGCCTCATGTCTTGGAAGAGCCCATTACAGGGCTCTCAGGGCCTAGCAGACAGCGGAGCACACCAATTTTCTGAGAATCAGAGAGCTCGGCTGCTGCCTGTGAATTTTAAACGTTCTTAACCCATCACTGGGAAGATGACTGGAACAGCTGTCGTTCCCTCCATCTCAAGTCTCAGAAATAAATTTGCATGTTTTAGGAGCTGCAGCCCAATCCTCCTCTCCAGCTCTCCAGCTTTATGCAAGCGAGGCCACATCCACACCATGCACACGAAGTATTCCTGAATACCCTGCTTTGATGAGCCTTGGAAATAGGGCCAGGAACCTCACAGAGGACAAGATTAAAATCCAGGGCCCCAGCTGTCGAGAGATGAGCTGTCTCCTTTGCCTGATGTGCCCCCACATCCTTATGGAGGTGGGGGAGGCTGGGTTTGAACTCAAAATACCAGGATGAACAGTGGGGGGCAGGTGTAGCAACCACACCCCAGGGGCTGTTTTTCCTAGAAAGAAAGCCTTTGATGGGGTGTGTGGCGGTAGAAAACCCAGTTATCATGGCAAAAGAGAAGAATTTATTTTTCTGGTACAAAAGTAGCATATCTTTCTTCCCAAATGGGAAAAGTCCAGGGCCAGCAGGAAATAATCTGCAGTCCCATACTGCCATTTAACCACCGTTGAACATATTTGCATATGCAACTGCACGTACAAACCACCTTCCTATAAAAACATTTATTTCTGCAGTTAGTGAATATGCCAGGTGCTAGTCCCTGGGGATATAGCCTGAGCAAGACAGCCCTTGTCCTAATGGAGCTGATGTTCCAAGGGGGCATAGATGTAAAAGAAGCATGGGCCAGGAGTGGTGCCCCATGCCTGTAATCTTGGGAGGTAGAGGTCAGAAGATCAGAAGTTCAAGGCCAGCCTCTGCTACATAGCAAGTTTGAGGTCAGCTTGGGCTGCATAGTGAGACCTTGGCTCAAACAACAACAACAACAACAACAACAACAACAAAAACTCCAACCAAATTAAAAAAAACAACAACAAAACAAAAACATATAGTACTAAATAAGATGTTCTAGTACATGTTTAGCATTAACCAGTTTTCCACCAAGCAACACCTTCCAATATAACTCATGAGTTGATCGGGGACTACAATCGAAGCTGGAGCTGAGCCAAGTCTGAGATAAGTGACTGCTCTCTCAGTCTGGGTCCTTGAGTGTCTGTAAGGATCAGAGCAGTCCTGTTGACTTGCTGACTTGCATAAGCAAGAAGGAAGCTATGGCTTCATTGAGCCTTGGAGATTGTATTAGTCAGTTGTTTGTGACTGTAACAAAATACCCTAGGTAGACAATGTTGTAATGAGAAGGAGTTTATTTACCATGTACCTTTGGATGGGGTCTGCATCTGTTTAGTTCTGGTGAGCTCGATGAAATCATGGCCGTGGAAGTGGTACTGGAAAAACATTTTTTTTCTTTTTTTAAAAAGATTTATTTATTATGTATACAGTATTCTGCCTGCGTACCAGAAGAGGGCACCAGATCTCATTACAGATGGTTGTGAGCCACCATGTGGTTGCTGGGAATTGAACTAAGGACCTCTGGAAGAGCAACCAGTGCTCTTAACCTCTGAGCCATCTCTCCAGCCCCTGGAAACACATCTTAAAACTTTTTTTTGAACACTTATTGGGTGTGTATGCATGCACACACATGTCATAGTGTCATAGTCATGTGTGGAGGTCAGGAGACAGCTTTGAGGAGTTGGTTCTCTCCTTCCACCACATGGGTTCTGGGAATCAACTCAGGCAGCAGGTATCTTTAGCCTCTGAGCCATCTCCCTGGCCCCTGCATTACATCTTGCATCTTGATATAGGAAGCAAGAAAGACGAGGGGTCAGCTTTAGGATTTTACTATAATTCACTCTCAGGGGGGTTATTGAGACACCCCAAACAATGGAAGCTCCTACTTCTTAAAGATTCCCATTTTCTGACATCACCACACTGAGAATCAAGCCTTCAACACAAGGGCCCTCTAGGGACAAACCACATCTAAACCATGGTAGAGATCTGGAGGTCACTGGTGTTGAGTATAACTGGCCAGCTCCCAATGACCCGGCCACAGGTGTCACATATCTAACAACCCGAGGGAGGAATAGACTAGCGAGCTTTGCAGCAGTCACATTAATTAATATATTTGTTTGTTTAAGCTGGAGGTATAGTCAGCATATAAAACGTACTGCGGGGCCTGAGAAGATGGCTAGGAGGGTGAAGTGCTTGTTGTAAGCATACAAGAGAGAAGATCTGAGTTCGATTCCCCGTAAAGAAGCCAGACAGACTGAAGTTCAAGCCATGGACTAGAGATTAGAAAATGGCTCAATGTGAGAGAGTTTATCCATATATCATCTCTTTTTTTAAAAAAGGATTTATTTTTATTATTGTGTTTATATAAACTGTTTTACTTCAGACACTGTCATGTCATTTTTAAAGATTTGTTTATATGTATGAATGTTTTATCTGCATTTATGCTTACACAGCGTGTGTGGCAGGTGCCCATGAGGCCAGGAGAGGGCATTGGACCCCCTGGAATTGGAGTTACAGATAGTTGTGAGCCGCCATGTCCTCTGGAAAGCAACATGTGTTCTTAAGCACTGAGCCATCTCTCTAGCCCCCAGTTATTATTTTTGAGACAAGGTCTCACTGTGTAACCCTGACTGACTTTGAACTCACAAAGGTCTTTGTTGCTCTAATTTTAAATGGTCTTATAATAGAAACCCGGAGCTAGATATTGGGGTAAATGCTGAAAGATCAGAGAGACAAAGAACAAGCCACAGCCATGTCTCACCTCACCAACTCCATGAATCCTCTGACTGAATGCCCCTGAGTCCTCAGCCTGAAAAGCCTCTAGTTCCTGTCTCCTCACACCTGATATGCCTTTCTCTGCCCAGCCATTTCACTTTCTTCCTAGTGCTGGGATTAATGGTATGTGTGCTTCCCAAATACTGGTAGCAAAGGCGTAAGATCTCAAGTGCTGGGATTAAAGGCATGTGACTCCCAAGTACTGAGATTAAAAGGGTTGTGCCCACCACTGCCTAGCCTCTATGTTTAATCTAGTGGCTGGCTCTGTCCTCTGATCCTCAGGCAAGCTTTATTCGATATACAATATATCACCACAGATCTTCCGGACACTGCCTCCCAAGTGCTGGGACTAATGTACTACCAAACCCAGCTAAAGATTTATTTTTAAGTAGATATATGTGTATGAATATATACACATGTGAATGTAGGTGCCTGAGAGGGCTATAGAGGAGGGGGTCAGATCACCTGAAGCCGGAGCTGCAGGTGATTGGGAGCTGCCAGACGTGGATGGGTGCTGGGAACTGAACTCGGGTCTCCTGGAAGAGCATCCATGTTTCCCACTCCTGGCACTTACAGTTTTGGAAATTTAAAATATTAGATGAGCTTTGTTTGTGTGTTGCTGGGAATTGAACTCAATGCACAGGTATTGCTGGAACTGTAGAGCGAGCTTTCGAAGGGCACCCTGCACAGTCCTTGCCATTTGAGGAAGGCGCTCAAACCTGGGTTCCGAGTCAGGAAAAAGGCCCAAACTTTAAGATACTACCCTCTGAGAAACACGATGCTGAAGGAGCTGTTGCTCCTCTCCTTACCTCCCTCCTCATCTCTTCTACCATTTGTTTAACCGCAGGTCTTTAGGGCCATGCTCTCCATAAAATTTATTATATGGAAAATATTTTCGATCCTTCAGCTCCCTTACCAAATATGAAGCATTTTAACTGGCTCCAAGAGGCCTTCAGTCCCATGTGTGACTGTCTTTGAGTTGAGTCATAGAAACTTGATTGCCAGCCTTGGTGAAAGCTGCATTGCGCTGGGGTCATTTGTGACGTGTGTCACCCCAGTCCCGGGTCCCACTCTCCCTGTGGTGGCTCTGGAATGACTGAGTCAACAACCTTTCATTCCTCTGAGAAGTGGAGGCCTTTCCTGTTGCATTCTGGTGGCGCCCTCCTGGGCAACAGGGGCACAGTTAGTTCTAGGAAAAATGGATTCACCATCACTGTGTCTCAGAGTTTTAATAGCAAAAGAAGTCATGTGATGGAAAAGCTTTACAGAGATGACATGAGGTCACATGGTTGTTTCTATTTCGAATAGAGATGAGAAGGTTAAGGGTGAGTTGTGGGTGTGGTGAGTTGTGAGTTCAGTGGTAGGCCTAGTGTGTGTGAGGCCCTGGTTCCCTGGGAAATAGTGAAAAGAGCTAGAGATGGTAGAAATAGAGATAGATAGATATAGGGGAGGAGAGGGAGGAGGGGGAAAGATACAGATAGTAATAGGAAGGTCATGATAGAGGTTGAGAGACAGGATAGAAGCAGAGAGGGGGATGTGTGATAAATCCAAAGTTGGAAAATTCAAATGAAATATGTAAATACTCCTAATATATTTAGACTAAGGAGTTTCCTCGCCTTCCCAATTCTGCTAGCCCTATATGAAAATGAAGAGAAAAAAATTCTTCTCAAGTGTGTTAAAAATAAGGATCTGGGTTGCAGATGTAGACGGTAGTGAGCTCACCTAGAATGCAGGAGGCTCTGGGTTCCATCTCCACGCTTCGTAAACCAGATGTGGTGGAGCATACCTATAATCCCATCACTGGTGAAGGAGATGCAGGGGGACTGATACAGAGGCCATGGAGGGGTCTTGCTTACTGGTTTGCTTCCCATGGCTTGCTCAGCCCACCTTCTTATAGAACCCAAGACCAGCACCCCAGGGGTGGCACCACTCACTCATGGACTGGGCCCTCCCCCATTGATCACTAATTGAAAATGCCTTACAGCTGGATCTCAAGGCATTTCCTGGACTGAGGCTCCTTCCTCTGATGACTCTAGCTTGTGTCAAGTTGACACCAAAAACCAGCCAGTACACTTACCTATAAAATAGGCAATTTATAGTCTATGAATTATATTTCAAAAATATGATTCAAAAGGTTCCTGTTCTAAAACAGGTCTCACTCTATAGCCCAGAATGACCTCAGAGTTGCAGCAGTTCCCCTGCCTCAGCCTTTCAAGTGCTCAAATTACAGACAAGTGCCACCAACCTGTCTCAAAACAAACAAAAAGAAAAGACATGTAACGATGGCATTTCACTCTGTAGTCTGTAGCCCAGGCTGGCTTAAAACTCAAAGCAGCCCGCCTCTCCTCCCCAGGAGCTCAGCAGGAGCCACCACACCTGACTGACTGTAGGCCACACGTTGTTTCTCAGAATTCGTAACCCACACTTCTGTGATGGCCCCTGTGCAAACGTGTGACTGTGGGGCTGGGTGCCCAGGTTAAGCTGCATTCCATGTAGGATCAGCATGGTAGCCACAGCCCACTCCACGGCTCCCCAGAATTTCTTTTCTTATCAATAATAGCTTTCTGTTTTCCTGGAATCCCTCTCTCCCATGGGGAAGAAAGCAAGCGGGCAAACCACCCAGAGCTGTGGCCATCTTGACCCAAGCCACACGTCCGTCACCTCCTGCCCTCCAGTGCCTTGAATTCCACATGGTTACTTTTCCTCCTTCTATTTGGTGCCTTTACTTTGTAGCCTTATGGGTAAGTGTCACTGCTTGGGAATCCAGAAGAGACCGGCTGGCCTGCTTGAAAGCTCTAACTTTGGGCCTTCTTTGTCTCTGCCTCAGTTTCCTTATCTGTACTGTTCGTAACAGTGATCCTAATTGCACCTACCTATTAGACCTGTGAGGAAGAATTGAAGGGGCTATATCGGGAAAGGCTCCGGCACATTCTAGAGTTGTTTGGGAAGCATTCATCATTGAGGTGAAAGCGCATTCATGGTACCTGGCCTTCTGCAGTCTGTAAACCTCACCTGGGCTGACAGTAAAGTCACAGGATGCTGGCTTGTGTGCCAAAGTAAACAATCCTGGCTGACCCCTGGCCTTATGAATTATTCCCTAGCAGGCTTCTTTTCTGCTTTCTTAAAATCTGAATCAATGATTGAGGAAGGATTTATTGCTTTTTATATTTCTTTTTTAGATCACTAGTGGCCTTAGTTCTCTGGGTGTTTAGGGAAAGCATAATCCTTTCCAGGAAATGGATTTAAAGTACAGTTGAAGCTTGGGTTAGGCTGAGGAGGAAAGGCTTTGGGGGAGTAAGTGTGCAGGCTTGGGAAGGAGGCAGGAAAGTGTAGGCAACAGGAGATTTAAGGAATGGGTTGGCCCACGTACAGAAGTAGAAAAGTATCAAACAGCAGAGCCACGGGTGGACAGTGGATGCCTGGAACTCTGGGAAGAGGATCCTGGCGTGCACTGGGGCCATCCCCAGGAAGTGACGTGTGCAGGCGTGAGGGGTCATAGCCTTCCATCTTGCAGTCTCCTTGACCTTTTTTTCAAGAAGGCAAATGAGAAGAGGTGGGGGGGGACCTGGGTGTCGGCCTGAGGGCTCGTGGGTTGTTGGGAAAGGTGGAGAGAGGCGAGGAGGGAAGAGATAAGCAAGCCAGACTGAGAAGCCTGGACGTGAAGATCGGGAGGCTGAAGGAAGTCAGAGGGGCTGGGGTACCAAAATGTAAGAATCTGTGGAGTCAGGTTAGAGCATCTGCCCGGTACGTACAACAAGCCCTTGGTTCAATTACAAATACCACAGAGGGAGAACACAAAACAGTCTCACACCCCAGAGCTGAAGGTGAAGGCCAGGGTCCAATCAGATCGCGACCCCCACCCTGAAGACCAGGACTTCACTGAGCAGCGAGAGGGATTTGTGTCTGGAAGCAGCACCACATCCGATTCAATGAGGAGATGGGGGCAGAGAGGGAGGGCCCAGAGTGGATGTGGTCACTTGCTTTGGAAATCCTTGTGGGATCTAGAGGGAAGGAGTGGTATGATCAACCCAGGCAGGTGAGCCGATAGGGGTGAGAGTTGTTGGCAATAGACCACAGATATGCTGCTGGTGGGAGTGGGGGGCTCCAACGAGTGACTCCTAGACCAGTATAGGTGGGTGGAAAGGGTGGCAACATATCCCTTATATAACCCGTTTTCTCGCTCAAGGCTCAGCAAGGGCTAACTGTCATTGTGCCCCTCAGAGCTGCAGTAGAATCCAGGTGGTCCTGTTCTGTCTTGAAGGGACAGGGAAACACATTGTTGGGGTGCCACTCCACATGCTGGGGAATGTCTTTACAGTCCTGGTATTTTCTCCAATCCTTCCAAGAGTTTAGGAAGCATCCTTTCCTGGTAGAATCCTGCACCTGGCCACACGACTGAGGAGTGTTAGGTTGTTTTCATTTAGTTCAGCATCTGTCTTTGAGTCTAGAGCTAACGAAAATAGGGCAACATACGTAAACAGAACGGTAGAGAAGGTGTTCTGGCTTCCTGTTTCCTGGTCTTAATAGCTTAGCTTGAAGTGACTCCCTGTGAACCCAGCTCTCTGGAGGTGAACCCAGCTCTTGGGAGGCAGCGGCAGGAGGGGTGTAGCAAACTTAGGGCCACCCTGGTCTACATAGCAACTCCCAAACTACTGGGGGCTACAGAGCAAGACCTTGTCTTCACACTCCCCTCCAACAGTAAAGAGCAGAGCTGTTTGTACCTTTCAGGTCACTGATTGACTAGACTGTCTAGCCAATGAGATCTAGGGACCCTCGTGTCTCAGTCCCCCAGTTTTGGGGAGAAAGTGTTCAGGGATGCTCCCAGCTTTTGACGTGGGCGGATCTGAACTCAGGTCCTCATGCTTTCACGGCAAGTATTTCGGTTGAGTCACCTCCCCAGCCCCTGGGAAACATTTTAACAAAAACAGTTTATATGCTATCTGTAATTTAAATCTTTTTCTTTGTTGCTTCAACAGCCTTGCTAAGGTTTTTATCAATTTTTTGTTGATCTTTTCAAAGAACCAGCCTTCAGTCTTATTGATTTTTCTATTTTCTAGATTATTAATTTGCACTCTCGTTATTTCCTTTGGCTCTAGTTATAATTTTTTGTTATAGGTTTTTTATTTTTTAGCAGTATCTTTAGGTAGAGAGGTTGCTTTGAGGTCTGTGTGTGTTATGTATGTTTGCCTTTTCATGTGTATACAGGTGTACACATGGATGTGGAAGCTGGAAGTCAACGTCAGGTGGCTTTCTGGTCTCTCTCCACTGTAGTGTTTGGAACAGGGTCCCTCGCTGAGTCTGGAGCTCACCATTAGCAAGAGTGTGCTGTGGATCTGCCTGTCTGTCTCCCACAGCAACCCAGGGCCAGGGACTCAGATGCACTGTGGTGGGGTGCTGGGGGCCTGACTCAGGTCCTCATGCTCGCACAGTATCCTTTACCCACTAAGCCATTTCCTCAGCCTTAGAGCTAACTTTACTAAAGTTAATTTTATGATTATACAGTTGGCTATTTTACTTTTTACAGGCATGGCTCCTGTCTTTTTTTTTTTCTTCCAGTGCTGGGCATTAACTTAGCCTTACAGATGATAGGCAAGCACTCCACCTGTATTCCCTGTGCCCCTCCTCCCAGCCAGACAGGGTTTCTCTGTGTCAGGCTGTCCTAGAACTCACTCTAGAGACCAGGCTGGCCTTCCCTCACTCCCTTCCTCCTCTTATCAGTGTCTGAGGTTATTTCTAGTATTGAAATGCCATTTTGGATCGCTCATCTATTTGTTTTGAATAAAAACTGAAAAGACTAGCCAGGCTTGGTGGCGCACACCTTTGATCCCAGCACTCGGGAGGCAGAGGCAAGCGTATCTCCGTGAGTTCAAGGCCAGCCTGGTCTACAGAGTGAGTTCCAGGACAGCCAGGACTATAACTCAGAAAACCATCTCCTCAAACTGTCCCACGCTCCCCCCCAAAAAGACCAAACAGCACACAACAGTATACAGCAAAAAAGGAAATTCTCTTCAGGCCCTATCGTCCTGCTCAGTTTGTAATGTGAACGCGGTTGCAGAGTTAAGCTCAGAACGCAGCAGCACCGGCTCTCTGTATGAAGTCATTTGAAAACTTGACAACCCCCCCCCCCCCCACCAACAGAACAAAACACAGAACCAGAGACGAGGATGGTTCTATGTTGTCAGCCCGTGCACGCCATGCCAGAGCTGCAGCACAGACCAGTGGGCAGACACAATGACTGCAGACTGGTAACAGCTCATCACCAGGCTGCAGCCCTCGAGTCAAAGCAAAGGAAAGAATTTTAATCGCCTCCCTCATCTTGGCAGAGATGATACTTTGTTTTGTTTTGTTTTTCCTAACCTCCGATGACTGTAAATTATGTTTTGGTGTGCTTTGTTTAATCTTATCCTGATTATAAAAGTGCTACATGTGCCTTGAGACTATTTAGACATTTCAAAAGAAAGCGGAAATTCCAGGACCCAGAGATAACAAATACTTAGAAATTTTAGTATCTTATTATTTCTTTATTTTTTTTTTTTTTTTTTTTTTTTTGGTTTGGTTTTTTTCGACACAGGGTTTCCTCTGTGTAGCCTTGGCTGTCCCGGAACTCACTCTGTAGACCAGGCTGGCCTTGAACTCACAGACATCTGCCTGCCTCTGTTCCTGAGTGCTGGGATTAAAGGTATGCACACTACCACCTGGCTTATTTCTTTAAAATTTTAGAGATATCTATGTCATTTTATGTGTATGGGTGTTTTGCTTACGTGTATGTCTGTGTACCATATGCATGGCTGGTGTCCTCAGAGGTTAGAAGGTGGTAGATCCTTTGGAACTGGAGCTGCAGATGGTGTGAGCTGCCATGTGGGTGCTGGGAACCCAAATCCTCTGCAAGAACAAGTGCTCTTGGCCACTCTCGTGCCTTTCCACCCCAGATCTTGTCATTTATGGAGACAAGGGCTCACTATCTTGCCCAGGTTGGTCTTGAACTTGTGATCCTCCTGCCTCAGCCCCGTAGTGTTGTGGTTATAGGTGTGTGCCATCACACCGGGCTCCATCTTGTTTTATTATTGTTACTATTTTAGATTTGGCTTTTCCTTGAATCACTGGTGTTCTGTAGGCCTTCCTTCTCTAGTGATTTGACAATTCACGCTATGTTTTCATTTGAGCTGGTAGTGGGTTTTAGGGAAAACAAGAACTCTCTCGACCTTTGTCATTTCTATCTATCAGTGTCAAAAGATTTAGCCTTTGGAACTCAGCACTCTGTTCCACAGTCTTTAAAAATATCTTTAAAATATTTTATTCCAGCCAGGTGGTGGCGGCGCACGCCTTTAATCCCAGCACTTGGGAGGCAGAGGCGGGCAGATCTCTGTGAGTTCCAGGCCAGCCTGGTCTACAGAGTGAGTTCCAGGACAACTAGGGCTGTTACACAGAGACACCCTGTCTTGAAACCACCACACACACCCCCACAAAATTTTATTCTTCATCTGTCTGTCTGTCTGCCTGCCTGTCTATCTGCATATCTGCCTATCTATCCATGTATTTATTATGTGTTCTGTGTATGTATGCCTGATGTCTTCCTCTGGCCTCCATGCACATCAGGCATCCTGCCCTGTGACTCTCCACATAATTCCCTCTTCCACTAATCCTGGACTTTGCCATTTTGACAAGATTAGCCAAGTGTCCTCCCGTCTGCCCTGCCCCCAGCTCTGGAATTACAGGGGCACACGTGGCAACAGGCAGCTTTTTACATGGGGTTAGAGGTCCAAATTCAGGTCCTCATGCTTGTACAGAAAGGATCCTTGCTGGGCGGTGGTGGTGCATGCCTTTAATCCCAGCACTTGGGAGGCAAAGGCAGGTGGATCTCTGTGAGTTCGAGACCAGCCTGGTCTACAGAGTAAGTTCCAGGAAAGGCTCCAAAGCTACACAGAGAAACCCTGTCTCAAAAAGAAAGGGTCCTTACCCACCAAGTCATCTCCCCAGGCAACCTGGAATTCTTCAACTCTCCCAGAGCCTTAGGGATTATGGAGGCACACCACCATACTCATGCCCATACCCACGCCATCACTTCCCAGACAAGAGTTTCAGGCAGACTAAATTTCTTCAGACTAAATTTTAACTTTTATTTGACAAAAGTTTAGAAATCTCCAAATATATATTTCATAAACTGGAAAAAAATTCTACTCTCCCTTTTAAATGATTTCTTTAGATGATAAAGTAAATCCAGAACAGAACTTGGTGGTGTGTGTGTGTGTGTGTGTGTGTGGTGCTGTGCCTGGGATGGAATGAGTGTGGTCCTGGGATGGAACCCTTGAAGCTTTGTATGTTAGACAAGCCATCTATCTCTTGAGTTACATCTCTAGTCCTGTTATTGTCTTATATGATTGAAAATTCAATTCCACAAACATCTGCATACTTACTGTATGCAGTGTGGAGTGCTAAGCAAAAATTAACAAAAAAAAAATGGTTTTAAACTAAAGTTTTTCAGTCAGTAACTGGCAATTAAGTTATGCCCATAGAAAGAGATAGATATCTTACGTAATCATTGATAGTTGTTTGTTTATTTTTAGTCTATTCTTTCACGACTTCGTACATATGTTAATGTACTTCAATCATGTTCATGCCCATTACTTTTTGGGTTTTGAGATGGGATCTTATGCCTTAAATTCACAATCCTCACACCTCCACCTCTCCAGTGCTGGGATGGCTGCTGTGTACCACCTCGCCCTCGCTCACCATTGATAATTTTTGAAGAGTACTTCAGGATATAGAAAGTGCTGATAATATATTCAGTTAGAAAAAGCACATTACAAAGTGATATATATTCAGCGTAATTTCCATTTCGTCTTTTTAAATAAAAACCCTGAAAACTAGAAAGAATATGTTCCTAAATGTCAATATTGTTTATTTCTGGATCAGCAAAACTTTTTTCCCCATATTCTAATTTTCCTGTAATGAAAACAAATGAGTTTTGGATCAGATGGTATGGCAGAACCGTGGTGGTATTTTAAGGACAGAGCCTTGCTTTTTAGGATTCTCTGCAATGGGTGCTTTCATCCCCATTTCAGGGATCTATTTTGATCTCTTGGGAGAGATCAAAGCTGGGCCTTAAAGGGAGGCCATAGTGGGAGCCTGTTAGTTTAGTTTCTGTTGCTGAGAAGGCTTTATTTGGCTATCTGGTTGTAGTCCATCATCAAGGAAATCAGACGTTCAAGGCAGGAACCTGGAGGCAGAAACTGAAGCAGAGACCTCTGAGGAATGCTATTCATTGGCTTATTCAGTGACCTTTCCGATCCAGCCCAGGGCCACATGCCTGTGCCATCCACAGTGGGCTCAGTCCTTCTCCAGTCAATCAGCAAGCAGGAAGATGGCCCCCAGACATGCCCACACTCCAGCCTCATGGAGGCAGTTCCTCAGCCGAGGCCCCCTCTTTCCAGAGGTGTCTGGGTTTGTGACAAAGACTATGGAGCACAGAGCCCTGCAGAACCCAGCTGGAAGAGCAGCAGCTGCAAGACCAGGGAGAGCTGTGGGTTCTAGAGGACAGAGGGTGTGCTGTGCAGGCTGTCCCAGGTCATTGCAGGTCTCATGTGGAGGATCATATCATGGCTATGTCCGGGTTTCAACAGGAAACTCTGGAAGGAGAGCTGAGGTGGCCAAGGCTGGGAGGCAGAAAGCAGGGGAGGGGAGAGGGGCTGTCAGGACCACTCTTCCCATGCGTTACTTCCTGGCTCTGGCCCAGCCCTGGGCTGTGTGCTGGATTTGTCTTCTGCTCCCTCGCTTGGTGGTTGGTGTGTCTGGGTCCTGCCTGCCGTCATCATCAGAGCCCAGCTTCACCCTCTGACCCTACAGTACCCTCTTCCAGGCCAGAGTTAGAGCCTGGATTCCGTTCTTGCTCCCACAGTGTGTGCTCAGCTATATCCGGCTCACCTTCCCCTCATTGTCCCCGACTTCAAGCCTCATCGAAAGTTCCATCTTTCCAACTGAGCATGGTGGCACCACCTGTCATTATATGGGAAGCAGAAAGCCAGGAGGGCTGAGAGTTCCAGGCCTGCCTGGGCTACCTCATAAAAGCCTGTCTCTAAAGAAAGCCAAAACAAGAAAACAAACAAACAAACAACAACAACAAAAATCCAAGCCTCCATCCTTCTTCCAAAGCTGCCTCTCTGCTTTTTAAATCTGTCCTTGACAATCCTTGTTTTCCCACTTTACAAACTACCCAGCCCAGAGGTATGGGTGTCCTCACCAAAGACAGAGGGACAGATACCCTGTGGCTCCATGTACAGGAAGTACCTTGAGCAGGCAAATGCAGATCATGGTAGCAGAGAAGGCCAGCTAGCTGCCGGGTGCCAGGTGGGAAAGTGAGATTGGGGACTTAGCCTAATTCAGGTTGTGTTAACAAAAACGTTCTCAGGACCAGTGGGCAAGAGGCTGGGCACACCCAGTGCCGCTGAGCGATTAAAACGGGGCTGGGAAGCTGGCTCAGTGGGTAAAGTGCTTGGCACACAAGTGTGAGGACCTGAGTTAGACTTCCTAGCACACTGTCAAAAGCAGACAAGGCTGCATGGTCTGTAATCACAGTGTTCCCGTGGGCAGAACGGAGGCCAAGGCAGGAGAGTCCCCAGAAGCTCATGGGCCGGTTAGTCTGAAGTTCACAGTAGAAGACAACAAAGAAATTTGTCAGAAACACTGGGAAAAATGAGAGCTGGCACTTGAGGCTCTCTTCGGACTTCCACATACAAACTGTGGCACATTCACACTGAACATGCTCTCACACACGTCCGCAGACGTACATGTCCATACACACACTTTGCATGCACACACACACATCACATAAAATTTTAAAAATGGTTAAAGTGGTAAATTTTATGTTGCGTGTATTTTACTTCAATTAAAAATAAAAATTAGCCGGGCGGTGGTGGCGCACGCCTTTAATCCCAGCACTCGGGAGGCAGAGCCAGGTGGATCTCTGTGAGTTCGAGGCCAGCCTAGGCTACCAAGCAAGTCCCAGGAAAGGCGTAAAGCTACACAGAGAAACCCTGTCTCGAAAAACGAAAAAAAAAAAATAAAAAAAAATAAAAAAAAATAAAAATTAACTCTGGGCGGCGGTGGCACATGCCTTTAATCCCAGCTCGGGAGGCAGAGCCAGGCGGGTCTCTGTGAGTTCGAGGCCAGCCTGGTCTACAGAGCAAGATCCAGAACAGGCACCAAAACTACACAGAGGAACCCTGTCTCTAAAAACCAAAATAAATAAATAAATAAAAATAAAAATTAACAATAAAGGGCTGGAGATGATTCAGTGACTAAGTGATTGCTGTTGAACCTTTAAAAATGGAGTTAGGATCCTCAGAGCCGATGTAAGTGCTGGGCGGGCGTGGTGGCCCCCTTTGTAATTCCAGCCTCAGAAGGTAGAGCAAGCTGGCTCCTGAGACTAGTCATGTCAGCGAGCGCTGGACTCAATAAGGTAGAGGAGCAGCTGAGATGATTTCTGATAGTAACCTTGGGCCTGCACATGCACACACACATGCACATACACACTCAAACACCCCACATGGGCTACACACACTTATACACACACATACACACCTTTACTATCGCCTGAGTGTAGACAAGGGTCTGTTCCCCTCACCTCATCAACCTGACCCAGCTCTCCCCTCCTCTGCCCTCCCCTTCCCTTTCCTTCCCCATTTTAATAGGGTCTCATGTAGCCCAGGCTGCCTTCATGTCCCAAATTCTGGGATTACAGGCATAGAGTACCACACGTGGTTGATGTGGTGCTGGGGATAGCCCGGCCCTTGTGCATGGTAGGCAAACACTCTACCAACTGAGCCTCAGGTCCTACCTTGCCTGTTTTCTTGATCCTATTTTTTTTTTTTTTAAATCAGTGTTCCTTGTGGCCCAGGCTAGCCTTAACTTGTTAGATAGCCCAAGATGACTTTGAACTCCTAACCCCCCTGCTTCTGCTTCCCACATGCTGAGATCACAGGGGCGCCCCACCCTGCCCCACCTTCGACCAGCATCAGTATTGAGATGGTGAAGGGTGCTGAGAAGTTTCTGGAATGTAGCTATACTATGACTTCACAACTTTTTCGAAACAGGGCCTCAACGTGTTGTCCAAGCTAGCCTCTAAGTCATGGCAATCCCCCTGCCTCAGCTTCCCACCTGCTGGGATTATAGGCATGAGCCAACACACTTGTTTGCCGTGTTCTTCCATCTTCTCCAATATGTGATTGGTCATTGTGAGGACACTCCTGAGACAGTGTGGCTTGACCAACACTGGGCAGCACTGTTCTCATGGAATACCTCCGATGGCTCTTTTCATTGTACCCAGCTTCACCTGCCAGCTGGCTACACACACACACTGCAAGGCCAGGTACAGCTCACAGATACCTCATGTCCCCAGAGAATATTGTATTCTGTGGGCTGTCTTGTTTGAAGATTTATTTTACTTTTGATTATTCCCTAACGTATGTGGGGTCTGAAGTATGTGCGGGTTCGAGAGCAGGTGCCCCTGGAATGTAGGAGAGAGTGTTGGGTTCTCTGGAGCCTGCCTGACAAGGGTGCTGGGAACTGAACTCAGGTCAAAGACAGCACGCGCTCTTAAGCGCTGAGCCATCTCTCCAGCCCATTGTGTTGTGTTTTTTTAATTGAACTAATGCAACAATTCAGGTTTCCAACTCTTCTAGAGAAGCAGGAAATTGAACTGATGGCTGCTGTCTTCTTTGGACCGGAGTTCTTAATCTTTTCTTTAGAGAGAGAGAGAGAGAGAGAGAGAGAGAGAGAGAGAGAGAGAGAGAGAGAGAGAATGAGAATTATTCTGTTTTATTTATAATGCTTGTGAATGTGTATGTCATGGTGTGTGAGTGGAAGGCAGAGGATGGCCTGAAGGAGTCAGTTCTCACCTTCCACCATGTAGATCCCGGAAATGGAACTCAGGCCCTCGGGTTCTGTGGCAAGTGCCTTTACCACTGAGTCTTTTCAACAGTCCCGCCACACCCCAACACCGCTGTCTATTCCAGGTCTTTGCCTGGCTAGACTCTGAGCTCTCTGATCCCAAGGACTATACTTCATCCATCCTGACATCCCTGGCGTCTGGATTATCATTCATGTTTGATAAATATTTCCTAGTGCCTTAAACTTTTAACAAGCATAGTGCCTCATTTACTATAAGGCAAGTTGGGTTTGAGGAGCGTGGTGCATACTTGTAATCCCAGCACTCAAGAGGACGTGGCTGGCACAATCCAGCTCAAGGCCAACCTGGGCTACATATTGACATCTGTAGAAAGAAAAGAGGCTGTGGGGGGAAGGGACAGGGAAGGGGAAGGAAAAATAAAGGCAGCTGCTTTGTAGATGCTGAGAATACAGAAAAAGTTTACGATATCAGCCCTACCTGAAAGAGCTTATCGGGATTGTGCATCGTTAGATCATTCATTCGTTCATTCACTCAGCTACCCAGCATAGTGTACGCTTTGGTCAGGCTGACACTGGGACAGAAGGGAAAAGAGAGAAGCCCAGTGTAAGTACCTCCTGAAGTGACTTTCAGGGTAGTAAGGGGGACGTGAAGACGGCACACTGTGACAAGTGCTGTGACAGGGCTTCTAAGAGTCACTAAACACACGAGGCAGAACAGAGCTACTTTAAAATAGAAGGGACGCAGCGAGAGACTCGGCTGTGGCCCTGTGGAAGCTCAGCTCAGCTTGTCTGTGATGCGTTTCGGGCCACCAAGAAGAGTGCACTAAGAAAGGCGCCATTGGTGACTGGTGCCAAGGCTCGCTTAGAGAACATCTACGCTTACTGCTTAGCTCTGTGTGGCCCGATGCTTTCCACACCTTTTAAGAAAATCTCTCCTCCCCACTCAGTGGCATCCTACGAAACTCATTCCTTGTGACCCTTCCAGGAAAACGGATGCAGATACCATACCATGGAGTTTGGTGGCTCTTTTAACCTTTTAAAAGAAAAGGATTGAAGAGTATGGTACACGCTTCAGGGGTCCCTGGAAGCCCATCGACTCTTCTACTTCACAGGGAAGGAAGAGAAGGGAAGAAATCCCAGGTGGGGAATGCCCATGCGGGCTGACACAGAGTTGCTGGGTGAGGTGGGTCTGCTCAGTGTGATGGGAGACTGTATGAAGAGAGGGGACCATGGCAGAGTTTTCCAAGCCAATCAAGTTCTGCCCTAAGCTGCTTGGTGTGGACCGATCAGATGCTGCATGGCTGGGAGAGCTGAGGGAGACCAGAGTCCAAGATGTCGCTAATGTCAGGAGCCATGGTAGGGTAACAAGCAGGAAAGTCCCATGGCCACAACTTCCACACATCTGAACCCATGGGCTGTTACCCTCGTAAGGTCCCCAACTTGGCTTTAAGTCACCAGTTCTCAGTCTCCTGTCTGAAAATTCATTCGAAGAATCGCATCTGTACTCTCTGGGCATCCTACCTTGAACAGTTAAAAAAGCAGATCTGCCTGACTTCTAATTTTAGAAGGAACTGGGCTGACCTTCATTCTGCTGCTGCTAACTGGAGCCCCGTTACCTGGGTGACTGGATTCACAATATGTCAGTATGCAAATCCCATCTGCCCAGGAGGAGAAGGCAAGAAGGGCCTTGCTCCTCCTGGGGCTGTCAGCGGGATCTGGAAACAGCTCCCTCCGGAGTGGGAGGAGGGTCGTGGAACAGAAGGACATCAGGGAGGGGACCACCACAGACCATGGCCAGAGCCTTGTCTTCCTCTCCACTGCCCCCACATGACTTTGCCCTGGGGTGGAGTGGGGATGATGGCCTTAAGTGTGTCACAGGTATGCACCCATGGGCTTGCTTTCCCTCTGCATTTCTTCTCTGGTTCACAAAACACCGGTCATTGGCATGCAGAGTAAGACTTGGTTGTGCGCGTGCGCGCGTGCGCGCGTGTGCGTGTGTGTGTGTGTGTGTGTGTGTGTGTGTGTGCACGTACCCTGGCACACAGTAGCAGTCAGAGAACAACCTGCAGGAGTCTATTCTCTCTTTCCACCATGTGGGTTCCGGGGCTTGAACTCGGGTTGTCTGGCTTGACTGTGTGAACCTCTGCCTGCTGAACCATCCCAAGAGCTCCACTTATGGAAGGCTTTTGGTTATGTGGTTTCCCTGGGAATCACAGTTGTCACTGGTATGTGGGCTGGACTCCACCCAAGAGATAGGTCAGTCGATGTGATGTCACCCCCCCCCACACACACACACCCTGCTGTCGGCTTGAAGGGCTTCTGTCCCAGGAGTGTCTGCATCTGGCTCTTGTTCTGTTGAGTGTTTCAGGCTGGTGGTTCGAATCGGAGAGTCCCCCTCAGACACATTCAACCCTGAAGTCAGGGATGCTCCCTTGTTCCTTTTTATGAAATTACGGTCACATCAGCTGTCAGCTGCAGGAATCCCTGCCACCCACACATTTGCTGAGTCCAAATGGAGTAGACTTATTAATTTTAATTTATACTTCAAACCTCAAGGACAACCATGGGTAGGCGGGCTTTATTTAATAGTTGTGTTGGGTTTGGGTGGGAGGGGTACTGAAGAGCAGGTAGGGGACCTCAGGCTCTTAGCTTATAATTTTGGACACCAGTGGTGGCTTTCCTTACCCCCTCCATGACCTCGTTCTTTCGAATTCCTCTTAGCTGTGTCCCCTCTCACCTCGTTACAAAAACTCTTCCTAGCAATGCTGAAAAACCATCAGCGACAGGCCGGTGCGGGAAAAGCCACTTCATTTCCCATGATCCTTATGTCCAGACTTAGAAACGGCCTTCTCTCTGGATCCCAAGCACAGGAACTAGGAAGGGCGTGATCTTCATAGTCCTACAGAGGTCAGACACTCCACAGCGGAGTTTCTGTGAGTATTCACCACGTTCGTTCTAATCCTGCAGCTCTGTACTGGGCAGAGAGAAGCCCACACACCATGTAGCAGGTTTTCTGAAGATTTTTTTCCTGCCTTGGCAGGAAGTTCCACTGTTGAGCAAAGTGCATTTCCAAGATAGGCTTGGATTGCAGGCTGTCTCTTCCTCCTTCCTTTTCCTTTTCTTTTTCCTTTTTTTTTCTTTTTTTTTTGGTGGTGGTGGTGGAGAGACTCTTGTAGCCCAAGTTGGCCTTAAACTTTCTGTGTAGTGGAGGAGAACTCTAGTATTCCTGACGGGATGACAGGAATGCACCATCCTGGGGATGGAACCCAGGGCTCCTTGCAGGACAGGCAAGCAGTCTGCCAGCTTACACACATCCCTGGCCTCTCCTCCTTGAGGATCAGTGCTGGATGCCCCTCCCCGAAGGCTGTGCTAGGGGTGGGAGGTGAGGGGTTGGGATGGAGCCATGCTACTCCATTGCCACCCCTGCATACCCCAGGTCTGTGCATGTCTGTGCATGTTCACTGGCTGTTTCAGCAATCACGTGAATTGCCACAAGTGTACCGTTCAGCTCTGTGTAATGTAAAGACGCCCCATGACTGCGTAGTTTCTGGGTGTGTTTGCTCAGTGAACCGTATTTGCCCAAGGGTAAGGCAGTGATGTGAGGGCCTGAGGCCGCAGGTTGACTCTTGACTCCGGAAGCCACTTGTTTGGAATTCCTGTCTGTGTGTGTGCACACACAAGTGGACAGGTGTGGCAGCCACAGGTCAACACTGAGTCTTGCTCTACTGCTCACCCTCTTGTTTTTTTTGAGACAGGGCTTTTCACCAAATCCAGAACTCACCAGCTGGCTAGAAGCCCTGGGATCCTCTCCTCGGCCTCCTGGCTTTGAGATCACAGGCACGCACTGGCACAGCTTGCTTTTTAGGTAGGTGCTAGGGGACTGAATTCAGGTGTGCGTGTCTGCACAGCAGGCATTTGACTGGCTGAGCCATCGGCCCAGCGGACATTCTGGTTTTTATAGGTGATTCAGAACTATCCAGATTGAGTGAGCGACAGGAAGTGGGGAGGTGGAACGGTGCAGCTCCAGTGGAAAATCTGTCAGTTTCTTAAAAGGTTGAACACGTTGCCACATGACATAGCAATTCTGTCCCAAAGAGAGAAACGTAAACACATGTCCCTACAGATACTCACACACAAATGCTCATATAGTTCAGTGGTTCCTAATGCTGTGACCCTTTAATACAGTTCCTCATGTTGTGGTGACCTCCAACCATAAAATAATTGTAATTTTGCTACTGTTATGAACTGTAAAGTGAATATCTGCATTTTCCAATGGTCTTAGGTGACCCCATGGGAAAGTGTCATTTGCCCCTCACCCCAAAGGGCTTGAAGCCCACAAGTTGAGAAATGCTGCTCTTAGCAGCATGATTCATAATAGAAGATGCAAGCACACCACATGTCCATTAGTAGGTGTTGGATAAACCAAATGTGGTATGTCTGTACAATGGAATAATAGGCAGTAATGAAAAGGGAGCGCTGATTTTGCCACAACGTGGGCAAAGATTAAAAAGACGTTAAGTAAAGATAACCAGACATGAAAGTATACTCATTTGTAAGAAATATCCAGAACAAGCATTTTCATAGAAACGGAAAGTAGATTAGTTGCTGTCAGGGCCTGGGATAGAGGGGAATGGGAAGTGACAGTTCATGAGTCTGGGTTTTCATTTGGGGTGATGAAAACATTATGGGATTAGGTGTGGGAGCCGGCTGCACACCTCGGGAATAAGCTAAAAAGGCACTGAGTTGCGTTCTCCAAAACGTATGAGCAGCATCCATAACAGCTAGTGCAGGGTTTAAAGTCAGTTCCAAGGCGACTTTCTCAAGAGCCTCAGCTGCCTGAAATAGAATAGTGCCAACCCAGAGGAAAACCATGGAGAGTACCAAGGATCAGTAAGGTTCTTGGGGCTCGGTGGGAGGGCCCCTTTGCCTGCCATCCATGAGGAGGCCTGGGTCCATTCCCAACCTTACCAAAAGGAGAGAGGAGGAGGTGGGACTGGAAGAGAAGGACAAGGAAGAAGGGCGGAGAGGATAGGAGGAAGGACAGCTGATAGACTCGGGTGCCGGCTGCACGCCTCAGGAGTCAGCTAAAAAGCACTCAACTGGTTTATTGAAAATCGTATGAGCAGCATCTCTAACGCTAGTGCACGATGATGATGATGAGGAGGAGGAGGAGGAGGAGGAAGAGGAGGAGGAGGAGGAGGAGGAGGAGGAGGAGGAGGAGGAGGAGGAGGAGGAGGAAGGGAAAATGAGGAAGGGGAGGAGGAGATTTCCGTGAAAAAGAGTGGCTTTGTCACCCCCAGCTCTTTGAGTATGTTATATGCATGCAATCCATAAATTCTGGAGGACTCGGCTGCCTTCTCTGCTGTGATTCTATAATTTACTACAACCCTGGCTGGGCCATCGAGAGAATCCTGACAGAGCTTCTGAAGCAGGAATAGCAGTTACCTTTTCAGGTCATGTCCACCTCCACCACCCCAGACTCCCACGGTGATAATTCCTAGCTGCCTCCTTGAGTTGCCCTTACAGAGACTGATTTAGCTGCAATCGTGTTCGGCCCTTTTCAGCCTCAAAGCCACCTGCGGCATGGCGTTTACCTGTGTGCATCTCCAGAGCATTGCAGGAGACACCTGGCGGGGGTGAGAGGGGGGGAAGCACAGCTCAGGAAAGTAAGTCTACCGGCTTCCAGCAGCAGTTGAGGGGAAACCTCGCCCGGGTCCATCGGCCATTCCCAGGAGAGGAGTTGGGCTCCCAAGTACTGCCTCAGATGGGCTTTGCAACAATAAGAGGCTATGTAACAATAACAATAAGAACAGAACCCAGAACTGACCTAAAGCATCCCATGGCTTCTTCGTGATGGTTGTGGTTTGCAGAAGGGAAAGTGGGTGCTGATGAGAGTGTGGGGAACCTGGACCCTTCTGCACGGCCAATGGGAGAGTAAAATAAAGGCCCCATGGAAGCAGTTTATGGGGGTCTCCAAAAGTTAAGCCTAGGGTGACATTGCTCAAAAGAAAACATAAACAATCAATAAATATATGGGAAAGTATCAGTTTCCTCAGCCATCAGGAGAATGCAGATCAAAACTACATTGAGGGAGCTAGAGAGATGGCTTAGCAGATCTACTGTCTTCTGGCCTCCAAGGGCATTTGCATGCATGTGTGTCTGCATGCACCTACACGCACGTGCACACATGTATGCACATATAAAATTATATATAATGTTTTGTTTTTTTGAGACAAGGTTTCTCTGTGTAGCTCTGGCTGTCCTGGAACTCACTATGTAGACCAGGCTGGCCTCGGACTCACAGAGATCTGCCTGCCTCTACTTTCCAAGTGCAAAATAATATTTTTTTTTTAAAGAAAGAAAAACTCCATTGAGATTTTGAGATACATCACACAGAATGACTGTTTTTAAGAAAATCATTTAACAAATGCTGGAGGGTGTGGGGAAAAGAACACTTGTTCACTGCTACTGAGAGTGGAAATAAGTTCAGCTATTGTAGAAATCAATATGGAGGTTGCTCAGAACACTGAAGGTAGGACTGTGGAAGCTGTACCACTCCTGAGAATATACCAGAAGGATTCCAAGTCAGCACACCACAGAGATACTTGCACACCACGCCCATTCCTGCACTATTCCAAATTAGCCCAAGTCCAGGAACCAGACTAAAAGTCCATCAGCAGATGAATGGATAAAAGGTGTGGTGCATACACAATGGGATTTTATTCACCTCTGGACAATAACGAACTTAGGACATTTGCAGGAAAATGATGGAATTGAGGATCTTCATGCGACAGGAAATAAGCCAGGCTCAGAAAGACAAATAGCTCATGTTTTCTCTCAGACACAGAATCTAGATTTAAGAGAACATGATGATAGAAGAGAGATACTTAACAAGAGAGAACGCAGTGGGAGGGAGACAGATGAGGATGGCTATGGGAGAGCTCAATGTTATCCAAGTGCATCTCATACGTGTGTGAGAGCGTCAGAATGAAGCCTTTGGAAAATTAATATACAGGAATAATTTTTTTAAGAAGCATAAGTGGGCCAGGCAGTGGTGGCGCACACCTTTAATCCCAGCACTCAGGAGGCAGAGGCAGGCGGATCTCTGTGAGTTCAAGGCCAGCCTGGTCTAAAGAGTGAGTTCTAGGACAGTCAGGAATGTTATATAGAGAAATCTTGTCTCAGGAAAAGAAACAAAACAAACCCACAATGTGATAAAGAATTTAAAGTTAAGCAAAGGGTTACTGAAGGCTCCTGCTTTCCACCTTCGAGTCTATTAGAAACACAAGAAAACAGACTCACTAAGGCTCATGACAGCCACGAGGTAGCCTGACTTGTCCCCCTGAAGATGAATGGCCAACCAGTATGGACCCTCCGTGCAGAGGAGTATTACTCAGCCTTAGGAAGGGAGGAAATTCTGATGCACACTGCTAATGGTGATGACCATGATGAAATGTTATGGCGCCATGCCACACACTGAAATCAAAACAATACATAATAATAATAATAATAAAGAGGGACAGATGTTGCATGATTCCACTTCTGTGGGGCATCTGGATGGACAAATTCATGGGGACAGGAAATAGAAAAGGGGGGGTGGCCAGGGGTGGCCAGGGGTGGGGGAAGTAGGAATTTGTATGCCAGATGCAAGGGTTCTTCTCTCCCCCCCCCCCAGCTGAGGACCGAACCCAGATGTAGTTGATATATTGTTTACCCCAATAAGCTTATCTGGGGGTCAGAGAACAGAACAACCATAATATTAAACATAGGGGTTAGGCAGTAGTAGCACACACTTTTAATCCTAGCATTCCAGAGGCAGAGATCCGTCTGGATCTCTGTGAGTTCAAAGACGCCTTTAATCCCAGGAAGTGATGGCAGAAAGCAGAAAGGTATATAAGGCAAGAGGACCAGGAACTAGGGCTGATTAAGCTTTTAGGCTTTTCAGCAGCACAGTTCAGCTGAGAGGCATCCAGCTTGAGGAAACAGGATCAGCTGAGGAGTTGGCAAGGTGAGGTGGCTGTGGCTTGTTCTGTTTCTCTGATCTTCCAGCTTTAACCCAATACCTGGCTCTGGGTTTGATTTTATTAATAAGACCTTCTAACAATTCATGCTACACCCAGGGCCTTGCACTTGCTAGGCAAGTGCTCTACCACTGAGCTAAATCCCCAACCCCACAAGGGTTCTTTTCAGGATAAGTGAACAGTTTTGGAGATGGGTGTTGTTGGTGGTGGTTTTTTACTCTTTTACTTTTTGGGGACCCACCACCTAGCTCCCAAATAAACACACACATGAAGGTTTATTCTTTCTTATGAATGTCTGGCCTTAGCTTGGCTTGTTTCTAGCCAGGTTTTCTTAAATTATTCCGTCTACTTTTGCCTCTAGGCTTTTACCTTTCTCTATTTCTGTGTATCCTTTCTTTCCTTCTTATTCCATGTCTGGCTGTGTGGCTGTGTGGCTCGCCCTCAGCATCCTCCTCTCCTCCTTTTCTTGTTCCTTCCCAGATTTCTCCTCCTATTTCTTCTCTCTGCCTGCCAGCCTCTCCTATCCTTTCTCCTGCCTTGCTATTGGCCGTTCAGTTCTTTATTAGACTAATCAGGTGTTTTAGACAGGCAAAGTAACACAGCTTCACAGAGTTAAACAAATGCAGCATAAATAAATGTAACACATCTTAAAATAATATTCCTCAACAGATGCGAGGTAGGGATGGCTCTGTAACATTCTAGATACAATTAATGACACGAATTGTATATTGAAAATGGATAGGCAAGTGGTAGTATAGGCCTATGATTCCAGGAGGCAGGAGGATTGCAAGCTGGAGGCTAGCCTGCTCTCTACAGCTAGATCATGATGATGGTGATGATGATGATGATGATGGTGGTGGTGGTGATGATGATGATGATGATGGTGATGGTGGTGGTGGTGGTGGTGGTGGTGGTGGTGGTGATGATGATGGTGATAATGATGAGTAGGGTTTGTATTAGTTATCTTCATTGCCATGACAAAATACCCATCAAAGCCACTTACAGGAAGAGTTTGTTTGGGCTCAAAGTTCTAGATGACACAGTCCATCATGGTGGGAAGGTGTTGTGGCAGCAGGAGCAGAAGGTAGCTCATCACAACGCCTTCTCTGGCAGGAAGCAGAGAGAAGAATGTCCTTTTTATGGCATCTATGATGCCAGCCTACAGATGGTGCCATCCACATTTAGGACGGTTTTCTCATCTCAACAACTGCAGTCTAGACGTACCCTCACAGTCCTGTCCAGAGGTCTGTTTCCTAGGCCCCTCCAGATCCTGTCAGGATGATGAATGATCAGTGTTAACAATCAAATGGCCCCCTACAGCCAGCTGTGTACACTTTCTGGCTATGAACACCCTCATGACTGGGGAAACCAAGTCTCTCCTCCAAAATGGAGTGAGGGAGGCCACTGGAACCTTCCATGCTTAGCTCTTCAGGAAGAACTTGTCACCCCCTCTTCCACAGTCCCTGTGAAGTGACTTGAAAGACACCAGGTGCTCCACCACGAGATTCCACGGCCTGCAGATACTCTGGAAATCTTGATTTTATAGCATGGAGAAGCTGAATCCATTCTTTCCCACTAAGACCTGCCGTTCATTGTTTACCTGCACTCAGCAAGTGTTTCCCTCGACTTCAGTTTACCCTCCTGTTCTCCCAAGGCCGCCTAGACACAGAGCTAACTGCTGACATTCCCACAAATACACGTCTGCTTCTAGCCGTACCACAACTCCTGGAGAGTTGGTCATGGAGAGAGAGGATTTCGTAAATCCTCACCTGGGGTCAATAGCTTCATGAGCAGGCTTCTTTTCTTCTAGAAAGACCCCGTTACCCTGGTCTCAGATGAATCTCTCTTGGGAACAAGTCGATAGCAGGCAAAGTGGTAAGATGAACAGTGACAACGCCATCACAAGTGGATGCACAGGTCCTGAAAAGTCCCGTCTTGACAGTTTCTTTCTAATCTTGGGATTGGCTGTGGGATTTTCTTCCATAGTCAACACAAGCACCTCATTTGCTTGCTAAAGGTCAGGCTTGTCAGCAGACCTCTTCATTTACTGGAGTTGTGATCTGCTTCACATTGGCTGCAAATCACTAGAGAGTTCTGATGATGTGTCGAGAGCCTTCAGCCGGTGGCCTCATATTTGTCTTGCAGGCAGAATCCCTCAGGAAATGCTCATCTCTGTCCAACCTGGAGGCGGCTGTTCATAGATCTGCTTCCATTGTCTGTGGGGTCTAACATGTACGGGACACTTGGTTTGGGTTTTGTTTTTTAAAGATCCACTGGGGAGATGACTGTGTACGTGCTGTGTAGGCATGAGGACCTCAGTTAAGGTTCTCAGACTCATGTAAAGTTAGACATGGCAGTGTGTGCCTGTAACCCAGCACTGGGGAAGCAGAGGCAGGAGACTCCCGAGAGTGAAAGCCAGTCTGCTCCATCAGTAAGCTCCCGGGTCAGTGAGACACTGTCTCAAACATCAACTTAGAAAGCGACCGAGGAAGACACTCACTGCCAGTCTCTGGTGTGTATGGGCACCACACATGCACACCCATAAAGGAATGATATAGAACGTCCCACAGCCGGTGGATGGAGAAACCTCACATTCTTCTAGAGCAACTTCCCTTGTGGTTTTACTTTACCTTCTAGAAGGTTCTGCCTTTGCTCTCTTAATGGTTCTTCTGGGCTCCCACTAATGGCTGACTTCCCAGCTTCTCATTATAAATGCGAGGGGTTGATACACCCGGCACTTCAGTTGATGCTGTGAAATGCTGAGTGTGCGTGAGGTCATTTCAGTCCGACCTGGGAGTCAAAGGAATCTTTGGAATTAGAGAGTACCGCCCTCTAAATGTGCATCAGCTTGGACAGTACAGAATATGTGCTTTTTAAAGTTTTTTAAATATCTGTGCATAGATGTTTCGCCTGTGTGTGTGCCAATATACCACATACGTGCCTGGTGCCCTGGAGGACAGAAGAGGCCATCAGATCCCCTGGAACTAGAGTTATTAGCCACTATGTGGGTGCGGGAAATTGAACCTGGTTCCTCTGGGAGAGCAGCCGGTGCTCTTAACCACTGAGCCATCTCTCCAGGCTCTTTTTATTGTAAATACATGCTTTTTTGTCCTTCCCTATGAAGTACATCAAAACTCCTGTGCTGGGTGGGATAGGTTAAGCCTCCCAATAGTTGCCTTGCGGTCACTGCAGGGACAATCCCGAGCACAAATTTCAGCAGCACTAAGCCAGCCCTGAATTCTTCCCTTCCACTCTTTTCTGTCCTCCAGGTCATGGACTGGGTTAAGTACCTCTGCGCGGGGTTGCTTATGAGTTTGTCACAAAGGTGGTGGTTGTTGTTTGCTTTTAAGTGTTAATAACCCAGCCCCTTTTGTGATCTTTCCGCCAGCTTTCTCACCCCTGCATGCTTGTACGATGACACACACACTACGTCAATCAGGCACCTCTGAGGGCTGCTTATAAAAGTCCAGGAGAAAAGATAAATGCGATGGTGGGCTGATATCCCACAATCCGAGCCGAGGGTTGGAGTTTCTTTGTGGGATCGGATATTGGTTTTTGTGGTTCATTGACCTGGCAGAGTGACATCTGAAGGAACACCCAAGAACTTCACAACACCCCCTCCCCCCTTTTTTTAAACTTCAGTGTGTGCCTGGAAAAATCTACACTTGGAATCTCAAAGCCTGGAAGACAAAAGAATTAGTGAATCATTTCCTCATGCTGGGCAGGACACACCAGGTGTAAAGCACTTTTCCTAAAAAGTGAGAATGGAGGCTGGTCTTGGGATAAAGCCTGTCTTGGGAAGAACCCCAGGCTGAGAGGCAGCTGAAGAGGGGGCTGCTGGGTGGGATATCAAGGTCACAGGGCAGCAAGGACCACGCTCCTGCACCTGGCATTAAGGGTAGAGGGACCAGAATGCATCTGTGCCCAACTCATCACTTTCCCTTCGGCCAGGGTCACTCTCACACCGTGGCACAGTCAGCTGCTTGTCACTTGGGAGCATCTGCAATGTGACCCCCCTAGAAAGCCCCTGTGAGTGATCTCGAGGTTCGAGACCCAGTGAACAGATGGTTCCTCTGGCGAATCAGGAGCCAGGGCGAAGCAATTGTCTGTTTCTCCTGTTCTGTGGGTTCCAACTCCTTCACCCAAGTTCTCTAGCCAAAGATGTGAAGATGGTGAACTGTGGAGACCCTTGTCCCTTGAAAATGGTTTTGTTGGTTTTGAGACAGGTTTGCATGTGGTGCAGGTTGGCCTCAAATTCACAGTGTAGCCAAGGATGTCCTTGAGCCTCCTGGTCCTTCTGTCTCTACCTTTCCGGTACTGGAGTTACAGATGTACACCACCACACCAGTTATGTTTGGTGTTGGAAATCAAACCAGGTCTTCATGCATGCTCGATGAGTTCTCTACCAACTGAGCTACATTCCCAGCCCAAACACTTTTTCTTAATCATACTTTATTTATGTATTTATTTATTTAAACTCAGGGCTGCGGAGGTGGTTCAGGAGTTAAGAGCACTTGTTGCTCTTTCAGAAGACCTGGGTTTGGTTCCCAACACCCGCACTGGGCAGCTCACAACTGCTTCATAAAACATTGGCCCGAATTTATCTAACTCCAGCTAGCTCCAAGGGGTCTGATGCATTCTTCTGGTCTCTATGGGTACTCACACACATGCTTGCACACGCATTCACATGTATACACACACACACACACACACACACACACACACACACACACACACACACACACAATACCTGAATAAAAATAAATAGGGGCTGGAGAGATGGCTCAGCGGTTAAGAACACTGGCTGATCTTCCAGAGGACTCAGGTTCAATCCCCAGCACCCACATAGCAGCTCACAGTTGTCTGTAACTCCAGATCCAGGGGATCTGACACCCTCACACAGACATACATGGAGGCAAAATACCAATGCTCAAAATAAAAATAGATAAGTCTTTAAAAAAATAAAATAAATTAAATAAATATTTTAAATATAATGAAAAATACTTCATGACCAGAGGGCCCCCTCAAGTATGAACTATACTGACTATAAAAGACATGTTCCCAGGCCTTTTCCAAGAAGTGATAAAAATTGTGATTAAAAAGTATATAACCAGTCCAGTGAAGAGGCTCGGTGGGTAAGAGCACTTGCTGCCAAGCCTGGTGACCTGAGTCTGCTTCTCCCACATGGTAGAAGGAGAGAACCAATTCCCATCAGTTGTCCTCTGGTCTCCACACATCCACCATCGCACATACACAGCCTCCCACCCATCCTCCCATACACACACACACGATTTTAAAAAAATTAAAACTATACACAACCTGAGTTACAACCTTTTAACCGTTTTCCTTGTCCATCCAGTGGCACGCCCACATGATTGCGTTGGCCAAACTCAAGCTCCGCCTTCGTCTTCTGAAGTGCTAGGATAATAGATGTGTGCACTGTGCCTGGGGTAGGTCGGTGTTGGATTTTGTCTGGTTTGATTTCTGGTCCATGGCAGGTGCCCCGTTCTCTCATGCTTCTCTGAGCACTGATGTAAGAGGGCCAGGACTGAAGCCGACTGGCTGGTCCTGGTCCCCAGTGGGACCAAGCAGAACATGCTGTAGCAGTAGCAGTGTGTATCCAGGCTTGTGGTTTATGAAGCATTTGAATTTGTGATTTCTTTTTTTTTTTTTTTTCTCATTTGATTCTTACTGTGCCCTGTGAGGGGTTTTATTATTCCCATTTTGATGAGTGCAAAATAGGGCTGAGATACAAACATCCTGTCCGGGTTCCGAAGCTAAGTCAGAGGCAGAATGAGGACACTTGCTCCATGTTTTCATCTTGACAACCAGGCACTTTCTACGCTTTCTATGAGGGAAACAATTATCACCTCTCTGGTGGCCCAGGCAATGCCTGGTCCCCAGGAAGGGAGGGTTTCTCCAATAGCTTCCTTGATGACCTGCGCTTCATCAGGCTTGGAACCACGCACACTTTTAGTCAGACCCTGAGGCCTGACTAGCCACCTCACCCCCAACGCTTGGTATGGTAACATGGGCTCATTTTAAATCCCAGTTGCTATAATTAGAGTCTATCACTCCCAACAAACATTTTTTTTCACTTTGGTGTTATGGGTCTTTACAATCCCATGTGGTGCATTTAACAGTGACGGCAGTTTCAGGTCACATGCTAAATTCTCAAGGGAGGGAATCCTATCCATAGTTCATAAACTTTCTGGTTAAAAAAATATACTCACACTAGCCATGGTAGCACATACCTATATTCTCAACACAGGAGAATCAAGAATTCAAAGTCATCTTTGGCTATATAGCTAGCTATATAGTTCATTCTAGGCCTGCCTGGGCTGCATGAGATCCTGTCTAAATCCAAACAAAACAGAGGCAGACATGATGGTGCACACCTTTAATCCCAGCACACAGGAGGCAGAGGAAGGCAGGTCTCTGTAAGTCTGTAGCCTGCCTGGTCTACATAGTGAGTTCCAGACCAGCCAGAGCTACATAGCAAGACCCTGTTTTAAACAAGAATAACAACAACTCTACACAAACAAAATAAGAAAGAAAATAGAAGAAAAAAACACACACCCCCAAGGTGTTTCATATGTTCAGTACTCACATGTATATAGCAAGTGGATCCCCTACCAGGTAGATAGACACTAGGTAGAGAGCCGAGGCTAGACCAGGCTGAACTTTGAAAATAGAGCAAGGGCCTCCCAACTTTAAGAACCATAAATACAAGTCTCTTAAAACCAGTCTATGTGCCATAAACATAAAAGAGGCCATAGGATGAGTGAACATGTTTGTATTTCAATAAAACTGTCTTTGAAAGGAGATGTCAACACATAATTTCCCAGTGATACAGCAGGGGATTCCACCTGGTGTCTTGGCTGTGCTGTGGAGTTACAGATGACAGCCGTAGCCTCTGGCTTTTGAGACTTGGTGGTGAACATGCACCCTTGTTACACCTCCTCCCTGTGTGTAATGTCAACGTTGGCATCACTTGGCACAAGGCTAGTAATGTGACTGATTCCTGGGGGGTTATCAGGACTGAATCTTTCCGGAGTTCTTCTAGTGGGTTCCATCAAGCCATTGCTCCATCATGCTTTGTGGTTCATGTACTGAGAAAGGAAGAGGATGGAAAAAGGGTTCATAAAAGGCATTAAGAGTTATATGAACAATACAAAGAATGCAATTATATTAATTAACATGTGCTTTTCCGTCTGTCCACATAGCCAAATATATATGGTGGAGGGTGAGGATGGGACAGGGAGGGAGAGAGAGGGGGAGAGTGAGCAGCCACAGCAGGACTCCGGCACACTTCGTGGATGGAAGGCTACATGATTGAATGTTCAGTTGTGTGGACAGCAACTTTTCTGCTTATGTTATGCAGTGTCCATTGTCTTAACAGTAAAGGCTAGAGTAGGTTTAAATTCTAATTGCTCCCGTGGGGCTCACATGATCCTGTCTTGCCATCAGTGAATAAGGCAACCTGGAGGTGGTCATGCTTACTGTTCCCACCTGACCTGTTGTGACTGGGCTAGTGGAGAAAGAGAGAGGAGTCAGAAGGACACAGGTACTGGTTGATGGCATCCTCTTGGTTCTTTGGAGTGATGGGCTTGGAAAGTGGTCCTTGTGGGCTTCTGAAACTTGGCAGGCAGCTTGGAATTCTCTTCAGCTAGAACTTGGGGTCTAATGTGTCTTTAGGCAAAGGTACAATTGAGAATTCTTTTTTATTTGTTTGTTTGTTTTTCAAGACAGGGTTTCTTTGTGTAGCCTTGGCTGTCTTGGAACTCACTTTGTAGACCAGACTAGCCTCGAACTCACAGAGATCCACCTGGCGTGTGCCACCACCTGCTGGCTTTTCATTGGCATTCCATCAATAATTCCTGACCACACGTAGAATTTTTAGCTTGGAGACTGCTTTTAAATTTTATTTATTTGTTTCAAAATATCTTTGTGTGTATCTATGTATGTATGGTGTGTGTGTGCCATGCTGTACATAGGGAGGTCAGAATAGAACCCTGAGTGTTGGTCCCCACTCTTCCCCTTTATTGAGACAGGCTTTCTTATTGTTTGCACCTTCACATACCACACTAACTTCTGGGGAGTCTTTTATCTCTGCCTGTCATCTTCCATGGGGATCTGACTTCAGGTCCTGGCATTTGACTGGCAAACATTTTGCCCATTGAACCATTCCCCACCCCACACCCCTTTTAAAGGCACGTTCTCACTTTGTAGCTCTGGCTGCCTTGAACTGCTTAATCCTCCTGTCTCAGTGTCTTAGTCAGAGCCTCTATTGCTGCAGTGAAACACCATGACCGGAAACAAGTTGGGGAGGAGAGGGTTGATTTGCCTTACACTTCTATATCATTGCTTATCATCAAAGGAAGTCAGGACAGGAACTCAAACAGGGCAGGAACCTGGAGGCAGGAGCTGATGCAGAGGCAGTGGAGGGGTGCTGCTTACTGGCTTGTTCCTCTTAGCTTGCTCATCCTGCTTTCTCCTAGAACCCAGGACTGCCAGCCCAGGGATAGCAAGCACCACCCACAATGGGCTGGTCCCTCCCCTGTCAATCACTAATTAAGAAAATGCCTACAGTCAGATCTTATGGAAACATTTTCTTTTTTTTTTCTTTTTTTTTTTTTTTTTGGTTTTTCGAGACAGGGTTTCTCTGTGTAGTTTTGCGCCTTTCCTGGGACTCACTTGGTAGCCCAGGCTGGCCTCGAACTCACAGAGATCCGCCTGGCTCTGCCTCCCGAGTGCTGGGATTAAAGGCGTGCGCCACCACCGCCCGGCGGAAACATTTTCTTAATTAAGGTTCTCTTCTCTCATATGACTTTAGCTTGTGTCAAGTTGATATTAAACTAACTGTCTAGCTTATTCAGCCTCCCATGTATTTGGATTACAGCCATGGACCACCAATCCTGGTTGGATCTCTCTCTCTCTCTCTCTCTCTCTCTCTCTCTCTCTCTCTCTCTCTCTCATTATGGCTTGAGGTTGAATCACATTAGGTAAAACAATGGCACTCAGTCCTACAGTTAGGACAGGGTGAGCCCATGACATCTTGGTTTCTCTAGGCGCATTCCACAGCTCTGCTTTGGCCCCTCCTCTGTGGCACCCTCACATGTACAGCGCTGGGCACAAATAGGAAAGATTTGGATCCCTGTGACGTTCTGGACTATGGAGATAATTACTGGGGGTCACTCTTGAGATGATAGCTCACTCAGAGACCCAGCCTGTAGCAGGGAGCTGCCTCTAATCCTGATTACTTGTAATGATGATTACCCAAACTCCGGAATTAGAACAATAGATTCTCCAGAGATGGAATCTAATTGCACTACTGTGCCATATGCATACAGGGAAGGCAACTTTGATCTTTCAGTTAGACATCTTCTTAAATGGCAAAGGACAGAGGCATGGTTTCCTGTAACACCGCCCCCCACCCCTACTTTAAATTACATTGAGGCCTAGATTTTTTTTTAAAGCAATCAACCTATTAAAGACAGGAGCTGGGGAGCTGGATCAAACAGTACAGTGCTTGTGGTGGGCCTAAGTTTGATCCTCAGAACCAATGCACCAAAGCCAGACTCATTGACATGCTCTTGTAATCTCAGTGCTGGGCAGGGGGACAGAGATGGCAGATCCCTCTGGCTCAAAGGCTAGCAAGCCTAGTCTATTTGGCAAGCTCTTGGCCAGGGAGAGAGCCTGTCTCAAAAATGGGGATGAACAATACCCGAGGGGAGACACCTGAGGCTGGCCTGGCCTCCACATGCATGTATACACACGTGAATCAAGAAAGCACTGGCATTCTTTGGCTTCTCTGGACTTGGGTTTCCTCATCGACTGGTACCCACCTGGTTGGCTCATTGTGAGTATTAGAAAGTAAGAGCAAGCATCAATCAGGGCTGATTGGCGGTCCATAAACCTATGTGATGCCATTTCTGTGATCTGTCCTCGGCCGTGATACCATCAGAGCCCTCCTGCACATCTTTGGTTTTAGTTTCTTATCCAACATTAAATTTGTCTGGAAGTAGTGATCTGGGCGTGGTGTCTTCACTGACTTAGATGTGGGATTTTGTATGAGTGCGGAAAAAGGGCAGGCCTCCCCAGGATGAAATCCCATAGCCTGGCACTATTTAGTCCCCCAAGGTCCCACTGAGTGCCCTCACTATACCATACCATAGTGGTTTGGCCTTTAGTGTGTCCCTATGAGTAAGCTTCCTAACTCTTGCCCTGTAGTCAAAATGTCAAAGGTCTGGGTTGACCCCAGAGGTGGCTTTTCTTTCTTAAGATTTCTTTTTATGTGTATATGTGAATATATCTGCACAGACAGGCAGGTGCCCATGCAGGGCAGAAAAGTGTGTCAGGTCCCTTGGAGCTGGAGTTATAAGTGGTTGTGAACTGCCAGATGTGAGTGCTGGGAACTGAACCTCTGGAAAATGTTCTTAACTGCTGAGCCATCTCTCCAGCCCCTGGATGTGGCATTCTTACATGGTTCAAGAACTATCTGTCGGGCTGGAGAGATGGCTCAGAGGTTAAGAGCACTGACTGCTCTACCAAAGGTCCTGAGTTCAATTCCCAGCAACCACATGGTGGCTCACAACCATCCACAATCAGATCTGGTGCCCTCTTCTGTATACATAATAAATAAATAAATCTTTATTTAAAAAAATAAGAACTATCTGTCCCCTTCCTACAACTGAGACACTGTTTGCTGCTCACGTCTGAGAGTCAAAAGCAGAATTTGATAATAAAATGGTAACAGACAACTTCTGGGTGGCCCTCTCTGATGACCATGCCCGCAGACCAGGCTTACTCTTCCTTGGAGGGGAGGAAGGGACAGACATGGAGCCCTTGTCCATCTGAATCTGGGCTTGAGTGTCCTGCCGCCCCTAGCACCTGCAGGTTATCCCCCAACCCCCAGACTGACACAGTAATCGTGAGCTCAGGCTGGTGTCTGCCCTGGGCTGGCCCATGAGGAGCCACTGGAATGATCAATAAAGCCAGGCAGCTGGTCCCCGCTGGCTGTTGTGAATCAGCTGCCCTGCCTTGCCCGGATCCATCTTCTTGAAGCAGGAAGCACTTGAGCTGTGCCCAGTCAGGCTGACTCGCGTCTGGCTAATGGCTTTTCTGTGTCACACATCGACCTTGGCACCCTACATTTTTTTTCTACGTGAGTGGGTCAGAGCTCCTAGAGACAGTGTGCTGGTAGATGCAGCTCTTCTCATAGCTTTCCAGTGAGAGACCTTGGCAGGACTTTGAATGGTGGTGACATCAGACCCAGCACTTCTTTTAAAACTTGAGGTAAAACCCAGGACATGAAATTAACCGTTTAAACATTTTTATAAATGTGTATTGATTTTATATAACACGGCATCTTCATGCATGTGTGTAATGCATTTTGATCGTAATTATCTCCCATGATCCTCTCTTCCTCCCCCCTCCCCAGTTCCCCTTCTACCTTCATGTCCACGTGCCACCCTCCAACCCCAAGCTTTTGGTAGTCCAAGTTTCATTTGGGCTGCTTACAGGAGCGTAAGTTAGGGGTTATTTACATTGTAGAAAACATCTCTTCCTTCCCCTAGCAACCACTAACGAGCTGTAGATCCTTGGAGTGGGGGATTGTGAGCTGACCTCCACCTCCAGTGCTACAGATCAGGTCAGGGCCTTGGGTGCACTAGGCACGTGGCCAAGTTCTACTTCTACCTCCCAAATAATTCCTTTAGAGTGAACAGTCCAGCAGCATCTAGTGTTTTCCTAAGGTGTATCTATCACATCTACCCAGAACGTTTCATTACTTTGGACCAATTGTACAGGGTGTATGTGTGTGTGTGTGTGGTGGTGGTGTGTGTGTGTGTGTGTGTGTGTGTGTGTGTGTGTGTGTGTGTGTGTGTGTGTTGTATGTGGTGTGTGTGTGTGTGTGTGTGACGTGTGTGTGTGTGTGTGGTGTATGTGGTGTGTGTGTGTGTGTGTGTGTGTGGTGTATGTGGTGTGTATGTGTGTGTGTGGTAAGTATGTGGTGTGTGTGTATGGTGTGTGTGTAGTGTGTATGTGGTATGGTGTGTGTATGTGGTGTGTATGTGGTGTGATGTGTATGTGGTGTGGTGTGTATGTGTAGTGTGGTGTGTGTGTGTGTGTGTGTGGTGTGGTGTGCGTATGGTGTATGTGTTATGTGTGGTGAAGGCAGAGTGAGAGGTCAACATCAAGTATCTCCCTCAATCTCTCTAGATTATTTATTTTTAAATTCATTATTATTGTTGTTGTTGTGTGTGTGCATGTGCCATGGCATGCATGTGGAGGTGAAAGGACAACTTTATGGAGTCGCTTTTCCTTCCCCACTTACACTGGCTCCAGGGTTGGAACCCGGGAAGCCCGGCCTGTGTGGCAAGCACCTTCACCTGCTGGCCAGCAGGCACCAGGGGTCCCCCGTCTCTACCTCCCCACTTCGGGGAGTCCAGGTGCGTGCCACCATGCTGAGCCTTTTCAGAGGTGCTGGGGGTCTGCGCCTGGGACTTGATGCCTGTGCGCAAGCGCTGTGTGACAGAACGTCCCAGACCCTGTGCTGCTTCCTTAGGCGTGCCCGACAGAGCGGCCACACTGGGGAGGCAACCACAGCCACTCACTGAGCCTGGAGATCAGAACCAAAATCGGAACACGAGCAAAGCGTTCTTTTTCGGAAGTTCTGGTGTGGGCACATCTCCCTGGGCCCCATCTCTGGCTTATTGAGGCCACCCACTCCTCACACAATCTTTCCATGTCTCTGTTTGTCTCTTCCCTAATTTCTCTTTTGTATAAGGACACCAGTCACACTGGATGAAAGCCTATCCTAATGGCATCTTTTAAAATATGATCCCACCAAGAGATTTCAAGTTTTGAACTCCAGAAGGGGGAAACAAACGCTTCAACCCATAATATACATTAAGCGACTTCACCATTGACATTTCTTTCCTTTCTGTGGCTGCATAATATTTCACTGTCTGCGCTCATCGAGTTTTTAAACACCAAGTACAAACAGTTGCCGTTGACACCTGCACCTCCATCAGCTCGTGTAAGGTGGACCATTGATCTCGCAGGTATAGCTTCCTCACCCTTGCAGGACGTCCTTGTTAGTTTTGGGGAACCAAAAGTAAAAGCCATAGTGGACCGAGGAGAAGCCAGGTCAAGCTTCTGATTCTCTGATTCATTTTTAAAAATGGATCTCGCTCCCAGCTTCCTCTCTGCTCTCCCTGTTCTTATCTTACGCCTTCCCTCCCCACAAGTTCACAAACACACATTAAAAGCATTTTAAACACAGACTCGTTCTGGACAGTACTGTGGCCAGATAGGAAGCATAACCCTTGGAGAAGATCCAGCCAACAGCCTGATTCGTTGTCATGGTTACTGGGCCTGGTCCCTTGAGCTGGCTGCAGAACTCTCTGTCTCAGCATGAAGAAGGGACCTTGCAACAAGAGATCTCTCAGCTCTGGAACCAACCATGATGCTGACTTGAACATTTCAGTTGCCTCTAAAGTTAGCATAGATTCTTTTTTCTTTTGCACACAGACAGGGTCTCTGCATGTCTGCTAGCCAGGGCCCTTTTAGGAATTTTGGGCCTCATTAGCTTGCCCAAAATTCAGGCCTTGGAGGTGGTGACTTTGTGTGCTGGGTCATACTGAATGTGTAAAGACGATCACAGCAGAGTCCTGACCCAAGCAGAAATGTCCCTCATACAAAAGTTATACCCCTCTCCTCCTACCCCATCCCCCCTCGCACACAGAGTATGGCATCCAATTCATCTTGCCACATTGGAAGTCTACCAGGGAAAAATACCTGCTGGCTTTGGGTTGGGTTTTGTTTGTTTGGTTTGGTTTGGTTTGAGTTGTTACTGTTGCTTCTAATTCTTCTCCTTCTTCTCCTTCTTCTCCTTCTTCTTCTTCTTCTTCTTCTTCTTCTTCTTCTTCTTCTTCTTCTTCTTCATTTTTTTAATGTACTAATTTTTTGGGGTTCTGTGTGGGGTGCATGTGCCAAAGCACATGTGTGGAGGCCAGAGAACAGCTTGCACGAGTCTGTTCTCCCCGTTTGCCGTGTGGGTTTCAGGTCGTCGGGCTTTGTGACAAGTGCTTTATCTGCTGGACTGAGCCGCCCCCTCACAGGTTCAGACCTGGAGTTTTTTTTTTTTTTTCTTCTTTTTTTGTTTGTTTGTTTTTCGAGACAGGGTTTCTCTGTGTAGCTTTGCACCGTTCCTGGATCTCGCTCTGTAGACCAGGCTGGCCTCGAACTCACAAAGATCCACCTGCCTCTGCCTCCCGAGTGCTGGGATTAAAGGCGCACGCCACCACCGCCCGGCCAGACCTGGAGTTTTGAGAGAGGCAGGAGAGAGAGTTGGACAACTTGGGGGTGAAGGTAGGAAAGAAAACGATTCAGTCCTGGATTGCTCCACGATACGATCATAGGGTTGACATGTGGCTTCTGGACTCTGGAAGGCCCCACACTGTTAGCACATTTGGGTGAAAATGATACAGACATACCAAAGATGTTCCTCAGTATGGCACAGGCTTCTGGAACTCAGGTTCTTAGTTGTGGGGTGTGGATATTTGGAGTGTTTTAAGCATCTAGGGGACTCAGCATTAGTGGCTCATGTGAGTGAATGGCTGAGGCAGGATTGACAAGAGTTTCAGACCAGTGTGGGCTTGAGAGAGAGAGAGAGAGAGAGAGAGAGAGAGAGAGAGAGAGAGAGAGAGAGAGGGAGAGAGAGAGAGCCCTGGGTTCAGTCCCCCGCATTGAATACAACAGGCTTGGTGGTACTCGTCTGTAATCTTAGGACCTGGGAGTTCACAGAGGCAGGAGCAGAACTTCAATGTCACCCCTGGCTACATGGTGAGTTCGAGGCCAGCTTGAGCTTCATAAGATCTGTCTCAAAAATAGCAAGACTGAGTTGGAGTGGGTGTGACAAAACCAGCCTTTCTCAGGATCCTGTCTAGCCACCTGTGAGAACTGTTCTTCTAGGCAGGAGAAGATGCAGGTGACAGTTAATCCCTGTGCCCAGAAATGCTGCCAATTAGCTAGAAAGCCAGGACAGAAATAACACACCCTAGGCTGCCCTTGGCCAAGCCAAATAGAACACCTACTCCCTTTAACCCTGTATGACCAGAATGGAAAGCAGGGCAGACTCTAGTTCCCAGCTTCTGCACTCTCAGCATGGGCCTTCAAGACTGCCAGAGCCCCAGGGAGCGCTTGGTATGGCTGCTTATATTATTCACAGGAACACCCGCTTCTGCATTCTGCTCACAGCCAATTCTCTGCTAAACTCCAAGGACTGTCACCTTAGACCCAAATGACTGCTGGCTTTTCTCAGCAAAAGGTGCAGATGTGACTAGTTTCTGTGCGTCCTGTTGTTGAAGGACAGTCTGGGGATTCATCAGAGGCAACCTGGGGCTGACTTTGTCTCTGTTTCTCTGTTTGCTTTGCAGTACAAAATTGGACAGCTGTATATGATCAGCAAACACAGTCATGAGCAGAGTGACCGGGGAGAGGGGGTGGAGGTTGTGCAGAATGAGCCTTTTGAGGACCCTCACCATGGCAATGGGCAGTTCACTGAGAAGCGAGTATATCTCAACAGGTAAGTCCCTCCCTCCTGCCACCATGAGGTAAGGTCACTGGAAAGCCATTATGCCACCCTGACAGCTGCCAATATTATTGCTTCAAAACCAGAATCATCAGGAGAATGTGAGGCTTTTCTTGATGCTACCTTTGATGACGTCAGAGGAAATCTGATCCATCCCCAGGACAGTGTTAACTAGGGAGAAGAAATGGCTGTGGTTTGATATAGTAGAGACCTGGACCCGGCAGCCCCTGTGGCTATGGGTCTTGATTAGTAGGTTTTCCACATACTGTCACATGACTACCCAGGAGTCCCCAGAAAAAACCTAACAAAGTGGCCAGAACGATTCATGGTGGCTAAGGTGGCTTCCATTTCCCCAAGGGACTCCACCTTTCCTGTGGTCATTATTTTCCTTTTGGACAAGTTATAAACCACCACTGACCCAGGCTATGTTTTGTGCTTTGCAAAATGTATTTTTAAATATCTTCTGTTTCCTTACTGCCAATGGCATAATTGGTAACTGGGACTTGTCCAGTCTCTCCCCATTCTATATCCCCATCTAGCCGTTACCTTTCTGTTCAGTGCTTTTTCTGGGTCAGAATATTTGTAGTGAAGGTTGCAATGCAAGTATGAAGGCCCTGAGTTCGGATCTCTGGCTCCAGCATGAGATTCCTGTATTCCCGGTGCTGGGGAGGCAAAGTCAGGATTATTCCAGGATCTTACTGGCCAGCCAGTCTAGCCAGATCAGTGTGCTCCAGGTTCAGTGAGAGACTCTGTGTTCAAAAAATAGGTGGAGAGTAGTTGAGAAAGTTGTCTCATGTTGACTTCTTGCCTTCATGTACACACACAAACACAAAAAACACACAAAGAATATTTGTAGTCATTTATGAAATATATTTTATTGAAATTAACTGCTCAACAAATAAGCCTTGTATTAGCTTTTCCACAGTATATTTACACACACATACACACACACACACACACACACACACACACACACACACACACACACACGAGTCCACCCTGCCGTGTCCTCTGGCTCATTTGTGACTGTGGAGAAACATTTCTGACACACTAGCTGGACAGCTCCCCCAGTGACTCATTGGCCTCTCTGTGAATGTCCCCTATCCTCGGTGCCTTGAATGTGCTCATCTTCTTCTGAGGGAGGGCCACATTTAAAGACGTCACTCTCCCAAAGGCTGAACTAGACTATTCTGTCACAAGAGACTTCGACTCTCGGCAGCAGAGTGCATGGAAGTCTTCCGATCTAGTACCTTGACAGTGAAGGCCCTAGGCTTTCAACAGCCTGGGGATACACTACCAGGGAATTCTTGAGTCAGGCTAATGTGCAAATGAGATGGATCCCAATCATCGGGAAGCTGTGGGTTTCCAAGATTTAGAAGCAGTTCAAGCCCCAGCCAAGTGTTTATCTGCTGAAGTCACTGGGCCCTGGGTATGGCTAGAGACAGATTTCTAGATATTCTGCTCCAGTCTTCTCAGTGTGGAGGGTGTCAAACACACAGAAGCAGGTACCCCTAAGGAATCACGTCCGAAGAGCAAGGAGAAGTGAAGAACATTCGGGAAAATAGAAACTATGGAAAATTCCATTTTTCAGCTACAGTTGCATTTTTGCTTAAGTTATTGCCTGGGGACTGTTCCCTATGCACCCAAATCAAGAAAAGTGTTAGAAACTTTATAACTTTTGCTGAAGCAGAAGACATCCCCAGCTGTCTGTCATGTCTGTTTCCTCTATCAAAATATATGATATTTACTTTAAAGGAGAGGGAAATGCGTTATAAATAGAATATGTGCACTTCCAGTAATAGTAACTGGAAAGATTAGTGTTGACCCTCCCCCACTTCCTATGACAAACACAGGATGAAATATAACAATATAAAGCCGAGCTTAAAACAAAGGAAGGGAGGTTCTTAGGTCCTAGAATTAGAAGGGAACCCGAACCAGGATGGGAAAAGGACCAGCGAGCGAAAGCCCTGGGAGCTGGAAGACATCAGGGCCACTGTAGGCCTTGGTATCTGGGGGTAGGGGTGTTGTACCCATACAGGGATGAGAATTGTAGCCCCAGGCCTACACAAATAGGGAGCTGGAACTGAGAGTCGGGTATACGTTCTGGTTCATGACAATTGAAGGCTGAGAGACTCAAACTGAAGAGATGACTTGGGGTTAAAAGGGCATCAGAATTCGGTTCCCAATACCCCTGTCAGGTGGCTCACAACCAAGGGGTCAGCCCTCCTCCTCCTTCCACGGCCAGCTGCACCTGCATGCACATAGAAACACACGTGCTTAAAATTAACAATTAAAGTCTTTTGAAAAAGAAAGAGCAACTAACAGAGATACTTCCACAGAGTTGAATCTGAAGAAAAAAGAGAAGGCCTGTAGAAGACACTGGTAAACATGTGAGCAGAGCTGACTGTTCACGGAATGCTGTAAAGGCACAAGAATGACTAGTTGTGGCATATTTGTAGCATCAAGACAATAGACAATAACAGAAGATTAAAGAGCCCTTATTATAATGAAGAAAATACTCCAAGGTGCTAATGCGATTTAGGGATGGAAGAGAGATGTTGATTGTTTTTGCTCAGTTTTTTGTTGTTGTTGTTTGTTTTTTGAGACAAGTTTTCTCTGTGTAGCCCTGGCTGTCCTAGAACTCACTCACTCTGTAGACCAGGCTGACCTTGAACTCACAGAGATCCATCTGCCTCTGCCTCCCGAGTGCTGGGATGCTGGGATTAAAGGCATGCACCAACACTGCCTGACTCTTTATTTTTTGAGACAGGGTCTTACCATGTAGACTTGGCTGGCTTTGAACTCACAGATCTGCCTGCCTCTGCCTCCTAAGTGCTGGAGTTAAAGACATAAAGACATAAAGGCTGTCACACCCAGCCTTCTTTTCTTTTTTTAAGGCAAGTATAAATATTCAAAATGTAAAAGTAACCTCCAGAGCAATGGTAAAGTATTGAGTATCTTCTAAGGGAACATGTGATCAGTTCACAGGGGTAGGTATAATGAAAGTCTAATTTTGATGGCAAAGCAAGCTGAAATGTCCAGTCCCTTCTCCAGTCACTGTTGCTGCTAGGGATGGTACTGTGTGACCTAGTTCTACTCAACAAGGTATCAGGTTGTCATCTATAATAAGATGGGACAGATGTTCAAGGCCTCTCTTTTCTGTTCAAGAGGGCCAGGATCTGCTTTTGAGAAAGGGGAAGGGGAGTTCCCGAGTCATGTTTTCCTAGTTGGTTGATGCCAAGGCCATACTGTTATGAGAGAGGACCAGTTACACGGATGATTTCCCGGTCAGTGCTTTGTTTGTGGGGTTATAATAGAGTGATCTCCAGGAGCGGAAACAAACAAGGAGAGAGGGGGGAGCAGAGAGAGACTACTGGGAGAGGATGATAGCTGCCTGCCTTCTACGTGCTGGTAACAGGAGTGAACAATAACAGCACTGAACAGTAATAGAACAAGAGGAGCACCTTAGTGATGAGCATTTGCCTAGCATATGCAAGGCCCTGGGTTCTGTCCCCAGAATTACAAATAAATATTTATACACATTAGTCTCAGGGGCATAAACATAAAAGTTCTATACAATACATTTGCAAGTCAAACCTCTCAGGAAATAATAATAAACCATCAACCAGAATTATTCCTGAGATCCATTCTATTAACATTAAATAAATCTTCCTGTGTACTTCTCTGCAGTAAAGCTGAGAACAGCGTAAGGATTCTTGCCGCCACTGTGGGAAAGGTACTAGTTAGTGAGTGTGATAGAACTGGAAAGGAGGGCTGGGGATGAATCTCCATGGTAGTGTGCTTGCCTAGTGCTACGGTTCATTTTGTTAACTTGACGTGGTCAGGAATCCCCTGGGAAGGTAGTCTCAAATAAGGGGTTGTCTAAGTTGGGCTGGCCTGGGAGTGTGTCTGTGGGGAACTGTCTTGACTGTGTTGATTGATGTGGAAGACCCAGCTCACTCTGGGAAGTACCATTCCCTAGGCAGGGGACCCTGGACGTTAGAAGAGTGGAGATACAGAGCTGAGTGCAAGCTTGCATCGTTCATTCTCTCTGCTCTTGACTGTGGGCATGACTAGCTATTTCAAGTTCCTGCCAACTTGATGTCTCCCGTGATGATGGACTGTTACCTGGAGATGTGAGCTGAAATAACCCTTCTTCCCTCAAGCTGCTTTTGTCAGGGTATTTTATTACAGCAACAGAGAGGAAACTAGGGTACCTGGCAGGCACAACACACACACACACACACACACACACACACACACACACACACACACACACACAAATAGAAAGAAAAGAAACTAAATTATCAGTTGTAAACAAGCAACTAATGGGAATTAAAGACATTGCACATAGTTATTAAGATCAACATAAGAAATCAATAAGGTGACTGTGTGTAAATTCCTATGTAAGAATCAACAGCATCATCATACTTATCATATCATACTTTATACATGTAGGTCATAAATTGGCAGAATACCTGCAAGAACTTAATTTTGAAAAAAAAAATCCATTCACAATAGAAAAAGAAACTTAGAGGTACTTGGTTACAAATCACTTAGTTGTAAATCTGTAGGCTTTGCAAATTCAAACCAGGCATGGGTGGTATACACCAATGATCCCAGCACTTTTGGGTGACAGCAGGAGGATCAGAAATTCAAGGTCACCATCTGCTACATAGCTCGTGCTTGTAGAACAAGTCATCTCCCTAGCCCCAAATGCTTGGTTTTAAACAGAGCTGTCATGAGACATCACTGAGGATCTACTGCTCTGTGTAACAACCCTAGCTGTCCCGGAACTCACTCTGCAGGCCAGGGTGGCCTCAAACTCACATAGATCTGACTGCCTCTGCCTCCTGAGTGCTGGGATTAAACGTGTGCGCCACCACACCTAGACTGGATCTACTACTCAATATATGATGTTACACTGATTGGACTTTCAAGCAGCAACACAACCAAACCTCTAGTTCACAGCATACATGCAAAAATAAATTATAGATCAATGAAATCCTCAAATGTGGCAAAAATGGAGAAAAAAATAGATAAACATCTTTTATTATTAGCAGAGTAGGACAGGCCTAATAAGACATAAAGACATGGACAGATGATAATGTTTTTATATAGCAGATTCTGGGACTTAAATAAATAGAAGCTCTTTCACAGGAAAATTTTAAAAGATTTATTTCACGTGTGTGTGTGTGTGTATGTGTGTGTTTCTGTGTGTATGTGCACATGAGTGCAGTTCCCATGGAGTCCAGAAGAGGGCATCAGATTCAGATTCCCAGTGCTGGAGTTAAAGGTGGTTGTGAGCTGCTTTAGGCTGGGAACTGGACTTGGGTCCTCTGCAAGAGTACTGTGTTCTTGACCTCTGAGCCATCTCTTCAACCCATTCAAAAGCTGAGAAAGGGGTTGGAAATGTGCCTCAGAGAAGTGGAAGTGGGAGGAGTATATACATTAAAAAACACTCACCTCATAGGGAGGCAATAAAACAGATTAAAACAAGAACATCTCTTTTCACACACATCAGAGTGATAAAAATTGAAGTCTGATGAGTCTAGAGATTAACAAGAATGTGAGAAAACAACTCCCTTCCAATGCTGGAGGGAGCTGTAAACTGATGTCACCTCTTTACAGAGCCATTGGCAGTAATAGGGGAAGTTGAAAATATGTACGCCTTCCCTTTACCAATTCTATCTCAGGGTAGAACCCTCACAGAATGACTACTGCATTGTGCCCAAGAGACAGGCACCATGAGATCCATTCTAACACAGACTGCAATGGAAAAAAAACCTAAAGCAACACAGGTATCTTCATTGGAAATACCTTGTGTTATAGTCCCATGATGGAATATTTCCACTGTGGTTTAGCTTAATGAAACAGATTTACTCTGACAAATCTCATAAAGTGCAATAGGCAAGCCATAGGAAAAAGAACAGCAAAAATAAAAAAGTCTGGCTAAGTGTCTAGATGGTATCCTTATCATTATTTTGAGAAATCCACAGCTAGGAAGGATTATGAGTCTAAAATTCTCAGTGAGAAACTTCAATCAGAAAAACTTATCATTTGGAATGAAGGATCGTCTTCCAAGATTAAATTAAACAGGGACATGTAACGGTTGTATCTTTGGATGTCCAATTACCACTAACATGAGAATGGGGTGAAGGGCCAGGGAGGTGGCTCAGTAAGTAAAGGCATCAGCAATGCAAGCCCAATGACCCAAGTTCAATCCTTGTAACCAAAAAAAACCAAAAGTGCTCCAGTGACGTAGTCCGTTAGCGTGTGGTACTTAATACAGAGAGGAAATGAAAATGCTAGATGCCGTGGTGTGCATCTGTAATCCCAACACAGCTCCAGTGAGCGGGAGGCAGAGAAAGGAGAATCACCTGGAATCTCACAAGCCAGCTAGCTTGGAGTTTGTAATGCAGCAGGAAAATGTGAGAGGTCCTGCCTTCTTACAGCAGAACATGAGAACTGATTCCCAAACAATGACCTTCCCATTCATGACAGTGTGCACTCCAACACACGTGTGTACACATTCACACAATAAATAAACAAAAAGAATGGGAGAAAGGAGTGTAGCTTTTTAATGGTGTATTTGAAAATAAAATAGTGATTTGGGCTGCTAATTCAATAAGAAGCAATTATACATATGTATATACACATAAAATAATGACTGCGTGTATCTGTACATTTATACGTGTATACAATAGATATAGAGTTATAGATATTGCCATTGGGCGGTGTCCATAAGAGTAAAGTATGACGGTCTACAACATTTATCTGCCAACCTTGCTTAATTTTCCACCAGCCGAAACATACCTCACTTACTTCGGTCTGTTCCTCAATGGTACATTTAAAAATGGAGGTGGACACACTGTGTGTTACAAAGGCTGCTGAAATGGAGATAGACACACTGTGTGTTACAAAGGCTGCTGAGGGCTGGAGAGATGGCTCAGAGGTTAAGAGCACTGGCTGCTCTTCCAGAGGTTCTAAGTTCAAATCCCAGCAACCACATGGTGGCTCACAACCATCTATAATGAGATCTGGTGCCCTCTTCTGGCCTGCAGACATACATGCAGGCAGAACACTGAATACATAATAAATAAATAAATTTAAAAAAAAAAAAGGCTGCTGAAATGGAGATAGACACACGGTGTGTTACAAAGGCTATTGAAAGAATTAGAAACCCCAGTGATGTGAAGATTGAATGAAATGATGGAAAGGCTAGACTAGGGGTGTGTCCCAGTGCTGTTAGATGGACAAGAATGAGCTCTTCATGTGCTTGAAACCCTACATGCCCAACACCAGTAAGTGGAGATGGCAGGAAAAAATTATGCTCAGTTAGTAGGAGAAATTTCCAGGCACACTAACTATGGGATCATGCAGTCGAGAACCTGTGAATCAGTTACTTAAACTGGTGGGGGAACCCATCACATGGTGGGTTCAGTTGGACAGCCTAGGATATACTTCAGTATGTACTATATGATATGATATGATATGATATGATATGATATGATATATGATATATGATATTATATCATTATATTATATCATATTATTTATTTATTTTTATTTTATGTGCATTGGTGTTTTGCCTGTATATATGTCTGTGGGGAGGGGGTGTCGGGTCCCGTAGAACTGGAGTTACAGCTGTGAGCTGCCATGTGGGTGCTGGGACTTGAACCCTGATCCTCTGGAAGAGCAGTCAGTGCTCTTAATCACTGAGCCATCTCTCCAGACTCTGGTACGCCCCTTTTTTTTAGACTCAAAATACGTCTTAGACATGGACTTGACTTTCCCTCTGCACACATGAGTAACCAAAGAGGCCATATCTAATCAGTTTCCTTTCCAGAGGTGAACTCAGTTAGCTTCCTTTGTATGAGTCGAAACTAAGTCTGTCCTTTTATAACCTAAAAGACTTTTTACTCCCATAACTTTTTGTTCTTAGAGGTTTATTTTAATTAATTAATTTTTAGGCCCATATCTTAGCAACAGGCATGACGGACGTCACAAAAGGGAAAGGAAAACTGATATGCGAACAGCTTTGCATAGTGGTATGCTCTCGTAATCTCAGCACTCAAGAGGCTGGCAGAGAAGAATTGAAAAGCTCAAGTCTAGTGTGGGCTATTTAGTGAGTCCCTGTCTCAAAAGAAATTCGTGTATGACAGAAGCATGAGGTAGTAAGATGGATTCCCATAATCACAAAAGAATATCAGACCCATTGCTTTGCAGTAGCAGACAGCGTAGAGCTAGTCCAGGTTGACCCATGACCTGCATGTGGAAGTCACATGATTGTCATGTCACATGGGATGTTAGACTCCCATGTGTAGTGTAAATCATTAACCTATGTGTTGGAATCTTAACACATACAAGCGAGTCTGCTGCTTTGGAAGGAATCCCTTAGGGGGTGAAGGCCTGGTCCTTGTCTTCTGATCAAGGGAGAGTCCAAGGCTGGTAGGATCAAGCGTTTGTGAGTCTGTTTGATTTCTTGTGGGTGTCTTGAGAGAGTTGGTCTCAAAAGGCAGGTTGTCAGTAGTTACAGTGTCCTAAGTGCGCATGTAGTAGTTTCCCTCATTACATGGAGTGTCCTGTGTAATTAACCAACTGGCAGAGGGAATGGAGGCTCCCTTGCAAGAGTCTAGAAGGGTTTTGGAAACTGATTTCTTGCCTAGTACAACCATGAGCAGTTCTTGATATATTCAAAACCTGTGTAACCAGGGCCCACTCTTCTACTAATGTAGGAAGGAAGAAAATTGCTCAAAAGGGAGATAGATTAGGCCATAATTATTATTACCAAGCGAATCTCAGACATTCATCTCTCAGAGAGCAGTGCACTTTGGATCGTATGCAAGGTATCTATGGGGATAAGTGGAAGACTAGTCAAAAAGGCAATTTGAGGCTCTCAGTGAAGGTTTATAGCTACCAGCAACAGAAGTGAAGTCTGTTGTAGGCAGAAAGAACACCTGGAGGAAGGACGTCAGGGACCCACAGAATTTTCTGGAGCCATATGAAAGGGCAGGCATCCAGGCAGCTCCAGGAAGGGTCACAAACCCAGGATGACAGTGGTTTTTAAGCAGAACCCAAGCATTTCCTCTGCTACCTACCCTACCCCTGCTGCCTCCGGCCATCACTACCACAGTTGCTATGGGTGACCTCCAACTATTCCATCTCTCTGTCCCTTGTTCCAAACCCCAAACATTGTCATGTGCAGACTGTAGATTAGTTAACAGGATAGACACAGAGTCGTTTCATAATGACATGAAGTAGAAGGGGCCATCGAAGGGTAGGAAGAAGTCTAAAAGGTGGGTGGGTAAAACAGGGCAGCAAGGGAAGAAAGATGATATGTTTTTGCTCCTGGGAATCTCTGTTTAAGGATGTGTGTGTGTGTGTGTGTGTGTGTGTGTGTGTTATCAGTCATCCTGTTCTATCACTCTCCACCTTATTCCCTTTGGACAGGGTCTCTCACTGAACCTATAGCTGGGCTGTCTGTGCCCCCATCCCCCTGCATAGGGTGATGCAACCATGCTCAGCTTTTAACAAGAGTTCAGGGGATTTGAACCCAGGTCCTCATGCTTCTGTAGCAAGTGCTCCTGCCCACTGAACCATTTCCCTAGTCTTCGTCTCTTCTTGTGGTTTTGGTGTGCACGACTCGAATAACCACAATGTCAGCCATCTCTTTACACACTCTTTGGAAGAGCATCTTTCTAGTTGAGGCCTTTGCCAATTTTTGAATCGGGCATGATATCCCTCTAAAGTACCATTTATCTTGTAGTAGTCCCTTGTATCTTGTAGATCTCTCACTCCCCAGGGACTGTGAGATCCCTCCATGCTCTGGCCCCTTCACTTTGGCAGGTACCACATTGGGTGGGCCTTACATTTTGGTGGCACCTGGTGCATTTGGTGTGCTAGGTATGTTAGGTACCACGCATCAGTCCATCACATGAGCGCTGTCACAGCAGTACACTTACTGGATCCCCGTGGGCCTTAGACCCGGTTCATTTAACCAAGTAGGTGACATTTCTTGGCTCACCTTCAAAATTCCTACTTGCAACTGGTATCCAGAGAAAGGAGGCAGAATATTAATCAGGCTCTGGAATAGTGATTATAAATTAAATTGTCACCTGGTAACAGAGGAAGATCATTGTGATGCTTAATAGTGACTGTCACCTTAGGGGACTCTAGGGTCACCTGTGGGTGATTGTCCGGACTAGGTTGACCTCTGAGCATCCTTATAAAGGATTTGGATGAGGTTAATTGACTTGGGAAGACGAGCCCTGCATGTGGGCTGCGGTCCCGGACTTCACGAAGAGGAGAAAGGGAATGGACACGGCCTTTGTCGCCCTCTTCTTGCTAACTGCGGAGGCAATGTGTCCAGCAACCTCAGGTTCCTTCCTCCAAGACTTCTCCACTGTAATGGACACTTGAGCTGTGAGCCAAATTAAGCTCTCGCTCCCTTAAGTTTGATTTTTTTTTTTTTCCCTCAAGACAGGATCTCTCTGTGTGTCCCTGGATGTCCTGGAACTCTGTAGATGAGGCTGGCCTCAAGCTTACTGAGATCCACCTGCCTCTGCCTCCCAAGTGCTGGGATTAAAGGTGTGCGCCACCACCGCCAACTACAGGTGTTTTGTCACAGCTATGAGGGGCATCCCTAGCATGTCCTTTGACCCAGCTTTTCCTTTGACTTCCTTTAGCGGATCTTCCCACAGCAGCCCAGGAGTAGAGAGAAGGGAGCTGAGGAACGGATTGGCACCGGAGGAAAAGAAGCCTCTATTTTTAGGCCTGTTTTTCAGTCATGATGTGTCGTGTTCTCCACCATCATGGCTGTCGGATTAATTAGGCCATACTGGCATCTGTCAGTCAGGAGGCTCACCAGCTTCCAGTGGAGATCCCATTGCCTGCTTGATGCTATGTGCATGAAGACAGCCATGTTCTTCCTGCCACGTGGCCCTTACTGTCCCCCGCGTTCTCCCTCCAGTAGCTTTTGTAGGAGAGGGCTTCTAGAAGTCCTTTGTCATCCAGAGTGCAGGGTCACCATCTGGTCCCTTCACTTAGCAGTAACTCTCACTGCGATGGCTCAGGTCTCTCTTTCCCATTTCCCCTTCCTGTGCTCCAGCCTCTTCCAGATCTGCTGAGCAAACTAATGGTCATCTCCCGGATCATGCTCGGAGGCAGCTGTGTGCCCAAGGTTCATGTGGCTTTGTGAGAGTCCACTGTCCCGGTAACAGATGATAGAGAAAGTGTTCCGCTCATAGGTCAAGGCCTAATTGCCTATCCCCATGCATTTTCAGAGAACCTTTGTGTTCATTATTGACTTTTAGGTATACAGAGATCCTCATTCATTAAAGAATAATTTGGGGGCCTGAAGAGACATTCTACGGGTAACAGTGTTTGTTATAGGAGCTGAGTTTAGGTTCCAGCACCCATTTTCAAACCCAGATATGGCTGTGCACCCATGTAACTCCAATGGCGTTGGCATTGAAGCAGGGTCATTGCTGGGACTCGCTGGCCACAGCCAAGCTGAAAGTTCAGTGAGAGACACTGTCTCAAGGAATACGGTAGTGATACAGCAGGACACCCAACACCCTCCTCTGACTTCCACATAGGTCCGTACACACTTGTACACACATGTGCATATATACCATGCTCACAATAAGTAAATTAATAGTTTGGGACCTGGAGATATAGCTCAGTGATAAAGCTACTTAAATTTCATGCCAAGATCCTGGGTTCAGCTCCAGCACTGCAAACACACACATGCATACACACACATGCATACACACACATATGGTAATTAGTACCATTCTCGATACTGGGGTTGCAGCCATGAACAAAAGAAAGGTCCCTGCCCTGGTGGGACTTGCATTCTAGGGAATGACAGAGAGTATACTGTAAGTATAATAGATCAGAGTATTATTTTAGATTCTATGCTTTATATGTCATATATAAATAATTATATTACATAATCAATATAGGGAGTGTATACATAGATGCATCATACCTATGTATATTTACATATACAGAAAGCAAGAGAGAGAAAGCCATGGAAAAATACTGATGTATATGAGAGACTTCCTCCTTACCTGCCTTTTAGCGCCTGCTCTTTCATTCTGTCCCCATCTCAATGCTTTAGAACATGCCAGGAGGACTGCTGATGCTTACCCCCTTCCCCTCCATCCCTGCCAACTTCTCCCCTGATGTCCCAGCAGGCATGGGGCCAGGAGATTTTCTACCCTGGATTTATCTAACCCTTCAAGATGCTGCTGATGTGAGCAGTTGGCTCGTTGGAGCCACCAGCCTGCTCATGATCTGATGACATGGCCTAACGCTGTTCCAGCAGAGGCTTCCAAAAGCCTGTGCCAGGCTAGCCCCTCTCCCTACATCCGGTGCAAAGTCTCGTTTGAAGGGAGAGTGGTGTCTGTGTTCAAATTCAGGGAACTGGGTCCTGCCCAGTTTCTGCTGGTGAAGTCAAGGCAGCCCTGCCTTGCACAAGGGATAGAGCTCTGCGCTGCAAACTCTGCCTGCCTGGGCTGCCAAATACCCTGCCCAGCAGGAGCACAAAAGAGGGCCGGGAGGGTGGCGCATGGGGCCAAGCATTTGCTGCTGGAGCGAGGACGTGAGTTCAGATCCCCTGGACACATGTGAAAACCAGACACAGTAGCAGGCTTGTCTGCAATCCTAGCCCTATTCTGGCAAGATGGGAGGTGGAGACAGAATCCACAGATGCTTTGGGGCCAACTAGCCTGGTGTATGTGGCAGTGAACAGGAGAGGGCGGGAATGGGTGAGGCTGGAGAAGAAACGGAGAGACCTGGCTGTCGTTGTGTGTCCAAGTGGACAGAAGCTGCCAGTTATCCACTAATAATTGTCAGGAGCTAAGTCTCAACACAAAGAGGAAATAGAAGGTCAGGGTCCCGTTTAAAATCAACTCCTCTCATGGTTTCTGCATAGCCATGGTGTTGAAAGTGACAGGATGCATGTGTGAGGCTGAAAATAGTTTCTCCCCAGAACTTTCTCCTGTGAAATGTTCAAGTCCAAGATTTCTAGTTAAGACTGTCTGTTTTCTGACCCTGGTTGAGAAAATAAAATGAGATTCCATTTAAACCACATTTTGCCCCAATGATGTTCAGTGTGGCCTGGAAAACTCCTGAGTGAGTGTGCACTTTAGTGTGACTTTCAGATAATCATGATTGGAAATCACCAGAAGTTTCTCATGGAGGGACAGTAAACACCCTTCGCCTGAGGCCGATTCTAACGATCAGGGCAGCTGTGATTTAGGTACCATGGTGACTGGGGGAGATAACGTCTTACAGTTTGCCCAGGACTGAAGAATTAATCTTGACATGTGAAATTTTCAGTGCTAAACAAAATGGCCCTGGGTAAGCCAGGACAAGATGGCTACCTGGCTATGTCATTAGTGTATGAATAAGAGTAAGAAATCAGGCATCTTAGGGGCTGGAGAGAGAGCTCAGTTAGTTGGTCAAGTACTCGAGGACCTAAGCTTGATCCCCAGAACCCATATTTAAAAATAAGTATGTTTTTTAAAAAAAGGTTATTGGAGAGATGGCTCAGTGGTTAAGAGCACAGATTGCTCTTGCAGAAAATCTGGGTTCAGTTCCCAGCACCCACATGGTAGTTTACAACCATCCATAACTCTCTACTGTTGGGAAGGTGGGAGGAAGTAGATTCCTGGAGCTTGCTGGTCAGCCATAATAGAAAACCTAAAAGGTTCAAAGAAGACTCTGTCTCAAAAGAAAGGTGGACAGTCCCAAAGGAAGGGAAACCCAGGTGTTCTCTGGCTTCCACACACGCATGTACATTGGGGGGGGGGGTATTAAAGTCTGAGAGGAGCGTGCATATCTGAGGATTGTGAATCACCCACACCAACACATTTTCACATTCAAGGGCTAGGACTCTGGGCTGTTCAGATGGACCCTTATGTGGACCAAGGACTTGATTCAGACACTCTGCCTTTCTAGAAATGAGCCCCTTATTTCACATCTGGTAGTGACTTTGAGTGACAGGCTTTCTTTTAGAATTGTGGGCTGTGTGACAGTGTACATCATTTCAGTGACAACAGTGGCAGGGACTAAGTTAATTCCATTTCCCTTTTCAGGTCCTGCTAAATCATTGCTGCAGGGAAAAATAAATTTCCCTTTCTCAGACCAAAATGATTCAAATTGTGGTGTGTTCTGGGGAAGCTGGAGGCTGAAAGAGGGTCTGTTAGTGGCCTTAACAGTACTTAAATAGCATGGTATTAGTTGACTCTCCGTCACCACTATCAAATACCCGAGGTAAAGAACTTGTAGAGGAAAGGTTTATGGTGGCACACAGTGTTACAGGTTCTGTAACATGGCCGGGTACGCCAATCATCCGTGAAGGTGCCAAGTGTCAACAGGGTGGAGACGGCATATGTCAGAAGAAAATCACTTCGTGTCCAGGAACTAAAAGAGGAAGAGAGATATGGGGTTCCACGCTCCCCTGCCCCAACGGCGTACCCCTCATGACCCAAGTTCCTCTCACCAAACCCCTTTTCCAAAAGATCCACCTGTAGGACCACGCCTTCAGGCTTTTGGGGAACGCTTGTTATCTGTCTTAGTTTTTCTTCATGTCACCATGGTAAAATGCTCTGACAGAAGCAGTTTGAGAAAGAGTTTACTCTGGCTCACAGTCCAAAATACAGTCCGTCATGGTGGGTGAGTCAAGGCAGCGGGGACTTGAAGCATCTGGCCACATCCAATACACAAATGGGGAGCAGAAAACGATGGATGCAAGCTGATGCCAGGTAGGGAATGGTGCCACCCACAGTGGGCAAGTCTTCCTGTCTTGTCGTTTGTGATCAAGGTAATCCCTTATAGCATGCCCAGAGGGTCGTTTCCAGGTTAATTCTAGATTTCTCAAGTTGACAACACTAACCAGCATCCAGATTGTGGCAAACCTATCTCAGAGCTTGTTGTGAATGCCCCTGCCTTTAACCTGGTGAATGACTTACACCAGGATCTTCTTCCTAGATTGAAGGAGAATGGTGACATGAAATTGTGACCGTATCTTGGCTAAATGATTATTTGTTTTTAGTGCACTATCTGAAATATATATAAATGAAATCATTGGTTATGCTGCTCCCTGGATTGTATGAATTTTGGGGTGAATATCAAAAATTAAAATTATAAGCCAAATAGTGGTGGTGCACATCTTTAATCCCAGTACTCGGGAGGCAGAGGCAGGTGGATCTCAGTAAGTTCAAGGCCAGCCTGATCTACAGATTGAGTTCCAGGACAGGCAGGACTGTTACACAGAGAAACCCTGTAGCTGGAGTTTTCCTGCCTGGCCCACAGTCAGGACAAATCTCTCTCACCTGCCAGTCCCACAGCCGCCCAGACCCAACCAAGCAAACACAGAGACCTATACTGGCCACAAACTGCATGGCCATAGCAGGCCCCCTGCCAACCGTTCCCACAGCCCAAATTAATCCACTTCCATCGATCTATACCCTGCCACATGGCTCGTGGCCCACCGACATCCCCACATGCTGTTTGTCACTGTGGCGGCTGGCAGTGTCCCTCTGACTCAGCCCTCCACCCCCCCAGCCCCATTCTCCTCCCTGTCCCGCCCACACCTCCTGCCCAGCCAATGGCCAATCAGTGTCTTATCCATTGACCAATCAGCAACACATTTGCCATACAGAACATCCCACAGCACTTCCCCTTTTTTTCAAATAAATAAATAAATAATAAAATTTAGACTTTGGAGTCGTGGAATTAGGCAGTCTCGATGAGGATGGAAGCTTGCCGATGGTTTTCTCTTCCTACCAGAAGATAATGGCTGCTTAGGATGGAAGTTCTGGTACGAGGGTTCTATCATGCTACAAGGGATGAGTTATGTGGACTGCCCCGGGGTGCTACATGGGAGGAGCACCCAGTAGGTTAGGGGAGACATGAAGGGAACATGGAAGCATTCCCTACAAGAGGACAGTGGGCAGTGTGCTCTGAGACTGTGGGAGATGCACATACTTTACCTACGCTGAAGAGTTCTTTGCTCCAACCCTGTTCATGAAAAACATGAGAAGAATGCTTGCTTCGGCAGCACATATACTAAAATTGGAACGAAAAACACAAGAAGGGCACTGAGGATGTAGCTCAGTTGGTTGAATGCCCATCTAGCATGCACAAAGCCCTGGGCTGATCACCAGCCACACATAAACCAGGTATGGAGGTACACACCTGCAACCCTATCCTAGCACTCCAGACGTAGAGGTAGGAAAATCAGAAGTTCAAGGTCATCTTGGACTAGATAGTGAGTTCAAGACCAGCCTGGAATATGTGCGAATTTATCTTAAAACAAAAACCAAAACCAAGGCATCAAAATATGCTTGCCTGTAACCAGAATCCACATGTCCCTCTACTGCCCACTGGCACTGTGCCCTGGGCACAAACAGGCAGGCGCCCAGAGGAAGTCTGGCTCATATGATTGACAGCAAGCAAGTCAGTGGGATTTCCCTACTCCACGGCAACCTCAGTTACACTCCAGCGTCAGCGTCTGATGGACTCAATCATCAGCAAAAACTATAAAAAGCCCCTGTCAGGGAGCAGCCATCCTTTGAGAAGTGTGAATACGAGGTAAATGAGCAGCTTCTGCAGGGACAGTTTTATAGCAGTGAGAAACTCCGCGGTAGAGCAGACTTCGGGAAATGACAAGTGGTCTCCAGGCTTCTCCTGTTCCCTCCTCAGCCTGCCTGCCGCTCACCCAACTTCCAGGGAGCTTAGGTTTCTGGTTGTTTCGTTTTTAACCCTCACTTGTTGAGACCCTGATAAATAGCCCAGAACTCCGAATTAAGGTCCAGCCAGCTATTGAAAAATAAGCATTTATCTTTTTCAAAAGTTAGGCCTGGATATTCTCAAACACGAGAGAGACACTTTGAAAAGACATTCTAGGTATGCAGTCGTTTACTGGTTCTGGTTGTCATTTGTATTCCATGTCAGAGAAAGGGGTTCAGATCCAGGGCTCCTATTAGTCACTTTTCTTGTTACCGTGGAAAAAAAAAAATACCTGGCAAGTGGTTTAAGGAAGAAAGGATTTGATCTGGTTCACAGTTTTGCAGGTACAATCCATGATGGTGGATAAGGCAGGGCACAGGAGTGGGGAGCGCGTGGCCACATGATGTCCACCGTCAGGAAGCAGAGGGAGATGAATGCTGGTGCTGTGCTTGGCATTCGCCTTTCAGCCCAGACCCAGCCTACGGGATGGTGCCACGCACATTAAGGTGGCTCTCCCCTCCTCAGCACATTAAGGTGGATCTCCCCTCCTCAGTTAAGCCTCTCTGGAAATGCGCGCGCGCGCGCGCGCGCGTGCACACATACACACACACACACACACACACACACACACACACACACACACACACACACAAAGATGTATCTCCTAGGTGACTCTGAATCCAGGCAGGTTGACAACGAAGATTAACCATCATAGGGCATTGTTAGCTTGATATTTTCACTGCTTAGTCATATCAGCGTGTGTGTGTGTGTGTGTGTGTGTGTGTGTGTGTGTGTGTGTGTGTGTTCACTCATGCATGTGGGAGCCAACCTCAAATGTCATTCCTCAGGAGCTTTCCACCTTGGTATCTGTGACAGGGCCTCTCAGCCTGCAACTTGGCAATTAGGCTAGACTGGCAGGCCAGCCGGCCCCAGGGATCTGCCTGTCCCTGCCCCATCAGAGCTGGGATTCCAAGCATGCACTTGTCGGTTTCACATGCGTGCTGGGCATCAAACTCAGGTCCTCATGCTTTTATATCTAACACTTTACTGGCTGGCTATCTCCCCAGGCCCTCAAACTGCTTCTTCATAGCCTTCGCTAATGTGGGCTGAAGAAGCTGAGTGGTCTTCATCCCCTGGGTCTGATCCAAAAAAAGAAAGAAAGAAAGGAAGGAAGGAAGAAAGAAAAAGAAAGGAAGGAAGGAAGAAAGAAGAAAGAAACAAAGAAAGAAGGGAAAAGGCTAGACTGTAGCCTCCTAGACTGAACTATCCTCTATCCTGGTTAGTGCTGGAGAGAACTGAAGTCATGATGCCAGGGGCTGGAGAGCGAGCGCTTCATCAGTTAAGAGTGCTTGCTGCTCTTCCAGAGGACCAGAGTTTGGTTCCCAGCATCCATCAGGCTGCTCATAACCACGGGGAACTCCAGTCCCATGGGATCCAGTGCTCTCTTTAGGCACCCAGTCACATCACACACACACACACACACACACACACACACACACACACACACACACACACACGAGTGAGAGAGCTGAAAAACGTCATATGAAAATATCTTTTAAGAACTAGGTAGTTGTATAGTCTTTATATATCACCAGGGTAGATAAGGAAAGCTATGTCCCTGCACTATGCTGTAGGTTTGCCTCTGCAGGAAAAACCAAACCTCGTTAGTGTTCCATTGCAAATGACCGTCAAACCTTTGCCTTTTGAGAACTTATTTCCTGCAGCTGTGTGACCTGGGCTTGCTCCAGAAGAGTGTCTCAGTCATTGGACTTACTCTCTTAGGGCTCACACAACAAATTGCCACAAACCGGGTGGCCTAAAGCAAAAACATTTTATCATCTCACAGGTATGGGGCCCCAAGTCCTAAGTCAAGGTGTTGGGAGTGTCAACTCCTTTGGGCCGTCTACCGGGAAATGTGCTGTGTGCCTCTCAATCCTTGACACTTCGCTGGCCTGCGACTTCATCCTTCTGACTTCTGCTACCATATTCGAATGCTCCTCTCTGTGTGGCCTTGAGTCCCAAATCCCCCTCGAGTCACTAGAGTTAGGGCTCACCCTAGATCAAGGTGACATCATCTTCAGCTTCTGTAAAGGCTCTATGTTCAGGGACTGGAGAGATAGTTCAGTGGTCCAGAGCACTGGTTGCTCTTCCAGAGGACCCGGGTTCAGTTCCCAGTACCACATGATGACTCAGAACTGTCCATAACTCCAGTTTCAGGCAATCTGATGCCCTCTTCTGGGTTTTTTAGGCACCACACACATAGGATGCACAGATACACATGCATGCAAAACCCTCGTGCACATAAAATAAATTTTAAAAAAGAGGGAGAGTATAGACATACAGTCCTTAAAACTTTCTTCCTCTGAGCCCAGCAGCCTGTTGCCTTCTGTCTTTATATATTTTGAGAGAACACAAATATGTCCAGGAAATTTGCGGCTCCAGTAAATACTTCAGAGATGAGGAAGGAATGAGTATGGAGAGAAGAGGAGCCTCAGAACCTCACTAATAGTGTGCCATTGTGTCTAGAAAGTTGGAGTAAGACTAACTATCTCCCTCCCTCCTCTTTCTTTTTCAGCAAACTGCCTAGCTGGGCTAGAGCTGTTGTTCCCAAAATATTTTATGTGACCGAGAAGGCTTGGAATTATTACCCCTATACAATCACAGGTAAGTCCTCAGGACAGGTCAGCCACGGGCAGCAAGTACAGGGCTGGGACAGTAGTGGAATTTCACTGAGTGAGGGCGGACTGTCCCCACAGGGCCGGCCAGAGGTTTTCTCATCCATGTTTCCCTGTAGTTTGTCCACAAGCAAGTTGACTTGGTTTTTATTTTGCTTCGAGTTTCTCTCTCCTCTCAGAGGATGTGAGAATCTTTAATCTCATCTTCATAACAACCTCTGTTCTGAATACTGTATCAGGCACAATCCCCCTGCCCCAGATTCTGATGGTTGTGTCCCAGGGCTCGTACACATGGGGTCTCGGGATCCCGCCTTCAGCGTCTTGGCAACTCTTTGTAATTGTTTTAAAAAGAAGAAGAAAAAGAAAGAAAGAAGCTGCTTTTCAGCTGCAAAGGTTCCCTTTGTGGTTAGTGAAATGTTCCACTGGGATTATCAGTCTTTCATTCTGCCTTTACAATGCCAACACTTGGGTTTTTAATTAGCCGCAAACCTATAGGCTAATTGAATCTTGACTAGCCAGCCTGATCTGGCCAGCGCAGGAGTACCGGGAAACATAGAGACATTCAACATTTACAGAAAGCTGATGTGTGGAGGGTTTCTTTAGCTCGTTTTTAATAATTATAACTTGTTGGTAGCCATTAGTGGTTTGTGTTCTGTGAACTGGTCTCATTCATTTTCTTCTCTTTTTCTTTTCCCTCTCCGCCATCTGAACGTCTGGAATCAGAATACACAGTAAGTTCATTTAATTTTCAAAAGTATTCTGCCTGTGATCTGTTGATTAATTGGAATCTGCTTCATATTTGTCTTATTAATGTAGTCACTTTTTTAAAAGAGGAATAATTCAGAATTAGAAATATTTAAATGTAGGCTATTATATAATTTTACATATAAGTTAAGTGTTCTCATTTTTTAAAGAATATTAATGTAATTTAAGTGCCTTAATAGTCACTTTACATAATTAACTTTGGCTTGCAATTCTTATATAGCCTGTTTCATTGTTGAGAGTTCAATATAAGAAGGCTGTCTCACAATGTGGTATTAAAGACGCTATGGTTTTGGTGGAGGTTGGGGCCTTTCTATGGGGGAGATGCATATGCAAATGATCACACCAGTGCCAGAGTGCTCTGTCTCTGTGGCTGGATGAACTAATTGAATTCCTTCCTGTCCTAAGAGACAGACAGACTGCCTTACTTGGCTTCCTGTTGCTGTGATAAAACTGACCAAATGTAACATGGGGGCAGAAAGAGTTTATTTGGCTTCCACATGTCCTGATCACAACCCGTCATGAAGGGAAATGAGGCAGGAACCTGGAAGCAGAAACTGATGTAGAGGTCATGGGAGAACACTGCTTCCTGGCTCACTCCTCTCGGCTCAATCTGTTTTCTGAAAGAACACAGGAGCACCTGCCCCAGGGTGGCACTGCTCGCAGTGGGCTGGGCCCTCCCACTTCAGTCATCAATCAAAAACAATGCCAGATCCCCTGGAGCTAGAGTTCCAGGCAGCTGTGAGCCACCCAGTGTGGAGGCGAGGGACCAAATTTGGGTCCTGCAAGAGCGCTCGAGCGCTGTTGAGCCACCTCCCCGGCCTTCTTCTCTGGATATTGACTGATCGTCACGAAGTGGACTTTGGGGGCCTAGGGAGATGGCTTGTTTAGTAAAGTGCTTGCCTTGAAAACACAAGGACCTGAGTTAGAGCCAGCCCCTGCTTAAAAGCTGGGTATGGCAGCTTACATCTCTAACCTCGGGATTTGGGGTAGGGGTGGGGAGATGGGCAGAGCCCTGACGCTCGCTCGTTGGCTGTCCAGCCTGACTGAATTGATGAGCTTAAGGTTCAGCAAGAGACCTTGTCTCAAAAAAATAAGGTCGAGAGCAATCAAAGAAGAAACCTAACGTCAACCTTTGACCTCCACATGCACACACATGAACATCTGCATGCACACGTGTATCCAAACACATACATACAACCACATGTAAACTCAGACAAAGGAAGTGGACTTTGGAGTTGGTTGAATCCTGCCTCCAATGCCTCCAAATGGCCTCCCTGTAAGTCCTCATCTCCTTTTTTTTTTTTTTTTTTTTTTTTGGTTTTTCGAGACAGGGTTTCTCTGTGTAGCTTTGCGCCTCTCCTGGAACTCACTTGGTAGCCCAGGCTGGCCTCGAACTCACAGAGATCCGCCTGGCTCTGCCTCCCGAGTGCTGGGATTAAAGGCGTGCGCCACCACCGCCCGGCCATCTCCTTATTTTTAAATGGGGAAACCTTGTCAGCGTCTCACGAAGGTGATGATTGTGTTGAAGAGTTCCTCGAAATCTTATCACAGTGCATGGTCAGTACTTAGGACATGTTCACTGCTCTGTGTGGTACTATAGCAGAAGCTGCCATTCTCCTAGTGGGCTCTACATAGGAACAGAGCTCGGAGCCAGTCAAGGCAGGTTGGGCTTTCTCTGTGGTCATGGAAGGACTGTCTAGGGGGTGGGTAGTTACTGTTTTCCTTCTCCCACTCTTAAAGAGTGTGCCTTTTCATTTGAGATGAAGTCAGTAGTGATGGTGATGTGGACAAAGAGAATTGATGTGCTTCAAACTGTACAAAGAGTAATTTGCTTGAAACCTTAGAATTAAATCACCTTGATTTGACCCCATGTGAACATGATACGTGAACATGATAGTTTGTTTGGTTTGGTTTGGTTTTCTTTTTTAGGACAAGGTCTCACTGTGTAGCTCTGGCTGGCCTGGAACTCACTTTGTAGACCAGGCTGGCCTCGAACAGAGATCTGCCTGCCTCTGCTCTCCTCTCAGAGTCCTAGAACTAAAGGCGTGCACCACCATATGCCTCATGATAGATAATGTAACAAAGGAAGTGATACTGCGTCATTTAAAGAATATGCATCCTTTGGTTACCATTCTCACTGCTGCGGCCAAGGAAGGGTTTATTTGGGTCCCCAGTGAGAGGGAATACAGCCTGTCATGAAGGAGAAGGCATGGTGGCTGGAATGGGAGGCAGCTTGGTCGAATTGTATCCATTATCAGAAAGCAATAGATGCCGGTGTTTGGGTTTCTTTCCCTTTTATGCAGTTCAGGACCCCAGCCCATGGAGTGGTGATTCCCACACTCGGGGTGTGTTATTGCACTTCCGACAGTCCAATCTAGAAACTCCCCTACAGACCTGGAAACAGTGCAAACATCTGACAGTGCTGTCCTGTGAGGCCTTCCCGTGGGAGCCTCAGTTCCTCTTGAAGGATTCTCAGTGGCTTAAACTTCCGCCAAGCCTCTGCCCCCCGCCCTGAAACCCAGCAGAATGCAGTGCTAATGAGACTTTCCTGTTTAAGAAAATTGGAGGTCCCGTATTCAAAGAGGGGGCCCATTTTAGTTGTCCAGTGCTGCGCCCCATGACTTTCTGTCTGACTCAATACTTACTTGCTCCCTCATTATTCTGCCCTCCTATCTTTTGCAAAATTCTTTCTTCCTCAATTCTCTGGGTTGCTGTCTGTCTGTCTGAGGTCAGCAGTCATTCTCTGGGCAACCATGTGTGCAAAACATCATGCTTGATAGCACCATCGAGCAGCTCTGCCCTCTGAGGTCATAATCTGGTGACAAGAATGTGGACATCCCAGTCAGAGCCTTAGTGTTGTCAGCAAGTCTTGGGGGTCTTTTAGAGGTCAAAGAGGACTCAGCTGGCCTCAGGCTTGTCCCGTGGGACTGCACAGTCAGCAAGCTGAGCTGCCAGCTGGGGATAGAGTATGAAGAAAGAAGTGTGATGATTGGGGGTACCAGACTGTCAAACCATTGCAACATGAAATGAAGGCCCTTGACCTCCAGACTGGAGCTTTGGGTTTCACTGATAATCTACCAGGTCTCCAGTGCAGGTGATGGGAATGGGTAGGGGGCAGTGGGCTTGAGCAGAAGTTGATTTGATCACATGGTGCTAGGAGGTCATCAGCCCTAGCAAGTAAACGAATGGATAGGCTATAGTTAGATTTGAATTTTCAGATATCTATATAGAAAGAATTTACAAGCCAGACGGTGGTGGCACACGCATTTAATCCCAGCACTCAGGGAGGAAGAGGCAAGTAGATCTCTGTGAGTTCAAGGCCAGCCTGGTCTACAGCGTGAGTTTCAGCACAGCCAGAGCCACATAGTGAGACCCTGTCTCGAAAAACCAAATAATAATTAATAATAATAATAATAGATAAAGTACTTATAGTATCAGTATGTTGTCCTACATGTATAAGACATAGTCTGGGCAGTGTGACAATTATCATATGTGTCACACATATGATAATTAGGTTCCAAGGACTGAGACACCTGCAGCCAGGTGGTGGGACAGGCCTTTAATCCCAAGTCAGGAGTCAGAGGTAGATGGATCTCTCTGAGTATGAGGCCACTGGTCCACATAGTAAGCCCTGTCTCAAAATAAAATAAAATAAAATGGGAGGGGGGACCTGAGATTCCCTCTGGACCCATGGAGAGAAAGGAACCTAGTTACATGCCACAGTAACTCCAAGGCCAGTCAAGTGCTCACAGAAACTACTAGAAGGCAGCTCCTGGCTTAATTAGGATTGGCACAGGTGGTAAGATGGACAGTTGGATAATGTTAAATGTGTTAGATGAATACATAACTGTCAGTATGCCTTTTTAAAAAATATTTTATCTGAGCTGGCCAGTGGTGGCAGACACCTTTAATCCCAGCACTTGGGAGGCTGGATCTCTGTGAGTTTGAGGACAGCCTGGTCTACAGAGTGAGTCCCAGAACAACCAGAGCTACACAGAGACACTGTCAGAAAAAAACAAAAAAAGAAAAAGAAAGAAAAAATACTTTATTTGTTATTATGGTGTGGGTCTGATTTGTGTGTGGGGTATGCCAAGGCCTTAGCACACAGGTAGAGGTCAGAGAACAATTTTCAGGAATTGGTTCTCTCATTCCACTGTGCGTTCCGGGATCGAACCCAGGGTCATCATGCCTGCCTGGCAAGTGCTTTATATCCAAGGATCCTTTCTTTTCTTCCTTCCTTTCTTTTTTAAACTGCTCATCCTCCTGCCTCCACCTCTTGAGGGCTGGGATTACAGATGTGCACCACCATGCCCAGTGAATTCAGGCCTGGGGCTGAAACCCAGAGCTTCAGGATGCCTGGGAAGTACTTTACCCACCAAGCGATCCCAGTCATTACGGTGCTTTTGTTGATGATGGTCCGTTTGGGGGTTTTATTGTTGTTATCCATTTATTTGTTTTTTTGAGACAGGTTCTCATATGTCAGCCTGGCTTCAAACTCACCATGTAGCCAAGGATAACCTGTCAGTACTTCAGAGGGGAACTGTGTCGTATATAAACGTTATAATTGGAACATGTCTGGGAGATGGTAGCATTGACGTTAACCTGGGGGATCGCAGAACTTTCTCTACAGACATCTGCTGTGTCTTAGCTTGGCCACTGGAACAAAATACCATAGACTGGGAACTTAAAACAACAGGATATTTTTGTTGTTGTTGTTTTTTGTTTGTTTGTTTTGTCTCCCCTGGAGCCTGGAAGTCCAGGATCAAGTTAGCAGCCACTGTTCCTGGGGTGGCCTTTCTTCCTGATTTACAGATAGTGAGTTCCTCTCCACACCCTAACATGGGCTGCAGAGAAAGCACGCTTCTCTATCCTCTCCTTATACGGAACTAATCCCATCTCGGGGCCTCCATTTTCCTGATCGTATCTGAACCTTCTTCCTCCTTAAGGTCCCAGCTCCAAATACTGTCACATTGGGTGTTAGAGCTTTGATACTGAAGCAGGGAGAGGACAATTCGGTATGTAGCAGGCTGATTTAGACCCCGTGGGTAGGTACTGCTGCTGCTGGATCCTGGTGAGCAGGTCAGGTTGAGGGCAGGTCAGAGAGCTGTAAAATGCCAGGTCAGGGTCTGCATGTCCTCCATAGAAAAACTGTATCGTTCCTGATGAATCCGCCTTCATTTTCCACTCCAAAATAGGCCTGCTTTTCTTTCCATCTCCCCAGTCACTGGGGAGCTGAAATGTTCCCTCTGGCTCCAGGTGCACTCCTGCAGGCCTGCCTAGCACATCCTGCAGCCCCCGCCACTCCCTCCCATCCACCCCCACTCCCCCACCCTACCCCGGCTTGGGCTCCTGGGCTCGGCTCTCTTCTCACGCTCTCTGCCCACCCTTTACTCTGAACGTGGTTCTGCACCCGGGATGGCTGGCAGATGCTCTCGATTGCCTACATTTCTTCCTGTCTACAATGCTGTCTAATTGAGCTCTTTATCCCCTGATCCTTTAATCTTAAATACCTCTCTTTTTTATGTCTTTCTCAAGTTCAAGATTTCCTGTCCTACATCCCAAAACATAATTTCCCTCAACTAAGAATGCTATGAGGTCCCTTCTTTTGAAAGGCCGCCCCTGGGGCCCTAAAAACTCTAAACCAGTGCCCCTGCACATCAGCAGTCGCCCAGGGCTGTAATAAGGTCCCCCCTTGATGTCTCTACTGATCGACCAGCCTGTCACCTGGACCTCATGCTGCCCTCATTGGTGGCAAAGCCCAGACAGGAGGACTTTCTAGGTAGGGTCATTCAGATGTCAACCTGATCCCAGTTATCGAGAAATAAAAGCTTTTTTATCACCATGAGTGAATTATGTGGAGACATCACTTGGTCAGGAAGTGGAAAATATCTTTAATTTGATTATGGGGGAAAAAAAATCTTAATTACACAGTACACAAAGAACAACGTGGCAACATTCTTCCAGCGGGTAGACCATTTAGCCAGCCCTTCAGAACCGCCAGGTCCTTCTGAAGTTCATCGGGTCCCAGAGGAAGGTATGGAGGAGACTGGCTGACATGCAGAGATGGGCTGCCATCTCAAGCAGGGATTATTCTAGAGCTCAAAAAGGAAGAAAAAGAAAACCGCAGCCCAAATCAAGAGCCTCAGTTCTCCCTGTGTCACTCTGGAGGGAGAAGAATCTTCTTTCTTTTTACAGGAATCTGAAGGCTTAGTGTGTAATGTTGGGAACAGTGACCTGCAGTGTTCAGTTTGCACATACACGTTGGTGCAGTTACCACACCACTCCACCAAAACAGCCTTCAGTGAGAATCCCTGGAAGAGGCCATGGCAAATAGATGCACCTTTGTATCGATTTTCATTTAGCCCAATTTGACCTTGAGCTAGCTGTGTAGCTGAGAGTGATCTTGAACTTCTGACCCTCCTACCTCTCTCTCCCAAGTTCTGGGGGTTCCGGTGTACATCGCCGTGTTCAATGGATGCAGCTTTGGGGATTAGACCCAGCGCTTTGTGCATGCTAAGCACACACTCATCAACCGGGCTGCAGCCCCAGCCCTGGACACACCTTTCTGATACTTAAAATAGCAACTGCTCCACAAGGAGATGAAGCTCTAAGGGACGGTCTACTCCTACACGTTTTAATGACTTGGATGAAAGAGGGGGACAAAATTGTAAAGGACTAAAGAGAATGAAATGACTCTTTAAAGGGAGCCCCAGTCCCTCCTGTTTCCATGAGCCTTAGGGTTGGCCTAGATGAACCCTGTGCAGGAGAAGAAGGGATGGTCACAGCTGAGAGTCTGTCAACAGTCACCCAAGGAGAACCTAGGCCATCCTCCCAGGAATGGCAACATGGAGATAGATCCCTCCCACACCTTCCATGGAGTCCCAGCCGGAGGGTGGTGTGAACTACTAAATTACATAATGAAGGAATCAAGGACAAGGGAAGGATGTGTTTGTTATAGCAGACCTCGAGGACTGGGGATTTGTTTGGAAGGAAATTAGAGAACCATCTGGCCAGCTATAGAGACAAAAAGAATGAAGTTCCCCCAGTGTCCCTTCCCTGGGGTCACAGAGACATGGTGAGCTGGCGAGAAAATGACTTTCATCTCTGTTTCACAGTTAACTCTGTGTGTGGTGTGTAACTTTGGATGGCTAAGTAAATAGCCCCTTTTTTAGGAAAAGGACCATGTATGTGCTCACTGTGGCGGACCCTATCGCACTTGAGAGAGTGAGACAACCTGGCTTACTGTTGTAGTTTACAAAGTGTTCCCCTGATGGTGGCACTATTTGGGGACAAATTTTAAATGGTAGGCCTATCTGGCAAAAGTGGGTCACTGCAAGTAGACCTTGGAAGGTTATACCTAGCCCCTGTTATAACCTCTCTCTGCATCCTAACCCACCATGATGTGAACAGTCTCTTCTAACGCTCCCACTGCCATCATCTGAACTGCCATGCTGTCTTCTCTATGGCAGACTGAGCCTTCTAAAACAGTGAGCCAAGATAAGCCTCTGCTGTGAATTGTTTCTGTGGACACTTTATCACAGCAGTCCAAAAGTAACTAAGACAACTTGCTACAGAGGGAGACCTTGTCTCAAAAACAAGAAAGGAAAAGTAGACAGAAGAGAAGGGAGAAGAAATAGACTGTAGACGCAGATGTTAGAGGCCAAACCAAATAAGGAACCGTCCAGTTGAGGGCATTGATAAGCAAGGCAACAGAGGACTCAGAACTGAAGATGACCTTCACAGACAAGATAGTAGTGAACACACAAAATATGGCATGAAATAGATATCAAGAGTCTCGAGGGGTCCAGGGAATTTATGTGGAAACAGTTAGAACCATTCATAATTTAAGATGATGGAGAGAGAGAAACACGTGAGCCAGGCATGGTAGCTCACTCATGTAATTCCAGCACTCCAGAGACTGAGGAAGGTTGCCATAAGGTTATCTTGGTGGACACAGTTAAGTTCTACTGCAGTCTTGACTACAGAGTGAGACTGTAGCTAGAGTTTTCCTGCCTGGCCCACAGTCAGGATAAATCTCTGCCACCCGCCAGTCCCACAACAGCTCAGACCCGACCAAGTAAACACAGAGACTTATATTGGTTTCAAACTGTATGGCCGTGGCAGGCTTCTTGCTAACTGTTCTTACAGCTTAAATTAATCCATTTCTATTAATCTATACCTTGCCACGTGGCTTGTGGCTTACTGGTACTTTACATCTTCCTTGTCCTGATGGCGGCTGGCAGTGTCTCCCTCACCCAGCTTCCTGTTCTCTCAATTCTCCTCTCTCTTAGTCCCGCCTATACTTCCTGCCTGGCCACTGACCAATCAGTGATTTATTCATTGACCAATCAGCAACACATTTGACATACAGACCATCCCACAGCACTTCCCCTTTTTTTTCTTAAAAAGGAAGGTTTTAACATTTACACATCTCCAAAGTCAGCTTGGTATATTTGGGAATTTGGGGGTAGCTTCTCTTACTACTTCCTGCTGGAGGGGGGCGCTGTATCTTCTGGGGAAACAAAGAAAATTTTAGGATCATGGAGTAGTCCGTGAGGGTGTATCGTCTGAGCCAGTTGCCTTCAAACTATTCTGGATGTTGGATCATCTGGGCCTTGGTGTCACCTTTCAGGGGGTCTTGGCTGGTCAAACCTGATGTATCTTAATCTGGAACAAATCCATAGCCTCTGGCTTTTTGTGGGAACAAAAGCAGAATCTCCTTTCCAAAGCAACATATCCTTATATCTAAATTTTGAAGTCAAGGTACCTTTAAATTATACATTTTGGCATAACTCAACAGCTTTTGTAATCAAATGTTTTTCTTTAGTTACGAATATCAAAGAGAACATAATCCAGATTCTTTGTGTGGTAGCCATCTTTACGTGGCTTATTTTTTTATATTAGCTTGAGCCTATTGCTTTGAACTGCAGCCTTCTAAGCCTGAAACGGCGCTGGCACTGCTGGCTCCGCCCACTTCAGCTTCCCAACATGGCAGTGATACGTTTTCCGCCAGCTCTGGAAGCCATCAACTCTCAGAAATAGTGGGTCTATGCTTCTATCAAAGCAGCATGTAGCCCAGAAACCTCTTTTTTTTTTTTTTGTACTAGCAAAGTCTAAATCCACCATGCAGCTTAATGTGCCACTTGCAGAGGCCTCATTCCCACCATACTGCAGGTCGAGCGCTAGGAACCCACCAGTAGCTCAAACTGGCAGCTACTGCTCATTTGAGAGAGACAATTAGGAAGCTGTTTTAAGCTCCGTTTTAGAATCTTTTTTCTCAGTTTTTAGGTGGAAACTCTTGCCCCACGTTGGGCGCCATTTGTAGCTAGAGTTTTCCTGCCTGACCCACAGTCAGGATAAATCTCTGCCACCCGCCAGTCCCACAACCGCTCAGACCCGACCAAGTAAACACAGAGACTTATATTGGTTTCAAACTGTATGGCCGTGGCAGGCTTCTTGCTAGCTGTTCTTACAGCTTAAATTAATCCATTTCTATTAATCTATACCTTGCCACGTGGCTTGTGGCTTACCGGTACTTTACATCTTCCTTGTCCTGATGGCGGCTGGCAGTGTCTCCCTCACCCAGCTTCCTGTTCTCTCAATTCTCCTCTCTCTTAGTCCCGCCTATACTTCCTGCCTGGCCACTGACCAATCAGTGATTTATTCATTGACCAATCAGCAACACATTTGACATACAGACCATCCCACAGCATGAGACTTTGTCTCAAAAAAGACCCTCAAAAATCACCCTGTCTCGAAAAACCCAAAAAAAAAATCAACTAAAGTAAGAGACCCAACCAATCAGGGGCGAGAAGGGAGGAACAGATTTCATTGTAACAAGAATTCTTACAGCCTTTGTTCCAAAGGGACCTGCAGTTTGTAACACTTCCACATTTAGTTATTTGTCCATGGAAGTTTAGTTATTTGTCCATGGAACATGCAAGGAGTTAGAGGAGTTCTAGAAGCTTCTCTTAGAGCTATTATGCATCTGTTACATAGGCCACTAGATCAGTTCTAGCCAAGTCAATATTGCCTTCTCCATTTCAGTAAACTAATATGTTGCCTAGCGATTAGCATTGCTTAGATACCAAGGCTTTTCTTTCTTTCTTTTTTTTTTTTTTTAAGAGTGCCCAATAATAATGAAATGTTTTGGTTTCAGTAGAATCAGGTGGTATGGATCCTGGATAAATCTCTTTGCATTAAGCCCCATAGTAAAGGTATCAGTAACCTGTAGTTCAGACTATGCATTTAGATAAGTTTCTGGGTTAGCTTCGCAATACTGTAACAAAAGTCCTGATATAATTGGCTTATGGAGGGGGAGATAAAGGTTTGGTTTGGCTCGCATTTTTAGAGATTTCAGCCTTGTCACTATGGCCCTGTGGTAAGACATCATATCACAGTGTGTATGTGTGGGTCAGAGGAAAATTCCTCACTTTGTGGCCAGAACACAAAAGAGGGGCAGAGACCAGGGTACCATTCTCCCAGTTTCCACCAACCCTCCCACTAGTATATACCTCCAGGCACACTGCTAGTGGGGGAGGCTTTAATGCTAGGCCTTTTAGGGACACCCAACACCCCAACAGCAACAATGTCCATGTGAAAGATGAATTGGTTGTGACGAGCCAGTATGAAACAGAATGTTCCCTGAAGCTGTGGTACTGGGGAGGCATATCTCTCCACCCAGCAACCAGCCAATTAGTGCCTAGCAAGCAGGGGCCTTGGGCAGCTACATCTGTTTGTGTTCTGGCCCCTTCCAAGCCCAGAGAAAATTAATTCAGCCATTGGGAGGAGAGAGACAATACATGATACTCTTCTGGTGTGTATTTGAGGACTCACTCTGGTTCTTTCCTATCTGTTCTTTATATTTCTCTAGGGCTCGTGGAGGTGGTCAGCCTGTCTCTTTAAATTCTTGTCTTGCCTTTACTGTGTGCAGCTATCAGTGTTCGCACATACCCTCTGCCTATTTCTGCCTCGACGAGCCTGGTTCCAGATTGTATGAGCCGGAATTGCATTTCCTTGCCCTGGAAGTGCCAGTAGCAGATCATGCTCCATTCAGAAAGCATGCCTTCATTCATGCTCCATTCAGAAAGCTTGCCTTCATTCATGCGTTCAGCTCCATCTCCCTCCTGGCCTTGCTTCTCCAATGAGTTGCTGATGCTGTGTTTCAGACAGGATGGCGAAAGGCTCCATCAATGACTGAACTAATGAATGAACGGAGCTGTGTGCAGGGCGCGGGCTGGTGGAGAGCCCAAAGTGTATTTCCTTGCCGTGGGCTGGGAGACAGGCAGCTGTTTCCAGCTCTTTCCGGCTCTGCCTGCCCTACTCACTTCCTCTCACCCTCCTCCACTTCTCTTTCATACCCCGCCATTCTTCTTGGCCACGTGTGTCTTCCTTCCTGTGCAGCGTGTATTTGGGGAGTCACTCTGATTCACCCTTGGTTCTCTTATTTATATGCCACTTTTTGTCTCATCCTCTTCGCTTTACAATTCTTGTTCTCTTTTTTCCCCACTTGAGTTCTGAAGATCAGATGCTTTTTCAGAACGGTCTTCTCTGCCTCTCCCCTCCCAGCTACCCTTTCAGCTTGACCACAGACCCTGTCTAGGGGCAGTCATCCACGGCCCTTGGACCCCAGGCAGCGTGATCATGGAGAGTCTGAGCAGATGAGGCACAGGGCACACATACCTCCTTGAAACTGATGTGTGTTTTAAAGACTCTCATGCACAAATGGGAAATTTTTATTTTGCCTTCTAAGGCAAAATTTCTGTCAGCATGGAAGGCTAAAAATGTGGCCCTAATCCCAGCATTCAGGAGGCAGGGGCAGGTGTATATCTGTGAGTGTGAGGCCAGCTTGGTCTACATAGCTAGTTCCAGGACAGCCAAAGCTACACAGAGAAACCCTGTCTCAAAAAGAAAACAAACCACCAAAACTCCAGATAAAGGTAAAGAAAATGAAAGTGGGGTGGTGCCTTAAGACCTACATCCAAAGGCAAGACACGGTGACGCACACCTGCCGCTGTAACATTTGAGAAGCCGGGCGGGAGGAGTACTCCATGTCTGCGGCCGGCCTGGTTATGGTGAGCTCCAAGCCAGCCAGGAATGGAAGAGGAGGGGAGGGGAGAGGAGAGGAGGGTTGGAACTAGAAGAAAAGGAGCAGAGAGGAAAAAGAGTTTGGAAGGAAGAAGTTCGGGGGATGGGATATGGGGAGATGACTCAGCCTATAATGTGTTGCCATCCAAGCATGAGGCCCAGAGTTTGAATCCCAGCACCCACGTAAATGCTTGGCGGTTTATAAAATGTTTGTTTCTCATCCTGTCACGGTGGAAGCAGAGACTGGCGGCTTACTGGAGCTCACTGGGACTCAGTGGCCAGCTAGCCCAGCTAGCCCAGCCTGCTTTGTGAGCCCCAGACAAATGAGAAAGTGAGCTGGACGATCCCTGCAGAATAATGCCAAAGGTTCACCTCTGGCCTCCACACAAGTGCGAACACAGGCACAAGGGGGCGGGGAGAGAGAGAGAGAGAGACAGACAGACAGACAGAGGGAGGGAGCTACCTAGATGCCCACTGTCCCCACATCTAGGGTATCCGCCTTCTCTTCTTTCATAAGCCACATTTCCCACTGACTAGTGCCTCCAGCCCCAGAATCCAGGAAAGTCAACTCTAAATGCTACACCTGGTGCCTGGTCTTACTACCACTCTGGAACATTCTAGATGTGAGTTTCCTGCTTGTGAAAAGAAACGCTGACAAATCATTAAGGATTCCATCTCAAGTTGAAATTCCCTATCTGTCCTAGATGACATTACTTGACAATATATACAATGCCAGGCAATCACTGTCATTGTCAGGGACTCCCTTGGAAGGACAATAGAGTCCTCCTGGAGTTTTACGTTTGTTGGTAGCAAGAAATACTCATCACACTCTTGTCAGGACAAGATAGCAAGGAACAAATTTGGCTCCAGATAAAAATGAAAGAAATTGAGGTTTTTTTAAAAGTCTATAAATAGGAGGCTGGAGAGTTGGCTCAGCGGTATAGTTCAGTGGTATCGCCCTGCCTAGCATGTCTGGAGCCTAGCATTAGTCCCTGGAATCACAAGACAAAACTATGCTAATGAAGTCCCACTTACTGCTGGGTATAGTACTAGGGAGACAGAGGCAGTCAGAGCTCTTGAGTTTGAGGCCAGGCTGGTTCTAGGCCAGCAGGGGCTACATAGTGAGACCCTGTCTTTCAAAACAAAACAAGGTGGGGCTGGAGAGATGGCTCAGAGGTTAGGAGCACTCATTTTTCTTCCAGAGGTCCTGAGTTCAATTCCCAGCACCCACATGGGGGCTCACAACCAACTGTAGTGAGATCTGGTGCCCTCTGCTGGACTGCAGGCATATATGCAGGCAGAACACTGTATATGTAATAAATAAATAAATAAATCCTTTTCTTTTAAGTCTATAAATAGCCTAGGTGGTAGTAGCACATGACTTTAATCCCAGCACTTTGGAAGCAGAATATACAGTGCACTCTGCCCCTCACACACACTAACGTGCACTCTGCCCCTCACACACACTGACCGTGCACTCTGCCCCTCACACACACTAATGTGCACTCTGCCCCTCACACACACTGACCGTGCACTCTGCCCCTCACACACACTAACGTGCACTCTACCCCTCACACACACACTAACGTGCACTCTGCCCCTCACACACACTAACGTGCACTCTACCCCTCACACACACTGACCGTGTACTCTGCCCCTCACACACACTAACGTGCACTCTGCCCCTCACACACACTGACCGTGCACTCTACCCCTCACACACACTGACCGTGTACTCTGCCCCTCACACACACTGACCGTGCACTCTGCCCCTCACACACACTGACCGTGCACTCTACCCCTCACACACCCTGACCGTGCACTCTGCCCCTCACACACACTGACCGTGCACTCTGCCCCTCACACACACTCACGTGCACTCTACCCCTCACACACACTGACCGTGCACTCTGCCCCTCATACACACACTAACGTGCACTCTGCCCCTCACACACACTGACCGTGCACTCTGCCCCTCACACACACTGACCATACACTCTGCCCCTCACACACACTAACGTGCACTCTGCCTCTCACACACACTGACCGTGCACTCTGCCCCTCACACACACACACTGACCGTGCACTCTGCCCCTCACACACACTGACCGTGCACTCTGCCCCTCACACACACACACTGACCGTGCACTCTGCCCCTCACACACACTAACGTGCACTCTACCCCTCACACACACTAACGTGCACTTTGCCCCTCACACACACACTGACCGTGCACTCTGCCCCTCACACACACACTAACATGCACTCTGCCCCTCACACACACTGACCGTGCACTCTGCCCCTCACACACACACTGACCGTGCACTCTGCCCCTCACACACACACTAACATGCACTCTGCCCCTCACACACACACACTGACCGTGCACTCTGCCCCTCACACACACACCCTGACTGTGCACTCTGCCCCTCACACACACACACACACTGACCGTGCACTCTGCCCCTCACACACACACACACACTGACCGTGCACTCTGCCCCTCACACACACACACTGACCGTGCACTCTGCCCCTCACACACACACACACACTGACCGTGCACTCTGCCCCTCACACACACACACTGACCGTGCACTCTACCGCTGAGCTAACCCATATCTCAGTCCCTGAAAAGAGCAACTAAAAGGAGGGGGAGAAACCCCTCCGACTCTAGAAGAACGTCATCAGAGAAAGGCCGGAAGCCTTCCGAAGGGTTGGCAGACGAGGTGCCGTTAGAAATGTGGTCACAGAGAATCCTATTGGTATTTTTTGCTGGAAAGCGCCCTAGCGTACAGTGTGTCTGCGGTAAGTCAAGTGCCGCAGGATGAGTGCATCCTTGATGACAATCTGTGAGGTGAATGGTCCCCGTGCTTCCAGAAGTTTAGCTACTCCTTGCTTCTAAAGGTCGGGGTCCTGGAGAACCTTGGACTTGTCCCATGGCCGGTATCTCCTTGCGCCGCAGATGTGGTATCTACAGCAAGGACTTGCCCACACCCCTCAGGTAGACTCTGACGTTCCCCATGTGTGTTTGCCGCTTTCTCTTTAAGACTTCAGTTTGCTTACATTTAGTTTTGTTCTCATAAGTGTTTCTTATCACCATAGCAACCCTAATCAATCACAGGACCAAAAATAGCTCTTTCGGTTTTTTTTTTTCAAAGCGCGTCTGTAGTGAATTGGGAGCTCAGCTCCACCTTGCATTTGGTACAAGCTGCTCGCATTTCCCGACAGTGAACCTGGGAGGGCTTGTGTCTGGAAATTATTCTTGCAGAGGCCCAGACGCCTCACGTCTCCCTCTCTCCCTCCCTCATCGCTTCTCAAAACTTCAAATAGGTTCGTTTCAGTGTTCAACAAAGAACGATCTATCTCTGCACCCTGGGTCTTACTGCTGGAGATTTTTTTGCAGGCACTGTATGACCCCGTTCCCATGGGGGTCTAATTCAGCAGATTCTAATGGGATGGATCTCCAATTAGCCATGCACAGATATGGCACACAGAGGAAGCCAGTGGTGGCAGGGAGCAGATGGCAAGGACCCCGGTGCCATTCTTCTTGTGGAAAAATCAAAGATACGGTGATAAGACGGTGTCTGGCCTGTTGGCCTGGTTTCTTCATGGCTCTGGTGCTGTTTTTGGTGGGGACAAGAGCTCTGGAGTCACCGTCCTTAAGCAGTGTCATCACACGTGGCCCCTGGGGCTCCCGATTGCTGCGGGTTTTTTGATGCTGTTTTGTAACCTCCCTAAGCCTCAGGTTTTATAAGCGAACTGAGTGAACCAGTGGCCATATTAATCTTTAGATCAAAGACACAGAAAGGTCCCTGCTGGAATTTTTGTTTCTCTGCATGAAGTGGTCAGGGGGTCGAATGCAAGCCAAAAGAGTAGGCCCAGAAGAATGCACCTACTTAAGAGTAAATCGTCAAGGACAGAGCTGGGGAAATGAGGCTTCTTATCCACAGTAGCGGTGCGGGCCATGTGTTCAGAGTGGGCAAGGAACCCACGGTGCCCTAGATCTTGGCCACCATTCATGTCATGGGAAGGAATAGTCAGATGTTCAGCAAGTCCACAGCGTCCATCGTACCCTCACATGTTCATAGTGACAAATCTATCTGCACTCCAGCTCTGTTAGCTCATCCGCACAGCCATGGGATGGATCTCCAATTAACCATGCACAGATATGGCTCCATTGACAAGAGTACATGGAATAAGCCAACTCCACCCCAAGCCTCTTCCACCAGACACTGCCTGGCCTCAGACATACACTGCTCATTAATGCTTGCTGGGTGACTGTGAAGCCAGGACCATCTCATGATAGATGGGGACACTCAGGCTCAGACAGAGGAAGATGTTTGCCGAGAATCACCGAGTTGTAAGCAAAGACTCTGGGGCTAGAATGAAAAGCTGTTTCCCTCTAAAACCTGGATTTTGTTTCTAATAAAGTAGCATCCTTCCCCCCTATGGGTGAGGTGCACACTTCTGGATGTGGGCGACGGCTGGGGACAAGCTTCCTGGTGTCCTCTAGTAGTAGCCATCTCACTGAGCCATAGGCAGTGGACACTGACAAAGCTCTTGTAGGTCGGATGACTAAGTCAGGAGGAGCACAGGTTCCCCTGGACATGTTCAAATCTCAAAGTGAGTGACACTTACTTGGGTGAGGGTCAGATGGGCCATCTGGAGGTAGAGCGGCGGGCAGGCTTTTTGATTGCTATGGGTCAGATTTCCCACAGAACTCAGCAGCTGCAAACATCATCGGTTTATTATCTTGCTGTCTCCACAGGAGTAGGACTCCAGCCCTAGGTTAGCTGAGTCGTTGGCTGGGTTGAAATTGAAGTGTCTGATTGAAGGACTCAGTTCACATTCTCCATTCAGCTGTCTCTTCAGCTTTCAGAAGCCTTTTTCCCATCCTAAGTCAAGTATCGTGCGTGGTACAAGGCTTTACTCCAAGCATTTGGGGAGCTGGGGCAGCCAGGCTGGCATGGGTTACATAGTGAAATCCTGTCCAAATAAACAGATAAGCGAGCAAACAAATAAAATGAAGTCTTCGATACACTGATCAAATCTCAGGACCGTCAGTCAGAGACTCCAGCAAGGGTGTCCGAACTTTTCACAATGCAGTATGACACATTTGTATCTATCCTGGGATGCATGCGGACTGTGGGCTGCACGTTAGACACATCTGCTCGGTAACCATGCAATGAAGCCCAGCCCCTCGTGATCGCAGAATGGAAGGACACAGAACACATGGGTGTGCGTGCCTGTGGCTCTGAGGCCATCTCAGAACTGCCTGCCATGATTTTCGAGTCTTCCCTTCGTGTTGGGGGTCAGACTTGACACATTCCCAAATGACAGCCTTAGAAAGCAACAGAGACGTCCCAGATCCCTTGGACTCCTACCTGCTTTAGACAGTGGCTCAGGTTGTGGTCTCTCGCTCCTCACAGCAGGTTCAGATGTGGTTGCATCAGGCTTCCTGACTTATTGCTCCCTCGTGACAGGTTCCTTGGTGACATGAAACCCTTCTCATCCAAGGAAACATGTCCATATTTTTAGGAGATGATGCAAACTTTGAGAACCCAGGGTTGGAAGGTGAAGGTCTCCTTTCTTTCCCCAGATCGGGTTAGTGGTATAGTCCCAGCAGTGGGGGAAAAAAAAAGGATTATTTTTTTTAGCAGGAAGTATTATTGGGAGAAAGTTGAATATTCAGATGGGATACTGAGGAGCAGCAACTGTGGTGAGTGACTGGTGTATGCCATTCCCTACGGCAACAGGACTTCATGAGGAAGTAAAGCCATGTCAGAGCTTATGTGGCTAGGGAGTTGACAGGCACCAAGAGTGATGATGACAAAGAGAGGGATGCTATGTTGAGTAGGCAGTGGTGACTGAGATAGCCTTTGGTTTCCTTGTGCACACGAAGCCCGGCAGCTGGAGGCGGTGGGAACGGGCAGTAGATCTAGACTGTGCGGGCGCCTACATCAGCTGGTGGCTCAGAACTCCTATCACAGCTGCTTGAGGAGCCTGCCTCAGCTGCAGAATGAGTTCATGTCTTGTCTGAGTAACTCAGTGGGACCCCCATGGCAAAATGGAAAGTAAAAAGAAGGCTGGAGGGGCCCTGAGGGTAAAGGTGCCTGTGACCAAGCTCAGTGACGTGAATTAGATACCCAAACCAGAAGAGCAAAAAGACAGAACCAGTACCTGCTAGTTGTCCTCTGACCTCCGTATAGCTCAGGGTAGAGTGAATACTTAGCATACATAAGGCCCTGGATTGCATCTCCAGTTCTAAAATGGAGAAAAGAAGGTCTGGAGAGATAGCTTAGTGGTTAAGAACATGAGTTGATTGCTCTTGCAGAGAACCCAAGTTCAGTTCCCACCACTCACAATGGGCAGCTCACAACCGTCTTTAACACAAGTCCAGGGGATTCAAGATCCTCTCCTGGCTTCCCTGGACACTGTACTCAGGTGCAACACACACACACACACACACACACACACACACACACACACACACACACACAATTTTTTTATTTTTTATTTTGTGTGCATCAGTGTTTTGCCTGCATATTTGTACATATTTGTGAGGGTGTTGGATCCCCTGGAACTGTAGTTACAAATAGTTGTGAGCTGCCGTGTGGGTACTAGGAATTAAACCTGGGTCCTCTGGAAGAGCAGTTGGTGCTCTTAACCGCTGAGCCATCTCTCTAGCCTTCACACACACACACACACACACACACACACACACACACACACACACACACACACACACACGATTTTTAAGAAGTTAAAATATCCTGTTTTAAAAGAGAGAAAAACAAAACAAAACAAAATTTTAAAAAAAATCCGAAGCCAGGCCGTGGTGGCACACGCCTTTAATCCCAGCACTCTGGAGGCAGAGACAGACGGATCTCTGTGAGTTCGAGGCCAGCCTGGCCTACAGAGTGAGTTCCAGGACAGCCAGGGCTATTATACAGAGAAACTCTGTCTCGGGGGGGGGGGGGGGGGGGGGGGAGGTGGGGAGAGAGAAAAGAGGACAATAGAAGAGGAGGCCCAGAGAGATGAAGGCTATGTGATGGAGTTATACGCCCAAAAGCAAGGACTGCTTGGGTCCATCAGAAGCTGGAAGAGACCAGGGCAGCTTCTTCTCTGGTTCTGTGGAGGGGATGTAGCCTGGTCCATACCTTGATTCCAGGTTTTCAGCCTCCAGAGACAGGCAAGAACAAATGTCTGTTGTTTGAAGCCTCCAAGTTCATGGTAATTCATTTTAATGTCTCTAAGAAGTCAGTACAGGCCAGGAGAGCTTTCAAGTTCAGCTCAGGCCTTTGGGTTTGGTGTGTCTGTAGGCCTCTCACTGGAGGCGGCCCATGGCAGCTGGAGATGTGGGAAGTTGGAGGTAGAGGTGTTGGTTTGGGAAGGCTCTTCTCAGAGTGGCTGTGGGAAAGGAGAGCAGTTGGGGCGAGAAGGGAGAGGGTGGGGGGGCAGCTCGTGTCAGGGTGCAGAGGGTGGAGACTGCAAAGGCAGCTGCTGTGCAGAATGGGGGGATTCTTGGGCATGCCGGCATGGGGATCTCTAGGGTGTCGATGGAAAGGCGATGCTGGTGCAGACATGCTCTGAGTTTGTCACATCCATCCCAGACTGCCACTGGGTGACGAGAGGAGAGAGGCAGAGGGGAGCCAGCCGTCTCTGACGTTCGGTGATGAAGACAGAGACAGGGCTGCTCACAGAAGCAATGAAGAATCCCGGTGCTGATTTGTTTGGAAGACTAGGACATTTTAGGCTAGAGAGATGATGGCGCATGGGTAAAAGAGCTCCCTCTGCAAGCACAAGGGCCTGAGTTTGGATCCTAGCACCCGTGTAACAGGCCAGGCGATCATAACTGGAAAAACGTAAGCTCCGTGTTCAGAGAAAGTGGAGAGTGCTAAAGGAAACAAGACACCGTCCTCTGGCCCCTGTGTGCACACAAGTGTACACACACACACACACACACACACACACACACACACACACACACCCCACACCCCCACACACACATATACACCACACCACACCCACATCCACACACCATGCACACGAATAAAACATTTCTTGTGTTTTGGGGCCATGATGAGTCAAGGAGAAGATAATCCATTAAACAAGATTCTAGGGAAAGACATGTATAAATGTCTTTTTATTACCCATACAGCTTGTATTTGCCAGGAACTGGGCTAGAGGTTGCTTGTACAATCATTGATTTTCTGAGCATGCCTACAGAGTGGAGAAGGATTGTCCCCTTTCTGGAAATGAGGCTGGGGATGGCAAAGTCAAGATGTTTCCCTTTTGAGTCCAAGTCCCTGACAAGCACGGCCGTTCTTTTCACTGTGGCATTTCTCGGTGGGGAAACAGAGAGTGTGACGTCCATTCTCTGATTCTTGAAGAATAAGAAGCAAAGATAAATAACTGAAAGATTGGCAATAGACGGAAGGAAATCGTCAGTGTTTCTGTCATGAGATCTCTGTCCTCATCAAACTGTGAGTCAAAATTGTGAGATTTGGACCAGCAAAAATGGCTCGGTGGGGTAAAAGGTGCTTTCCACCAAGACCCTGACAACCCGAGTTCAAACCCCCCCCAAAACCCACATGGCAGAAAGAGAGAACAAACTCCTACAAAATTTGCTGGACCTCTACAAAACACTGACCTGTGAGGGACAAGCATTTTATTCATTTATGTATGTGTGTGCGCTGTGTGAGTAGAGGCCAGAGATTGACATTTGACTGTCTTCCATCATCCCTGACCACCTTATTCTTGAGACCTGGAGCTGGCCGTTTTGACTGACTGACTGCCCCGCCCCAGGTGCTAATCTTAAACATTTTTGTACTTGAGAAATGGCTCACTGGTTAAGAGCACTTGGTAAGCCCTTCCAGAGGACCAGGGTTTCAATTCCCAGCACCCGCCATGATGGCCAACAATCATTGTAGCTCTAGTCCCCAGGCATCTGATGCCCTCTTTTGGCCCCCCACAGATACTATATACATGTGGTACACAGACATACATGCAGGCAAAAACCCATACACATAAAATAAAAACAAATAAAGTCTCGAAACACTGTTAAAGATGAACATCTCACCCAAGAGTTTAACAACAATTCTACAGCTAGAACCATAAAGCTTCTGCTTTTCTTTACATTCAGTGTGGAGAGTGTGTGGTGTGTGTGTGCATACACATGTCATGGCACACCTGTAGAGGTCAGAAGACAATTTGTAGGAGTCAGTTCTTTCTTTTACTGTCTGGGTTTCTGGAGGTTGAACTCATACTGTCAGGCTTGGCAGCATGCACCCTTCCACACTGATCCATTTGACTGGACCAAAACCTCTGATTTCACCCTGACACACTCTCGAATGCCAGCACCTCCAGAAAGGAGCCATCAGATGACCCAGAGGGATTATCAGCCCCACCTCACCTACCCCCCCCCTCAAGAAACACTCCCAAACCAGGACAGGGCTCCTTTGGTCCTCATCCTGCCTGGCCGAGGGCAGGTGCAACCTGCAGCCATACTGCAGTCAGGGTTGCCGTCCTGATAGGAAAATAACCTCCATCCTCCACTCAATAACAACACCTGTGAATTTGCATGCAAGTTTTTTGCATTTCATGTTTGGGTTTGAAACCCAAATGCTTGGATTTATTAGCTTGACCTAGATAAGTGGTTTAGAAGAGCAGCTTGTGGGTGGGGGTGGGGAGCCACAGGCTGGGGAGAGAACCTGGTTGGTTGAGTGCCGACATGAGGACCTGAGTTTGGATCGTCACAAGCTGGACATGTTGGTGCGCCAGTGAACTAGTGAACCGACGGGAGAAATCCTTGGGGCTCTCAGGCCGCCCAACCTAGCCTGCTCAGCGAGCTTCAGGTTGAACAAGTGACTTCGTGGTAGAGGAAGAAAAACTCAGGATGCGCGCGCGCACGCACGCACGCACGCACGCACGCACGCACGCACGCACGCACGCACGCACGCGCCTTGTAGTTTTCACTTGATACCACGGACCTATTCCCACCCTGCTTTGCCTCCTCCTCTCACTCCTCGTTGGACTGACCCTCAGATGAATCACAGATTTGGAAGTACAAATATTGATTTCCCTAAGGCTTGTTATCTTCAAGAGGGTCTCTTTGCAAGGACATCTCCCATGCTCATGAGTCGATCAAGGTTCTGCCAGGGGCCGCAGGGGTGCCAGAGTCCTGACTCATGATGAGCGTCCCTCCTCCCTGGAAGTCCCTGGAAATGGGTGTGAGGGCAGTGGTTACCGAGTGAGAGGTTGGGCAGGAGACAGCCAGGAATGTGTTAATAAATCACCGCGGCACCTCGGTTCTCCATTGAGGCAATAACTGGGATCGGTTGTCTCATGGTTCCTTAGTCACGGCTCCAATTGCTTCCCTGAGATTAAAACAGGTAGATGCCAGGTGCACGCAAGCATGGTGGTGTCGGGGAAATTAGTCATGGCACGTCCTCTGCCCTTCTTATACAGACGTCCCCATGGTCTCAGCTGGGCTGAAAGGGGAGTGTAGTTAGATCAGAGGGAAAGCCTGTGAGGTGCAGGTGGATTAGAAGGTGATGGGACTTCAGCTGCTGTCCTCTTTCCGTTCCCTTCCCATGAATGGGGTAGTAAGCCAGGTGCCCCCTGGCATGCCACAGCATGCCCCTGAAGGGTTTGTGCCACTTACAGTGCTGGACCCGCCTCCAGGCTTTTGGAATCAGTTGCTCCAGAGTGGACACCTAGGCATTATGTTTCTAAGCAAAATTCTAGAGCGCTGCGGTTGTCACCAGCCTAGACATCCTTAGAGAACCACTGGGGATAGTAGTGGTCAAGCTCATGGACGCTGGAACCAGGCTACATAGCTTTCAGCACGGATGCTGTAACACACCAGCCCTGTGGTTGTAGGCCATTTACTTAACCTCTCTACGACTCCATTCCTCATCTTGAAAGGAGGGATGATAATATTAGCATTTACCCCTTGGGGAATTTTGCAAACATTCAAGAACTTGGAAACATTCAGAAAATGCCCGTGGCAGAGAACAGAGCAAGCCATGTCTCTTGGACCTACAATACCTGCAGGTCCCAGTGAAATCACTGGGTCATTTTAACTATCAGCCGTCAATCCCATCTCTGATGTCCAAGAAAGATAATGCCCAGCTCCGTGCTAGGAGGAGGCCAGATACACCCACATCCGTCAACATCCTCTTCTCAGGCTGCCTGACCTTTCGAATCTGAGACACAGTGGGGCCTTGGTGAGACAGGGACACTCCGGCAGCCTTGCAGATAAGGTCTCTGGCCCCTGTGTATTGGTCAGGCCTCTGGCAGCCTCATGCTGACCACGGCTGTTCACTGATGGCTTGTTACTCAGTTCCACATGCATGTTTCAGTTCTGGAGATCAAACGCAAGATCTTACACATGCTAAGCACGTGCTCCACCGTGGAGCTTTGACCCCAGCCTCTTGATAGCGTATTTTTAGTTGCATCATTTTCTTTATCCCTTGTGGTGTCACTAGTAGGTAATAAGTTGGGAAAGGGGTTAAGAGGACAACTTTCGAGATTCGGATTTCGTGATCCACCTTATTTGGAGGCTGGGTTTCTCTTGCTGATTTTGCTATGCTGTGCACCCCAGGCTAGCTGACTCATAGCCTTCCAGGAAATTCTTGCCTCTGCTTCTCATTGGCTGTAAAAAGCCTGGGAAATACCGATTCGCAGTATCACATCTGGCTTTTTTGTGTGAGTTCCAGGGTGAGAACTCAGGTCATCAGGCTTGGGAGGCAAGTACCTTTCCTGTTGCGTCATCTTGCCAACCCCTTAAAGTTATGCATTAAAAACAATTCCAGCCAGGCAGTGGTGGTGCACACTTTTTAATCTCAGCACTCGGGAGGCAGAGGCAGGCGGGTCTCTGTGAGTTCGAGACCAGCCTGGGCTACAAGCGAGTTCCAGGACAGGCTCCAAAGCTACACGGAGAAACCCTGTGTCCAAAAAACAAAACAAAACTAGAGACGAAGGAGCTTGCTCATTAGGTAAAGTGATTGCCATGTGAGCATGATGACGTGTGCTCAGTTCCCCAGTACCCACATAAAATGCAAGAATGGAGGTACCTGTCATCATCTCAGTGCTGGCAGTAGGGGTAATGTGGAGGCAAGCAGATACCTGCAGCTCACCCAGCCAAACTGGGTTCAGTGAGAGACCCTGTCTGTCTTTAAAAAAAGGCCAGGCATGGTGGCACACACCTTTAAATCCCATCAATTTGGAGGCAGAGGCAGGAGGATCTCTGTGAATTTGAGGCCAGCCTGGTCTACAGAGTGAGCTCCAGGACAGTCAGCACCACATAGAGAGACCCTGTCTCATACTACCCCCCACCCCCAAAATTGAGGTGGAAAGTAATTGAGAACTATATCCAACAGAGACCATCAGCATCTATATGCTCCTGTGCATGCTCACAATGTGCGTGCACACACACATATCTATACATACATACCACACACACATGTGCTCACATACACCTAGCTGACCAATAATCTCTGATCTCAAGGTTGTACTGTGCCACCTCCCTAATTTTGTATACACATTAACATAGGGGTTAGGGTGGGGTCCCTGGTGAGCAGGTGAGCTCTCCAGACCTGGAGTTGGCTTCTGTAACAGGCGCTTGCATTCCGTCACTGGTGTCAGGATCCACAGCCCATATTTCCCTTTGGAAATGTGCTTCTGGGCCATTGCCTTTCCCAACACTGCTTACTCGACTTCTGGAAGAAATGGTGCTCATGGTAGTGGCTTCTCCAGAATGTATAACATATCTTACCATCCGCTGTTAAGACCTGTGCTCCCACCCTAATAGTCAGGCAAGCAGCCCTGAGCCACACTAAAGACGTGACGAGAGGGAACCGCGCTGCTAATCAAAGTCTGCTTTTTCTCCCCAGTGTTCCTTCCTGCCGAAATTCTCCATCCACATAGAAACCAAGTATGAGGACAACAAAGGAAGCAACGACAGCGTGAGTAGCTCCCCTGCCCCCATGTACTCCCCTGACTCGGTGCATCGCTCAAGTCTTAGCCTCTAAAGGTCACAGTACCTTGCTCAGCCCTGGTCAGACCTCAGAGAGATTCTGGCCTTGGTCCTTTGGGACTAGTCGTGGCCTACCTTGTAGTCTAGCTTTTCTCTCTTCTAATCTGTGTGTCACTCCAACGGGCCTCTCTGCGCCATGAGAAGTAGGGAGGACAATGGAAACTCTCATTTCTCTGATTCCGTTTCTGACCGCACCTCTCAAGTGCCAGGGTTGCAGGGCCTGGGCTACCACACTCAGCTCCAGGCAAATTCCAATACTCATTGAGAAGTGTATGCCAAACGCAATGGCCAGAACAGAATCTGGGAATGGGAGATGCGTGGGGGATGCTTTCTATAATAGTCTGAGCAGGTTCTGACCGGCTGATACTTGGTCATGTCTGCTTCTTGAATTTTGACAGGAAAGCTGGACTCAACAGGTGATGGCAACTTACTTTGTTTTGGCTTGGTTTGACTTTCTGTTCGTAGGTATGTGTGGATGATGCTCCTGCAATGTGTGTGTGGTGTGTATGTGTGTGTGTGTGTGTGTGTGTGTGTGTGTGTGTGTGTGTGTGTGTGTTCATGTGTGAATGGGTGCCCATGTGCATGAGGGTACATAAGGGTGTGTGTGATTATGTGTAGATGGAGACCTGAGGTGGTTGTCTCATGTCTTCCTTGATCATCTTATCTTATTCGTTGAGGCATTCATCATCTTCCTCTCCACCTTATTCATTGAGGCAGCAGCGTCTCTTCTCAGGTGAACTCAGAGCTGCCTGGCATGACTAGTCTGGCAAGCCCCTTGTTCTGGGGATCTCAGGCTTCCACATCCGTTCAGCATTTATGTGAGTCCTGGAGACCCAGACTCTGGCCCTCACCCTTGTATGGTCAGTGCTTTACCCATAAAGCCATCTCCCCAGTCCAAACGTTCCTACTTCCTTTTTTCTTTTTGAGACAGGGTTTCTCTGTAGCCCTGGCTGTCCTGGAACTCACTCTGTAGACCAGGCTGGCCTCGAACTCAGAGATCCACTTGCCTCTGGATCCTGAGTACTGGGATTAAAGGTGTACACATCCACTGCTCTGACAAACTACTTTCTTTATAAATAAAGATTTATTGGTATCCAGCCACACTCATCCAGTATGTATAATGCTTCTCAAGCCACGGAGGTGATTTGTTGTTACATGACCCATGAAACTTTGACCTTTCCAGAAAAAAATTCGAGTACTCAATTGATCTCCCCACAGGTAGTCTCAGCCACATATGCCTGCTCCAGAGTTTCTGGAACTTTCCAAAAAGAATAATATCACTAGCTGGGCTACTCTCCTGCCCTCAGGCTCGGGAGCTTCATAGTGAGCATCACCTCAATGTGATCACAACACAAAGGAAATGGAGAGGGCTGTCCCTGTCCACAGCCTAAAATCCATGCACTTTGCTGGCCAGCTTTATCAAAACCACAATGTCTAAAACGATGTCACAAATGGTGCATGCTAATCTTGGCAAGCGTGACCTTTTCTGATTGGAAAATTAATATACAGTTTTTAAAACTTAAAATGTGCAATGAAAAAAAAAAAGCTCCCAAAGGAAAGCCAAGAGCAATCCCATGATTCAGAGATGAATACCCATCTCCCTTTGACTCACATTACAAGACATTAGTGATTTACTTTTTTAACCAGTTCCTCCCAAATTGAATCATACAGTATGCTATTTTTAATGAGGCATGGCGTACTCTTCCCCACTTGAGGTATATGTGTAGGCCGGAGGTCGACACTGTGTCTATTTCTCAATGGTTCTCGGCCTTACTTTTTGAGAACGCGTCTCTCACTGAACCTGGCATTCTCTGATTCTGCCAGGCTGCCTCAGGGATCTATCTGTCTCGGCTTCACTAGCACTGGGATTACAGGCAAGTGGAAGGTTATCGTGCCCAGCTCTTCTTGATGGTGCTACGGATCCCAACGCAGGTTCTCAGGCTTGTACAGCAAGCAGCTTACCTACTGAGTCATCTTCTCCTCCCCAGCTCTCACATGGGGTTTCTGATGGCTGCACGGCCTTCTCCATGTCAGTGCTCTTCTTGCTGCTCGCTGGGGATTAAAATGAGCCTGACCGTTGACATAGCTCTAGGAGATCAGGAAAAGCACAGTAAAACCAGATGCCAGAACTGCTCCTCCTGGCACCGTTGGGAGAAAAATGTGAGTTTGGGGGTTGGAGAGGTGGACGGTTCAGAGGTTAAGAGCACTTGCTACTCTTGCCGAAGACCCGAGTTCATTTGTTAGCACCTGTATTCAATGCCTCGCAACTGGCTGTGACTCCAGTTCCAGGGGATCCGACACTCTCTAGGCATGCACATGGTACCCAGACATACGTGTAGGGCAAAATACAAAATAATAACAAAAGTAATTTTAACTCTCCCTCTTCTGTCCTTCCTGGGCACCAGGAATGCACATGGTACCCAGACATACGTGTAGGCAAAATACAAAATAATAACAAAAGTAATTTTAAAAATAGTCTTTCCAAACAAATTCTTTTTCTTGTTCTCTATTTCTCTGAGCTTCATTCCTTGTGAGTTCATGCAAATCAGCTCTCTGCGTGTAGCTGGCAGAGGGGTCTCTTGAGCCTCACAGATTGACAAGTCAGGCTTCCCACCCTCACCTCTGCCTGAATACTGCCAGTTCTCCATGTGTGACTTGTGGGGCCACTGGAGCAGAGTCCAGGCTCCACTTGTTGGTTATGCCCTCCCCCCCCCCGCCCCCCCCGCACTGCACCCCACTGCACCCCCCCTTGCCTTGTACCCTTCTCTAATTTACATATCAGTAGCATTTTAATGTTGATTCCAGGAGGAAGAAAAGGAAGGCTGTGGATTTCACTCATGCTCCCAAATGCTTGCAAATCACAAGGGCGTATTTATCTGATTTTAATGACGACAAGGTAACTCTATCCAGCCAGGGTCAGAGCCAAAGCCATAAGCCCACGCCTTGTTCACCTATGTCTTTGTTCGGCCCGGGGTAGAGGAGGCGGAGTGTAGAAAGCAGTGCATTGTGGGTATTTCACTCTTTATTTAATAAACTCAGTTCACCTCTGCCTTTTCTGTGTCTATGGGCTTATCATTCAGCTACCATTCTTCACACATCTATCTGCGCCATTTCCACCCCTACCTGCCAAACTTTTAATGAAATGGATGCTGATAAGAAGCAATAATTAAATTGAAAGAGTCTGGTAATAATCCCATTGATTAGTGGCTGAATGGAGTGCATGTTGCTATCTTATTATCAGTTATCATCTCGGTCATAAATGTGATCCAAAACCTAGTAAAAACACATTTTCAAGATGACTAGACAGAAATATAGTCTCATTAAAGAAGAAACGAGTAAGTGTATGTTTGTGTAAACCTGCAAACTATGGTTCTGTCAGCCGAGACACAATGGCCAAGTTGTCTTAAATTGAGGCCTGTTGATTTCACGCACGAACTGATGGGAATTATTTAGACCTTAATTAATGCTGGGGAGGATGGGGCCATGCCAAAGCAAGGTTCTGTGGTTTGTCCAAGGCTGTAAATCTGGATTGGAGAGAGTCAGTCATCGGCACTGCCTAGTTTGCTGAAGGGGAGACCGCTCCTGTGACAGCTGCTTCGGGGTGACAGTGTGACAAGAGGTTAATGGGGGCAGCCTGGCCTCTGCTTCCCCCCTAAACAAAGCAGGCAGCATTCGGAGTAGCAGTTCTCACCTCGCCCAGCTAGCTTGTCTGTCTATCTGTCTGTCTGTTTGCTCCAGGCTAGCCTTGAACTCCATACGCAGGCTGTCCTCTCTCCTGAACTCCACACACAGGCTGTCCTCACTCCTGAACTCCATTCACAGGCTGTCTTCACTCCTGAACTCCATACACAGGCTGTCCTCACTCCTGAACTCCATACACAGGCTGTCCTCACTCTTGGATCATCCTCTTCCCTCAGCCTCTCAGCTGCTGGGATTATAGGCATGTGTTACCAAACCCAGCTCACCTGAGAACTTGTTTATTGTTATTAGTGTGTGTGTGTGTGTGTGTGTGTGTGTGTGTGTGTGTGTGTGTGTGTGTGTCTGTGTAAGAGCATGAACATGGCACACACGTGGAGTCAGAGGACAGCTTGTAGGAATTGCTTCTCTCTTCCTACCATGTAGGCCCCAGGGCTCAAACATCAGGCCAGTGTCTTTACGTGCTGAGCCATCTCAGAAGCTTTAACTACTCCGGGCCCGTCCCTCTGGGACTTTGGTTTATTTGGTAACAGGTACAGATTGTTCAACACAAAGAATCATGGAACACTCTAGAAAGCTGACTTCTCCAAATGGATTCACCCTGTGGCTCAGCCTTGTCTGTTCTCTTGGTGGGACAGATATAGAATGTGCCATGCTCACCTACCGTGACAGTCTAAATCAGTGGTTCTAATCATGACTTTGTGCTGAAATCATCCAGAAAATTCAGGAATCCTAGGCTGCTGTCCTTGCCCAAGGGACCATGGTTTCACTGATCATAGGTGGAATGTAGGCATTAGGATTTTTAACACCTCCCCCTGGGTGGATCTAAGGGACAAAAAAGCTGAGCACCAACAGATTTATATATATTTAGTAAACCAGGTTGTCCAATTGGCTTTACGTCTTCATTCTCATGAAAGCAGAAGCATCTCCAAAGGGTCTTTGTGGTCTGGGGAAATGGTACAGGCTTTTAGGCGTGAGGACCAGACTTTGGATCCCCAGAAACACAGCTAGATGCTGGGTGACTATGGCAGCCCACCTGTTATTCCAGCCTCAGAAGGTGGAGATGGATCCTCAGGGCAAGCAAGCTGGCTAACAAGACTAGCCATATCAGAGAGCTCTGGGTTTGATTAAGGTCCCTGCCTCAAGGACTAAGGTGGGAAGGTATTCCAAGATGATGTCAACATCAACCCATACGTGTGTGTGTGTATGTGTGGGGGGGGGGCATGCGCGTGCACATACAAATACAGACACACATTCACACTAAAAAAAAAAAAATGGGGGGGGAGTGTCTATTTTTGTAAGCATCAGCCTGTCTATATTTTGTTAGCTGTGTGTATCACCAAGGACATAATTCTTCCCGGAGCAAAGTCCTCTCTCTGGTAAGAAGAAAAGGATGTCTCATTCTTTTCCAGTTCCAGGAAATTAAGCTCTCTCACAGAGCCATCCCTGGAAGAAGTATTTGCAATGTGGAGTTTCTAGTCTGTCTGTGTCGTAATGAAAGGTAGCAGAGTTGCTCCTTACGACGCAGGCAGATGGATCAGTGCTCATGTCCGTCTCTGACTGTAGGCAGTTGCTTTGGCCAATCAGCGACTCTGCTTCTTTATCAAAGAGTCTGATATTGATAATGCTGGCAAGTGTGGGGGGTTTCTGGAAATGAACTTGCAGGAAAACACCACATAAACTAGAAGGTACTGTGTACATGTTTGATACACCACCGTCGCCTCCATGGTGACCGTACTTGGGTTAATGGCGTTTTCCTGATGAAATTTTGATATGGTCCAAATTGTTTAAAAAAAAATTGTTGATCAACAAGTTTGGAGATTTTTGTTTGTTGTTTTGTTTTGCTATAATCCAAACCAAGATGGTGGCTTGGGCTGGAAAGGTAGCCATGGACAAAACCAAGAGAAATGGGTACGTTTTCAAAACATTTACTTTCTGTTGGAATTGATATGGTGTGTGAGAAAGGGGGAGAAGTTTCTTGATTTAACATTTGTTTTAGCCTTTGACCTGGGTCAGTGATGGTGTCTCTGTTCTTCCGGGGGAACAGTAGAGAGACAGATTCTGAGAGGACAATCAAGGTGATGTCTGAGGTTCTGTGAGACCTTCAAGAGGAAATGGCAGGTAGGCAGTTGGATATGTGAAGCCACAGTTCACAGAGATTTAGACCATGAGTCAGGTAAAATTACCCAGGGAGACAAGTGACAAAAGATAGAAGGTTCCAGAACTCTAGGGTCCTGAGGAAGACCTTCCATGGCTTTCAAGTCCAGCTTCTGATTGCTCTACATTCCTCAGTTATCTTTTTCTATGGTCCTAGGGTTAGAAACACGGGCTTTTGTCCATGCTAAATAAGTACTCTACCACTGAGATACAGCCTCCCCAGGCCTTTTTAAAAACTTGTGTGTGTGTGTGTGTGTGTGTGTGTGTGTGTGTGTGTGTGTGTGTGTGAGAGAGAGAGAGAGAGAGAGAGAGAGAGAGAGAGAGAGAGAGAGTGAGTTAGAGTTGTCAGTGGCATGTCTTCCTCATTTATTTAGAGAACCTAGAGGTCACTGGTTCGTCTTCAGTGTCCGGCCTGTGAGCCTCGGGGATCCTCCCACTTCTACCTTCCCAACACTGGGATTGCGGCACATGTGGTTGCACCCAGATTCTACATGGCGTGTTGAGACAGGGTCTCACTGAGTTGCCCATGCTAGCCCTGAACTCCCTTTATAGCTCAGGCTGGCCTTAAGCTGCCGATCCTCCTGCCTCATCCACTTCATTAGCTGGGATTACAGGCCTTGTACCACCAGGCATGGCTTGAGACTCACTTCCTCTTTTTTATTTTTATTTATTTATCTTTGCATATGTGGATTCTGTGGCTGCGGGAACCTCTGGGTACTCTATGTATGAAGTGCCTGCAGAAGCCAGAAGAGGGATTGGATCCCCTGATTCTGGAGTTAGAGAGTTTTGAGCTACTATATGGGTGTTGGAAATCAAACCTGGGTCTTCAGGAAGAGCAGCCAATGCTCTAACCACTGGCCATCTCTGCAGCCCCTTAAGGCTCATTTTCAATAACTGAGACATTCTTGGTTTTGGGAAACTACACCATCTCATTTAGTTAACTACAAATCTTCCCAGAGAAGTCAAATTTCATCTCTGGGCCACCTTTAGGGGAGCTGCATCAACAGTTTGACACTTGAACTGGACTCAGCTGGTGTTGCCTTGGAGATGTGGCCAGAAATACTCTCATCCTGAGCCCAAGTAGTGACCCTGAGAGTAAACAACTAGAGGATGAAGAATCTGGAGTTTCAGGAGAGCTGGGAGCACTCGGGAGACAGAGCCAGGCAGATATCTGTGAGTTCGAGGCCAGCCTGGTCTACAGAGTGAAATCCAGGACAGGCACCAAAACTACACCGAGAAACCCTGTCTCAGAAAAAAAAGAGGAGAAGAATCAAGAGAGCTGGGTTTATTTCATGATTGGTATTTGCAGCATCCAGAGGGCAACACTGAAGTAATTTATTGACACATTGCAAAGTGCACTGAAATTACTCTGTGAAGTATGGCTGCCAGTGAGAAGCAGAGCGTCCAGATTCCAGGTCTCCGAGGGTGGTCATCTTCTCCTTCAGTGGCTTCTAACTGAGGATTAGAGGGAGATGAAAAGGCAGTTCTTTTATTTTTAGATACATCGTCAACCTTTATGGTTCTGTTTTTAACCTTCAATTTTTATAGACAAACACCTACAAAATCCGCAATTTTCTCTAATAAGGCAGCACATGACAAAAATAAATACATAAGACTGCACGAAACACCCCCATTTTCAGTTTGGGAGGATTTTTATCTCCTTGGGTCTATGAAGTGGAAAGTCAATGACATCCATCAATCTCTGACCAAAAGTACCAGTTTGAGGACAATAGAAACGCAGGTCTTATTTGATTCCTGATGATGTGGCCTTTCCTATTTGTGGTACAATTTGTGATCTGAAAACTGGATTTTTTTTTTCTTTTAGATATTTTCTATTTATTGTCTTATGTGTATGAGTGTGTTGCCTGCGTGTATGTATGTGTATGTGTACCACATGCATGCAGTGCCCATGGAGACCAGAACAGAACATCAGATTCCCCTGGAATTGGAATTATGGAAAAAAAAAAAAAAAAAAGCAAAAAAAAACCGGGCAGTGGTGGCGCACGCCTTCAATCCCAGCACTTGGGAGGCAGAGCCAGGCGGATCTCTGTGAGTTCGAAGCCAGCCTGGACTACCAAGGGAGTTCCAGGAAAGGCGCAAAACTACACAGAGAAACCCTGTCTCGGAGAAAAAAAAAAAAAGGAATTATGGGTGGTTGTAAACCACCATGTGAGTGCTGGAAACTGAACCCAGGTCCCCTACAAGAGCAGCCAGTGCTCTAACCACTGAACCATCTCTCTAGCCCCATGAGAGCTGAATATTTAAAATAACAACAGGTGAACTGTGGTCACTCATACCTGTTACTCCAGCAGGTAGGAGTCTGAGGCAAGAGGATTGCCTTCAGTTTAGAGCCAGCCTGGGCTGGTTAGTGAGTTCTAAGCCAACCTGGGCTGCAGAATGAAACCCTGTTTCAAACTAGTAAACAATCAAACAAAAATGAGCCAGAGGAAGGTATGTCCGGGGTGAAGGTCGGCCCTCTGAACCTGAGGTATAGTCACAATGCCAACTAGAATTATTATTCATCATTAGTAGTATATACAGATGAAAATAGTGTTTGCTTTCTGTTTGCCCTGTTTCTCCCCTGTTGTGATAACTGTGGAAAGACCCACCTCTGCTGGCTGCTGCCATTTTTACTAAGACAAGTAACCAGACTGGTCCAAAGCCACATAATCAAAGAGAGAGTGGGGAATCATAGTTGGGAAACTGGGAGTCGGAGCTAGGAAGGAAATGACCAAGTATGAAGCGTCAAGATCTGGATGTCCGTGTTGCAACTACCACAGCAGCAAGCCATCAGTGGGTGCTAAAACCACTGCCTGAGCTGAGTGCTGGGGAGCAGACTCTGCTGCTACTGAAGTGTCGTTCCAGAGATGACGCCTTGATTCTACACCATCATCTACCCCGTCCCACAAGGAGTCAAGTTCACATCACACAGTGAGGGAGCAAAGGGACATAATATGCTTTCCACTGTGACCCGCTGAGAGCCGCACACCCACACTTACGGAAAACCCTTTCCTCAGGGTTTATCCTACGTTCAATCACAGTAAAATAAGCAGACAAATACAACTGAAGGGGCAGGAAAAAAAAAAAAAAAGCTGGACAGAACTCTTGGGGTTTTGAAACAAGATCTCATGTTGTCACCCAGGCTGGCCTTAAACTTGTAGCAAACCTCCTGCCTCAGCCTCCCGAGTTCTGAGGTTATGGGCATGCAGCACCACTCCCCGCTTCTGAAGTCTAGATGCCTGGCGTGTGGTAGATCATACATACTCATGGGATCGGTAGTGCTTGTCCTAAATTGGTTATAAATCAGATGGAAGAAAGGAAGAGCCCAAAAACAGGGCAAATTTTGATCAAAGAACCAAAAAGAGATCCTCCTCTTTCTCTTTGTGCTACAGACACAAAGAAAGTGGAGTCAGCTGACGATCCCTGGGACTCATGGGGGCAGGAGAGAACTGACCCCCACAACTGATCCCCTGACCTCCACATGTACACTGGGCCGCCGCACACATCATGCACATACGTACACGGCAAATAAGTATGATAAAAATTTTAAAAATAATTTAGAAATATTTTGCTTATGGATTATTTACATATTCTATAGCCAATTTTATTTTAAAAATATGCAGACAGCAAATTTACCGTGGTTGTCGGCCTGGATGGAGTAGGAGCAGAAGGGATCTCAGCTTGTTCTTTGTTCTTATTGTGCTGTCACGGTTTCCTTACGTAGCCCAGGCTGGCCTCAGACTCACTGCATAGCCCAGGCTGGCTTTGAATTCATGATCTTCCTCCCTCTGCCTCCAAAGTACTAGGACTACAGTGGTGAACTACCACGGCAGACTTACCTTTTGAATTTTGAAAAAGATACCTGCTCCAGTCTTGTGCCCTGAGATATGACACCCCTCCCCCACCACTTTCTAGAATCCATTCATTCTCCGCCCCATCCACTAGATTTGCAATTGTTTTCCAAATATTTGTCTTCTCACCCCCACCCCCACCCCTACCCTCACCCCCACAAGAGACCTAATTGCTGTGGGAAACCACTGTACTTTGCTCTAAAAAAACAAAGCTTGGCTCTCTTGTTTATTTACCTAGATCTTTGTGTTTATGTTTATGGAGCCGTTTTTGGTGCTTCTGTGGATGGATTGCTCATGACAGATGGTAGCCAGCAACCTTTGGGTCTTGGAGCATTTTGGATGAGGACACTTTAGAAGTCTGCCAAGAGCTAGCAGCTGGCCAGACCCACTCAGCAGACTGATGTACTAAGTTCAGCAAAATCACTGACTAGCCTTGGGCCAAACAGGGCAGAGCAATGCTCTGCAGCCCAGAGCTCATGAGAGTTCATCAGCCAACATCCCAGACGACAAATGAGAAAACACGCACAGCTCGGGTCAGAGGACTCACGGGAGGAGGACACAGTGGCATGACTCATGCCCAGTCAACGGCGGGTCTTCTCTTTGACTTCAGGCATGGGAAAGGCTTGAGAATCAGACTCGTGCAACTCTATGGATGGTAAAATGCATCTGGAGGATGGATGCTAAGTTGGCCCATTTCTGAAGGCTGCAGTCCCCACGCTTTTCTCACCATGCTGGGGCATCCTCAGAGACGGTGCTCTTGAGTTTATTTCGCCAAGCTGGAGGAGGGTGTGTGGTCACTGGCCCAAGAACCAGATGCTCTGTGTGGTGACTCCCTGCCAGGACGATGGGCGCTCTTGTTTTATACACTGTTCTTCTTGGGGTCTCGTTCACCTGGAAAGGATTCTGCTTGGCACAGCCCCCTCTTCCCCACAAGAAGCGCCTGCCATGTTATTCAAGCCAGTGTTCAACACTATACAGACAGGATAGTGATGAAGATTACAGGGTCTGGAACTGGATCAATAGGACTTTATTCCCAGCTCAGCCACTTAGCTGGTTTAGCCCTGTTCTTTCACTCCCTTGTGCCCTTGTCACTTGGCTTGATGGTTCTGACTCCTGAGGTACTTCTGAGTACAGAGCATACTGACCATTCCATACTGACCATGCGATGTCCTCAGGACAGTGCTCACCGCACATAGTAGGGCTCTAATATGCTGGCTGTCATCGGCTTGTCCGTGTTTCATCAATTCTAATGTCACTGTTTTTCATGTTTTAGCAACCCTGGAGTAAAAATGCATTTCAAAGCTGCCCAGTGGCGGTGCACGCCTTTAATTCCAGCACTGGGGAGGCAGAGCCTGGCGGATCTCTGTGAGTTCGAGGTCAGCCTGGTCTACAGAGCGAGATCCAGGACAGGCACCAAAACTACACAGAGAAACCCTGTCTCGAAACCCCCCCCCACACACACACACATACACAAAATGCATTTCAGTGGCGATAGCATTTTGTAATTATGAGTGACAGCACCCACCATCTCCATGTGGTCCAGTGATGCTGTTTTGAGTTCCACACGAGTGCATCCCCATCTCCTGCTCCCACGGAGGATGTTGAGCATCCTTTGTGAATGCATGCATTAGTTACTTTTCCTTACTTATTTGTCGTATGTGGGTATCTATGCGCTCCAGCGTGTTATGCCTGTGATTTGTGGGAGTCAGTGCTCTGGTTGCAAACAGTGTTGAATCAGGGTCTTGTTGACCGTTCCAGGACACTGCACATGTGAGCTTCTGGGTCCTTCTCTGTTTCCAACTCTCATCTCACGAGGAGCAGTGGGATTCCAGGCACGAGCTACTACATCCGGCTTTTTTTTTTTTTTTTTTTTTTAATGGATTCTCTATTGTCAGGGCTGCATGGCCAGTAACTGCTGAGGCATGTCACGGGCCCGTGAATTAGCGACTTTTGTTTTGTCACTCATGACCAATTACCTGACAAAAATAAACTGGTGGATTTATTTTGGCTCCAAGTTTCAACCCTCTCAGTCCATGGTCACTTGGTCCGTGCACTCAGGTGTCACGGCATTGGAAGTGTTTGGAGGAAAAAACCTGTGTTTTTCATGGGGAATAAGAAGTAGAGAGTAAGCAAGGAGCTGGGGCCTGGGAACCTTCAAAAACACACTCTTAGAGACCTGCTTCCTCCAGTGAGACCTTAGCTCCTAAAGTTTTTAGAACCTCCCAAAATAGTACCACAGCTGGAGACCAAGTGTCCAGTTCATGAGCCTGTGAGGGACATCTCACATTCAAGCCACGATGATGCATTTCAGTCACAAACACGTGCAGAGAAACTGATCACAGGAGTAGCCTCTGTGGGAGAAGATCATGGAAAAATCAGGCCCAGAATGGTGTTTCCTTTTTCCTGAACAGTCACAGGCCTCCTCGGAAGGCTCATGCCTTGTCAGAGCTCCGGGAAGGGAATGGCTGTGTCATCCCGCTCTGCAAGGAGGTGCAGAACCACCCTCTCGGTAAAGTGATTTCTCCTGAGAGTCCCTAGATGCCATCTCTGTGATAAACACACCTTCAAGGACGAGTCTTGGCTGGTGTTTTAGCCTCTTTTAAAGAAAAATGTGGGGGGAGGCAACGATGGAAGGCGGCTGAGTGGATGGGGAGGCTGAGCGGATGGAAGGGAGTTAATGATTTCCAGTGGCCGCGGTTTCTAAGCAATGTTTCGGGTTGGATGCTCCCATCTGCTCCTGGATTTGCACACATGCTCTGTGTTTCAACCAGGCAGGGTGCCAGCTGTGGCTCACTGAACCTGGTGCTGGTTCTTCGGAGATTAAGAACAACACTATCTGGTAGTACTAAGCTATTCAATCATATATATTTTTCCCAGACATTCAGTGTGTGTGTGTGTGTGTGTGTGTGTGTGTGTGTGTTCGTGTATGTGTGCGTGTGTGGTCTCTATGTATGTTCACAACCAGGTGCATATTCCATGGTGTGCTTATGGAGGATAGACTTCAGGAGTCAGTTCTGTCTTTCCATTATGTGGGTCCCTGGGATTGAACTCGGGTCCTCAGGCTTGGCAGCGAGCACCTTTACCCACTGAGCTATCTTGCTGGCCAATGTTACATCATATTTAAATCACCTTTCCCCTACTAATACCTACTGAAGACCCATTTGTTTATTAATTCTAATATTGTGTTTGTATGTATGTTTATGTATGCATGTCCCTGTGTCCTTACTGTCCACCTTGTTGAGACAGGGTCAGTTTTATTCACTGCCACATACACCAAGCTACCTAGTTCCTAGGTGTTCTCCTGTGGTTTCTAGGGATTTGAACTCAGGTCCTCATGCTCACAAAGCAAGATCTTTTGCCCACTGAGGCTCTGGCCATCCCTAAAGACTGATCTCTATTCCCTCAGCTTTCACAGTCATCTTGTACTTTAGCTGACTAAATATGAGGCTCACGGAGTCGTCTCTAAAAATGGCTCCACCCTCTCTCCAGCCCTTTAACTAGAGGGTCCAAAATGACTTTGGAATATGCAGACCATTCTGTAGAGTTATTTTAATTATCTTAATTATGCTGGCCAAGCTATTAATAAATACGTGTTAAGAAGCATCAGCTAAATGCTGTGATGAGCCAGACATGGTGACACACAGCTGTCATCCCAGCACTCTGGATGCTGAGGTAGGAGGGTCAGAAGTTTGAGGGCAGCCTCGGGTACCGGACAAGACACTGTCTTAGAAAAAAAAGAAAAAGTAAGTGAATGAATAAACATCATCACAGAATGATGGACAAAACTAAGTAAAGGACACTGATGCTGAGGATTTTGTCATGTATACCAAGGTTCCAAATATCTGTCATGAATTTGTTACTAAGTCAACTTCCCCTTGGCTGCAAATCAGAACTCCAGTGAATTAATGAAATAAAATATGAGATTTACAAAGAACAGTACTCGGGAGTGAAGGATTGCAAAGATTTTGTTTTGTTTTGTTTTTTTGTTTTTTGTTTTGTTTTGTTTTGTTTTGTTTTTTTGTTTTGTTTTGTTTTGTTTTGTTTTTGAGAGACAGGGTTTCTCTGTGTAGCCCTAGCTGTCCTGGAACTCACTGTGTAAACCAGGCTACTCTCAAACTCACAGAGATGCCTCCGCCTCCAGAGTGCTGGGATTAAAGCTGTGCACCACCACCGCCCAGCAACATTTTTTTTTTCTAGTAACATTATTTTGATCTATAGGGGAAACCTTGTTTTCAGCACCCAGCTAAATTTACTCAGAACCATCTGGGTCTCTTGGAATAGCTGAGATACCAGTTGCACGCATGGTGTGCCTTTGTTGGGGATTTCTATAACAGAAAACAGTCCCACTGTGGCTGGGGGCGTAGCTCCGAGGTAGAGCGTGCGCTTAGCAAATGTTAGTGCTCTGGGCTCAATCCCTAGCAAAGCAGATTGTCCTTTATAGAAAAGAATTGGGCAGACATTTTTGCAAAATACACATGCCTGTTGACCTGAGTTGGACCACCAGAAAGGAGAGGACTGACTCAAAATATTGGTCCTCTGACCTTCACATGCAGACTGTGGCATGTACAAACATCTGTGCATGTACACAGAAATGATAATAACAACAGTATTTTTTTTAATTTAAGGGAATCATTAACCAGACATGACATCACATATCTGTAACCTCAGCTCTGAGGAGGTATAGGAGGAGAGAAGATCAGAAGTTCAAAGCTAGCCTTAGCTGTATAGCAAGTTTGAGGCGAGCCTGAGCTATATAAGACTCTGTCTCAAAATAATTAAAGTTTTTTAAAAAGGGATCATGGGGTACTCAGGCTGACAATATTATGCTTTGGCTAAGAACTTATAAAACTGCATGCTGTTGCCTTTTTCTAAGGTCTACTCTGAGAAAAAAAATAGTTCTCTTGTCTATTAAGGGTAAGAAACTAATCAGTGATGCCCTCTATGTGCAGATATTTTAATTAATTTGTGTGGTGTGTATGTGTGTGTTTCCATGCATGTTACAGCATACACATAGAAGTCTGTGGACAACTTGCGGGAGTTGGTTCTCTCCTTCCACCATGTGGGTCCTGGTATCAAACTCACATCATCAGGCATGGCAGCAAATGCCTTTTAGAACCGTCTCACCAGCCCATGGTTGCAGATTTTGTAGAGGTGTGTGTGTGTGTGTGTGTGTGTGTGTGTGTGTGTGTGTGTGTGTTATCAGATTTGTTCCATAACTGCCTTAGAAACGGTAGCTGCAGTTTCTCACTTTTGTAAGTTTGCACCATGGGGTGTTGAGGGGTAGCATATACAATAAATAAAACCTTACTAATCACTTGTGCAAATAGGAATCTCCAGTATAAACGACTTTACGCCTCAGAACGCTGGGGCCTCCTTCCCTCTGTTCTGTTTTATACCAGGCCAGTGCCTTTACCCATAATCAGTGACTGGGCAAAGTCAAGAAATGGCTTTGTTTTTGTTTTTGTTTTGTTGTTGTTGTTTGATTGTTTGTTTTTTGGTTTCTCGAGACAACGTTTCTCAGTATAACAGCCCTAGTTGTCCTGCAACTCGATTTGTAGACCAGGCTGGCCTCGAACTCACAGAGATCCTCCTGCCTCTGCCTCCCAAGTGGTGGAATTAAAGATGTGCGCCACCTCGCCCAGCTCCAAGAAGTAGTTTTATTAGGTGACATATTCAGAGACTTTTACAGGTTGCTCCTGCTACAATGGGGGCTAACGTACTTGGAGAGTCCTGCCATGTTTCCGTATGGTCCACACCTACCTTCAGAAATGCAGCCAGACCTCCGTCTGCAGACCTTACCTCACTTGTGGTTTACAACCTTTCAACTCAAAGGTTGAAGACTATTCCTCTGTTTGTGCTTCAGTCACGAGAGACCTAGTGAGTGCCTTCACTTTAAAGACTCACCCCCTTTAATTCTCACTATTCCCATGGGTCATCTTTGAATGACACAGCATGTTTTGAATCTGGACTGGAGAGATGCCCAGCAATTAAGGGCATTTGCTGTTCTTGTAGAGGACACAAGTTCAGTTCCCTGCACCAACAGAGTAGCTCACAGGAGGCAGAGACAGGCAGACCTCTGTAAATTCAAGGTCAACCTGGTCTGCATAAAAGTTCCAAGCCAGCCAGAGCTGCATAGTGAGACCCTGTCTCAAAAAAGGAAAAGGTTAGGGGGTGGAGAGATGTCTTAGCCATTAAGAGTGCTGACTGATCTTCCAGAGGTTCTGAGATCAATTCCCAGCACCCACATGGTGGCTCACAACCATCTCTAGTGGGATCTGATGCCCTCTTCTGGCACAAAGTTGTACATGCAGCTAGCACACTCATATACATACATACATACATACATACATACATACATACATACGTAAGTAAATAATTTTTTTGAAGAAAGAATAGTCTAGAAGGCAGCAGAAGAACACCCAAGATTGGTCTCTGGCCTCTGCATGTGTACCCTCAAACATGTACACACACAATAAATAAGTAAAATGCAGTGGTGCCTGTCAAACTGTTATGATCTAGGGGTCTTGATCGGTTCATTTTTCTCTGCTAGTTAATGAATTAAAAGGCAGGAAGAATCTTGAAAAAAAAAAAACACACTGCAAATGGGAGTAGACAGAATCAGCAGTTGAAGAAAGACTTTTATTGGGAGTGAGGGCGGGCGGACACTCACACACACACACACACACACACACACACACACACACACACACAGCAGGCACACAGAGAAAAAGACCCTCCAAAAAGCAGAGTGGGGACTCAAATGCCGAAAATCAGTCTTTTCTCAAGGACTGGGGCTGGGGGTGGGGGTGGGGGGTTTTATGTCTTCCTCCCCTAAGTTAGGATTGGTGAGTCAAAAGACAGACAGAGTTGCTGATTGGCCACAACTGTTGTGTAAACATGTCCTCACCAGGCCTTGAACTTGCTGAGCCAGTCCATCAGCAGGCAGCCTGCTGGTGGGAAAAGACACCCACAAGCCTTTGCTTGAAGCTGCCAGGCTTTTGTCTCACCTCGGGGTGAGGAAGAAGCCGGCCATCTTGGAAGTTCACCAGCTTTATTACCGAGCCATGGCCCTTCCCCCTGTCTAACTCCTAGTCTGACTCCTAGTCCCTCAACACAAGAATGGTTGGTCCTTGGTTGGATTTGTGAGATATGAAGGGCAGCTAACCTCAGGGCCAATTATTTAGGGTTAATTGGCTTTCCACAGCAGAATAGCAGTAACACCCAAGAAGGAATTTTTAAAATGGCTTAAGAGCCACTGTGGTTAAGACTGTGGCCCTCCCTCCCAAAATTCTGGTTGAAGTCCTATCCGAACCCTCCAAAGAGCTGGAAGTGGACAAGTATTAAGAATGAAACTGAGGATTCTCACACTTGTTTTTAATTTTATATATTTATTTTATGTGCATTAGTGTTTTGCCTGTGTGTGTGTGTGTGTGTGTCTGTGTGTGTGTGAGGGTGTCAGATCTTGGAGTTACAGACAGTTGTGAGCTGCCTGTGGGTGCTGGGAATCGAACCCAGGTCCTCTGGAAGAACAGCATGTGCTCTTAACCACTGAGCTGTCTCTCCAGCCCCATCCTGCACTTGTTTTTTTAAAAGCCTCAGAAACCTTTACCCCTTCCACAGCAAGGCGACAGCAAGAAGGTGTCATCGTGCATGTATCAGTCTTAATCTTGGGCTTCCCAGCCTCTAGAATTGTGAGAGATGAACATACCCTGCTATGTATAAGCTGCCCCATTTCAAGGATTTTTGCTACAGCAGCCTACGCACATTCAGACAGGCGAGGTTGTGAGTTCAGGCTGACGTGCTCACACACCGAATGAGAATAACCAGTAGAAATTGGATCCATAAATCCACAGCCGAGCGACGGAGGTGGAGATCTGAGAAGGCTGAGAGTTAGTGCTGAAGCTGTAGGAACGAAGGAGATGGATGAGCAGGGGACTCTGAAAGCTAGAGGGGAATTGGGGTGTGTGGAGGTCACAGGCCCTGGAGAGAGAGCAACCGAGGAAGACACTGTCCTCAGTGATTACGGCCTCAGAGTTCAGTGAGCATGGCGTTTAGAGGACCCCGAGGGATGGAGTGGTAAGGTCATGGGTGACCTTTTTGACAGTGCGTTGAGATAGTGGAGCAGATGCCAACTTGCCATGAACCAAAGAGGAATTTCCAAGTGGCCCGGCTGTGAGGAAGGGGAAGTATCAGGTTGGAAGGGGCTGAGGGAAGGAGATGGCGTTCCTAGGCTTTCCATCTGGGTAAGAAACGTATTTGTGTTCTGGGGCCTCTGTCCCCCACACAGTGGTGACTAGGAAGAATAGAGTGTAGAGTGGTAGAGTGTGTGTGTGACAGGCACAGGGCTCTGGGATCCATCAACTAGGGGCAGTGGCCTCTACCTGGAATCCGCACACTTGGGAGGTAGAGGCTGGAGCCTCAGATGTCCAAAGTTATCTGTGGCTACATAACAAACTCAAAGCTAGCCTGGGCTACATGAGGTCATGTCTCAAAAGCAAAGCAAAATAAAAATGCCCAATGACTATTAATATTTGAAACAATGAGAGCTACTGAAGAGGCGCAATTCCTTAGATGAAAGTTTTCTTTGGACAATGATAATGGCTAGCATTTATAGAGCACTTAAAATCTAGATGCATTCTATAGTTGTCCCCTGTATTAATTCCTTAAGTGCTCCCAGAACCTGGGAGAGAAGCATTTTATATTAGAGTAAACTGGAAAAGTGAGATCAGATCTGTCTTGCCCAAGGTCAACCGACTAGGTGTTGAGATTTGACCCCAAACAGCCTGGCTACCATCTAATCTCTCTCTAAATGCTAAAAAGATACATGAAGATAAATCTAGAGCTAGATACAGAGTATCAAAAAATTATTTTTCAAAGCTCTTAAAAGCATCTTAGGAAGAAAGATGGCTCACACAGAAAGGAACAATAGCCTTGATGGTGTGTCTAATTCCATTTTCTGTTGCCATGACGGAAGACCACAGGGTGAGTGATTGATAAAGAATGAAAGTATTAGCTGGGCGTGGTCACACCCGCCTTTAGTCCAAACCTCGGGGAGGCAGAGGTGGGCGGATCTCTGTGAGCCAGCCTGGTCTACAAAGTGAGTTCCAAGACAGCCAGGGCTATTACAGAGAAACCCTTTCTGGAAAAACAGAGGAGGAGGAGGAAGAGGAGGAGGAGGAGGAGGAGGAGGAGGAGGAAGAACGGTCTGTCCAGTTCACAGCTCTGAAGGCTAGGAAGTTCCTGTGTGTGTTGCATCATACTGTGATATCACTGTGCCTGCTGACTCTCTCCAGCATCCTTAGGTGGCATAGGCATCTCCTGGTGAGGCAGAATTGTCTGGCTTAGGTGTCTTCATTTATAAAGCTGAGTTGGATCTACTCTTGAGGCCTCTTTTATCCCTAATTCCAAAGTCTCACCTCCAAATACCATAGGGGTTGAAGCTTTCATTGTCTTAATGCCATAGTTCAATTTCAATGTAAGTGTGGACGTTGAAATGTTCATCATAGTAGCCAGAAGTACGTGTGGTGTTGTGTCTTGTTTTAAATGAAGGTAGGGGCCGGTGAGATGGCTCAGCAGGTAAAAGGTGCTTGCTGCCAAGCCCGATGATCTAAGTTCAACCCCTAGGACCTAAAAGAGGGAAGGAGAGAACTTGATCCTGAAGTTTGGCCTCTAACCTCCACATGCATACCGAGGTACAGGGATGAGTGCCAGTCCACGCGCACACGCTCACAATTAAACAAAATGCAAAAAAAGAAAAAAGGACACTTGTTATGAATTATTGCGGGAGAGGGAGACCCCCGAGGGTCTCCCACTCAGAGCAGGGAAACGGGCTGGGCAGACGCAGTGGCAGGCTGGGCATGGCGGCGGTGGCAGTGGCCGGTGATTCACAACCCAGACACTGCATCCACGTAGAGAGTTTATTATAATAGAGAGATGAAGAGAAGGATAGAAAAGAGAGAGACAGAGAGAAAGAGAGAGATCAAGGGTGCGCACCTCGTGGGAGGAAAAGCTGAAGAGAGGGAGAAAGAGGAAGGGGAGGAGTTTTTCCTTAGAATGGGGCTTTTATGTCAGGACACAGGGCATCGCTAAGGGATGGAATTTCAAGAGGCAGAATTAAGTGGGGCAGAGATAATATAGGGATGTAGCTCGTGGGTAGAGAGCATGCCCGACATACACAAAGCTCTGGGTTGATCCCCAGCACTACATATAAGACCATCCATACACCTGGGCATACCACCTCTAATCCCAGCACTCAGGATGTGGAGGGAGAGAATCAGAAGTTCAAGGTCATCCTCAGCTACTTAGAGAGTTTGAGGCCAGCCGAGGCTCCATGAAACATTGACTAAGTACATACATAAGTAAGCCGAGACACAAGAAACAAATGTGGGGCCGGCCAGGCTGGCCTCCAGCTCCTTGTGTTGCTAGGATGACTTAGTGAACATCTGATCCCCCTGCCCCTCTCTCTCTCCAGTGCACCACCCTAGCAACGCTTGGAAGGGATTCGAGGCTTCATGCACAATAGGCAAGATGTGACACAACCGAGCCGTGTTCCCAACCCCTGACGTTAGCCCTTGGCAGTGAAATATTAAGATAAAGGGCCTCCCAAGGCCGGCATTGGGAGGAACCATCTCTGGAAGGCAGATAGTGAATGAGTGTTCTTTGTGAACCTCCAGGTAGAAGAAAAAGTCACAGGGCAGGGCAAATAACTGCTGAATACCATTTAGCTTGCGTGTGATGGCCCCTAGTGTCAAGGGAGAAGTCATCTAGAGGAAAAAGAGCCAGGAAGAGAGGGTCTGAGGAGGATGGTGAAGGTCCATCGGTGATACATGGGTGAGAAGAGGGAACAGAGCACTTGGAAATCTCTACAGCCTGGCGATTTGGGCAGCTGTGACTGGCTGGTGGTGCCACCAGCCTGAAGGACTGTCCCTTTCCCAGCTGTGCTCTCAATCCTGAGTGTAGGAGCACAGGAAATGGTCGAGTTAGTTCAGGAGTTGTTTGCAGGGTATGGAAAAATTGAGTAAGCCAAGGTCAGAATGAGCCTGGAGTCCAGCCCGAGTCTCTTGGGGCTTGGAGGGTTCAGTGAGGTGACGGGAAAGGTATCCTGGGAGTGAAAGACCTTGAAGTTGGGCTTGGAGGGAAAGTTAGCAGGGCCTGGCTTCAGCAGGGATTGTAGCAGTAGACTGAAGATCACACAGGAGAGTGGAGCATGTGGCTAAGGTCAGCTGACATGGAGGGACGTGAAGGTCAAGGGAGGGGATGCAGAGAAGGCTGGCCTGTAGCACTGGTGGACGGTCCAGTGGTCGCCAAAATCACAAGGCTGTGGACACGAACATACAGTCGTCAGGGCTCGTTTTGAGATGCCCTTCCTTGGGGAGACATAAACAGTATCTATCCCCTCCTCAATTAGGTCCCATTGACCAACCAAAGTAACCACCCTGGGGGACCAATGGGTGCTGACATACAGAGCATGGGTGCGGGGTTTCCTATAGGGCAAGGGTGACCCCAGAGCAGCCACCCTGCGAAGTCCTTTCCCAGCGTAGATGGATGACGGTTCCCCATAGGTGGATAAAGTTAACTTCCCCCAGCCTGTGTGCTCTGACACCAACCACCCATGCAGGGAACATGCAGTCAGGGCAGAATTGCATGCACACGGCTGAGAGAAGTGTCTGGGATCTCAGGTGGAGGTCTAGTGGCCTTCCTCACTCCCTCCTATGATGAAATCTCAAGGGTCCCAAAGGACGGTCATGATGGACTCATGGGATGAAGATGGGTGGATGTCCTGCTCAGAGGGTAACGCCTCACAGTGGTCCATAGACAGCCTCAGTGGGGCCCGGGGGCTGGAGAGCAGGGGCTCAACTGCTGAGGGCCCCCAAGAGTAAGTCAGTCATGCAGCCAGTGACGACAGCTAACTTCTAATGTGCTTTCAGGTTGTTGGGTTGATTTTTTTTTTCTTCTTCTTCTTCCTAAAGAATCTTTGTCATCGTTTTCTAAAAATGGATTGATAATTGCAAATGCGCCACCTCTTCAATATCAGGCCCTTGGGACCTGTCCTGTTGGGTAGGTCAGGACACTGAGCCAGCCCACTGCAGATTCCGGTCTGCCTCCTCCGCCACAGCCTGTGAGTGCGTTTGGACAATCTGAGCAGTCATCACGGAACTCAACGGCCCTCACACATGTTTTTCCCAGGTTTCAAGGTCCAAAGCCATCGCCCTTGGCTTACCTGAGCGATGGTGGCAGGGCCCCACCTAATGGCCCTCCTGTAAAGTGCAAAGAGAGCCATGGGGCTTAAGCCAGAGTGGAGACAGTGCCCCAGCAATCCTAAAGAGGGAGTAACTTCCTCAAGGAGAAAGAGGCCACGGGATAATCAGATAATCCTTAGTGTCAGCTATGAAAATAACATGGGTATTGGCAGGAATTCCTACTGAGCAAGAGGTGAGCATCCTGTTCACCAACCAACCGAACTCCAGTCCCAGCCCTGCTACCTCCTGTATACAGGCTGGTCAAAGGTTTATATTCGTGTTATGAGGAAAGGGGAATCTGCCTTCCCCATTGTACAGAACCTGTTTTGGGTTTTGTTTTTTGGTTTTGTTTTTTTGGTTTTTTTTTAATAATAGTTTGTTTGTTTGTTTTTCTCCTTCCAAGTTTTCCAGGCTGCAAGTATTCCTGAGAGCACTTATGCTGGTAATAATATGGCATCTTGCTTTTCAGGAACTATCACTAGGGATGTTCTCAAAGGGGTTGTGTCTCCCAAGGGAGTGCTTATCAACTGGATGTTCAGGACAATGGCTTCAAAACCATGTCTTTGGTTTTTCTACATCCTCAAGCAGGAGTGAGGGACATCAGTAGATAATTTTACATCTGGCTCCTAAGATGAAAGAAGGCCGTGGTTAGGATGTGGGGTGTGTGTGTGTCTCTCAAGGGCTCAGATGCTGCCATTTGATCCCCCTGCAAGGCATTAAGGAAGTGGCAACATCCAGCTTTGATATTTAGAAATGGGCTTTTGGGGGTGCTTAGCATTAGATTAAGTCTTCAGGATGGGTCCCCATTATGATGGCATTAATAAGAAAGAAAGACAATCACACACACACACACACACACACACACACACACACACACACACTTGCTGCCTCTTGCCATGGGGTACTTTCTGCCACCTTGGAATTCTGCCAGTCAGAGACCACAGTTGCCGGGTGCAGGTACCTCTAGAGAGCCACAAGGCAGAGCCAACCTTGCTTCTTGACACACTTCCCAGCTTACAGGTATTTCATTATAGTAACACAGAACAGGCTAAACCAGAAGAAGTAGCTAATACATTAAGGGGGGGGGGGGGGTTCTCACTAAAGTGAGCAGATTCTGAGAGAGAGAAAGAAAAAAAAAAAAAAGAGGATCTCGGTGGGAACACCACAGGAGGAAAGAGAGTCTGGCCCCAGAGACCCAAAGGCAAAGGAAATAAGTTAAAAATAAAATAAAGCTGAGGATAAACCTAAGAGCTCCTTGGCAGGATCAAAGCCGAGTGGAAAGCTCTATTCCTGGAGCCCCATGTCCGAACAATTTATTTTTCCTACCTCTCAGTCCCCATGTGCCTCCCTCAGCCAAGATCAAGGGACAAAGGACATCTCAAAATACCCACAACCAAAACTACTCAGCACGTCTCCCCGGGTGGAGAAAGAGCACTTTTGAGAGGCTTTGTCGAAAACCACTGACGGATTTTCCAGCGTCCAGTCAAGTCTTTGGGCACTTGTCACCTGTGAGCTGGCAGCTGCCTTCCAGCCTAGGACTAGATCTCATTCCTGACTGGAGAGCCCTTGCAGGGGCATTGTGACTTTCTCTGGTCTCGCCTCTTCATCCAGGAACCCTCCCGACCTTTGGTTAATGAAGATCTTAGTGAGGGGGAAATTGCATTAGTGACTCAGGAGCTGGGTCGGCGCTCTAAATGATGTTAGTTGTAAGTAAAGGCAGCATCGTAAGTCCCTGTTTGTGGCGGGCTGCTCCTGAGGATCATAATGGACAGTAAAATAATAACTAATGGACAGGAAGACAGCTCTTAAAACCAGATTGGCCACTCGGGCAGTGCCAGACAGAGCAGGGCTTCTCTGCACAGTGTCAGGATACAAGAAGCACAGAGCTCTTGGTAGGTCCCGGAACTAAAGAATGATCCCTAATGCTTCTAACATCCCATATCATCTAAGTTAAGGGAGGCTCATAGCTGGGCGGTGGTGGCACACGCCTTTAATCCCAGCACTCCAGAGGCAGAGACAGGCAGATCCCTGAGGTCGAGGCCAGCCTAGTTAGTATACATAGTGAGTTCCAGGACAACCATGGCTACTTAGAGAAACCCTGTCTCAGAAAAAAAAAGGGGCGGGGGCGGGGAGGGGGGAGGGGGAGGCTCACTATAGATGCTCTCACTGCTTTTGAGAGAAGGGATGTGTGTGTGTATGTCTGTGTCTCTGTGTGTGTGTCTGTGCGTCCCAAGGCCACACAATTAATAATTGACAAAACTTGGGCCACAGTCTCTTCTGGTTTTACACCCTTTACACATTCCACCTCATTTACCCAGAAGCAGATCCTGTGGCTGGAGTAGACCTTGGCGGCTATTCTCAGCCACAAATGTTCTCTGCCTGAAAACAGAATGATTGGGTTTATGGAACAGTGGGCAGGAGGTGATAGATGAGGGGATTAATCAACAGTCTGGTTGAAAAGCCTTCCCTGTGTAAGCCAGTCCTGTGTAAGTCAGGACCGTGGGGCTGAGAAAAATGAACAAGGATAGCGAAATGTTTGAGTGCGTCTCGGAGAAGAGTGCTCACTCCCCACACGCTCACTCTGCCGTTGCTCCTGGGTCTTTTGAGGTGGGGAACCGCTTGCTGTGTTGTTGTTACAATAGTGGTGTTGGGGATTGGACCCAGAACCTGGCCCAGGTAGGCACCTGCTCTACATCTCTGAAGTCTTTTCCAAAGACTTAATTGATGGATTGATTACTTTTATTAATTGGGGGGGGCGTTTCACATCACATGTGTGGCTGTCAGAGGACCACTTGCAGGAGGCAGTTCTCGCCTTTCGCCACATGCGTCCTGGGAATTGAACACGGGTCGTCTGGCTTTGCAGCAAGCACCTTTATCCTCTGAGCCATTTCACTGACCCTATTTATTTATGTTTGAGACAGGGTCTCCAGCCCAGTCCTGACTCAGACTGCTTATGTAAGCGAGGGTGGCTTTGATCTTCTGATCCTCCTGCCTCCGCTTCATGGTGCATTTCAGGCATGTGCCACCACGCCCAGTTTTATTCGGTGCTGAGGATCACATGTTAGGTGAGCATTCTCACAACTGGGCCACGTCCCCTGCCCCTCCAACCACATCTAATTCAACTATGTCGGGGAGGTTTGGAAGTGTGGCCCACTCCTGGGAGGTAGGTGTTGAGTAAGACAGAAGACTGTCTCCATGTCAGAGAGGTTTTGAAAGCCGGGCCTCATAATGGAAACCCTGCTGCAACCCTGCTATCAGCAAGACTGATATTAAACTGGCCCAGAGCCAAGCGCACGGCATGGAGCCAGCGGGAGAGATTAGTATTCCAAGTAAGATTGTAGGCTCGGGGCCAAGGGAGGAGGTGCTCTCCCCCACCCCACGCCCACACTTTTCATTAAAAAATAATCATCAAAAGGGAAAGGGATGGGATGAGCAAAGTTGCAGCAGAATTCTTGTTGAACACCTCTCACCTCTCACTCAGATGGTGTTCCTGAGCTATCTATGTAAGCGTGCAAACAGACCACTGCCTGCCTGGAAGCTTGACCATGGCTTGACCTTAAAATGGTCCATAGAGCTCTTCTGACCTGCCCCACATTGCTGTTCTTGACAGGCCTGTGTGACAGAGGGGGCCACAGGGAAATAATATCCAGCAAGGCCCATTGCCACTTAGAGTGGGAGAGACTGTCCGTGGAGTCGGACTGGCTTCCTGCACCCTGCTGCTTCCAGGGAGGCCCGTGCAGTGGGCTGTAGGCTGTGGCATCTCTTCCCCAGTGGTGGCGCATCATCTCAGCACTCAGGAAGGCCCGTGCAAGGCCATGCTCTGTGTGTGTGTGTGTGTGTGTGTGTGTGTGTGTGTGTGTGTGTGTGTGTGTTCACATGTGTGTGAGAGTACACTTGTGTGGAGGCCATAAGTCAGCATCAGGTATCTTCCTAAGCCACCGCCCATGTTATTTTTTAGATTTATTTATCTTTATTTTATGTGTGGGTGTTTTGCCTGCATGTATAGATGTACGCCATGTCCATACGGTACCTGAAGAGGCCAAAAGAGGGTGTCTCAGATTCCCCCAGAGGCAGACTTATAGACATAGACATTGTGAGCTGCCTTGTGGGTGCTGGGAGTCAAACCAGATCCTCTGGAACAGCATGGCTAAAACCACTGAGACACCCTCTTAGCCCCCTCTCCACCTTATTTTTTGAGATAATCTCTAACTCAGTGGTTCTCAAGCTTCCTAATGCTGTGACCCTTTAATATATACAGTTCCTTGTGTTGTGGTGAACCACAACATAAAATTATTTCATTACTACTTCATAATTATAATTTTGCTACTGTTATGAATCATAACGTAAATATCTGATACGCAGGCTGTCTGATATGTGACCCCTGTGAAAGGATCATTCAACCCCCCCAAAGGGGTCATGACCCCCAGGTTGAGAACTGCTGCTCTAACGGAGCCTGAAGCTCACTGATTTGGCTAGTGTTAGCTGGCCAGTGGCTCAGGGGGTCTCCTTGTCTCCCAGCTCACTCTGCATGGCATTAGCGACATGTCTCACTGCATGTGGCTTTTTAGGTGGTGAGGATTTGAACTCGGGTCCTCAGGCCTGCAAAAGCAAACATTTTACACACTGTACCATCTTGTCAGCCCAAGACTCTACTTTTCTCGCAGTCCACTTGCTCCCTTTAGGGTGTAACCCTCCGGGAGGCCAGGAGAGAGGTCAACTCTTGGAGTCATTGTGGGGCTGAGACGAGGCGGACGTCCCAAGACCCTGTAGACCCCCTACTCCAGGCACATGATGCCGACTGCCAATAACCTGAACCCTGATGTGGGCAGGGGTCTCTGGTCCAAACAACTGTCAGGGACTGGATGGTGTCCCCAGAAATCCTGTTGTCCCCAAGCCAGCATAAGATATACTATGAGGAGACTCTCCAACTTCCTCTTAGGAAAACCTCACAACTTCCAGAAGTTTGCACGAAGCAGTGAGGCCATTCAGAGCCTGCGGTTGTCAGAACTTTTTTCCTGCTCATGCTGTCTCCGTCTCTCTGTAAATATTTACGTATTATTTTTTCCCTAGAACCCTTTGAGAGAAAGTTGCAGGCACAATGACCCTTCACCCTTGACTACGTCAGTGTGTGTCCTAGGAACAAGGACTTCCCTTTACGTAACCGTGGTGCAATGATTAAAGCCTGCAAGTTTTGTCATTGACACAACAGCACACTCCGATACACAGGCATATTTACATTTGTAAAACTTTGTTTTGTCTTGTTTATTTGAGCCAGGGTTTCATGTAGCCCAGACTGGCCTTAAACTCTATGTAGCCAAGGCTAGCCTTGAACACCTGATCCTCCTGCCATCAACCCCCAAGTGCTAGCATTACTGCTACACACCACCATGCCCTGCTATTCCAGAAAACACCTTTACTTCAGTCCATGACCTCATGTTGCCTCTGGTTGAGACTTTCCTGTGACACTCCTTTGGTTTGGAGTGGTTTTTCTGTGTTTCTGAAAAACACGCATTCTGGGGGTGTCACTCACTCTCTGCTTTTCCTCATGGTGTCTCACGATTCGATTCCCACCGTGCCCCTTCCACAGGAATTTTGTGGTAGCACTCCGCAGTCTTATGCACTTTCCAAATGTCCTTTCCTCCGAGCATCCCTCTGTGCTCTTGTCTGGCATTTGAGAAGGCTGCCCTCCTTTATTTTTCCATGCAATGTTGCTGGTCTTGGGGCCAGTGGGAGGGCTCACTGTCAGCCAAGGCTCCAGCTGTTGTTCCAGAATCACCCTGAGGTGGAGCGGGAAGAACCCTGGGGCCCTGCTGATCCCTGACCTGGCCTCCAACTCCTGCAAAGTGCCGACAAAGCCTTCATGGAGTCAATCATGGCAGATGTACTGAGCGCTTACAAAGTGGCTCCTGAGAGTGGACACTCGGGAGACTGAGGCAGGAAGAACATTTGAGCCCATGAGTTTGAGATCTGCCTAAGAAAAATGTAGTGAGATCCTATTCAATAGTAATAGTAATAATAAAGCAACTGTAAGCAGGGATTGGGGGAATGTAGATCAGTTGATAGAATGCTTACCTGGCATAAATGAAGCCCTGGGTCCATCCCAAGTACTGCATAAACTGGGTGCGGTGGTGCACACCAAGCATCCTGTGGAGGGAGGAGAATTGAAGTTCAGGGAACTGCTACATAGTAAATTTAAGTCCAGTCAGAGCTGCATGAGACCTTGGGTTTGGGAGGCATGGGGAAAAGGGAGAAAAGAGAGAGAAAAAAACATAAAATCAGAACAGATGTAGATCTGATTGCATCAATAAAATCAGGCTAAAGTCACTAGCTTCAAGCTTACCTTTTGTCCCTAATTTGGGTATGTCTCTAGGATGGGCTAGCCTTAATGTGTTCCTATTCTGGGCCCATGAGGTAACTCATTGGTAGTGCACTTCTCCATTTAGACAGCTGTGGCCCTTGTTAAGGCTTCAGATCCTTTTCAGTGACGTCTCTCAATCAACCCATCTTCACACAGCTGCTAGAGAGGCAAGGAATCCAACAGGACCCCAGGTCTGGCTGTTTCATGCTAGCTTCCATTGCCAGATGCATCATTACGTCATCTGTCCATGGTTTTCCTCTGTGCTGTACATCCCTGGAATAGCCAGTGGTTCTAGAAACTTCAGCATGAGCATCACCTGGGGGCTTATTAGACTCTCCATCCCTACCTCAAAGCCACTGAATCAGAACCTGGGTTTAAGCAAAAAGGATTACCCAGGGTGTTTTATGTACACATTAAAGCAAGGGATTCATTAGTAGAACACACTGGAAGGGCATGCCCTAGGTAATGAATTCAAGTCATTCCTCAGACCATGGTCCTTGCTCCTAGGGCAGTGACTCTCTAACTAGCCTCTCTGTTCACGAGATTTGAAGTTTTGTTTCCCCTGGTGTTCATGAATAAAGAAACTTATTGGAAGATCTTGGTCTGAATCCTGCTTTTTTTCTCACGTAAAATTTTTTCTAAACTTTGACATCTGCTACTACTTGTTGGCTCACAAGATGTCACCTGCTAACAGACAAAAAAGAAAAAAATTTCAACTACCAGTAAACATGCTAATTTAAAACTCAGGCTTTGAGTACAATGTTTGGAGCCAGCAAGATGGCTCAGCAGGGAAAGGCACTTGCTGCCAAGCCTGATGATCTGAGTTCAATCCCCAGAACCCACCCAGTGGAAGGAGAAAGCCAATCTCTGAAGGTTAATCTCTGATCTTTACACAAACGCCTTAACAGGTACACATCTACACACTTTCAAACATGCAAAGCTAAATAAGTGTAAAAAAAAAATTATAGACCTTCATTCATGTATATAACAGCAAGTAAAAAAAACTAAAACAACACAAAAGGGTTTTGTTTTGTTGGTTTTTTTTTTTTTTTTTTTTTTTTTTTTTGGACAAGGTCCTTCCATACTGCCCAGGACAGCCTATTATTAAGTTTGCATTCACATGCCAGACACTAAAAAATGAGGGTCTAAGGAAATAACCACAGGAAGGGGCCAGAGAAGTTGTTCAACAGTTAAGAATATGTGGCACTCTCCCAGAGGACCCAAGTTTGGTTTCCAGCACCCCCATCAGGTGGCTCACAATGGCCTCTAACTCCAGTTCCATGGTATCTGGTGCCCTCTCCTGGCCTCTATGAGCACTGCACTCATGTGTCCACACACAGAGATACATAGAACTAAAAATAAAATCTTTTAATCCCAGCACTCTGCAGGCAGAGGCAGGCGGATCTCTGAGTTCAAGGCCAGCCTGTTCTGCAAAGTGAGTTTCAGGACAGCCAGGGCTACTCAGAGAAACTCTGTCTCAAAAAAGTAAAAATAATATTTATAATTATAATAATAATAATAAATCTTTTTAAATTTTTTTTTTTTTTTTGGTTTTTCGAGACAGGGTTTCTCTGTGTAGCTTTGCGCCTTTCCTGGGACTCACTTGGTAGCCCAAGCTGGCCTCGAACTCACAGAGATCCGCCTGGCTCTGCCTCCCGAGTGCTGGGATTAAAGGCGTGCGCCACCACCGCCCGGCCGTGCGCCACCACCGCCCGGCTAAATTTTTAAATTAAAAAAATAAATTAAATTTAAAATAAAAAAGTCACAATGATGCTGGCTCTTTTTGCTACATCTGACCTTATTCTAAAACTTAAGAAACAATAGATATTTGCTCAATCTTTCTTGGAGTGTTAGTGATATATGACCTCCTGATTTAATAAGAGTAACATCAGCCAAGACAAACCACCAAGTAGAGGCGATGTTCCCTTGGCAATTCCATCAGAGGCTAGTGCCTCTGGGAGCCCAAGAATTCAGTTATGACCAAGCGTTACCCACCCCCTAAATGAATTCATGATTACACATTGATGCTTTACTGAAATGCTTTATAAGAGTCACTGTGATCTTAAGAGATGAATTGGTATATGCCAGGTAGATCTGAAGTGGAAGGAGCCTCGGGGTAAATGAGGAGCAAGAGCCAGAACATAGAGCCTGAAACAGTGTGCAGAGCATGGAGAGGAAGCTGGAGACCCTGAGGAGCAAGAGGAACCTGGGCAGACCCAGAAGGAAGGAAAGGAAGACTTTGAAGGCAGGAGAGTTGATGGGTGAGGCAGGCACACTAAGTCTGTAATCTTATGTCCCATTGGGGACTCCGCAAAGCTCTTTCACACCCATTATCTTCACGGTCTTGACAGTTTAGCAAACCCTTCCAGATGATGGACTGGCCAGAAGGACTTCCTGAAGTCTCTTATCTCCTGAGTCATGGTTTCAGAATTAGAACCAGATATTCTCATTCCTGGGCTCTGATCTTTCTACCATAAACTGATATGTCCTAACAGCACTGAAGAAACTGGCTTAGTTTATTGGGAAGAAAATTCATGGGCAGGTGTATAGGTAGGTAGATGGATGGATGGATGGATGGATGGATGATAAAGCAATCATGGGTAGAGAATGATGAGTGGATACGTGGTTGGGTGTGGATATCAGAAAAAGGAGTCCCATGGTTGTCCATTTGAGAGAGATTAGAGGGCCTGTCATGGAGATGGATGGTGTGATACATGGACTACATCAGCTCTAGTACCTGACATGATGGGAGAATGAAGAAGATAAGAGAGCATGAGATAACACCCAGGTTCTCATCTTGGATGATTCAAGGACCACATAGATAACCAAGCTAAAACCTTAGAGCCAGAGGGGTTGGGGTAGGGGACATGGTGAATGTAGGTCTGAATGTGTTCACTGAAGTCCAACCAGAGATGGGCATAGTCATGTGACATAGATCTAGACGTCAGGAAAAATGTCTGAGATATCCAAAAGGTTTCCTGTGTCATTGGCAATCAAACATTCATTTATTACAGATGTTCACTATGGTAGTGTAGATAACATGCAGAATTATCGTGGGCTTGGAATCAATGGTAGAGTACTTGCCTAGCTTTTACACCTAGCACCATAGACAGGGTGTGGGGGTTGGGGGAAACACTGCTTATGATTAAAAACAACTGTTCTGTTCCCCTGGGAAGAGAAAGAAGGGGGGGGCTGTTACTTAGAGATGACGTCACACTCAATCCAAAACTGATTCACAGTAAAGGACTGGAGAGCATGGATGAGGCAGTGTGCAGGTGCCTCCCGCTGAGGAAAACCAAAATGAATAGATCCAGCCAAGGGTCTGTGGCCTTGCTGTATCACGGCCTTGGCAAGAGCTCTAGACACCCACCTTATCACCTGCAGGGCCAAGCCTATATTCCCTCTTGCCAGGGCTGGGAAGCTCCTTCTAGAGGCTTCCACAGCTGTCTGGGTGGGGACAAGTGGAGTTCAGCCAGGGCGCTTTGCATGGTTCCTGACTTCGTCTCTGGAGGGATTTTACAGCCCATCCACCCAGAAGGGGGAGATCAAACCAAACACAGCCTACAGGAAAACGTAACAGTTTGTTCCCTGATTTTGTTTTTTCTGGTAGTAGATGCAGTCTCTTATGATGCTTAAGTGGCTTTGGGCTGGTGCCTGATGCATTGTTTTGCCCTGAGAGGCTCGGCAGGAATGAGCTGGCTGGAGACACAGGCCCTGAAGATACCTCAGGACACTCAACTTGGCGAACAACAGAAGGGAAACTCTCTGGCCTCCAGAGAGCCCGGCTGTGGGTCTCTTCCCTTTGCCTACTCTCACAGGATGACCCCAGCCAGACCCCAGCCCGCCATCTGCCCTCTGTACTTTATTCTCTTCCCTCGAGGCTGAGTTAGAGGAAAAGCACATATCCGTAATTATTGTGTGTCAGAAACTCTGCCTTTTTGTGCAAGCACTCATTGTGTGGGCTTAAAACAAACCCTTGAGGGAACCAGGGGACCAAAGTCACCTCCAGTGGACAGACACCAAACAGTGAGGCTGGTGAAGGCTGGGCCAGCGTGGGTCTGCCAGCAGTTCCAGGTTCGATATCAATTTGTCAAGTTGAGAGAAAACCAGCCGTTCCTGCTCCCAGAGACCACCGTGTAGACTGAAATAAGAAAAAAACTGGGAGAAATTGGAGCTATTTTAAGCGCAGTTTCTGAGATTTATTTTTGGATCCATTATTGATCCTACTGCAGGGAAACCATACACCCGTCCCTGCGCCAATATCCACACCTGCCCACGGGAGGTGCTGGCCCTGTGTCCTAGGCCCATCTGTGTCCAAAGGAGGCTGTGGCCCAAGCTGGGGGAGGTTTTGCTCCAAGGCTGCCCTCTGCACCAAAATCAGAATAACTTCTGAAAGGACCTTGTTACAGCTACCCCGGGAGCCGAAACTTAGAAGCTTTTTTTTTTTTTCACCTTTAAAAGCCTTTTTAGTTAATGAGTCAAGCTGTAGCTTTGTGACCCTGTTGTATGGCTGTACTTCTCTGCCTCCCCCATAATTAGTTGTCATGGCCTAGAGCACCTGTTTAGGGCATTGATGATGGTGTTTTGTTATGCTTCCCATCCCCCAACCTCGCCGCCCTCTCCGCACCCTACCCCCACCCCTAAACAATCTTTTTCCACATTTGTCACTGTGTTACTTTGACTAGACTCTCTCGAGACTTCTTCACCATTAGCCCCACTCATGTGAGCCCGGGGATCACCAGGTCCCCTGTGGGGGGACTTTGAGTCATGGCTTGAAATAGTTACCTCAAACCCTGGATTCAAAGTGTCCCTTCCCTCAAAGCCATTGTCTCTGTGAATTCCTGTCTCCGCCTTACCACTTTACCCAGCATCCTTTGTTCTTTTATCTTATTGTCCCCATTCTACCCAGGCATTTGTTGGTGGCCTTTATGTTGAACCTCACCAAAGAGCCACGGCCCTGAGTTATTCCTGCCCTCTGTCTCTCCGGCCAATTGTGCTTGTTGGGTTTCTGTCTGTTGTTATAAAATTTTGCAGCCTTTGAGGTAGGTGGCAAATGGAAAGACCACATGTGTACCTTGGGGGCTCTCAGAAGATCGTATTTGGTCACTGAGAACAAAGTCTGGTTACCTTTGTTGGCAAATGTTCAGGGTGGTGAGCACCGCCGTGGCCTGGATAAAGAAGAAAAGGATCTTGTGGGAGTTTGCTAGACTGCCGCACAAATCTCTTCAGCCAAGAGGCAGCACACATTGTGCTGGAGGTCAGAAGTTGAACTCAAGGTGCATTGGGGCCATGGTCCTCCAAAGGCCTCTGGAGCATCCCTCTTTGCCTCTTACAGCATCTAGTGGCACCAACCATTCCTTACCTTGTGGCTGCATCGCTTCAGTCGCTGCCTCTCTCTGTATGATGTTTTTCTCCTAACCCAACTGCTCTTCATCTTCATCATGTCTGCATCCTCTCCCCTTCTTATAAAGATGCTCACCATCAGACTTAGGAAGCATCCTCAACCTGAGATTTCATCATTCGATCTTTAACTAATTACATCTTCAAAGTCCCTGTTTTCCAATAAGGTCTTTCTTGAGCCTTCTGATGGACATGAGTTGAGGAGGGAGCACTATTTACTCCACTATAGGAGCACTGACAGCTGTGTCGAAGGAAGAATCAGCAGACACCACACAACCCAGGAATCCCACTCCTGTGTTTCAACCATGTAAAAACCCACCCACAGATGCCTTTAGCAACTCTCTCTGCTCAGACAAATGGATAAACATCATCCACACAACAGAAAACAATTCAGCATTTAAAAGGCATGAACTTGGAGACCCTGGGCAATGAGAAGGGTCTGGAGGAGGCTTTGCTAACTCCATCTCCAGAGTAACAGTCTCTGAGTTTCCACTTGTCTGAGGTTTCTCTGTCGTCTATGAAAGGCTAAGAATCAAAGGCAGGATTCTTACAAATGCTAACACAGTACTAAGTCCTCCGTTCCTGTTTGAGACTCTTGTAAATCCCAAATCATAGGATGGAGAACCTGTGTGTGGTTTCTGGAGCTGGAGTGGCTGGAGGATGTGCCATTAATCCCAGCTCTTGGGAGGCAGAGGCAGGCAGATCTCCATGAGTTCAAGGCCAGCCTGGTCTACACAGTGAGTTCCAGGATAGTCAGGGATATACAGAGAGACTCTGTCTCAAAAAAAAAAAAAAAAAAAAAAAAAAGGATCAGGCCAGCCTCCCAACCTGAACCCAATCTGTTCCCTCCTGTGGTTCAAGCTGTGAGAGTTCTTTTCTTCTGCTTCTCCGCCTCCCAAGCCCTTTCTCCATCGTTGGAGTCCTCCCTCTGCTCAGGGCTCAGCGTCCCTGTTGGGAGCCCTGCCAGCAGGCCATGAAGAGAGCAGCCTTCTTGTTCCACTTGACATTTCCTGTCTGATTTGTTGCTGACCTCCCTACCTAGCACTCCTGCCCTACAGGAATGGAGACATGCCCTCCCTTCTCCAACTCCTAACTCAGCAGCTCCTTTCCCAGGGGAATCTTAACTCATAGTAACGTCTCAGACCTAATTCTACAAGGATTAGGAGTGGTGCCCTTCTCTTACCCCTCAGGAGTGAGAGTCCTCACATGACCAACAGTCTGGTGCTCTTCCATCCTCACACCCCTGGCTCCTTCCTGGATCCTGTAGCAGGGACAGCCTAGAAGTGTGGTCTAAACCCAAGGACAGCTTTCAGGGAGCGCTGTTCCTGAAGTCCCTCCTCACTAAGACTGTAGCTCTTCCCCAAGGCAACCCCAGACTGGTAGGGACTGTGCCTGGCCACCTCTGTGACACTCTGGGTTTGATCCCTCAGTACCCCTGTCCCCCAAAAGCAAACCTTAAGTGACTAAGAGAAGAAAGTTTTTTCTCATGTTTTACAGAACACTAGAGTTGACAACAATTCGTTGGATTTTTAATGCTCCCAACACAGTGAAGTGATAAATATTTAAGATAATGATTATGTCACTACCACAGTTCTAATTACACAGTGTATATATGTATTAAAATGTTATACTGCACCTCATAAATGTGTATGGCTATTATTTTCAATTAATTTTCTTTTTCTTTTTAGAAAACCATGCTGAGTGTAAGCCCAGGAGTAAAACATTTTCACAGCATGCAGGAGTCCCTGAGTTTACACACACACACACACACACACACACACACACACACACACACACACACATACACACACACACACACATACACAAACACACACACACACACATACACACACACACACACACACACACACACACACACACACAGCATTATATATATTTGTACACAATATATTAAATATTTTACAAATAGTAAAAGGTAAAAGATTTATTTGATCTAAAGAGAAACCAGAGTATTAAACATTTGAAACTTAGACAAAGGGCTGGGTGTGTGGTCCAGTGGGGAGAGTGCTTCCCCAGCATGTGTTATGGCCTGACTTTTATCCCCAGCCCCAGATATCGTGGTGCGGGCTTAAAATCCCAGCACTGGAGAGGATCAGAAGTTGCAGGTCATCCTCAACCACATACATAGTAAGTTCAAGGCCAAGCCGGGCTCCATGAGACGTGTGTTTAGAAAAAAAACATCAGCTGGGCGGCAGTGGCGCATGCCTTTAGTCCCAGCACTAGGGAGGCAGAGCCAGGCGGATCTCTGTGAGTTCAAGGCCAGCCTGGGCTACAGAGCAAGATCCAGGACAGGCACCAAAACTGTACAGAGAAACCCTGTCTCGAAAACCCCCCCCCCAAAAAAAAAAGAAAGAAAAGAAAGAATGAAAAAAAACCAACAACAACAAAACATGAAAACAGATAGTCCCTCAAACCTCCTACCCTGGAAGGTAATTGAGCTGTGGGTGAAGCCAAGGGCAGTGTCAGGACAACAGAGGCATAAAGGGGAGACCCCGCCAGGCGGTGGTGGCGCACGCCTGTAGTCCCAGCACTTGGGAAGCAGAGGCAGGTGGATCTCTGTGAGTTCGAGGCCAGCCTGGTCTACAGAGCTAGTCCAGAACAGGCTCCAAAGCTACAGAGAAACCCTGTCTCGAAACCCCCCCCACAAAAAAAAAGAAGGGAGACCCCTTGGCGGCCATTGTGGGTTCACCACTGGGACGGTATTTCTCAGACCCTCTCAGGGCTGACCCCCTTGCTTTCAAGTCACTTTGCTGCTCCCTGCTGGTGGTGGAAAACTTTTCCCTTCCGCCTAACCGAAGGCCTAATGATGCTGTCCACCAGAGCCTCTCTAGAGAAACGTTGCTGTTTACCCAGCATTCCAGTCAATCCACCCAGCCTTAATATCCCTAAAGCCTGGGGCCAGCGGAACATTTGATGAGGATTAAATAAAAGCAGCTCGCCTCCCACTGCACTGCCAGATGGGGCTCTGATTCTGCTCCAAGACCAAGGTCAGTTCAAGAGTGAGGCTGGGGCCATTTCTTCCCCGGGGACTCCCAGCACTAGCAGTCAGTTCTCTAGGCACCCCACCTCAACAATTGTGGGTTAGACCCTGGAGTCTGGGCCAAACCGTGCAGCTATTATGGGATAGGATTCTTCTTTGCCTCCTGTCATGAAGCAGTCAAACTCCTCGGTCTAGTTTGAGCACCCATGTTACAGGCTCACAACCACATGTAACTCCAGCTCTAGGGCATCCGAAGCCTCCTTCTGACCTCAACGACAGTCGTGTGCACATACCCTCACACAGACACAACACATACACATCATTAGGAAAGGGGGATGGTGGATGTCAAGCACTGACTCCTAAAAATTGTCCTCTGACCTCCACACATGTTTGGGCACATGTACCTGATTACATCCTAAGACTTACCCAAAATAATATTTTAAAGGCCATAAAAATATATTGTCTTAGGTATCACAAAGAATGTAGGAGTGACCTCTGCATATATGTCATGGTTGTGTAGCTTGGTGTTCTTGCGGGACTGCTAACGGTGAGAACAGGGGCTGTCTCTGACTCTTTCGTCTGCTTTGGGGGCCCTCTTCCTCCTACTGGGTTATCTCATCCAGCCTTGATACGAGGGGATGTGCCTAGTCTTATTGGAACGTGATATGCCATGTTTGGTTGATATTCCTGGGAGGCCTGCTCTTTTCTGAAGGGAAATTGAAGAGGAGTGGATCTGGGGAGAGGGCAGGAGTTAGGAGGAACTGGGAGGAGAGAAGTTGGGAGAATTGCGGTCGGGATACACTATGAGAGAATAAAAAAAAATTTAAAAAAACAGCCACTGGATGAAAGCTCATGTCAGGTATATAGAATGTAGACATAACTGAAATATATATGATACCTTCAGTGAACACAGTTAAAAATCTGCTCTCAAGCTGGGTGTGGTGGAGCACACCTTTAATCCCAGCACTCAGGAGGCAGAAGCAGGTGGATCTCTGTGAGTTCGAGGCCAGCCTGGGCTACCAAGTGAGTTCCGGGAGAGGCGCAAAGCTACACAGAGAAACCCTGTCTCGAAAAACCAAAAAAAAAAAAAAAAAATCTGCTCTCAAGCTGGGTGTGGTGGAGCACACCTTTAATCCCAGCACTCAGGAGGCAGAAGCAGGTGGATCTCCGTGAGTTCGAGGCCAGCCTGGTCTGCAGAGTGAGTTCCTGGACAGCCACAGCTGTTACACAGAGAAACCCTGTCTTGAAAAACCAACAACAACAGCAATCTGTCCCCAGACCCCAGAGCAGGAATCACAAAGGGCATCAGAGTTCAGGGGCAGGTGCAGACATATTTGGGTCTTGGTCTCTGTTCTCTGAGCTTCTTGCCCATCTCTTCATTTCTCAGAGATCCTCTCTGAATGTATTTGGTTTTCTAGTGATTTTTTTTTTCTAGTTCAAGATGAAGTCTAATGTGACCAACATAAAGAATGTCGTCTACAGAGGATCTTCGGATCACATGGTGAAGAAGTTTATAGACACTGGTGCAAAGTCTTGATTTAATTCCCTGATTAGGACAGCATTTGAGGTGCAAGGGAAATATGACGGAGGTGAGCCCAGTTGTAGAAGTAACTGTCTTATTAAATAAGAAACACAGAGCCAATGTAAAGATAAAAGCCCAAGAGGTCAGAGCTAAGAGCCTTACCCTTCCTGCTTCAGCCAAGAGAGAGACCTAATTCCTGTGTGTTTGTCTTTATATAGACTTTCTGTTCTGCCTTCTCATTGGTTGTAAACCCAACCACATGACCACCTCGTCACTGCCTGTCTGTCCAGACCTCCAGGTCTTCTATGGTTGGTATTGAGATTAAAGGCATGTGTCTCCAATGCTGGCTGTATCCTTGACCACACAGAGATCTACCTAGCTCTGCCTACCAAGTTCTGGGATTAAAGGCGTGCGCCGCAAACACCCAGCTCTGCTATGGCTTGCTATTAGCTCTGACCCCCAGGCAACTTTATTTATTAACATACAAATAAAATCACATTTCAGTACAAATAAAATATCACCATAGCCAGTAGGTTCAGTTACCTATAAACACTGTGAGTTCTCAAATCTCTGCTCCTCCAAAGGACTGGGCACCTGGGGCTCAGATCCGACTCAAGATAACATTTTAACTAATTCGGGTTTTGTGTTTTCTCCACTACTTTCACCGTCAACTAGAATATGAGCTTTCTACACCACATGTTCTGAACCCAGGGTTGAAACACTTGCGTAGGGCTCAGGAGTGGCGGCACCTGTGGCATCTGCGGGACCTTGGGGGACAGTGTTGGGAGGTGACTTGTACTCTAATTATGACATCCTTTCATCTGTAAACTGTAAAAGTTTTACCAAACTGTTGCCGTATTGAAACATGGAATTTAGGGGAAACTAAATCTATGCCCATGGTCTAGGATCCCTCATATTTGACCTCAGAATAAACTAGCTCTTAATGGGAAAAAAAAAATGTAGAAATGCTTTAGTTTGCAGGAAGATGTAGACTTTTGCAGATGCTGTGCCATTTATGTGAGGGACTGAGGCATCTTTGAGATTTGATGTGGAAGGACAGCTGCAATTTGATAACATGTGGATCACGTGTTCTGTCTCATTATTTGATTGACTCTTGTTTTAAATCCAGTCTTCTCAAAATTTCGAGTCCCCTGAGACCTTATCTTCCATACCTGAGAGGCCTACTCTGGAACACACATGGTAGGGACTTAGTAAATATTTACCAATCCTCTGAAGGATTGTCTAGGTCAGACTGACCTGTGAGCAGGTCTGTGGGGGATTATCTTGATGGTCTTAGTTGATGTGGAAAGACCCAGCCTAAAAGTGAGCAGCGCCATGTCCTGGTTTGGGGCCCTGGACCATGTACCATGAGAAGGCAAGCTGGGCACTGAGCATGCAGGATTGCGAGCTGGGCACTGAGCGTGCAGGATTGCGAGCTGGGCACTGAGCGTGCGTGCATTCTCTCTGCCGCTGACGTGGCTGTGATGTGAATAGCATCTTCCAGCTCCTCACACCATGTTTCTCTGCAGTGATGGACTGTCAGTTGGAGAGGTGGACTATAAATTGGAATCATGAGCTAACGGGAACCGCCCCCCCCTCCCCGAAGTTGCTGACCGTCAGGATATTTTCTCGCGGTGACGGGAATGAGATTGGGGCAGGAGCGAGGCACTCGTAAAACAGCCTTTCTGCCGCCGCCGCCGGCGTGCCTCCTCCCCGGCCTTTCTCAGTAGGTCTTCATTAATCACATCCCAGGTGCTAAAAATCTCGTAGACGAGCACAGCAGCTTGGCCAGGCCTCTCTGTCTTTTCTACTGTATCTGAAGCGTAAAATGAGGTGACTGGGAGATTTTTCTCAAAGTCCCTACCCATCAGCCATCTCTGCCCTGCCTTCTCACATAGCTTCAGTGTACTACAGGAAGATCGGAATCTAAACAGTTACAACCTGGGGGCCTCCCCCTTTTTTTCCTACTTACACCTCAATTAAAATAATAATAATAATAATAATAATAATAATAATAATACAATTTATTTGGGGGGATACGTTTGTGTTTACAGAGAGATTGTGTGACAGTACAGAAAGTTCTCATCTAAGTTTAGAAAAAGTGTCTCTCTTTAGGGAGAGGAGATTAAACCCAGGGTCTCAATCATGTTAAGAAAGCATGCTAGAAGCCAGGTAGTAGTGGCACATGCCTTTAATCCCAGCATTTGGGAGGCAGAGGCAGGCAGATCTCTGTGAGTTCGAGGCCAGCCTGGTCTGTAGTCTGATTGTCTGAAGGTTTCTCTAGTCTCACCCGGCCCCTCGGTCCCTCAGCTGCTTATAAAATAATCATTCAGAGGCTTAACATTATTTATAAACTTTATGGCCTATGTCAGGCTTCTTGCTAGATAGATCTTCATCTTAAATTAACCCATTTCTATTAATCTATGCTTTGCTACTTCGCTGTGACATTACCGGTGTGCCGGCATCTTGCTGCTCCTTGGGCAGCGGCTAGCCGTCTCCTCTGCCTCTACCTTTCTTCTTCCTGTCTCTCTCCTGGATTTCCTGCCTGGCTATAACCTGACTCACCATAGGCCAGAGCAGCTTCTTTATTAACCAATCATAGCAACACATATTCACAGTGTACAGAAAGACCATCTCACAGCACTGGTCTATAGCAATAGTTCCAGGACAGCAAAGGGTTTATGCATCATTTCCAATAGGCCTCAACCATCATCACCCTCCCCCTCAAAAAATAAAATCAAAGTCTAGAAATAAAACTAAAGGATGTAAAGATCTCAGAAGATGGCCCTGTTGAAGGAGAAATCCAGACTGCCAGGGACAGGACCCATTCCGTGTTTATGGACAAACAGCAATAGGAAGGAATCCAGGACACCCTCCTCAGTCGGGACCATGTGACACAAAGCAGTTGATCACACAGATCCATCCTCATTTCCTTGACCGTTGTCCCACAGTGAGACGGGCAAGCTTGAGCCCCGCCCCCAGCTTCTTTCTTTCTCCCCTTGGGATTACATTGTTGAAAATCTTCGTATATAAATCTTTTCAGCTCTGTTTAGGGGTCTTCCCTTAAGACAAATTCTCAAAGTGTACACCTCCTAAAGTGGGGTGTGTGTGTGTGTGTGTGTATGTGGGTGTGTGTGTGTGTGCATGTGGAGGCCAGAGATCAGCATTAGATATCTTCCTCAACTGCACTGACTCGTTCTTTAGACTTATGGAGTACATAGGAGCTTCTCTTAAAACCTTGAACACTAGAAAATATACTGTTCCTTGGAAACTTTGGCTTCTTGTCATCTCATACCTGAAGATGTTAACCTCATGGCATTTCCCATGTTCAGACACTAGAAACCTACCTGAAGTATTGACTGCAAAGCTGAAGTCATGCAGACTTCCTCACATGTGATATTTCAGGGACTTTGGCACAAATAAAGCATCTTATTAATGAAAGAGCCCAGAGATTGTACAACGGTTGCTCCTAATAGAACACCTGAGCCACTGAGGCAGGGATGAATGAACACCAAGTCTTAAGGGCATGCTCAGTGGTGGCTACCAGAACATATGTTTTATGAGTAGCCAGAGGATAGCCAGACTCCAGGGTCATCTTTCTGGAAAGAAGCAGGAAGCACTTGGGGCTGGTGATCGTCTTCTCAGATGACTTTCGTCATGGGGGAGCCTAGCTGTAGAACCAGGAGCCATGCCCTCCAATCTGGACTTCACTGGGGACTGACTGTATGACCTTACGCTTTTGAACCTAGATTTTTCTTATCTGAAAACTGGGAATAATAATAGAGTTTTATTCCTGCCTCCTCTCCCTAGGTTTCCAATCTGCTCACGTCCTTCTTCTATAGCACATTCTTTATTCTGCCTTGTGTTTTGGGGAATAGCCTTGGTAACTTTTCAAGGGCTGGAATTCAGCCCTCACTGTCCCTGTAGCCCTCCAAGCCAGTCACAGCACCTGCATGCAATGAGTTTGTCCGCTGGGGCCCAAGCAGAAGGCAGAAAGCACAGTTATTTGAACAGGAGGAACGTAATATCAGGAGTTATTAATATCTGGTAGAAGCAACTACCAAGATGGGACAAGAACATAAAGGTTACTCTAGAGCTGAGAAAGAAATACCCAAGGAAGGACAAATTTTGAAAGGGCCTCTCTCCATGGCTAAGGTGCCAGATGCTGACACCCCTGGAAAAGGTGTGGCTGTCAACCCCAAGATGGCAGAGGAGTTCCCCAGCTGGGTGCCAGGCACTGAACAACAGAACGTCTTCTGGGACACAGGCAAGGTGAGGGTAGAGGCTAGGTGTGCCAAGGGAGTTGGCACACACTACCAATGCAAGGCTGAAATGCACACAGTGCCTGCATCAGGAGGGCCAGAGCAAAGTGGTTCCTGGGCCCACTGCCAGGGCTGCAAGGTCATTGAGTAACTGCCCTCCAGGCACACAGCAAGGCAGAACAACATCTCTTCCCATAGGCTGTACATACGCCCTCCAGGAGCCAAGCCCAAAGAGGCTAACCTTTTCCCCAATAATGTCCCCACATTGCCCTCTATTGACAGTGCTTTAGTAGTACATGCTCTAGAGGGGAATGCTCACAGGGTCCTATCCTTAGAACCTGAGAAGCAATAATGTGATCTGTCAGTGATTTTCTCTTAAGTTCTATTTGCAGTCCGGGAAATGGTTCAGTCAATAAAGTACTTGCCACACAAGCAAGAGGACTGGAGTTTACATCCCCCGGCACCCCCATAAAAGCCAGGTGTGATGGCACCCATGTGTAATCCCAGCATTTGGGTGGGGGTGGCAGAGATAGGAGGATCCCTGGAGCTCACTGGCCAGCCAAAAGCCAAATGGATGAGATCCAGGTTCAATGAGAGACCCTGCCTCAGAAGATGAGGTTGAAGGGCTGAGGAGATAGCTCAGCAGGTAAAAGCACCTGCTACGTAAGAATGAGAACCTGGGTTAAACCCCAGCACCTAAGTCATTAGGCAAGCATGGCCACGTGCTCCTGTAACTCCAGCTGTGAGGGGGCCTGGAGACAGGAGGATTGCCAGAGCTTGTAATCCACCAGCCTAGTGCCAGGATCAGTGAGAGACCCTGTCTGAAGGGAATAAGGCCAAGAGTGATAGAGCTGGACGCGTGACATCCTCCACAACATACGCATACCCTCACACACACACACACACACACACACACACACACACACACACACACACACACACACACATGCTAACTTAATCTTTAAAAAATATAAAGTTGATAATGAAAGAAGACATCTGATATAAGTCTCCAACTCTCTCTCTGTCTCTCTCTGTCTCTGTCTCTGTATGTGTGTGTATGTGTGAGATGTGACATTGTATAATTAATGACTTAAAGCCACACAGCTTGCCAATGGCTCTCTAACACCTGCCTACTTCCCTTTCTTTGAATACCATACATTATACCAATAAATGTCAAACCTCTTTGCGTCTTCTGTAATTTACTGTCTAGAAAGCCCCATCCCCTCAGGAGTTCTGTTCTGTCTTCCTTCTCCTCTTGGCTTACACTTGAGAAAGAGTGAGAGACTGACTTTGATTCCCACAATCCTTCATTTCATGACTGATTTCTCCACTCAGACCCGAGTGGTTTGCCCACTGTCTGTTTCGTTACAAGGCAATCCACCTGCCCACCCCAGACAGTAGGTGTGCCCAGAAGCACAGGACTGCAAGAGGCACTGGCAGGAACCTGGGTTAACCTAAAATCCAAGCTTTCTGCACCTTTGAGGGATTGCCACAGGCATCTCAGGGTAGGCTGGAGGATCATGTTGCCTGCCCAGTCAGGCCTCTAAACCTACTGGAAGAGTAAGGCAGTTGGAGGGATGAGGAGACGGCTCATTGGGTGAAATGGTTACTGATCCCCAGCACCAACATAAAAAGTGTAGCTGGAGTTTTCCTGTGTCCCGCCCAGTCCACAGCCACTCAGATCCAAGAAAAAACACAAAGGCTTATATTAATTAAAACTGCTCGGCCATTAGCTCAGGCTAACTACTGACTAGCTCTTACACTTAACTCAGCCCATTTCTGTTAATCTACATATCGCCATGTGTTCCGTGGCTTTACCTGTGTGCCATTACATGCTGCTCCCTGGATGGCAGTCTGGCATCTCCTGACTCAGCCTTCCTCTTCCCAGTATTCTTCTTGTCTGCTTATCCCACCTATACTTCCTGCCTGGCTACTGGTCAATCAGGGTTTTATTAAACCGGTGCACAAAAGCATTATCCCACAGCAAAAAAGTTTGTGTGTGGTGGCATGGAGTGCTGGGAGACAGAGGCAGGAGGATCCCAGCAGCTCACTGGCCATGCCTGTCTAGTTCCAGATTCAGCGAGACACTCTGTCTCGAAAATAAAGGGAGAATGATAGAGGCACTCTGGCTTGCACACTTCATTCATGGCCACTTGCACATACACACCAATAAAGAGGAAGAAGGAAAGACAGAGACAAGTGATAGAGCAAACGGCGAACTTGGCAGATAGGTTCCAGGATGACCACTGGGCTAAAATGGCCACCTGACTCCGGTGACGCGCCCTCACACACTGCTCCTCTGTAGGGTGTGCTAATAGCAAACGTTGTGCATCAAGACAATGTTGGTAGGCATCAGCCACCTTGTTCTTACAAAATACCCCATCCTCTGTAGAAGAGTGTGATGGGATTGGTGGTCACGGATGAGCCCCTGCAGTGAGGTGGGGTGCGGAGACGTCCTCTAAGGGTAAAGTGGCTTTTCAAACCTTATCTGCTTCCTGTCCTTCAGGAGCTGCCTCGTCGCTTCAGACCAAAACATGGGCGTGTGTATGTATGTGTGCGTGCCTGTGTGCATGCAGACCAAAGTGTGCGTGCCTGTGTGCATGCATGCATGATGTCCTAGGCCAAAAGAACCTAACCAAGCTTTACCCTGTTCGCTTACCAATGAAATCACACTCTTAAGTGATCATAAAAAATACACGTTTGAGCCGGGCCGTGATGGCGCACGCCTTTAATCCCAGCACTCGGGAGGCAGAGCCAGGAGGATCTCTGTGAGTTCGAGGCCAGCCTGGGCTACCAAGTGAGTCCCAGGAAAGGCGCAAAGCTACACTGAGAAACCCTGTCTCGAAAAACCAAAAAAAAAAAAATACACGTTTGAATTGGGGATGTGGCTCAGTTGGTATCGTGCTTGCTTAGTGTACATGAGGCTGGGCTCAGTTCTAAGAACCTTGTAAGGCCAGGCATGCTGATACCAGTCTGTAATCGCAATACTGGGAAGGGGAGGTAGGAAGATCAGAAGTTCAAGGTTGTATCTGGCAGCCTGGGCAACAGTGAAACCCTGTCTCAAAAAAAAAAAGAAGAAAAAAAAAAAAGCTGTGTGTGATGGCACACCCCTTTAGTCACAGCACTTGGGAGGCAGAGGCAGGTGGATCTCTGTTAGTTCAAGGTCAGTCTACATAGTGAATTCCAGGATAGCCAGGGCTACACAGAAAAATCCTGACTTAAAAAAAAAAATGTTTAACAGTAGGCAAATGAAAGGGTTTGTGGTTTCTTCTCCTCTTTGCTTATTTTATCTCTGTTTTCTGCAATGAGAACGTATTTGTGAATTAAATCCATATGAAAAGCTAATGAGGGGCTAGTGAGCCGGCTCAGCAGGTAAAGGCACTTGCTGCCAAGGCTGACAATCTGAATTAGATCCCCACGACCCACTTGGTGGAAAGAGAGCCGACTCCAGCCGCTTGTCCTCTGACCTCCACGTGGGTACCATGGCATGCATACACACACAGATAGATAAATGCAACGAACTTCCTTTAAATCAACGAAAAGGCACACACGTTTTTCTCCTCCTAATCTTGGGCCGGTCCCCTGCTCTTTGTCTGCGTTCTCACCAGACCCTCCCAGCCTCTGCTCAGATGAGCTGCCAAAACTCAGCAGTTTTCAATTTTTTGGAAGAGACTTTTGGAAAAGATTTATTTCCTCCTTCTTGAACTTCTAAAAACAGCCCACTTTTTCATCTACCCCTCAGCATGCGATGACAGATGCTACACCTGCCTCTGACGCGACAAAACCTAAGTGAGGAATAAAAGCCTGTCATGATTCTCGCACTTTCTGTGGCAGGCAAAGCTAGGGGTGTGGGGCCACGGGAAGATGCGCTGTGGGGTGTCATCTTGCCTCAGGCATCCTTGTCCTAGCCACGGACACACAGCAAGATCTCATCCGCTGACCTTTGATGTGTTGCTCTGTCCTTTCAGATTTTTGACAATGAAGCCAAAGACCTGGAAAGAGAAGTGTGTTTTATCGATATAGCCTGTGATGAAATTCCGGAACGCTACTACAAAGAATCTGAGGTAAGTGATCAAAGTGGAAGAGTTATGTGTCCATCCATCCATCCATTTGTAGCTAGAATTTTCCTGCCTGGCCCACGGTCAGGACAAATCTCTCTCACCTGCCAGTCCCACAGCCGTTCAGACCCGACCAAGTAAACACAGAGACTTATATTGGTTACAAACTGTATGGCCATGGCAGGCTTCTTGCTAACTGTTCTTACAGCTTAAATTAATCCATTTCCATTAATCTATACCTTGCCACATGGCTCATGGCTTACTGGCATCTTCACATGCTGTTTGTCATCCTGGCGGCTGGCAGTGTCTATCTGACTCAGCCTTCCACTTCCCAGCTTTATTCTCCTCCTTGTCCCGCCTACACTTCCTGCCTAGCCAATGGCCAATCAGTGTTTTATTTATTGACCAATCAGCAACACATTTGCCATACAGACCATCCCACAGCATCCATTCATCCATTCTTTCATTCCACAGTGATTTGTGAAGCACTTTCTACCCTAGGACCCTTCCATCTATCTTTATGTTTACTTGGTTTAGTATTGACATCTCGCTGGATTCTTGAAGGTTGATTTTTTTTTTTTAATTTAATGTGTGTAGATGTTTTCTGTCTACCAAATGCATGCAGTGTCTGCAGGGGCCAAAAGAGGGCATCAGATCCCCCGAAGCTGTAGTTATTGATGGTTGTAAGCTGCCATGGGGGTGCTGGAAATTGAACCCAGATGCTCTGGAAGATCAGCCAGCACTCTTGAGAGCTTGTTTGGAGGTTCTAGCAGGGAAGCGCAGCTACTCGTATACCCTTGACCGAAGACCGGTCCTCCTCTATTCAGGGAAGGTCGTCCTCTTCGACCGAGTGCGCAGCTTCGGGAGGGACGCACATGGAGCGGTGAGGGAGGAAGGGGACACCCGCCTAGCCAGCCAGATCAGCCGAATCAACCCTGGCAATCAATGGGGTGACAGAGGTCGCAGCCAGATCGCCCTCACATCCCAGCCAGCACTCTTAACCACTGAACCATCTCTCCAGCCATCGCTGGGCTATTTAATGCAAGCCTCCAAATGAAGTCCTCGAGCCCGTACTAAACCACCCCCCAACCGCCCTCCCCCACCACTCCCAACTCTGTCACCACCCCACTTGACATCGGGACCCCTGGGGCTAAGCATTCAACACGCTGGCTTTTCTGAACACAGCAGCCTGTCTGTGTGAGGACGCAGACAGCATTTCATTTCTGTCTTTGGAATTTAACATAAAGAAAATCCTCAATCAAGCCTCAAAACTTTGATGGCTCCTGTTGGCCCAGAAACCATCCTCTCAAAATAGCAGGCACCTTCCTGAGGGCTTCTCTTCTTAGCTGAGAACACATGAACCAGAACATCTTCCCCTCTGGCGCGTCCCCTACCAGAATCTGCCCTCTGTCTTGCTGCTCCCCCTTTATGTCGCTGTTGGTGCCAGTCATCATTTATATCCTGTTAGTGTCTTATTAGTGGCTGCTGATGGAACTTGAGTGACCCAGCCCTGGGATGACAACAGACACAGGGCTGTTTTTGTTTACTACATGCAGTCATTCATAGTATGTTAGACACAGGACCCCAGACTTGTCCTTGAACTATAACACATGGATCTTGAAGCTCTTCCCTCGGATTCATTAAGGCTGATTGAAGATGTCGTAAACCCAATGAAAGTAAATTCTGGGATACTGAGATGGTTGTGCAGTTAAAGGTGCTTGCAGCCAAGCCTCGACACCCTGAGTTCAATCCCCGGGACCTGCATGTTGGAAGTACAAACAGACTCCCACAAGTTGTCCTCTGATCTCCATACACACACATAAGTCAGTAAATAAATAAATAAGTACATAAAGAAATGTTTTAAAAAATCTTAAGCATGAGTTCCAGTAGGTTACACACTGGACTGTCTTGTGGTTTAGATCTTTACCTCCCTACTGGGGGACTTGTTTGCCTAGAAAAGCCTTACTTGGTTTTAACAGCTACCAACCTGATTCGCTGCAGGCTGGAGTTCACGGGCTTTGGTCCCTCAAAAGGCTGGGGAAAGGCCAGTTTGAGTCACTGTCACACACATTCATCCAAAGCCTAAGCATATTGGTGTCATCAACTTTACTAGATCTCTAGCCAGCGATACCTGTGTGCTTTAAGGAAAACAAAGTTGGGGCTGGAGAGATGACTCAGCAGTTAAAAGCCCTGATTGCTCTTCCGGAGGACCAGGGTTCTATTCCAGCACCCACATGTGCTGGCTCACCCCCCTCTGTTGTAACTTCAGTTACAGGTCTGACGCCCTCTTCTGGCCTCTACAAGCACTGCATGCGTGTAAAGTATAGCCATGCATGCTGACAAAACACCCAGACACATAAAATAATAAATAAACCTCAAAAAAAAATTAAAGATATGTTTTTGTATGCTTGGGAGGTCGAGGCTGGAGGACTTTGGGGACAGCCTGGACATTATAAATAGACCTTTTCTCAATCACACCAGAAGTGGGAGGCAGAAGGGAAGCAGGAGTAGGGGGTGAATACATGAAATGAAAAGGAAACTTTTGGGGTTTTGTTAGTTTTTTCTTGCATTTTGTGGCATATTGCACATGCCACAGCAAACATGGGGAGGCCAGAGAAAACTTTTTCCTCTGTTTTGTTTTGTTTTGTTTTTTTGAGACAGGGTCTTAGCCCTGGCTTTTATTATAGTTTAGTATGTATATGTACATGATTGTGTGTGTTGAAGGACAGAGGTTGAGATCTGGTATCTTCCTCAATCCCTCTTGTCCTGATTTTATTTTTAAGATTCGTTTCTGTTACATTTTTATTAAAGTGTGTGTGTGTGTGTGTGTGTGTGTGTGTGTGTGTGTGTGTGCCATATGCGTGCAGATGCCTGTGGAGGCCAGAAGAGGGCATCAGATCCCTTAGGGCAGGAGTTGCAGGCAGCTATGAGTCACCTGAAGTGGGTGACAAGCAACAAATGTTCATAACCATTGAGCCATCCTTCCAGCCCCTCTGTTCTTATATCAATTAGAGGGTCCTGAAGAGCAATGCTGTTGTGTTTTCCTTTTAATCAGAGCAGAGAGATGGCTCCATGGGTAAAGTGCTTCCTCTGCAAGCATGGGAAACTGAGTTTGGATCCCCAGAACCCAATAAATGCCAAATGTTCCTGTGGTAGCATATGTCCGTAACCACAATGCAGGGAGAAGAGACAGGCAGATCCCCAAAACTCACTGGCCAGCCAGGAGAGACGATCAGTGAGTACCAAGTGCAGTAAGGTATGGAGTATTCAAGGAAGACACCCAGCGTGGACCGCTGGCCTCCACCTGCACACACACACACACACACACACACACACAAAACCAGTGTGAATTTGGAACATCAGAGAGAGCACCTCTATTAAGCCTCACAGACACAGAGATACAACTGTCTATGGAATTCAGAAAGTTCTTTGTACCGAGTCGCATGCCCAGGTCTGTCCGTGCTAGCAAAGCCGCAAATAGGGTGAAGATGAGCTCTCCACAGTCTGCACTCGCTATGAGGTTGATACATGGCTTCTTGCTTCTGCCAAGATTTCCATCCTGACTCTCTGATGCTCTGCCAAGATTTCAAGGTGAAGATTGCAGTGGAGGAAAAAGAGATTGTGCAGAGGACACAGGCCAAGAGACCCATCCATAAAGCTGAGGTGGCAGTTTCAGGGGTATAAGAACCGAACCTCATTTCCAGCCTGCAGAACTGGTCCACCCCGGGCAGTCTCAAAGTCAAGTTCACAGAGATCTCATATGAGGCAGATAATGTTGACCAATGTTGCATGTGGTTCTCTTGCCTAATCATTTGGCGTGTTGGTTCATAGGCTTGACTTCCGTCATGACTGTGCCCAGAGAAAACAGTACATGTATTGGCTCCTCACTGATGCCCCCGCAGCTCCAACCCTACTTGCAGAAAAGGCCCATCTTTTAAATTTTCAGATATGTGTCCATACAAAGGGGCAGGGGGAGAAAAAAATAAATAAATAGAGTTCCCTAGTCAAGGAAGTGGAGGATGAGCCGGGCATGGTGGTGAACCCTCTAATCCCAGCACTCAAGAGGCAGAGGCAGGTGGATCTCTGTGAGTTCGAGGCCAGCCTGGTCTACAGAATGAGTTCCACGACAGCAAGAGCTACATAGAGGAAACCCTGTCTCAAAAAGAAGAAGGAGAAGAAAAGAAAGAAAGAAAGTGGAGAAGGATGGTGACAATTTTGTTGTTTTGTTTGCTTGTTTGGGTTTTTATGGTTTTGTTTTATTTTGAGATTTATTTTATTTTATGTGTATGAGTGTTTTGCCTGCATGTATGTATGTGGTCACATATGTGCAGTGCCGGGGGGGGGGGGCGGCTGGAAGAGAGCATTGGATCCTTTAGAATTGGAGTTACAGAGAGTTGTGAGCTTCCATATGGGTGCTGGGAACTAAACCCAGGTCCTCTGCGAGAGCATCAGGTACTCTTGATTGCTGAACATCTCTTCAACTCTCTGCTACCTTTTGAGCTTGACTTTCTTGTTACAGATGAAGGAAATTTCTCTCCCTGTCATCTTAGAGAATGTGAAAGTGTTCGTCTTACTGGTGATAGAGTTTAGTCCTTTTAGTGGGCAAATTTAGATTTTGAACTTGAATAACGATGAAGAGTTACACAGGGCTCAGTCATTAAGAGCATTTGCTGTTCTCATAGAAGACCCAAATCCAGTTCCCAACACCCACATCGGACAGCTCACAATTGCCTTTAACTCCAGCTCCTGGGAATCTGATGCCCCCTTCTGTCTTCCACAGGCACCTGCATGCATGTGCATACACACATACACACACTTCTAGACACACACATGCACACACACATAAGTAAATAAATACAAAGAAGGAAAAAAGAGTCACATAAGGCTGTTCTAGCAAGATGGCCCCTCATGTGGTACAGTGGAACATGTGACAGGGAAGAGAGCTCTTCAGACGGTATTTGATTTAGGCCTTTCTCCTTGGACTGAGGGAATTCTTAGAACTCAGTCTCCAGCTTCCTGGGTTGTAGTCTCCCTGGCCCTGTGCAGCCTTGGCGGCTTCTTCATCATTCGCCGCAGTTGAAAATGTCTGTTGACTCCACTCTTAAGAGAGAAGACGAGAACAAAGAGAGACACATCTAACTTTTCCACTGACTGTCAAGGGTGAGAGATTCAATGCTGTTTGCTAAGGACAGGCCCCCAGAAAGGGAACAGCAACACCAGTTGAGTAACTATTGCCATCCTTAGCTGTCCCCTTCCAAACCTCTGGGCTCTCTCAAATTAAAAATATTTTCATTTGCATCTGCACCTTGGTAGTTGGGAGTGCTAAACGTTTTCAATTATCTCTCCAAAGGGCCGTGTTGGATGTAGCTGCCTTATGCTCGGACACATGGTTAAGTTCAATTTATTGTTGTATTGTTACTGCCCCCTCCCCTGCCCCACATACCATGTTTCATTCCAAGAGGAACACAGATGTTTGGGGATGGGTTCCCAGTGTCTCTTGGGTAACAAGAGGAGTCACAATTTGCTCCATGTGGGGAGAAGAGAGAAGTGCCCATGGCCGCAGTGGTCCCCTGTGAGAATCTTGGGATCAGGGGGCAGGAAGCCAGCAAAGGAGAGATATTGAAGGGAAGGGTCCCCAGCAGCTGCTGCATGGCTGGACTTGGAGCCCTGCCATTACCAGGGTCTGCTTGACAATGGTGCCGTTAGAGTCCAAGACAGGGCTGGGGGGTGGCTCAGTGGCGTGGTGTTTGTCTGTCTAGCATGTGCAGAGCCCCTGGTTCTGTGCCTAGCATAGAAGGAAAGAGGGAGGGAGGGAGGGAGGGAGGGAAGAAATAAGGAAGGTAGCTCTTGATGATTACCTCTAGACAAAGGAAGGGAGGAAGGAGGGAGGGAAGGAAGAGAAGGGAAGAAAAGAGGAAAAGAAGGCAGGTAGGCAGGCTGGTCAGTCTTGGTAGTCACCTCTGGACATAGCCTGAGCAGTCAGTCAGTCTTAGTCCTGAGAACATGTCTCGCATAGATTTGCTCACCTGCTTCTTCAGCAGCTGGAACAACTAACTAGGCAGATGTCATTTCCCCAGGGGTCAACATAGGCGATCCTCTGCTACATTGCAAGTTTGAGACCATCCTGGGTTACACAAGACCCTGTGCTCATAAAGAACCATTATCCCATGATATTCCAGAATTCATAGCCCTCATCCCAGACCTGGCTGTTGTTAAAGTGAGTGTTTGTGTTGTTTATAGCAGAGCATAATGTAGAGATGGCATTATTTCAAACTTGCTGTGTACTGTGCATGCCCTTCATGATGCGCATGCCCTTTATCTCACTAACAATAGGGGTGTGCTGTCTTCCTGTGCCCCCCACACATCCAGCAGGTGCAAAGCGGCTCTATAATGTGCTATCTTTTCTTTCTTTTTAAAAACTTTATTTATATGTGGGAGGAGGAGGTGGGCTGTGTAGGGGGCATGCCATGTGTGTGCAGGTGCCCATGAAGGTCAAAAGAGGGTGTCAGATCTCCTGGGATTGCAGGTGGTTGTGAGCCACCAGACAAGATGGCTGGGAACCAAACTCACATCCTCTGAGGAGCAGCAGGTACTCTCAACTGATGAGCCATCTCTCTACTCCCCTCTTCCTTTTTTTTTTTCTAAAGCAGAGTCATACCCTGTATCCCAGGTTGGCCTTAAACTTGTAATCCTCCTCCTGCCTCAACCTCCCAAGTGCCAGGATTGCAGGTGTAAGTAACCACACTTAGCTTATTGTGCTCTGTTTACCCAAATTATACTGTCCACCGTCTTGTGGACATTGAAGGTGTTTCCATTCTTTCCCTGGTAGCAGTCATACATCTCTTCTGTCTGTTCCAGAGTTTCTGGACAGTAGGATCTTCCTCTATGTGGGCATCTGTATGTTTCATGGGTGTGAGTATATGTTATATGTATGTGGAGGCCACATATCAATGTCACATATCTTCCTCAGTCACTCCCCACCCTTACCCTTTATTGCATACGTGTATTTATTTGAAGCGTGTGTCCATATGCCTAGAGATCAGAGGATAACTTGTAGAAACCAGTTCTCTCCTTCCACTATATGGGTCTCCAGGATTGAACTCAGGTCCTCAGGCTTGGCAGCAAGGGCCTTTCACCGAGCCGCCCTATCTGCCCTCTTCCACCTTGCTTTTTGAGATAAAGCCAAACATGATGATATGTGCCTGTGGTCCCAGAAATCAAGAGGCAGAGACAGAGGATCCCTGAGGTTCACTGGCCAGCCAGTATAGCCTGTCTATCAGCTCACAGTTCTAGATGAGTCCCCATCTTAAAAAATAAACTGGAGGACAATTGAGGAAGACTCCTGATGTTCACTTCTGGTCTGTGCATGCAAATGCATGCACACACACAAATAGTCCACAGTATCAAGAAACAAATGATCTTGTTGTAGAGGGATCCATGCCAAAGACGACATCTAGAGCCCATCATTTGTGTTCAAGCTCACGTTTTCTGTTCAGATGACTCACCCTCACGTGGAGAGGGGCCTGTCTCTGGGAGGACACTCAAATGACTGTAGCCACCACACTTCATCATCATCTGCTCCGCCTTGAGTCCTGTCTTCCCTTCAGAAGCGTGAACGGAGAGGTGAAGTGAGGTGCCACCAAGGCAAGGCAAAGCATGTTAAATGACTCGCTCAGTCCTTGGCATACAGTAAGCGCTTGTCCTGCTTTCATTTCTATTCTTGTGATTAATTTAAAAAACAAACAAACAAACAAACAAAAAAACCCTGACTAAAAGCAACTCAGAAGAGAAAGGGGTTTGTAGCAGAGACGTCACAGCAGCGGGAGCTTGAAGCAGCCAGCCTTATCATATCCACAGTCAGGAGCGGAGAACACCCAATGCAGGCAGCTGTGCTCGCCTCTCCCTTTCTCCTACGGTTCTGGACCTGCTGCGTAGGGAATGACACCACCCACAGTGGGCTGGATCTCCAAGACAGCCCTCCACAGACATGCCCACACACCAACCTGACCCAGACAATTCCTCAACGGAGCCTCTCTTCCCAAGTGATTCTAGGTTGTGTCAAGTTGACAAGTAAAAGCTAAGAGGCTGGAGAAAGGGCTCAGCAGGTAAAATCCTACTGCTCTTCCAGAGGACTCGCATTCCATTGCTAGCATACACACAGTGGAAAATAACCAAAGATGAATCTTTAAAAAAAAAAAAAAAATAGAACAACTGACCATCGCAGCGTTTGAGAAGGACTTTCCTTCAGCTTTGACTGCGCTCCTGGTGGGCAGGAGAGCTGGCGAGCCTGTGGCTCAAGGCAAGCATGTGCCTTTGGCAGGTGGCTGCCATGAGCGGCACTCTGGAAGTCTGTTTGTTTGCGACGTGCTTTTCAGTCAGCAGGAGGAGTCGGGGAGAGAGGCAGGCGTGTGATGCTGACGACAGCCCCGCTTCCCAGACTTTCCAAACCCTCTGCAGGCTCATCAAGATGCTTCAGAAACTCAAGCCATTTGAGCTGCGTAGTTACCAAAAATGTGTTCTTCTCGTGTGGCTTAACCTCATTCCAAATGCCGTGTCTCTGATTCAGCATCTCTAAGAAACCTTAGAACTTAAATTCACTGTTCTGCCAAGTTTGGGCAATCTGTTCCTTCAAGTCCCAGGATGGCACCTACCTTAGTTCATCTTCTTACCCTGTAGCCGAAAACCACAGCCCAGTTAATTTATAAACAAGAGACATTTATTTACTCACGGTCCTAGAGGCCAGGAAGTCCACATGATGCTGACATCTGGTGAAGGGTTTGTGCTGCTTTACACTTGGTAGATGGCAAGGAAGCCATGCAGGGCCTGGGATCCCTCTGTTTACTATGTTCACGTTTTTTAAAGCATTTTTTGACACTCCATCTGGGAGAGGGATAGCAATATAAACCCTAAAGCTTACCCATTCTCCTTCCAAAGGGGAGTCAGTACCTGTGTTTGTCTTGTTGCTGTGACAAAACACCAGACACTGGGCTGGAGAGATGGCTCAGAGGTTAAGACCACTGGCTGCTCTTCCAGAGGACCTGAGTTCAATTCCTGGCAACCACATAGTGACTCACAACCATCTATAATGAGATCTGGTGCCCTCTTCTGGCCTGCAGGCATACATGCAGACAGAACACTGTATGCATGATAAATAAATATAAATCTTACACTCCCCCTAAAAAAAAAGCACCCAACAAAAACAACTTAAGGAAGGGTTTATTAGAGCTCAGAGTTTGAGAGTTCAGTAAGTACCTCATGGCAGGGAAGACATGACCACTGGGGCATGAATGATCTGGTCACATTGTACCCACAATCAGAAAGGGGGGGCGGGGGGAGCTGGTGCCCAAGTCAGTTTCTCCTGCTCTGCAGGTTGCCCTGATCCTCCCACAGGAAGGGGACTACCCACATCCACAGGGAGTCCTCTCACCTTAGTTAACTTAACCCAGAAATGCACTCAGATTTGTTTCCATGTTCATTCTAAATCCCTTCAAGTTGACAGTCCAATTTGACCGGTCCAAGGCCTTTCAGCTTCATCCTGCCTGATGGCATTCTGCCATCTCTGCGGAATCAAGATGGCCTTCTGTAGTCACCAGTATTGAACACAGCACAACATAGCTGCACTTGTCCCCTGAGGTTGCTTCAGAGTTGAGAAGAGCTTTAGATTGATCCTCATCTAAGTTTGCTTCTTCCAGTCCATGGCTCTGTGGGGTCAGCAGTGGTACACACACACACACACACACACACACACACACACACACACACCAAGAACAAGACCTGACCCACTGATTGCCTTCCCTATTTCAGACTTCAAGTCCAGCTGTTCGGCTCCTGTGTCAAAAATATCCAGGGAAGAATAGATGTGTCTCTTCGCCCTTATGATGAAGGGGCTCTGAAAAAGACATACAGTCACTAGCTCACAAACACAGGCCTTCAAGTGCTCAACAGATAGTGCTCAACTAGCTTGCCAAACCTAGCCTTTGAGGGTAGGAAGCTAACTTTTGAGAAAGTTAGACACCAATGTGAAGGTGTTTGATTCAGCTCTATTATTTAATCTGAACAACCTGAAAAATAGATGTTGCCCCCATTTTATAAGAGCACGGAGGCTCAGAGGACTCTAAATAACTTGCTGGAAATTTCTGGAAGCCTGGATTCAAACCTTAATGGGCAGTTGCAGAGATGACGCAATGCTTGCTGCTCTTGCAGAGGACCTAGGTTTTGTTCCTAGCACCCATGCCTAGTGGCTCACAGCCACTCCGGTTCTAAGGGGTCCTGACTTCTGTAGCTACTGCGTGGCATGCTACACGTACATACACAAAGGCACATACACATTAAAAAAAAATTGTTCTTGAGACAGGGTCTCACTCTTTAGCCCTGGCTGGCCGGGAACTCACTATGTAGACCAGGCTATCCTTGAACTCACAGAGGTCTACCTGACTCTCCCTCCAGAATGCTGGAATTACAGGCATGCACCTCTATGCCCAGATAACCTACACATAAAATTTTAAAAAGAAAACAACTCTTTAGGGCTGAAGCGCTGACTCAGCAGATAAGAGCTCTTGACACTCTTTCAGGCTGTCTGGATTCGGTTCCAAGTGCCCACATTGGGTGGTTCACAAACACTTGTCACTGTCATTTCAGAGGATCCGATGCCCTCTTCTGGCCTCCAAGGTCACTGCACTCACATGCACAAGCCCACATGCAGACACACATATATACATAATTTAAAAAATAATAAACAGCCGGGCGGTGGTGGCGCACGCCTTTAATCCCAGCACTCGGGAGGCAGAGGCAGGCGGATCTCTGTGAGTTCGAGGCCAGCCTGGACTACCAAGTGAGTTCCTGGAAAGGCGCAAAGCTACACAGAGAAACCCTGTCTCGAAAAACCAAAAAAAAAAAAAAAATAATAATAATAATAAACAATAAAATATTTTTTAAATAGAGCAATAGAGAAAGACACCTGACATCCACCTCTGGCATCCATGCACACCTGCATACACACAGGGCCATGCACACCTGCATACACATACGCCCATACACACCTGCATACACACAGGCCCATACACACCTGCATACACACAGGCCCATACACACCTGCATACACACAGGTCCATACACACCTGCATACACACAGGCCCATGCACACCTGCATACACAGGCCCAGACACACCAGCATACACACAGGCTCAGACACACCTCCATACACACAGGCCCTTGCACACCTGCATACACATATGCACAGACACACCTGCATACACATATGCCCAGACACACAAAGAACATCTGTGAGTCTCTGATTAGACTTTTGATTTAATAAACTTGAGCTGTCTATGGGTCAGATTGTATATTCTCATTATAGGTCAGGGCCACTGATGACCCTTTATACCCTGTGTCCAAAGAACACTGCTAAAGTCAGAGTGGGTGAGGACAGTCTCAAAGGCAGCCCAGTTTCAAAGGTTGTACCAAAACCCATTTGAGTCCTACCTGACTTCCTAAATGGAAGAGCTTGGCCCAGGGGAATTAGAATGCTGTTTCCTGGCCTCCTGTCATTACACAGTATAAGAGGGGTTTCTTTCTAGTGTGTCCTTGAATAATCTTGTTGACTGTAATTAGCAGTCATCTTGAGATCTGTGTCAAAAGGAACTGGGTTACATTATGTAACAGGGTGTTCAGGAGACACTGTTTATCGTGCTAGAACTGGGAACCAGCCCAATACTGGGAACAAGAGGAATTATGACCCTTCAGTCTTCAGGCAGCTGCTGATCACGAAGGTCAGGGACTTCCCAGGTCTATGAGGAGATTACCTCTCACCACTGCTCAGATCATCCATCTCTAACCCCTTCCTACATGGAGACGAGGGAGTCTTGAGTCATTACCCACACACACATCTCACCTAACCTTAAAACCATACAACAGGGGTCTTCTCAGGTAACTGACGACAGAAATTGGGAGCACCCTCAGACTACTGGCTGATGTAGGAATATGAAGCCTCCTCCTCCTCATACTTCTGTCATGGAAGATTAGGGAGAGGCTGGTGAGGTGGCTCTATGGATAAAGGAGCTTGCCACCAAAGCTGATGACCTGAGTTCAAGAGCATACTGACTGCATCCCCCACCGTGATTTACTGTTACTACTACAACATAGGGCCAAAGCAACAGGACCGAGTGGCCATGAACCGAAACTCCTGAGGCCATGAGTCGGGGGGGGGGGGGGGGGACGACACAACTTCTTGTAAACAGTTTAACTCTGATATTTTGTCACAGTAATGAAAAACTGATTCATACACCTGCCTACCCAGAAAGTCAGTGTGTTCACTGGTTCGGACTCTCTCTTAATCACCAGATCTTCTTGTTATAGGATTTTACAGATCTGGCTCTCCGATGCTCCCTTCTGTTTCCCAGAGATCAGCTGACGGGCCTTGCAGCCACTTTGCTGTTTTAATAAGCAGCCCATCTTGTATAGGGCTCCAACTCAGCTCACCTTATTAACACAAATTAAGGCGTGATGGAAGGAAGGACTTCCTGATGGACAACGAGACAGTCCAGGGTCAGGAAATTCCAGCAACCACAGGCGCGCCATCCTAGGAACCACAGACACTAGGAACCACAGACAAGGGCCAAATCCTTTTCTCATTACGTCTCAAGGATTAAGTGGAAGTGTGTATGAAGTGCTCGGCACCAGCTCTGGTACAAACCTTGAACACACAGCTCCCATGGTGATTTCCCTTTCTTCCGTCCTGGGCTCTCTTCTGACCCCCCTCACCAGTGGCCTTTTTTTTTTTTTTTTTTCTTAGTCCTTTCGCTGTCCTCTAGAAGGCATCTGTAGTGGTCTTTGTGGACTGTTAAATTCTTTTGTGGTGTTTATTCAAAATTCCCACTCTCACATGCTCTCTTCTCAGCATGATGAGTTTTGAATGTTTCTAGCCCTAAATTTTAACTGGGACAGGTGTGGAACACATGCTGAGACACCCCCACCATGGGAACTTGTGTCCTCCAGCTTCCTACATGCCAGACAGAACTTAAGAGCGAACTTCCTCTGAGCGTACCACTTTGCAGGGGACCAGCATAAATCGCCGTCTGTGGTACACTCTGGTGCCGAGCGCAAAGGCTAAAAATAGCGCTTTGTGCGTTAACTGGTAACAAGGCAAGAACTGACCCTTCTAGCCAGGACTTCCACTTAGGCTTTCCCTTTTCCCTTTTGTAAACTGTCGAATCACAGCTGACCTTTTCAGCCAAGTCATCACTTAGTGCTCAAGTCCACATGCTCCGAAAGCTCCTGGGTTGGATTTTTGTTTAAAAGTTTCATTGAACTATATATAGACCACAAACCCAAGCAATCACTCATTTTGAGGGTACTGTTTTAGTCATAGATCTGAGCCAGCGAGATGGCTCAGTAGGTAAGGTGCTTGCTACCAAGCCTGAGATCTGAGTTTGATCTCTGGGGCCCTCGTGGTGGAAGGATCGAGCCAATTCCTGCAAACTGTCCTCTGACTTCCACACTTGCACCATAGCACATGTACACACACACACACACACACACACACACACACACACACACACACACGATAGATAGATAGATAGATAGATAGATAGATAGATAGATAGATAGATAGAGATAAAATGTAGTTTAAAAGTGTATTAACAGATATGTGTAACTGTCACTATGATCAAATTTTAAACAGTCTCATCACCCTAAAAGGAAATGTTTATATGTTAACTGTCACTCCTATATTCTGACCCCCACCTCTACCCCAACCCTGGGAACCCACTGATGTCCATTCTGTCTCCATAGAGTTCCCTGACCTAGACATTTCACATGAATGGGATACTTAACATCCTCCTCTGGGGCAAGTGTTCACGGACCTCTTATAGATAGGATTGAAGTTCAAGAAAACACTAGACTAAATTTTAGGCTAAATTTCTTCCCATTGAAATGGCCATTCATTGGAAGATAATGATCCCAGTATTCTGAAGGCTGAGATAAGAGGATCACAGGTTTCAGACCCAGTGTGGGCTACACAGCAAGACTCCGCCCCAAAAAGCCAACTACAAACAACATTGGAAGGTGTGTTAGTTACTTTACTCATCACTGTGACGAAACCCTTGACCAGAGCAACTTAAGGAAGGAAGGATTTATTCTGGCTCCAAGTCAGAGGGTTCAGTTCATGGAAGAAGGGCGGCAAGGCGTGGTGGCCGGACCATGAGGCAGCTGGCCACTTGTGCTCACAGCTAGGAAGAAGAGAGAGGTGGATGCTGGCACTCAGCTTGCCGGCTCCTTTTTTTTTTTTTTTTTTAATTTAATTTTTTTAAAGGTTTATTTATTATGTATATAGTGTTCTATCTGCATGCCAGAAGAGGGCGCCAGATCTCATTACAGATGGTTGTGAGTCACCATGTGGGTGCTGGGAATTGAACTCAGGACCTCTGGAAGAGCAGTCGGTGCTCTTAACCTCTGAGCCATCTCTCCAGCACCGGCTCCTTTTTATGCAGTCCTTCCCACCTCAATTAACCTACTCTAGAAAATTCCTTACACACATGCCCAGAGATTTACCTCCAAGGTGATTCTAGAAGCTGTCAAGCTGACAATCACTCTTAACCATCACCTTGGAATGACTTTGGTGGAAAGTTCCAGCGTGAAGGGAAAAAAAAAATCTAATACAGGATTTGTGTCCTGTCCATTCCTCTCTGCTATGGGGTTGAGTATTATCATTACATAATATAGCAATTCCTGGCTGGGGTTCCCATTTAGCCTTTTTTATATTTAACATTTATCAAAAACTTATTTCAATTAGCAGGGCAAGCCCCTGTTGGTTTTTGTCCTTTGTGGTTCTGACTGAAAGTGTAATTAATCATGGAGACTTTATATCTCAGTTCATGTGGCTAATAGTATTGCTGCCAAGATGCAGGCTCTCCTGCAGCTGGGCCAAGATCTCCTGTGGGCTTGTCTTTGCACAGTCCAGATGTGAGTTTGATCATAAGCCATGCAAGGACACAGTTTCCCATGAGCTACCCAAATGCCGAATCCCTCAGCGTCACCTCTGTCTTGGCTTGTCCTGGTGTGAGATGGCAATGCCTCCAGGTACTGCTGACCTAACAGAGGGAAAACCCTCTACAGATGTGCCAAAGGGAAGGGGTGGCCAGCCAAGTCCTGGGGAAACAGCCCTGGCACCAGCTTAGCCTTCTTGATATAGATGTGTTTTAACTGCAAGGGTTCACGGTACCATCTGCCTGGCCTGGAGAATGCCAGCGGAGTCCAGAGCCAGAGACTTCAATATGGATGAATGGAGAAGCCCTTGGCCAGAAGAACACATAGTGTTACACATCTCTAGGCACCCAGCTCCCAGACTAGAGTACATCCATCCAGGCAAGAGTCTTGCTTCTGAGAATTTCCACGTCATCCAGTAGATCCAGATGTAGCTAGAGTAGTGTTTGAAGCTCCCTGACCAAGTGAGTAACCAGGCAGTAAAAGAGACCTCATACATCTGGATGACTAGCCTTGCTAAGAAAACAAAACAAAACAAAACAAAAAACAAAAAACCTCTCTAATCCGATTCGAGTGTGAAATGTTGTCCACAGGTTCATGGGATTGAACACTTGGTCCTCAGCTGGTAGCAGTGTGTTGGGGAGGTTGTGGAACCTCACAGTCACCGAGGCCTTACCCATCTAAGTAGATTGTTAGTGGGTGAACCTTGGAGTTATAGCCACTTCTGGTTCTGGCCTACTTCCTCTGCCTCTTGGTTGGCCAATCTCAGAGGAACCTCCCACAGCCATGACTCTCCCATCATGATGGACCGAGATACTCTGAAACCGTGAGCCAATACAAATCTTCCCTCCCTTAAGCTGCTTGTAATAGATACTGTATCATGTGACAAGAAAAATAACTTAGACTCTTCTTGGACTCTTGATATGGGTTTAATGGTGTCCATCTGAAAAGTTCTAAAGTCGGAAGACTGACATAAGTAGATATTCATTAGTTCCAGGACAGCCTGGTCTACATAGTGAGTTCCAGGACGCTGGAGCTACATAAAGAGTGATTCTGTCTTGATGAATAAATAATCTATCCAAGTCTTGCCTGCGATGCTTCTGTATGTGAACGGAGACTAGAGAACTGTCATAGGTTAGGGTTATTAGGGTGGGCCCCATCTCATATGACTGATGTCCTTTAGATGAGGACACAGAGACAGAGCAGCGCAGAAGGAAGACGATGTGAGCTCACACAAGAACATTGCCTGTGATCACTCCAGAGGTATGCTTTATAAGCCAAGGAATGTCAAAGATGGCCAGAAAACCCCTAGATGCTGAGGAAGAAGAAAGCTGTAAGAATGACACTTTGACCTTGGATGTCTGCCTCCACTCTGTGAGACAGCAAATCTCTGTCATCTAAGCCCTCAGTCTGTGGTCCTTCAGTAGAGCAATGCTAGGACACCAAACACCCCAGTGCCCCATTCAGAAGAAGAGCTCCCCAGGCCCAACTTGAGGGATTCTGGAAAGAACAGACAGCAGGGTCTAGGGATGGCTTTCACACCCAAACAATCCGCCTTGCTCTCTAAGAGAAAGTGGAAAATGCATTATGTCTGGGCACCAAACACTATCATATGACCTTGGCCTAGGCCCAGGCCATATGTCTCACCAATAAAAACTTGTGGTGCAGTAGCAAGTGTCAGCCCTTCTCTTGAGGCCGGGTGTGGTGGCGTAACCTATCCCAGCACTCAGGAAGCAGAGACAAACAGATCTCTGTGAATTCCAGCCAGCCTGGTCTACATAGACACACACAGCCAAGGCTACATAGTAAGACCCTGTCTAAAACAAAACAAAAATACAGCCTTCTCCTGAAGTATAGACCAGGAGAGGTACCAGCTTCCAGAAAACAGGAGTGCTTAGGCAGCCTGTCACTCCCCAGAGGAAACCTTCATCCTGTGAGTGGTCACATTCATGTTTGAGCTCATTTTCCTACACAGTTTTGACTACAGGATTAAGGCTAGCCAGATGGGCCGGCAGCTGCCTGGCTTTCTTCTGCAGGCCTTGGCGAGAGCTGAGTAAACTACATGATAGCCTGTCTCGGGCTGTTCGGGCTTCATGGCTGTGTCACTCTGTGACATCGCCCAAGCATCAGGCACTTTCTGTGTTCCATGCTGAAAAGGGCAAGTTACAATCGAAGCCTTGCGTGACACCACAAGGGAGTTACTTAAATCACCATTCCGCCATGTGGATCTCTCCTGACTATGCTGGGATTTCAGATGAAATATTCTCTCTTCCTGAGGTCATATCTTCCTCCATCCAGACTGTTGTAACTGTGCAGGGGATGGCTTTGAAACAGTCATCATTTCTTTCTTAATTATGGAGGCTGGAAAATTAAGGCTCTAGCAGACTTATCCTGGGGAGACATCCTCACCCCAGATGCAGCACTGGTGACAGATCAAAGGAGGGATCCACCCAAATCTCTTAGTTGGCTGGGGTTACTTGGGGAATGTGGGTGAGGAGTTACTTAGAGGGTGACTCAAAGGCAGCTTGCATCACCAAAGAGCTCATCCCAGCATGGTGTTGGCTCTCTAAAGCTGCATTTGGAACTCACTGCACAACTTGCTCTGAGCTGCACTGGCGGAAAAGGCACCTCTCTGCAACAACTGTCTCTGTTTACAGAATGTTGTAACTTTCTGTGTTCCTTGAGCCCTGTAAGTTCCTTGAGTTTCCTGAGTTCTGTATGTTGCCTGGACTTCTCCCTCCAAGAGGGAATGTTTCAATTCAGAGGAAATGGCTACACAGAGGTAGGGAGAGAGGTCCAGTACCTGGTTCTAGATGGTCCTTCTTGTCATCACATCAGAAGGGACCCAGGAGTTCTCCAGAGTCTGTTGCCTACTTCTTCTCGTGGTTAAGTCTCATCAAAGAATAGGGTGGGGTGGGGAGGGGAGGTGTGCATTGAGGGCTGAGCACCTGGGCCCAGGAGTGGGTGACAACATTAGACAGGGTGCTGATCATTTCTGAGTTTCAGGTTCCTCATCTGCTTGTATCTAGTAGCAGTGGTTATACTTCAGGAGGTTCTGAAAAGCTGAGTGCCCAGACCCTACCTAAGTTCAGTTAGAGTTAAGCTCTGGCACCTTGACCTTGCTCAGCCTGCACCTCTTCCCTGAAAGTTTCTGTAATGTTCTTGAGATCCTGAGGATGTTCTGGATGTTCTGGCTTCTGGTTCCTTCAGGAGGTTGTGAGTTGAAACTGAGCAACTCCAATCTTCACCTCTGTCCCCAAGTGACTGTCTCTTTGTGTCCTCTCAACTGTTTCTTTCAAGGACACTTGTCATTGGATCTAGGGCCCATCCATTTAAGCCAGGATGATCTCATCTAAAGCTTAATTACATCTGCAAAGACCTTGGTTTCCAATCACATTGGATGCATAGTTTCCAGGGACGAAAGCATGTACTTAACAATCCTTTGGGGGAATCACCAGACCACTGCACAAAACTTTCAGTATATTAGACTCTAGCAGTCAGGAGGCTGTGGCAGGAGGATTGCCATAAGTTCAAGGCCAGTCTAGGCTACAGAGTGAAACCCTGTCTCAAAAAAAAAAATCAAAACCAACAGCTTCTTAGTTACACTACAGTGAAGCATTAGATCCTTTTATAAAAGGCTAACAACCTAACCAGGCGGTGGTGGCATGCACCTTTAATCCCAGCACTCAGGAGGCAGAGGCAGGCGGATCTTTGAGTTTGGGGCCAGCCTGGTCTACAGAGCGAGTTCCAGGACCACTAAGGCTACATAGAGAAACCCTGTCTCAGGGAAAGAAAAAAGTAATACCTGATGGTTTTATTTGTTTGTTTGTTTGTTTGTTTTTCCAAGACAGGGTTTCTCTGTGTAGCTTTGGTGCCTGTCCTGGATCTCCTCTGTAGACCAGGCTGGCCTTGAACTCACAGAGATCCACCTGGCTCTGCCTCCCAAGTACTGGGATTAAAGGCGTGTGCCACCATGGCCTGGCTAATACCTGATGATTTATGTGGGTGCACATGCACATGCACACACATGTACATGTACACACACAAGCACCCTTTTCTTGGCTCATTGCTATCCAGACACATTCAGCTGATGTTCACATCTGATCCAGAGTTTGGATTAAAGGTGTCTTCCTGTGAGCCCTGCTCCTGTGCCTCCCTCCAGCACTTAGAATGTGACTCTCTAATTATAGGCCGTGTTTGAGATTTTCTAGATGAAATGATCAGCGGTAGATATGACACCAGTCTTGGGGTGGGGCGAGGGGACATGCTGTTCCCATACAAAGCCCAATTGTTAATTGCTTCTTTGGCATTGAGCTATTTAGGAAAAAAAAAACACCCTTTTGGTGTTTAATTTTAAAAGTAAATGTGGCAGAAAGAACAGTGTGTTGTGGGGAAGGACCTGTGATCTTCTGCAGGTGAACTGGCTGGCGTTTCTCAAGTCTTGGGTGGCTTTATCTAGCAAATTGAGGGCATGAAACCAAATTTTCGCTGTCCACTTAAAAAAGTCAATTCTTGGGTTGATGAGGTGTTCAGCAGGAAAAGCGCCTGCTGCCCAGCCTAGCGGCCTGAGTGTGGTCTCCAGGACCACACTGGGGAAGGAACGAGCTGACTCCTGTGGTGTCTTCTGACCTCCACATGTGAACCACGGTGTACATGTGCACACACATTAAAGACAATTTAAATGTAAATTCCTACAGCTTTTACCAAACATCCTTTCTGACTCTGGTAAACATAAACTTCTTTCACATCTAGACAACTGCACTTCACAGTAGCCTGCTATAATTTCAGTTTAACTTTGTTTACTTTGGGTTTTTTGTTTTGTTTTGTTTTGTTTTGTTTTGGTGGGGGGTGCATTGAGACAGGATTTCTTTCTTTCTTTCTTTCTTTTTTTTTAAAGATTTATTTATTTATTATGTATACAGCATGTATGACTACAGGCCAGAAGAGGGCACCAGATCTCATTACGGATGGCTGTGAGCCACCATGTGGTTGCTGGGAATTGAACTCAGAACCTCTGGAAGAGCAGCCAGTCTTCTTAACCTCTGAGCCATCTCTCCAGCCCGAGACAGGATTTCTTTGTGTACCCTTGTCTGTCTTGGAACTTGCTCTGTAAACCAGGCTGGTCTTGAACTCACAGAATTTTTGTGGTGCCATCAAGAACCATACCTTGAGACTGGCTCAATGCATAAAGAGTTTGCCATACAAGTGTGAAGAACTGAGTTCAAATCCCCAGAACCCACAAATATCCAGGGAAAATGGTTCGAATCTGTAATCACAGTGCTCCTATGAGATGGGAGGTGGAGACAGAAGAAGCCCCGGAAGCTTGAAGGCCAACTAGTCTGGCTTATACAGCAGGAAAACAATGAGACTCTGACTGAGAAGACAGAAGATGAGGACTGACACCCAGGATTGTTCACATACATACAACACACACACACACACACACACACCTTGGTTGAAGCATCTCTGTGGTTTGGCTATGTGAACAATACTTTTCTAGTTTAGTTTCATTCTGAACTGATTTTTTTTTTTTTGGAGACAGGGTAGCCTTGGTTGTCCTGGAACTCACTCTGCAGACCAGGCTGGCCTCAAACTCATAGAGATCCACCTGCCACTGTCTCCCAAGTGCTGGGATTAAAGGCGGTGTGCCACCACCACCACCACCACCACCACCACCACCACCAGGCCTGAACTGGATCTTGCAGGAAGGCCCTGCATTTCCCCAATGCTTTGAGTTCTCCCCTTTCATATCACTATGTCTTGTTTAGTTCTTGAGGATTGTGGGTCTGGCATGTATAGCCACGGTGTGCCGGAACAGTGGCTATGAGCCCCTCCATGCTCCTGGGGGTTCGCACTGTTGTGAGGGTGACCACAGAACCCCTGGGCTACGCACCCAACTGGGTCCTGAAGCAAAAAGAGCAGAGACAGGCAGAAACAGGGGCCTGCTGGGGAGAAGGAAGTGTCGGGAGAAGTTACTGTCTGGAACTTGAGCTGGCCCGATGCCTCAGTGGTTGAGAACGCTTGCTTGCTCCTGCGGAGAACCCAGGGCTTCGAGATGCTGGCAGCGCTCACCGTCTGAGCCACATCCCAGCCCAGTGTTGTAGTTTATCTTAATCTGACAGGGCCACAGACTCTCAGGAGAGGAGGGGAAGGGGAAGTGTGAAACATGGCTCCGACCCCAGAAGGAACCAGAGATTGCTTGCTCTGAGCCGAATCTGAGTGACCATGTCTTGCATGGGCCTGGGGAGACGTCTCAGTGGTTAAGAGCGCTGGCTGCTCTTCCAGAGGACCCAGGTTCAGTTCCCAGCACCCACATGGCCCCTGAAAACTGTCTGTAACTCCAGTTCCAGGGGATCTGACTCCCTCACACGGACATACATGCAAAACAGCAATGCACAGAAAATAAAAATATATTAAAAATTTTTTTGTAAAAAGTCTTCCACCATGGATGCCATTACACGAACAGTTTATAATCCCAGAAAGTCATAAGTTTAAGGCATTTTCCAAATACAATGGTAGAAATATCAGGTAGGCGGGTTATAGCAAAACAGGGCAATCTCTGCTGTAGTCTCAGATGCTATCTGAAGACATCCTTAACTTTGGGGTTGAAGGAAACTAGTGGCCAGCTAAAACTACATTCTGCAGGCTTTGGATGACAGCAGAGGGACAGCAGGTTAGATGGAGAAGTGTGCAGTGAATATCTGTCAAGGACACTGAAGGTAGCCCCAGGTGATGGTGGTTTCTGAACCACACTATGCTGACGCTCTGTAATCATGAGGTTCTCCTCGGTGAATCAACCCTGTGAAACCTCCAGCACCCGGGAGAACTTCAGGTCACAGCTTCAACTCTAAAGTGTGGGGCTTGACCTCGGAGGCAGTCTGTGTTTCCCAGGGAAGCATGGGTGTGTGATGGGGGTTAAGGGCAGCCTGAGAACGCTCTTTGAGGCATCCCTAGGTGGCCTTGCCGAGCCTCAACCACACCTGAGTTATGAAGGCTGGGCTGCCACCACCCCAGCTTCTGGGCCCATGTCACCCCCGTCTGCCTGTGTGTGTGTTCGTATGTGGCGGGGGGTGGGGGGGGGGGGGGGGGTGGGGGGGGGGATGGGGGGGGTGTCACATGTGCTCACGCGCAGAGGTCAGAGGAAAATCTTGTATGTCGGTTTGAGACAGCTGATCTATAAGCTTTCCACTATCCCCCGCCTGTTTCCCATCACAGCTGGACTTGCAGCTTTTTATGAGAGTCCTGGAATGTCTTACTGGCTAAGTCATCTATTCCCCCACCCCCTCCATTTGCCTTTACTCCCAAGCCTCTCTGGGGAGGAGAAGCCATTGTTTCTTACTCCATCCTGCAGCCTGTACTGTGTGGGTAAGGTTCTCTGACATTCTAGGGGGTCCTACACCTGACTCACAGGATCCAGATCCCAGTAGAAGTGGCCAGACCCAAGACTGTATGAGCCCCAGGGAACCTGCAATTCTTCCTTACGTTCTTGAAAATTAGGTATTTTTAAACATAGTTGGGTGGTGGTGGCATACCCCTTTAATCCCAGCACTTGGGAGGTAGAAGACCTCAAATCTCTGAGTTTGAGGCTAGTCTGGTCTACAGAGTGAGCTCCAGGGACAAGATAGCCAGGGCTACACAGAGATACCCTGTCTCAGAAAAAAAAACAACAAAACAACAACAAAACATAATTGCAGGTATTTTTCTGCCTTATTAGTCTCTATGTTCCTTTGGAAATATCCCTGAAAAAAATCATCTTCCAGGGATATCATAAAGTAGCTAGTCTCTACATGGGAGCAAATATTAAATAGTTCTTTTAAGCCCAGCGGTGGTGGTGCACACCTTTAATCCCAGCACTCGGGAGGCAGAGGGAGGTGGATCTCTGTGAGTTCGAGGCCAGCCTGGTCTACAGAGTGAGTTCCTGGACAACCAGAGCTATTATACTGAGAAACTCTGTTTTGAAAAACTGAAAAAATAAATAAAACTTTATCATAGTGATTCATGCCTGTTATCCCAGCACTTAGGAGGTAGAGGCAGGAGGATCAGGAATTCAAATCCAGCCTTAATGGTGGAATGAGTCCGAGGCCAACCTGGGCTACATGAGACCCTGTCTCAAACAATGAACACACAAAGAAAAAAACCAAAGTACCTTTTTCTGTCTCCCCGACAGGCCTCTCGCTCTGTAGCCTTGGCTGGCCTGCAATGTGATGTAGACTAGGCTAGCCTCAAACTCACAGAGCCCCTCCTAGTGCTGGGATTAAAGGCACAGCTTACATATAGTTTTTCTTTTAAAGAAAGAAAAAAATTGCAATTTCATAAGTCTAGTTTTAATGACTATATTTGACACTAAAATGCTTGTATTTAATGTTAGTAAATAACTAAGCCAATTGTTGTATGCTCCCATTTCTAAAATTGGAGTACATATAATTTACCTTTTTTGTTTCAGTGTTGATCAAACTCAGGGCCTCACATGTGTGAAGCAAGCAGTCTGTCATTGAGGGACACCCCCAGCCCTCAATCTCTTAAGTAGTGTATAATTTGATGTTTTTTTTTATATAGCCACAAGGAGATAGATATATGGCTATGTAGGTACCACCACGTTTCCTTTTCATCATTTCTTTAATTACTACTTCTTTTTTTTTTTTTTTTTTTTGGAGCTAAGGATCAAACCCAGGGCCTTGCTGAGCTAAATCCCCAACCCTCATCATTTCTTTAAATCTGCGTGTGTGTGTGTGTGTGTGTGTGTGTGTGTGTGTGTGTGTGTGTGTGTGTGAACATGGAGGTCAGTGGACAGTTTTCAGGAGGCCGTTATCTCTCCTCCCTGTGAGCCAGGGTCTCTCTTGCTTCTCCACTGCACAGAGTAGTGCAAGTTACCGGCTCTGGAGCTTCCAGATGATTGTCCTCTCTGCCTCCTTCCCGTCTCCCCATAGGTTTGCTGGGATCACAAATGCTCACCACCATATCTGGCTTTTTATGTGGGTTCCAGGAATAGAACTTGAGTTCTCGATCTTGCACGGCAAGTGTTTACCTGCTGAGACATCTCCCCAGCCTCTCCAGAGTGTTTTCTTTCTCTTCTCGGGCACCAGTGTCTCCACAATCTTTCCTCATTCCAGTTCCTGGTCACCATTTTTTAGACAAAGTTCAGGTAGCCCAGGCTGGCCTCAGACTCAGTATGTAGCTGAGATGATCTTGAACTTCTGATCCTCCTGCCTCTGCCTGCCAAAAGCTGGGATTGTAGGCCTGTGCTGTCTCGCAGCTCTAAAGTTTTAATATACCAGCTCGTTCGATGTATCTCTTCTAGGATCCTAAACACTTCAAGTCTGAGAAGACAGGCCGGGGGCAGCTGAGAGAAGGCTGGCGGGATAGCCATCAACCCATCATGTGCTCCTACAAGCTGGTGACCGTCAAGTTCGAGGTGTGGGGCCTTCAGACCCGAGTGGAGCAGTTTGTGCACAAGGTGAGTGATCAGCCCAGGCCCTGGGGTTTGGACAAGGTCGATGCATCATTGACAAGTTGAACTGGTAGCAGGTACCTGTATCCAGAAAATGCTTTCAGGTAAAGACTTATTTTCTATATGGGTGTAATTTCCTCCTACTGCTCAGTGGAGCAGTTTTATATGTGACCTCTTGTTCTGTGACCTCCGAATCTATTGGATGAGTCTATTTGGGAAGTGGGACTCACAGAATGTTCGGCTGGCTCTGGCAATCAGGCTAATCTACCTCTAGGTGGGGGCACTTGGCAAGAGCCCAGAGGGCTTATCTCCGGGCACAGCTGCCAGGGATAATTGTTCCTTGGAAGAACTTGCATACGTAGGCACCAAAAGTAGAAGAGGCCCCAACAGGCAGAACAAGAGCTCCAAGGGGGCCCATTGGGGGCACACCTCAGCGCTCTGCTCTGCATTGTCCCCTTAAAGGATGATGAACAAGCTTGGAGCACAGATTCTTTTTAATTAATTTATTTGTTATTTTGTGTGCATTGGTGTTTTGCTATGGGTGTCGGGTCCTCTGAAACTGGAATTACAGACAATTGTGAGCTGCCACGTGGGTACTGGGAATTGAACCCAGGTCCTCTGGAAGAGCAACCAGTGCTCCTAACCACTGAGCCCTCTCTCCAGTTCCCTGGAGCACAGACTTTTAACCATGCACTCCCTTTGGAAAACAGATTAACTTTGGTGCAGGAACAGATTTGATGCTGGCACAAGTTTCCTCAGGGTCTCAAATACAACTCTTGTCCACGTGACTCTGAAATAACGGAACATGAGATGCGGAGTAGTGCCCTCTGTAACTGCTTCCATTTCCATGAGGATAAATAACCAGGCAGTGAGATGGCTCAGCGGTAAAGGCCCTGCCGCCAAGCCTGACGACCTGAGTTCAATCCCCAGGACCCACATGATGGAAGGAGAGAACCGATGCCCACAAGTTATCCTCTGACCTCCATACATGTGTTGAGGCTTGTGTGAGCATGTGTACATACAACAATGAATATATGTAATAAATTTTTAAACAGCTGGGCAGTGATGGCTCATGCCTTTAATCCCAGTAATAAGGAGGCAAAGGCAAGTGGATCTCTGACTTCGGGGCTAGCCTGGTCTACAGAGCAAGTTACAAGACAGTCAGGGCTAGACAGAAAAATTATTCCTCAAAAAAGACCAAATAAATAAATGAGGTAAAAATAAAATCTGTTTTTTAAACAGATACGTAGGTGATTCCCAGTGTCACAGAGGCTGGGGCGTGGCCCGGTCGACAGACTGCTTGCCTGGTGCACATGCAGCTGTGTTACAGCCTCAGTACTGAGAAACCAGTCATGGTGGTTGGCAGCTGGAATCCCAGCACTCTGAAGGTGGAAGCAGGGAGATCAGAAGTTTAAATTCATCCTCACTTGCATAGTGAGTTCAAGGCCATCCTGGACTACAAGATGTTTATAAGACCCTGGCCCCCGCTCCCACACACACACACACAAAGAACAAAATACTTCAAGTGTTTTTCTCTATATTTTAGAAAAATTGGCTCTCTGCTTCTCTACTAATGACTAACAAACAATAGCTTTCCAGAATTCCTTCCTCAATACTGTTGTTTTTCCTTCAGGCACTGGGTTTTTCCTACGTAACTGAACCTGTCTGCAGACTGGGTCACGACAGTAGCAAGGTGGAGATCTTACTGTACTACTGAGACTGGCCTAAAGCTCCTCCTGCCTCAGTCTCCCCAGTAGCTGTGATTTACAGGTGTGCATCTAGCATCTGGCTATAAAGTTCCATTCCTGAAGTTAGAACTGTGGAATCGAAGGCCACCTCCCAGACCCTTCACCGCCCGGGCTGGCAGTCAGAGCAGGCTCTGTGATGGATCTGAGGGCCTTGCGATTTTCTTACCTGAAAAGCTTGTAGTTCTTTCTCTGCTGGGCTCCATACACAGCCCACCAGCCAGAATAGGGAATAGGGTGAGGTGCAGAGCGGTCAAATTCAGGGACTGCCCTCGTTGTATTTCCATTGGTGTGATAAAACATCCTGACAAAAGGAAACCTGGGCAAGAAAGGGTTTTTTTTTTTTTTTTTTTTTTTTTTTTTTTGGTTTTTTGAGACAGGGTTTCTCTGTGTAGCTTTGCGCCTTTTCCTGGATCTTGCTCTGTAGACCAGGCTGGCCTCGAACTCACAGAGATCCACCTGCCTCTGCCTCCCGAGTGCTGGGATTAAAGGCGTGCACCACCACCACCCGGCTGAAAGGGTTTGTTTTTATTCTGGCTTACAATTCCCGCTGCAACCCACGATTGTGGGGAAGTCACAGCAGCATGCGCTTGAAGCAGCTAGTCACGTCACAGCCACAGTCAAGAGCTGAGAGAAATAAATGTTTGCACGGCTGCTGCTCAGCTCACTTTCTCCACGCATACAGTTCAGAACTTAAACCTAAGGAATGGTGCCACCCACGATGGGCAGGTCTCCCCCACAGCAATTAAAGCAGATAATAAAAATCCCTCACGCTGGAAAAACAAAGTTCAGAAAAGGGTGTCGTGTCCCCTGGGACTGGAGTAATAGGTGGTTGTCAGCTGCCGTATGGGTGCTGGGAATCCAACTCAGCACCTAAGCAAGAGCAACGAGTGCTCTTAACCGCTGAGCCGAGTCTCAAGCTCCTGTTTTTATTCCTTTGAAGGAGGGTCTCATACAGCCCAGCCTGGCCTCAAATGCACTGTGTAGCCAAGGCTAGCCTCAAGTGCCCAAGCGCTGGAACTGCAGGTGTGCGCCACCACACTCGCCTCCTTCCCCCCTCCTGTGGTAGAGTCGGTTTGTTTGGTTTTGTTCCCCAAATCATCTCCTTGAACTGGAGAATCATTGTAGTGGTCATGCATCTTACTTTCTGTCTCAGAACATGTTTAAAATGCCCAGAGCTCATTGCATTGATTTCCTTGATGATGACTTGGGCTGGTTCTGAGAACCCATTTCTTTAAAATACCTGTGAGAATGATGCTTGGGTCATATGTATTCCACTCCTGTGCCCAATTCCAAACTAAATGAAGTGTTATAGCCCCCCACCCCCAACACACCTGCTCTGCTAATGAGGGGGTAGTTACATGGACTGAAGTGGGGGGTGTCTCTAAACACCTTTGTTTTTTAAAAAACCTATTCACAGTAGGGGGAGTGGTATTCAAAGCCAGCCATTAACACATTATTGAAGCCTTGTTGCCAGCCACAGCTGTGTTGTGCTTAATATGATAGGATGGATTTACGAGTGCCTTTATGCTGTTCTTTTGATTTCCATGAATTTGACACAGTCAGCACTCAAGTGTGTATGGCTGCATGGTATTTCTTAGATGTTTTTACATGTCTTCACTTCCAATCATAAAAGGACCTCACCAAATACCCAGAGGCCTAGAGGAATAAACACTTCATTAGAAACGCTTCCCTTGTTTCTGCAAATCCACCCAATTAAAACCCTTTGCTTATCGAAACACACTTCAGCCTTCCATGAGAGGTTTTCGACAGTCACTGGATTTGTTTGGCAAAAAGAAGAGAAGGAATGCTGGAGGCAGTCTGTGAGTTTCCAAGAAATGTAATAAGGAATATTTATGGGCCGAGGAGGTGCCCTGAGAGGTAAAGTACTTGCCGCCTGAGTAGGAAAACCTTCAGCTAGGATCCCCAGCACCAACATAAAAGCTAGATCTAGGCATGGTAAGGCCTATGTATATGTAAAAACACTAGCACTGGGCAAGTGAGGCTGGGGGGGACCCTTAGAGGCTCATTATTCTGCCAGTCTAGCCAATTGGTGGTTTCCAGGTCCAATGAGAGACCTTGTCTCAAAAAATGGGATGGAGCCTGGCAAGATGGTCCAGTGGGTAAGGCACTTACCACCAAGCCTGATGACATGAATTCAGTCCTCAGCCCCATATGGGGGAAGGAGAGAAGTTGCTTCTGCAAGATGTCCTCTGTCACACATGTGCTGTGACATCACACACACACAAAGTTAATATAAAAAATTTTAAATAAAGTACATAGCAATAGAAGACTGCATCCAGCATCAGCCCACGGCCCTTCACATGTACACATACTGGTGAGTGCACTTATTTAATAAATATACACACAAGCATATTTATACAGAATGAAAAGGTGTCCCATGAAATAAAAGCATATAAGTTGTACTACACATGCTCACAAACAATATATGTGTGTGTGTATACATACACACACACACACACACACACACACACACACACACACACACACACACAGTCTCTTCTTCAGCCTTCCATCCCAATTTCCCCATAAGAAACAATTGCAGGCTATACAGGTATCAGAACCTGAGTTCAGACTACACATACCTATTACTCCAGCTCTGGAGAACAGAGACAGATTCCAAGAGTCAGCCTGTTCAAGCTTCAAGCTTCCAGTTTACTAGGAGACCCTGTCTCAAGGCAATAAGGCAGGGAGCAAAAGAGGAAGACACTTGGTGTCCTACTCTGACCTCTCCATGGGCATGCACATCTGCCTACAAACACACCACACACCACACACACAAACACACAGAAAAAGACAAAAATAAATAAATAAATAACCTATCTGTGAAGCAGGTGGTTCCCAGTTCGGAGGATCTTGGCAACGGCCGGTGTCATAATCCTTCTGTCCATATGTGCTGGCAGCCAAAGGCTGACATGCACAGACAAGGTGTTTGCTCTTTTCTTTTGGTAAGCTTGTGTTTATTATTATTACCTGTGAGAGTGCCACCGCATGCCCTGGAGGTCAGAGGACAAGAGTTGGTTCTCTCCTCCAGCCATAGGTAGGTCCCAGGGATGGAGCGTAGATCATCGGGGAACACAGCAAGCACCTCTGCCCGCTGAGCTACCTCAGGGGCCCCAGCGTTTGCTCTCGATGAGCCCTTTTCCATACTTAGCGTCAGTGAATGACTCCATCTTCCGTGTGAGTCAGGCTGAAGGTGTGCACACACTTCCGACAGCTTCTGGACACTCATTCAGCACTAACCGGAATGACTTCTCTAGGCTAATCACCCTGAGATTTAACTAGTACAGAGCCTACTTCTTCTTTCAAGGATGGTATATGTATTGGTGGAAATGAACACTTTTCTGAGTAGCAAAGATCACTGTCTTAGTGACTTTTCTATTGCTGTGAAGACACACTGTGGCCAAGGCATCTTACACAAGAATGTGTTCAACTGGTGCTTGCTTACAGTCTCAGAGGCTTAGTCCGTGATCTTCATGGCAGGGAGCATGACAGCAGATAGGCAGACATGGAACTAGCGCAGTAGAGAATTGTTTACATCTTATCCACGAGTTGGAGGCAGAAAGAGAGCTAACTGGAATGGCATAGGTCTTTGAAACCTCAAACCCAATGGACTAACAAGGCCACACCTCCTAATCCCTACCAAACAGTCCTACCAACTGAGGACCAAGTATTCAAACCTGTGAGCCTATGGGAGTCATTATCATTCAAACCACCACAATCACTTAACATTCTCTTTTCTCTGATGGAATATCCCCCACATCCCGCCCAACTGTTCCTCTGGGATGCTCACAGGCTGAAGCAGGTGTGTTGGGGGTGTCAATAAGACTTTACTTTGTTCCTTTTGGAATTGAGCAATGATTGCATGTGACCAAAGCATCATCCTTAGAGTATGTGAGACACAAGGTAAATAAATATCCTGTAGGCTTGCTTAATTTTCATATAATAAAAAGAAAAAAAAATAGTGAACTATTATTGAAAGAGATACAGGACTGGAGAGATGGCTTAGTGGTTAAGAGCACTGGCTGTTCCTACAAAGGACCAGGATTTGGTTCCCAGAACCTACATGATGGCTTACAACTATCTGTAACTCCAGTTTCAAGATTTCTGACACCCTCTTTTGACTTCCTCAGACACTACATGCATGTGATACATTTACGTGCAAGCAGGCAAGATACTCATACACATAAAAATAAATAAACAGATCTTTAAGAGAGAAATGATCTCAGCAGTGGTGGCGCAAACCTTTAATCCCACTACTCAGGAGGCAGAGGCAAGTGGGTCTCTGTGAGTTTGAGGCCAACTGGTCTACAAAGTGAGTTCCAGGATAGCCAGAGCTGTTACACAGAGAAACTCTGTCTTAAAAAAACATAAACAAGAAAGAAAGTGGCGGGGCGGGGGGACGGACTAGGAAAGCTGAACTAAAATATTTTATATTACTGTACTTTATCGTTATTATTTGGAACTTATCTGTATAGTATGGAAGAGGGGGCTTCTTGCCCATCCATGCTCTTATGAAGACCAGAGGGTGACATCTGACCATGTCTTCCACTCTCTCCTCTCTCTCTGTATGTCTTTATCTCACTAGCATTTTAAAATTTCTCTTTATTTTTTTTCTTTTTTTTTTTTGGTTTTTCGAGACAGGGTTTCTCTGTGTAGCTCTGTGCCTTTCCTGGAACTCACTTGGTAGCCCAGGCTGGCCTCGAACTCACAGAGATCCGCCTGGCTCTGCCTCCCGAGTGCTGGGATTAAAGGCGTGCGCCACCACCGCCCGGCTTCTCTTTAATTATTTTACTACATTTTGTTTATCTGTTTGGTGGGAGAGGAGGACATCTGAGTGTCATGGTGCATAGGGAGGTCAGAGGGCAATCTGTTATCTCCCCCCACCATCTCTACCAACTGAGACTCGGGGATTGAACTCAGGAAGGCAGGCTCGGCAGGAGGCACCTTTACCCTCTGACCCATCTCACTGACCCCAGCTTATGTTTTGAGACAGGCTCTCTCACTAAAGTTGGGGTTCACTGACAAGCCAGAATGGCTGGCCAGAGAGCCCCTGGTGAACCCCCATTTCCACTCTCCCCAGCACTCCCCAGCTACAGGCATACATAACACCTCTAATTTTTGCATGGGTGCTGAAGACACAAACTCAGGTCCTCATGCCTACACAGCCAGCCCCTGACCCCCTGAGCCGTGCCTCCAGCCCCTCACCCCCAGACAGCCTTGATCACACCTGGTATTATTTCAACCTCCTCTTCTTCTTCAGGTGGTCCGAGACATCCTGCTGATTGGACACAGACAGGCCTTTGCATGGGTTGATGAGTGGTACGGTAAGTCAGATGGCCCAGAATAACTTGGAGAACAGTTTCATAACACGTTGACTCGGTTTTCAGTACACCCCGCTTCAAGTGTCACCTAGGACAGCAACAAAGGGCAGGCCACCGCTTCCTGTATTGGAAATAGCTCTGTCCGGTGAGCCTGATAAAGATGTAATTATAGACGCTTGGTCTGAAATAACCACAGAACTATTGACCAAGTAGGACCTTGGCATGCTCATCTAGCATATACACGGAGCTCCATTGTTCTCTGTGGGATGGATTTTAAACCCATCCTAATTTATCCCAAACTTCAGCATTATCTGAAGCATCTTATTGAGTAACAGTCCCTTGATGCGGGGAACACTTGAAACAGTCCCTCATTGCATATATATAATTTCTCTCCGATGTCAAGGACAGATGGAGGCTCAGGTGCCTGGATGATCCTAATTGAAAATATTGCTCTGGCTTTTTGGTTTGGGTTTTGATTTGTTTTTCTTCAATGTCATGGGAAGATGTTACACTAGTTCTGTACGTTGTCAGTAAATGAAAACAAGGTTTGCTTGGTACCACGATGGATGGAGTGCCCTCCCTGGATGCTCAGCCCTGCAGTTGTATGGACATGAGACTTCTGCTTTCCCTCAATCGGTCATCAGGTTGCTTGTGTCCTTGGCTATAAATAGAAGCGAGCACGCCCAACTGGTGACTTAGAATGGAGCTGACTTTATGTGTCTATTGTCCTGAGTCACATTGTATGTCCTGGGTGTAACCTAGATTGTAGTTTGGTCTTTTTCTACCCATGCCTTCGGGTTCCACAGCATCAGGTGACCCCCTCCCCAATCCCACCTTTAAGAGAAAGGCTACGTTGGACAGAATGGGTGAGGGCAATGTTAGTCATTCATACTGCCAGCGGCTTCTCAGTGCTGGGTTAAAAGGCATGGTCCTCTGAGCTATAGACTCGGTTTGTTTAGTTTCATGTTTCCGTTTTCCCAGATCCGCACCTGCTGAAGAGTAAGTGCATCGCCCTGGTTTGCCCAAATGCCCATCACAGCTCAGATTTCTGTGCCACACCCCCACAGGATGATTGTCATGCACTACATTGTCGGAAAAGTTCTCCAAGTCCTGTCTTTCATGAAGCAAGGGGATGGAGAGTATTCTGGGATTGTTTCCTCTGGTCCTTTATTTTTCTGAGTGTTTTATTTTGTTATTTTTGTTTTTTGTTTACTGGGAAGCAAGTCTCAGGGGGAATACGGACCTTTTCCCAACACACACACACCACACACACAAAAAGAAAGAAGGAAGGAAGGAAGGAAGGAAGGAAGGAAGGAAGGAAGGAAGGAAGGAAGGAAGGAAGGACAAACAGGTGACATAATGCCTAGCCTCTCTTGGTGTATACTTCTCTGAGCTCATGATTCCCTTATTGCCAACTACTAGGAAATATCACTGTTGTGCCCAGATCGCGACCCCCAGAGAGACCACCAAAGACGAGCATGCCGGAATGCAAAAGCAAGGTTTAATTCTGGATATACAAGCCTAGGCAGGGACTTCATCCAATACATCCAACGCAGTGGAGGCTGGAGGAAGTCCCCACCTATCTGCAAGCTCAGCTTTTAAAGGGAAAAATCACAAGGTTACATCATTTAGGGGTGCTAGTACAGGTACAATTCTGATTGGCTCGCTTCTAGGGACTTCTAGAAATTACTTCTAAGGGAGTGGTTGCCCGCCACCATTTCTCATTGGCTGCCCTCAGGTGGGGGTATTTTTATGGTCAGTTACCCTGGAAACCAGGGAGAGGACATTCCATAGTCGGACAGGCATTACCTCGTGACTACCTTGTGACTCTGTACTTTTACACTTCCTGGTTTCTGGAATCTGAACTGACTGGTTTCAGTAACTAATGGCCTATTCCTAAAAGGAGAAATCTTAGGCCTTAATTTTAGGGTTAAAGCATTTTGGTCTTATTTCTAAGATGGCTCATTTTGGTCTCACAATCACAAGGACAGTCAAAGAAGAAATGTCACAAGGCTAGGCCTGCATTGATTAGAAGTTTAATCAGCCAGGCAGTGGTGGCCACGCCTTTAATCTGCACTCAGGAGGCAGAGGCAGGCGGATCTCTGTGAGTTTGAGGCCAGCATGATTTACAGAGTGACATCCAGGACAGGAACCAAAACTACACAAAAAAGCCCTGTCTGGGGGGCGGGGGGAGTTTAACCAAAGGACAGGGACCTGGAAGACCCAAAATCTGCCACCTTGATGACCAGGAGGCAAAGCTCTCAACTAGAGTTCTCTAACACCAAAATGCTACTGAGGACTTTGCAGAAAAGAAATTTTAAAGGGAGGACTGGACTCTGCTCAAGAGGGCAAGACATTGCAAGCCTGCCCTTCAAAAAAGAGGGTTTGGGGCCACCTAGATGGCTCAGTGGGTCAAGGCATTTGCTGCCAAACTGGTGACCTCAGTTAAAGGTGAAAGGGGAGAACGGAGTCCACAGAGGTGTCCACTGACACCCACACAAACCCCGGGGTAAACATATTGTGGATGCATAGAGAACTGAGTCCACAGAGGTGTCCACTGACACCCACACAAACCCCGGGGTAAACACATCATGCATGCATAGAGAACTGAGTCCACAGAGGTGTCCACTGACACCCACACAAACCCCGGGATAAACATATTGTGGATGCATAGAGAACTGAGTCCACAGAGGTGTCCACTGACACCCACACAAACCCCGGGATAAACATATTGTGGATGCATAGAGAACTGAGTCCACAGAGGTGTCCACTGACACCCACACAAACCCCGGGGTAAACATACTGTGGATGCTTAGAGAACTGAGTCCACAGAGGTGTCCACTGACACCCACACAAACCCCGGGGTAAACATATTGTGGATGCATAGAGAACTGAGTCCACAGAGGTGTCCACTGACACCCACACAAACCCCGGGATAAACATATTGTGGATGCATAGAGAACTGAGTCCACAGAGGTGTCCACTGACACCCACACAAACCCCGGGGTAAACATATTGTGGATGCATAGAGAACTGAGTCCACAGAGGTGTCCACTGACACCCACACAAACCCCGGGGTAAACATATTGTGGATGCATAGAGAACGGAGTCCACAGAGGTGTCCACTGACACCCACACAAACCCCGGGATAAACATATTGTGGATGCATAGAGAACGGAGTCCACAGAGGTGTCCATTGACACCCACACAAACCCCGGGGTAAACATATTGTGGATGCATAGAGAACTGAGTCCACAGAGGTGTCCACTGACACCCACACAAACCCCGGGATAAACATATTGTGGATGCATAGAGAATGGAGTCCACAGAGGTGTCCACTGACACCCACACAAACCCCGGGGTAAACATATTGTGGATGCTTAGAGAACTGAGTCCACAGAGGTGTCCACTGACACCCAAACAAACCCCGGGATAAACATATTGTGGATGCATAGAGAACGGAGTCCACAGAGGTGTCCACTGACACCCACACAAATCCCGGGATACACACATCATGCATGCATAGAGAACTGAGTCCACATTGTTGTCCATCTACACAAATCCCAGGATACACATACCATGCATACATAGACAATAATAAAAAAAAAAAAAGAAAGTTGATTTTTTTTTTTAATGAGAAAAGAGATTGACAACCAACCAAAATGAGAGTGAGTATCTAGTAAAGGAATATGGAGGATGGACCCTGATTCTTTTCTATCTCAGCTAAGCCTGCAACCTGGAGGTGATAACTTAAGGGCATTTAATTAAGAGAGAGAGACTTGCCTACCACATGCAAGGTTCCTTTAGAATTCTCAGGTTATTACAAGAGCCTGAAGCTAGAATAATATATTAGATGAAACACAGGCTCTCCAGTCCAAAGGTCTTTAAGAATTCCTACTTATTTACTCAGGATGAGTTAGAGGAAGACATTAACAGCTCAAGGAGTCTATTGATCACAAAATTCTCTTCGTGTCTGAGTTGTGGTTGAAAGGCATAGGCTTTGGTGGATGTAGACCATCAGGGTGCCTGTCCACCCCAGAGTGGCCTCCACCCACCCCCTGTGTCCACAGTCCCAGTCCCAACCAAAACAAGAAGCAGCCTTTTCAGGCAGCAAGGGATCTGAGAACCACACCATCTATTTGGTATAAACTCTTGCAGACCTCAGCAGCCCAGCTGAGCTGCTGGCCTGGAACACAGTAGCTCCTTCATTACCTGACACAGACTCTCAGGAAATTAAATGAATAGAAACAGGCCCTGCCACAGAATGTCTCCTCAGCTACTTAACTGACTCAAGGTCGTGCAGGGAACTATGGGTCTTTCAGATAGATGGGTGTGTTATTACCAAGGCAAAGTCCAAACCAGGATAACCCTTCAGTTAGGGTACCTGGGGTTGCTTTTTTTCCTTTGGTCTAGTACAGGCTGAGAGGCCTTCATTAGTAAACAGGGATAAGGTCCCAAGTGAAAAACCCTCTTCTGGAGTCTCTTACAGTTCTGGTTCTTAAAGCAAAGTCCCTGGACCTGCAACCTCTGCATGTCTGTTAGAGATGCCCATTCTGAAGCCGCTAGCCCACTGTGGTTCTGGTACCCCTCCAGGTGATTCTCAACTGTTGGCTCACAGCCTGTGATATAAGCCAGACTGGCTTGCAAGGACAGCTTAAATAATTCATTCCAAATAGAATAGACTCGAAGAATCATAGACATCTTCAGGGCCAGCCACTAAGCTCTGGTGACTTAGAAGAATTAGAAGAAAAAATAAGTACCCCCCTCTTTATACAGATGTGTTAGAAAAGGGTCCCCCTCCTGGGCAGACTCAGCAGGTGCTGTATTGTTGGGGCTGGGTTTGGGCGCCATTCACCTCCTGAGCAGTATGTGTGTGCAGTACACACTGTCCATCCTTCAGCACCATCCAGGACAGCCCTGGCTGCCTCGCTCTCTTTCAAATTAGCCTCCCCATCTCCAGTGCTTAACTATGAGTGGAGAAAAGACATTGTCAATAATGGTGATCTTTTCTCGCCCAAGGATTTATTTCCACATCTCGTCTGAGTTCCAGCATTCTTGGAAGTCACGAAACTATTTCCCTAAGCAGATTTTATTCTGCTCGTGTTCATTGTAAAGAATCAGCATGTCCATGTTGGAGGAGTTGAGTTTGCTTTCCAAAGCCCTGATTGGTCTTTATCCGTGAGCCTTGAGCCTCCCTGCATGACTAGAACACTAATCAGCCGAGCCACAACACATTTCAGGAGATGGGGTGAGAGGGGAGGTGGATAAAAATAGCCAACCCGGCTTCACAGAAAGCACGGATTTGCTTCTCAAATCTGACAGTATTTTCAGAGAGACACGGTGAAGATTGCCTCAGGGACCCTGCGACGGAGGGGGACCTCACGAATGTCTTTGAAAACCTGACTCTTCCCCAAAAAAGTATGTGGGAGGCTGAGTTCTGGCTGGCAGATGAAACGGTCTTATGAAGTGACTTAGAAGTCAGCCAGAGTCCCCAGAGAAGGCCTGACAAGGAGAGACGCAAGCTTGGGTGGAGATATGAGCACAAATTGAGTTTACCACAGCAGCATCTTCTGGTGGCCCCAGGTTTCCTGAAATCTGACCCTGAGCACATGTGTGTGTTTATGTTCATTTTCCTGGGAAGAGAACTCATAACTTCACATACTTTCGTTTTCGAAGGAGTCTATAAATCCTTTTCCTGCCTACATTCCAACACCGCCCCACCCCTTAAAAAATAGATAGAGTGGCACAGTCAATATCTGTGACTCCAGCACTTGGGAAGCAGAGGCAGGAGAATCACCACAAGTCGGAGACCAGAGTCTCAGGGACTTCCAGGCCAGCAAAGGCTACTTAGCAAGACCCTGTGTCAAGTCAGAACTGAAAAGAAGCTGGAGAGATGAACAGCACTTGCTGCTCTTGCAGAGGACTGGGGTTCAGTTCCCAGCACCTACAAGGTGGTTTACAGCCAACCTGAACTCCAGGGAATCTAATGCCCTCTTCTGACCTCTACAAACATCCACCCACATAAAATTAAATAAAATTTTAAAAAGAAAAACAAAATCATGGCTATCAGTTGCCATTCTAGATCTTAGTGATGTGAATTATATGGGGAGGGTGTGTACCAAGTCTTCAGGATTGGCTGATTTCAATACAAAGAAAGCAGAAGCATTTAAGCTTTTTGTAAAAATCATGTGTTGGCGGGGGGGAGAGGGGGATAAGCAAGTGTTAGGTCATAATTCTTCTAATGAGTTTGGTTTTTTTTGAAGTGCCTGCTAGGCCTAATGTCTATAATCCCTGCACTCAGGAGGCTAAGACAGGATCATGAGTTGCAGGCTAGCCTGGGCTACAAAGTGAGTTCTAGGTTAGCCTAGCATATGTAATGAGACCCCCATCTTATAAACAACAATAATAACAAAGAGAATTTAAACTGAGTCTTGCAGATGGGTGGCCACCATTTTGCTGAAACCAGAAAGGTGTCTAGTCCAATTCATAAGGAGATCTTGCAAGACCCACATCCTTGTTTCGACTTCAATTTTGCCTCAGAATAAAACAATCCTCTCTGTCTGGGCCTAGGAGCCTGGAAATGGAAGATAATACAGGCCAATTAAACCAGAACCACTTGTCAATGTGGTTAGACAGACTGTTTGTGTAGGTGTGTGTGCTAACAACTTCCTGGAATAAGCACCCATCAACTTCTTACCATGGCTATCTCTGAGGTCAGAGGACTGGCCAAAGAAGCTCTAAGAAACTAAACACTTTTCTTCTATAACTCAGTACTTGGGATTTGTACACGGTATGAAGCGTGTGTGAAGGTCAGAAGCAACTTTCAGAAGTTAGTTTCTTACTTTTACCATGTGGGTCCTGGGATTTGAACTCTGGTCATCAGGCTTGGTGGCAAACAACTTTACCTGCTGATCTATCTCACCTTGGATTCATTTTTTTTTTAATTTAAAAAAAATTTTATTCATTTTATGTACCAACCACAGATCCCCCTTTCATGCCTCCTCCTGCCCCCCAGTTGGATTCATATTTTTATGTAACATAACCCTGGCAATACTTGAATAACTGAGTTAATAAATAATAGTTCTAAAACATTTTATTCAGAGAAATAGTTGGGCAGTTAAGAGCATTTGCTGCTCTTGCAGAGGACTGGAGTTCAGTTCCCAGAACCCATGTCACGCACTTCCCAAACACTAGGAACTCCTGGGATCTAAAACTTCTTCTGGTCTTCACAGGCATGCACACAAACATGCTTGTACAAAAATGCATTAGACCCTATCTAAAAACAACAACAAGCATTCCTTTAATCCCAGCACTCAGGAGGCAGAGGCCAGCCTGGTCTATAGAGTGAGTTCCAGGACAGCCAGAGCGGTTACACAGAGAAACCTTGTCTCAAAAACAAAAAAGAAAAAGAAGTCAACACCTACCAGTTCATTTGAAAAATGATTGGCTAGGCCTTCTTGCATTTGGAATTTATCTGAGAGCCAGCAAGATGGCTCAGTGGTAATGGTGTTTGCCTCTAACGACCTGAGTTCAATCCCCAGGACCCACGTGGTAAAAGGAGAGACCAGACTCCTACAAGTTGTCCTCTGAATACACACACACACACACACACACACACACACACACACACACACACACACACACACACACAAATAGATGTTTGAAAAAACTTTTAAAAGTTTGGCTGATAACCTCAGAAAGGATTTGCTTTTGGCAAAATCTCTGAACTAAATTGCTAGAATACTCGTATCATTGAAAAATCAATCAGTGACAAGGATGAATTGTCTTTGGAAGTGTATTTATTCTGTCATTGGGCATAGGCAATTGAATTTCTAAAAAACTGATTTGCGTATAGATTTTGAGGTAATAGCCATTGCATAAACAGCAATACATTTAACCAGATAACCCAAACATTAGCATTTCCATAAATTACTGAAGAGGATTGACATGTTTACCTCATGTTCATATGCATTTGTGGTATGTGGAGCCATTTCAAGATGTTAGTAGTAGTTACCTAGCATGAAGCCCCAGCATCACCCAGAACTTGGGAGGTAGAGGAAGAAGAATCAGGAGTTCAAGGTCCTAGGGTACAGAAAGAGTTTGATGCCTGGGCTACACGAAACCCTGTCTCAGAGAGAGGGGAAGGTGGGAAAGAGAGAGAGAGGGAGAGAAATTAGAAATAGATGATTTCAGGCCTGGTGGCTGTGGCGCACGCCTTTAATCCTGGCATTCGGGAGGCAGAGGCAAGAGGATCTCTATGCTGAAGGCCAGCCTGGTCTCCAGAGTGAGTTTCAGGACAGCTAGGACTACACAGAGAAACCCTGTCTCAAGAAACCAAAGAAAGGGAGAGGAGAAAGGAGAAGGAGAAGAGGGGGAGAGAGGAGGAGGAGGAGGAGGAGAGAGAGAGAGAGAGACAGAGAGACAGAGAGAGAGGAGAGAGGAGGAGGGAGGGAGAGATATGCTTTTGGTGTTTTTAAATATATAAAGACTTTTCCTACTAGGATTAAGTATTCTTCTACCTCGTATTGATTTGATTTGGTTTTTTTTCTTTCTGTCATGGAGAGCACCATCAATCCCTAGAGTTTTCAACTTTCTACTATGAACAAGACACTGATCATCTTTGTGCTAAATCCTTTCCTACACCCATAAAACAGCTCTGAAAGTCCAGAGCTATGTTAAGTCCCTCCCTTCACAGTGAGCAAATTGCAGGTCAAGAATGACTTTTGTGGAGACTCAGTAGAGCGAAACAGTAAACTCTTGCCTTCTCCGAGTTTCGTTTTCCCAATTCAGTGGCTAATGACGTCTGCACAAAAAAACAAAAACAAAAAAAACAAAAAAAACCTGCTTTCAATTTTAAACTCGTAATTGAATGGGACATCCTTGTATTCATTTCCAGGTGTGTTTGTGTTTAAGAAATACTGACAATCAGTCATTGAAATTCTGGGGTTCGGTCTTGTGGAATGTGTTTTTATTGATTAAGACCCCTCTGTGTGCACCCTAAAGCAGCATTCTTTTATTGCTTGCCAATAACCTGTCTTCTAAAAGAAGAGCATGTTCGTGCTTGACCAGCCTGCCGCTTAGCCTTCTCAATACTTCCATTGCTTGTGGACAGCATTTCTGATGGGTGATTCCTGGGCGGGGTGGAGGGGGACACCATCAGTTCAACCAAATAGGCCAGGCCTAGATTTTGAGCCGAGCTCCACCTCGGCCCCAGACCACACTGAATTAAATCATGAGCTCTGGCAGGTCTGCCCTTTGGAAGCAAAGAGAACTCACATGACACTCAGATTGATATAAAAAGACATCAGGCCACATGATCCAGAAAATACTTAAGGAAAAACTCCAGCTGGGAATGCACACTGCAAATCCCCCACTAAGCCAATCAGTGATGGGGTGGTAGATGATGCAATTTTTTCTTTCTTTTCCCCACATACTTCCTTGGTTGGTGAAGAGGCATGAAGTAAAATACTGAGTTGCCGGACTGGGGGAACAGCTGATAAACTGCTGCAGAATCGAAGAGAGTGGGGTGGGAAGGAGGACAAAGAGAATGTTTAAAGTGAGACCAATACCAATTTTATGCATTTAACTTGCTAAAAGAGGAGATTTCTTGGTCTTCTCTTTTTCTTTGTTTTTGCTCTTTTGTTTATGTTTGTTTTGAGACAAGGTCTCACATAGCTCAGGCTAGCCTTGAAGCCACAAACCTCCTGCCTCAGCCTCCCGAGTGCCAATATTGCAAAAATAAGATTGGATTTTTCAACCTGGTCACTATTGACATTTGGAAGGCAGTCTTTGTTGGGAATTGGGGATCCTGGCGTATGGAATGTTCCACAGCATCTCTGGCTTCCCCCTCACTAGAGAGAGGCCAATAGAACACCTTCCCACCATGGTCACAACCAAAAACTGTCACAAAACTGTCTCCTGCTGAAAACCATTATGGATTAAGAGCTCATTATCCTGAAATACTGAAAAATTGTAGACTCTATCCAAACATGGTGTTGTGTGCAATTGTATTTATAGATCAATGTGGGTGGAATAGTGTCAGCCATTTCCAAGCTGTTAGACTAGACTCCACGACCCGCACTCTCTGGCCCCTCCTATTCTATACAAAAACACATCTGTGTGAGAACTGTACCAAATCTCAATCACTCCGGTGAGTGCCCTGGGGTCTGCCTTCCACAGCGCGTCTCCTACCATAGCAATGAAAGCACCTTTGGCTGTCAAATGCACTAACTTAAAGATGCCCTAGATCTCTCTGGGAAGTTCTGCCCGAAGGTAAGTATTAAACCAAAAACACCTGGCCCCTCCGTTCCTGAAAGGGATCTTCTAACGAAGCTTTAGGAGATCTCAGGCTATGCACAGCCCACTCGCTAACACTTTCACCGACCCGGCTCACTTTCCAAGAGCCACCCCGACACGATCCCCACTCTTAGCTCCCTCTCCCTAACTCCCTTTGGCTGGTTTATCTAACTTTATGATTTACCCCATAAAGTTAGTTAGTCACATGCTTTTTTTTTTTTTTTTAAACCTCTTTGGCTACTGCTGAGCTACTGTCTTCCCCTAAAGTGCCCCGATTCAAGTTTGTATTTAATAACGGAAGTTGCCCACGTCTTGACTTCTTTCAGATATGACAATGGATGATGTTCGGGAATACGAGAAAAACATGCATGAACAAACCAACATAAAAGTTTGCAATCAGCACTCCTCCACTGTGGATGACATGGAGGGCCATGCGCAGACCAGTGTATGTAGACTATTCAAAGAGAGTTGCCCACCCTGTGTGAAACAGACAGGGAAACCCACCTGTCAGACCCTCAAAGTGTTGGGTCCCGAGCCGCCTGTGAAAACAGAGCCTTGCCCCGAGGCTGTGGATGAAGATGCCCCCTGAGTCTTTGAGTGGGCTGTGTCAGTCACCTGTGTCTTCCAGATATTTCCATTCTTTCAAGTGGCTTAACTTCATGGCTAACCCGGTGATAAAACCCAGGACACAGAGAGTGGAAACATTTGGTGGAGCCTGTGAGATGACCTGCACCGATCATAAAACAGCATAGGACTGACAGGGAATGTCAACTGTAAAGTAGATCAAATGCCAAACTCTTGAAGGCATACATAGGTAACACTTGTGTTCCACGGAGGGCTTTGCTCGTCGGCTGCTTTAGGCTACTTAGGCTTCAGAAGGCTTTCTACAACTCTTTCAGGCTGTTTTCCTCAATCAGTTCCTTTTAATCTAGGCTGATCTCAAGACTAAACTGCAGTCCATGCACACACACATGCCGAAAGGTGGAGGGGTGATGAGCCAGGATTTAGGAATGTTGTATTGTACATCTGGTCTGGGACTTAACAAAGGCCTTAGAGAGCCCTAAGTTATTGACAGCCATGGGTTACTGAGAGCTGACTACATGGTATATATCAGAATTTAAATATAGTTATCTCTCAGTCAGTCAAGCTGATGAAGAGGAGGTATAAATGACCAAGGATTAATCACTAAACCTGAGCTCAGCCTGAGCTGTGATCCCTGAGAACATCTTGAGCTCTGTGTCTGCCATGCCCAGGCCCTGAGATAACATATATGAGATGCGTTAACAATCAAGAACGTCGTTATTACATGACTGGCACTTTTGTTTTTTAAGAAATGAGAATGTAGTGTCTAGAGCAATGTTTCTCCACCTGTGGGTCACAACCCCTTTGAGAGCTGAACAACCCTTTCACAGGGCTGCCTAAGATCATCAAAAAAAAAATGCAGATATTTACATTACAATCCATAACAGTATCAACACTACAGTTATGAAGTAGAAACAAAAATAATTTTATGGTTGGGATCACTACAACATGAAGAACTGTATTAAGGGTTGTAGCATCAGGAAGGTTGAGAACCACTGCTCTAGAGAGACATCCCAGAGCGTTTGCTGCTCTCGCAGGGGACCCTGGTTCAGTTCCTAGCACCCATGTCTAGTGGTTCACAATTGCCTGTACCTCCGGGTCCAGAGTATCCAATGCCCTCTTCTGTCCTCAGCAGGCACTGCATGTATACACACACACACACACACACACACACACACACACACACACACACACACACAAGATAGATAGATAGATAGATAGATAGATAGATAAATAAATGGCAAATCTTTTAAAAAAAGAAATGAGAATATAATTACAGAACTTGAGAGGTGGCTGTTGTGACAGAGAGACCTTCGGTAACATTTTGGAAATGTTTAAAGCATGTCGTTTGACTGTGCCTTGCCAGGCTAGTGCACGGCACTGGATGGATGCATGTGACCGCCGTGAGCCTGAGAGCGCCCCAGCTCTGCCTTCCTCCTACTGCATGCTCTGATTGGGTCTTGCAGGGAAATGTTAGAGCAAGATCTGCTGAAGGTTTGCTCCGATTTTGATCAGATGCCTCCCACCACTCCTCTTTTCCTGTTCTAAAGATAGGGATGTTCTTTAAGGAAACTGCCCCTGCATTTTCCATTACTTTTGATTACCTTTTCTCTTCGGAATGTCAAACACAGTGCCCGTCAACGGCTCTGAGAGTTGCTCGATATAAACAGGGCCAGACAAAGAAAGCTGCAGGGAGGGAGGGACAGGGGATGCTGGAAGGTCACTGAGTACAGCTATTTCCAGGGTGTAAGCCAGGCATGGTGGCTGAGAGCTGAGGCAGGAGGATTGCCTTGAGTTGGAGGCCAGCCTGGGCTATGATGTGAGATGCTCTCTCAGGATGGGGGTGGGGGCAGCTTACAGCTTAAGGTCTTTGCATGTCTTCTTTCTGTTTTATTTCCTCCTTCTTAGCATTAAGCCAGTTTACTGTGCAGCAGGGGAGGATGATAATCCAGAATGACCCCGTCTTCCTGAAAATCCCACATATTCTCCACACACTGCCCATTGTTGTCACGATTTCAGCATAATGGTTGTCTTTGGAGTCTCATGAAATCGGGGATCATCTATTTTTCACAATCTTAATTTTCAATCATAATGAAAAGATGGTTACAGTGAGAAGCTGTGTGCGCCACAGATAAGACTGCATGGACGGGCCAGCGAGATGGCTCAGCAGGGAAAGGCCCTTGCCCTACAAGCCTAGTAATCTGAGTTGGATTGCCAGAACTCATGGAACTGTGGAAAGAGAAATGACTACACAGAGTTGCCCTTGGACCTTCACATGCGCGCGCACACACACACACACACACACACACACACACACACCCTAAAGTTTAAAAATAAAAGTTTTTTAAAATTTATAAATAGTAATAAAACCACATGAGGGCTAGGGATGTAGCTCAGTTGGCAGAGTGCCAGTCGTGCACAAAACCCTGGGCTCCATCCGCAGCACTGCATAAACCAGGGCTGGCATCCCACACCTGCAAACTCAGCCCTGGGGAGGGAGGAATCCAAAGTCATCCTCAGCCCCACAGTGAGTCAGAGGACAGCCTGAGGTACCCAAGGGCCTATCTAAAATCAAAAAACAATAACCTTCTTGGCTACTAAAAGGAAATTTAAATTTTCACCCTGAACATGGAAAAGTTAAGTTGGAAGTAAGCAAAATTAGCATCCATGGACACAGCAATTAAAAAAAAAAAAAGGCTCATAGACAATTGAAGGTTTCAAAGCCTCCAAGGAAGATATTCTGAGTTTAAAAAAAAAAAAAAAAAAAAAGAAAAAGAAAAAAAAAAAAATTCTGTACTCTGTGTAGTTTCTGCCCCCTGCTGGACATATCCACTATCACAATGTTTTCTGCCACTTGTTAACCAAGCAATTTTTCAAAATTGCTGTCCATTTATTAGAGTAAAGATATATCCTGGTTCACTGAAATTTTTTGTAAAGTCCCAATTTCATTTCCAAGCAAATGCTGCTTTTAAAGAACTTAATCTCATTTATTCATTTAAAAGTGGTAAGTTTATAGGTATAATTTTTCTTAAAATAATATAATTTTTGCATTATGTCAACACAGTTGTAAAATTTTAACCTTTGTGAAAATATTTCCCTTTCAGAAAATTTTAATAATTTCATAAGGAAATGGTTACAGATTTCATTTCATGGAAAATGTTTTTTGAGCCAGGCATGGTGGCACAGGCCTTTAATCCCAGTACTTGGAAGGCAGAGGCAGGCCCATCTCTAAGTTTGAGGCCAGCCTGATCTACAAAGCGAGTTCCAGGACCACTGGGGCTATATAGAGAAACCCTGTCTCTAAAAACTAAAAAAGAAAAAGGTTTTGTTGTTTTGACGTTATAAAATCTAACGGTGGAGCTGAGGGATGTAGCTCAGCATAGAGCTCCTGCCTGGCATACTCGGGGCCCTGGGTTTGATCCCCACAACACAAAGGACTCCTAACGATTAGCACTGTGTTGTTACTATCCATTCCACATTAAGTGCTATTGAGGTGAGCGTTTCAGGAAGTCTGAACCACTGGGGGCCAGGAAGAATGAAACATGGACCTATGTGAGCCTAAGTAGATAAAGAGAGCTTATGGGCCCCACTCTGCTCCAAGGCAAGGCCTTCACTCCAGGCTTGTTTTTGATATTCCCAGGTACCCATTTTCTCTGCTCCCAGTAAGTAAAAAGCACCAAAGGATTCCAGGAATAGCCAGACTGACAGCAATTCATAATAACAATAACAAGGGCCCACAAAATGTCTCAGTGAGTAAAGATGCTTGCCACTAGTCTGGTGACCTGAGTGTGATCCCTGGGACCCACAGGGTAGATGGCAAGAACCAACTCCCGAAAGTTGTCCTCTGACTGCCACATGCCCTCCCCCAACACTAGGTACGGGCAGTTGTGAGCCATCCGGTGTTGGTGCTGGGAATTGAACTCAGGACCTCCGGAAGAGCAGTATGTGCTCTTAACTGCTGAGCCATCTCTCCAGCCCCTCTCAATAAAACTTTCGAGCGTGTGTTTGAAAACCTGACGCCTAGTGCACAGGCGGTGTTGACTTACCTGCTACACACCCAACTATGTTCTTTTTTCCCCTTTAAATAAAGCCTCAATCCTTAATAATTCTCTTTTCATTCTCTTTCTTCTTTCTTTCAAACTGCCTTGGGTGATTTTATTTTCCCTTTTGGGGAGTAATTATCAGCATTTATTGCTGAATAGCAATAACAACCCTGTGGCCTTTGGGGTACAAAAAGTATGTTCTGGGGATAAAATGCTGAGAGGCTCTAAGATTTGCCCCAACTTGAGAGTAATGTTGTCAAGGCCACTGATTGCTTTAATGACCTTTGTATGGAGGATGTGGCCCAGTCTAATAAAAGCCCCACGTACCCACAACGGCCACACACACCTTGCACACGTTTACTGGATCTGGTTCTACACTCCCTCATTAAATCCTAATCCAGAATACTTAAAATACTAATTGAAGCCGGGCGGTGGTGGCGCACGCCTTTAATCCCAGCACTCGGGAGGCAGAGCCAGGCGGATCTCTGTGAGTTCGAGGCCAGCCTGGGCTACCAAGTGAGTTCCAGGAAAAGGCGCAAAGCTACACAGAGAAACCCTGTCTCAAAAAAAAAAAAAAAAAAATACTAATTGAAGTAGCCGGAGAGACAGCTCAGCAATTAGGAGTTCTTGTAATGAGTGAGAGTGAGGACTGGAATTCGGATCCCAGCATCCAGGTAATAATCCAGACACTCCGCTAAGCCTGCAGCTCTAGCTCAGCGGGTGGGGGGTAGAAATAGGATGATGGGGGACAGAAGAAGTGAGCCACAGCTTCTGGGAAAGACCCTGCCTCAAAGGAATAGGCAAAAGTAATGGCGCCCTCTTCTGGTTTGTGTGCCCAGAGGTGCTCATGTACACACACACACACACACACACACACACACACACACACACACACACACACACACACTTCTGCAGTGTACTAATTGGGCTGATGAGATGGTTCACTGAGTAAAGGTAGTTACGGCTGCCAAGCCTGGACAACCTGAGTTCAGTCCGGTGAGCTCAGGACCCAATGTCGGAAGAACTGACTCCTGAAAATCGTCCTCTGACCTCCACTCATGCACCCCACCACACACATCCACGGTCACACAGCAAATAGATACAGAAAATGTATTTCAGTAATTTCTAAATACCAATTGAAGAGTCCTTTGGAAAACGTTGGCTTGGTGTCCAAAACCAAAAATATTCTTTTCAGAGATGTGTCTCAGTAACAGAGACAGAAAAAAAAAAAAATTGAGAGTTTAGTATTTCAAAGACAATTCGGGTTCGTGAGGGGTAGGGGTCCTCCGTGGTAGAGTCCCCAGACTTAGCAATGACCCCATTTGCACGTCTGAATGGTAACTGTTTGTTATTCTCTCTGCTTTTCCCTTGAAGACATGACAATGGATGAAGTACGAGAATTTGAACGAGCCACTCAGGAAGCCACCAACAAGAAAATCGGCGTTTTCCCACCCGCCATTTCCATCTCCAGCATCGCCCTGCTGCCTTCCTCCGTGCGCAGCGCCCCATCCAGCGCCCCGTCCACCCCTCTCTCCACAGATGCGCCAGAATTTCTGTCCATTCCCAAAGACCGGCCCCGGAAAAAATCTGCTCCGGAGACACTCACACTTCCGGATCCCGAGAAAAAAACCACCCTGAATTTACCTGGTGTCCACTCTTCTGAAAAGCCATATCGGCCCAAATCAGAGTAACTTCATGTGAACATCCCATTGGGTTTTATATTTTCAGTTCAGGCTTTTTTTTTTTTTTTTTTTTAAGGAGTCCTCTGGTAGAGGAAAAGACTGCCTCGTCGCTCAGATGTGTTCTTTGATCTCAGAGTGTGCATGTGGTTAAATAATTTCACTGATAGCAAGAATCCCTGCGTGTGCCACACAGCATCATAGTGAATATGAGATGTAAGACTAGGGAAAAAAAACAAAAAACAAACAAACAAAAAACAGGAGGGGCTGAGGACAGAACTTAGTGGCATGAAGCCCTAGGTTCGATCCCTGGCATGATTAGCTAGACAAGAGGATCAGAAGTTCAGGGCCAACCTCAGATATAGAGAGAATTTGAGGCCAACCTGGGTTATATGAGACCCTGTCTCAAAAACAGTCAAACAAAAAACCCACAGAATCATCTATAGTTTTATATGTGGACCAGGAAGGAAGACTTGATTTGGGGGCCTTGGTCAGTTTGATGGGCTTCAATGGTAAACAGGTCAATAGAAGAAAAAACATGAAGCCGGTTTTTGGTTTTGGGTTTTTTGGGTTTTTTTTGTAAGATGTGCTAAAATAATGAAATCAATTTCCTCCTATCAAACCTGAAATTCTCAACAACAACAAACAAAAAAAAAAAGAAAGAAAGAAAAAATATTCTCAGGTGTCACATGCCTAATTGTTAAATTTTGGACTGCTGACCACCAATACTTGAATTCCAGTTATTATCACTATTCCTGTTTTGATTAGTCTGACTCAGGATTTGGAGTCTAATCAACTCCTTAAATTTTTGAAAATTTTAATAACCAACTTCTAGAGGCTCCAAGCGCAATTAATGATGACTTCTTTATACCTTTTCACAGAATTGAAAAAGATCCCTCTGTTCCCGTCTCTTAGTAATTTCCCCTTTTGTACCCTGGTGGCCTCTCAGATCTTTATACTTGCCTGGATGACTGTGACCATAGCTGATAAAATGTGGACTGTTCTGGAAACCGAGAGCCCCAGGTGTGACAAACATCTTCTCTTCAGGTACCAACGAAGCTTGACCTGTGAGCTGCCATCATCCATTACGATTCTCAGAAATTTCAATGAACTAAATAGAATTCACTGACAATGTCCCACCTGAGGAAGTTCAGGGTGGACTAAGTTACCTGGGATTAACCACTGTCAAAATGTCTGGTGTCTGAACCTTGCAAAAGAGAATCCTCCCCACCCGGTTTATTCTTAGTAACACCCAGACGTCCCTGGAAGGGGCTGCCGATCACCAGGTTTTGGAAAATACTATCATTCTCTTACTTTTTCCTTATAGTCCAAATACCGGGGTATAGCTCAATGGTAGAGTTCTTGCCTAGCATGCAGGAGGCCCTGGGCTCAGTCCCCAACACTGCAGAAAGGAAACAGTGCAATTGGCAATGTCTCGGGAACCCAGTGAATACAGCCAAACGGGTGACCCTGTCTCCTTAGTAGACTCACCGACTGACTCCTGTTTGTACAGAGTCATAGTCATAAATGGCCCCTTTATCTTAGTCTCATTGCTGAAAGACATAGAAATGTACATCAGAGTCCAGGCCAACAGCTAACAAGGTCATTCATCAAAGTGGCAGAAAGAAATCTGTCACTGTTGCACCTCACTGCCTTTAAAGCCACAAAGAAGGCAAGCAGAATGTCACCAATGAACAAGAGGTAGCCGGGGAGCTCCAGGGCCCCTGTCCTAGCTATCCTTCCTGACTGACCTCCAACCTCAGGAAAGGAAATGACCCCCAACACAGATCCCACAGGAAACAAAACAGAACAAGGAGCATAATCTCCTTCCCTGACACCTCCCAGCCAGTGGACCCTGCCTGCACCCTCTCTTGAGTGCGCCACCCTCTGCAATGTCTCTCGGGTCCGTGCCCTCTCCCAAGGCACAGGTGCTGGCCCCTTGAGCCTAGCACCAAAGTGCTTCGTGTGTCTAGATCATTTCTTTATCCGTAGATGGACACTGTGCCCAGTACTCGAAGAAAAGCAATTGCAAATAGCTTTGTGCACCAGCGCCTCTTTCCCTTAAGGTGACAGCACCGTAGTAGGGTACCCTTCTTTGCATGGTCTGGAAGCATGAATCTCACTTGTGGGAAATCTTAATCTTTTCTCGAACCCTTTGGACTTCTCAATGGTTCCCTCTCCACGCAGCTGTTACTCAATGAGGATGTCTGGCTTTAACAAGCAAAATTCCACTTTCAGAAGATATGGAGATAATATATGTATCTGACCGTTTGCAAGCTGAAATGGGGCTGGGGTGGGCTCAGTGGTTCTCATGTAGTACAAATTGATTTTGTGCAGTGGTTAGCCCATCTGGCACCTAGTTTTCCATTAATACCATGCCACTTTCCCTTTTCTATACCAGCTTCTATTGTCAAGGCCAACAATCTGGTTCACTTTGAAAAGCTACTTTCTGATTCCCTTTTTTTGAGTTTTCTGTCCTTTATAGACAGCCCAATGCCTTTGACACCCGCTGTGGCGCTAACCTGTGATAGTGTAATTCTTAACCAACATGTGTGTGTTTAGTTTTTCTGTCTACATGTCGTTTGCCTGTGTTACAAATATGGAAGGGGTGGGATTCTGGATATTTCATTAGCTGCTTTGAATATTTAATCCAGTCATCACAAAGCATCAATGACTTCAATATTCTCTAAATCTTGATTTCCAAGTCTCTTTTTGCTTTGTCCTTGTTACATGAATCTGCTATTGTGAGATACAAGCCTGTGATGAATGTGTACATAGAGTGTGAATAATTCCTCTGAGTATGGAAACAAAATGGCTGCATGATGGAAATTTGGGAAGACAAAACAATATAACAGAAACTTGAATTTACTAAGCATGTTTGAGGGGAGAGTAGAATCCTTAACTCAGTGCCTCTGTCTGCCATGTGAAAACCTGCAACTTTGTTCACCAAAATTGTATTATACCTGTATATATATATACATACATATAAAAAATGCAGTATAGTGAGTCACACACCCCCAATTCTAAGTCTCTGGTAGCCAAATTGAAGTGAGTAATCCATAGGATGATATGTGTTTACCCCTCTTCATCTCTGACGTTGGTGGATGCTCCTAAAATGGCCATACATGTCTCTACTCCGGGTGGCTTCCCGAGAGGAAATATCCTCGTGGGCACAGCATCGTCGCTTTGTCTGTGCTTTCCCTGGGTCCAGGAGGTTTGGTGGTGTTTTTATTGCATAGGGTTTGTCTGAAGCCACCTCTGAAGAACATTGCCTCTCAAGCTGTAGTAAGAGAAAGCAAAAGGACAAACTGAGCAAGAGAGAAGCTGTGACTTTTTTGTCGTTGTTGTCGCTTCGTTGGTGGATTTGTTTATAAGTCTGCTGTCACAGCTTTGCATCTGTGGGGAACTGTTTTAACTTACTTACAGGTGTGTCAGCCTTGTTTGGGCTGTGGAAATAAGTTAGCTCAATTGTGCATGAATGAACACACACACATAATGAACACACACACACACACACACACACACACCCATGCAAAGGCTGTCACAGTGGCTCAGAGGGTCAAAGCACTGGCCACCAAGCCTGACAACCCGAGTTCAATCGCCAGGTCTCACATGATGGAAAGAAAGAACTAATTCTCATAAGTTGTCCTCTGACTCACACACACACACACACACACACACACACACACACACACACACACAAATAAATAAATAAAATTTTAAGAATAAAATACGAAACCCTCAATAATACCCCCTAAAAGTAATCATGTGGTTTACTTTCACAGCCTTTAGTGAACTGTAAACTAGGAGACATCTTGATAAAAACCCACTTCAATGAAATTTTCAAGACTAACGTGTTTATGAGTGCTTTCAAATTTCACTTCCGTTAGTATCTCTTCACTGCTCAGAGGTGACAAAATACCAGATCGCCAACTGGCTTAGATTGATGGGAATTTTCTTTTTGAAAAAGGCCACCGTAGAGTTGACTATCCTGTCCATCTATAACCAGATAATCCGATAGAGAGTTGACTGTCTAAATGGTTTCCGTACATCTCCATACTTTTCCAGTCACCTGACTAGTGGGCTAGACGGTGACAGTTGGCCATCTGAGCCATAATTGTAAAAATTCAAAAACCCTGGCCTGGCCGGTAAAAGTGGACATGAAGAAACTACGCTAAGCTCTTCGTCCTTGGTGTCGACACACAGACGCAAGGTATCTTGGGTTTCTCTGTGCTCCACCTTCACAGCAGTCGTTTATGTCTGATATGACATCGTGCTGTGAGAGAATGTGAATGTGTGGAGAAGTTTCCACACAAGGCCCCTTAACTATGACTCCACGTGGTTAACAAATGCTTACGGTAAGCCTCCCTGCTTTCTTGTCTTTCAAGTTGAAATGCTGTCTGTGGAACTTCAAGTCTCCCTTTCGGTTTCATTGTGCCCCGAGAGAAGAAGAGGTTCTTTTGAGTTGACGTTCTCCGTCTGCCATGTATGTGCCCTTTCCAGTGTGATTTCAGTGTTTACATTTTGGAGCTGAGACCTTGATTGGCTGACTTAGTCAAAATCCCACTGCCACCGCAGAAGGACCAAGTGTTGGGACACACAGTGTTGCAAGTAACGCAAGCGGAAGTGACGCACACGCGTCTGTGTCATTCCATGGCTGTACTGTTGTCTGCGCCCGCCCCCGTTATTTATTATTGTTGATAGCTTACTTTTTCTTACATTCTGTTGTAAATAAAGTACAAAGCAATCTTCTTCCCAAGTGTTGCTTCCTCTTTCTCAACTGGTCTCAAGGGAGTGCTAGCCAACTTTAACATGAGGGTCAGTGGGGAAGGAAGAAATCAATTACTGTACCCAGTGGAATGGCCTCGTGTGCAAGGATGCCTCCCCTACTAATGGTCATATGGAACTTTATATGCAAGACCCTTGGGAGGAAAAGTCCCAGAGTCCCTAATTTTCCAGCCTAAAAATAACAAAGGAAAAAGGTGGGTGGGGGTGGCGCACGCTTTTATTCCCAGCACTGGGGAGGCAGAGGCAGGCAGATTTCTGTGAGTCTGAGGTCAGCCTGGTCTACAGACTCCCAGAACAGCCAGGGTTACACAGAGAAACCCTGTCTTGAAAAACAAAAACAAAAGCGAAGGAAATCTATAACCCCATAGGATGAATGCATAAACTCCCTTATCCACCTAGCAGGTACTTGAATATTCATGGAGTTTGAGATCACATAGCCCACAGGAATCCTAGGGAGTGCCAACCAGATCCACTCTATGTCAAGTTAGGTGTGTGTGTGTGTGTGTGTGTGTGTGTGTGTGTGTGTGTGTGTGTTGGGAATAGAATCCAGCACCATTGGGGATGCCAGGTAAATAGGTAAATACTCTACTGAGTTGGACAGACCAACTAGGTCTTTGTGTTGTTTCATTTTGTTTTGTTTTTTAAGAGTCTCTCTCCATTATGTAGCCCTAGTTGTCCTGAAACTTATTTTGTGGACCAGATTGGCCTTGAACTCACAGAGATCCACCTGCCTCTGCCTCCTGAATGCTGGGATTAAAAGGGTGTGCCACTGCCCCCGCTCATTTTTTTTTTTTATGACAAAGTCTCATGTATTTCCTTGTACTTACAATATGGCTGAAGAAGACCTTGAAATTCCAATCTTCCTGCCTCAACCTTCCAGGTTCTGAGATTCAAGTGTGTGCTAGCACACACCATTTATACAGTTCTGGAGATCCAGCCCTAGTTGGGTTACTTTTTTTCTTTAAGGATTTATTTTATTGATGTGTGTTTGTGTGTCTTCAAGAGTGTATCAGATCCCTCAGAACTGGAGTTATAGGCGTGGCTGCTAGGATCTGAACTTGGGTTCTCATGTTTGAGCAGCAAGCGCTCCTAACCACTGAGCCATTTCTCCAGCCCCACAGCTGGGTCACTTTTTGGAAAGCCAAAGTTGTCTTGCCGTGGTTTCTCGATCTCAGGCAGCCACTGTTGTTTACAAGAGGGTCCTCCGGGGTTGGTGAGTGTGGGGACAGAAATGCTTCACTGTCCCTGGTTCATTAATCTTTTTGGAGTTCACGCAGAAACACACCCCTTACTCTGTCTTCCAGTTAATCCTGAAAGAAATAATGCCACAGTCTTGGGCTGGCTGGCTGGCTCAGTGAGTCAGAGTACTTGCTGCCAAGTCTAGTGACTGAAGTTTAATCCCCCCTAAAACCCACACGGCAGAAGGAGAAAATCAACTAAAGTTGTCCTCTGACCTCAACACAGGGGACACACACACACACACACACACACACACACACACACACACACACTAAATAAGTAAATAAATAAGTAATTAAATAAATAAATAAGTGCTATTTAAAAGAAGACAGAAAATGTGGCAGTCCGACCTGAACGGAGCAGGCACACTGCTTATACTGCAGTTCTGAGTTGTGTAATACCAACTCAATTAACTACAACATGTTTCCTTTTGTAGCTCCAACTTCACCATTACACCCCCATCCCGTCTTTCAATTCCATCTTCCAAACACACAAACTTCCCACACACTGCTGCGGGCTAGCTGTCAGCCTGCGTTCTTGAGCAGAGGCTGCCTCGTGCAGCTCAACTGTAATGGGTTGTTAGATATCTGCACGCCTACTTCTCAATGTACAGGTGCTTGTGACACGGCCCACCCCAAGGTCCTAAGCAGAGCTCATCATCCAAAGTGTCTTCCCACTGAGGCCTAACCTTAGACTCCTGAACACCCACATATTTCTCTAAGAGTTCCTCAACCACCATTACAGTCATTGCCTTCCTGGAGACATTTCTGCCTCTGACCTCCAACTGTACCTTGGTCTCAAAGTTCAGGATACATCCTGTCTGAAATAGCCATACAGGAAACTGTCAGGGTCAGCTGGAGGCTTTGATGGCTTAGCAAGGACAACTTGGGTACTCATCTGCACTGGGGTGTGTGGTGGAGCCAGCAAGCCCTGTTTTCAAGGTTACGGATTGACGTTTTCTGCCTAACTTGTCTACACATGAATTCTCTCTTCTATCATGTGCAGCTTAATAGATTACCTCAGTCAAATCTAAAGGTTTAACTACTTTCCTCTTCCTGGGAAAGGTGGTATTCTAGGGTGTTGTCTGTTGTTGTGATAAACAGCACACTGCCTTAGTCAGGGTTTCTATCCCTGTGATGAAACACCACGACCAAAAAACAAGTTGGGGAGGAGAGGGTTGATTTGGCTTACACTTCAGCATTGCTGTTCAGCACTGAAGGAAGTCAGGACAGGAACTCAAACAGGGCAGGAACCTGGGGGCAGGAGCTGATGCAGAGGCCATAGAGGGGTGCTGCTTATTGGCTTGCTCTGTCTGCTTTCTTATAGCCCCCAGGACCACCAGCCCCGAGGTGTCCCCACCCACAGTGGGCTGGGTCCTCCCCCATTGATCACTAATGAAGAAAATGTCTTACAGGTTTACCTACAATTCAATCTTACATTTTCTGAATTGAAGTTCCCTCCTCTCAGATGACTGCAGCTTGTGTTAAGTTGCCAAAAAACTATCCAGCACACTGACCAAAAGCAACCTGAGGAGGAGGGGGTTTATTTCAGCTAACATATCATAGTTGATCATTAAGGGAAGCCCGGGGGCAGAGACTAGATATTGGCTCGCTCTCCTTGATTTGTTTAACTCTCTCTCCCTCTCTCTCTCTCTCTCTCTCTCTCTCTCTCTCTCTCTCTCTCTCTCTCTCTCTCTTTCTCTCTCTCTCTCTCTTCCTCCCTCCCTCCCCCCCCCCCCCTCTCTCTCTCTCTCCCTCCCTCCCTCCCTCCCTCCCTCTCTCCCTCTCTCTCTCTCTCTCTCTCTCCCTCCCTCTCTCCCTCTCTCTCTCTCTCTCTCTCTCTCTCTCTCTCTCTCTCTCTCCCTCCCTCCCTCCCTCCCTCTCCCTCCCTCCCTCCCTCCCCTCTCTCCCCTTCTCCCTTTCTCTCCCCCTTCTCTCTCCTCTCTCCTCTCTTTCTCTCTCCCCCACTTCTCTCTCCTCCCCCTTCTCTCTCCTCTCTCCTCTCTCCCTCCCTCAACACACACACACTTTATTATTAATTGTGTGTGGAAACGTGCACATGTGAGTGCAATACCCTTGAAGGCCAAAAGAGGTTGTGAGCTGCACGTGTCGGTTCTGCGAGCTGCATTCAGGACCTCTGGAAGGGCAGCAAATGCTCTTAACTGCTGAGCCACCTCTCCAGCCCCTCAGCTACCTTTCTCATACAGCTCAGACCCTTCTGCCCAAGGATGGCCTGCCCAAAGTAGGGTAGCCTTCCTACATCAATAAGCAAGCAAGACAATGCCCCACAGACACGTCCAGGGCCGATCTGAAAAAGGCAGTTCTTCAGTTGAGATCCCCTCTTTCCAGATATGTTGGAGTTTGTGGTCAAGCTGATAAATAATAAACTAACCACAGTTAGGAACAGGTCAGTACTTTGCCTCAATGTTCTTGTTCTGTTCCCAGCATGTAAGAAAAAGAAAAAAGATAAAAAGATAAAGAAAGGACGAGGAGGAGGAGGCCTGGGGATGTAGCTTAGTGAGTAGAGTGCTTGCCTGGCATGTACAGTCTTGGCTTCGATGCCCACTACCACATAAATCAGGTGCGATGGTACACCTTAGTAATCTTCGAGTTTATTATAATAGAGAGATGAAGAGAAAGATAGGAAAGAGAGAGGCAGAGAGAAAGAGAGAGGAGAGGGAGAGAAAGAGGGTGCACACCTTGTGGGAATAGAGAGAAAGAGAGAGAGGAAGGGGGGAGTTTTCCTTAGACTGAGGCTTTTACATCAGGATGCAGGGTGGTGCCAAGGGGTGGGATTCCAAGGGGCGGGCCAGAATATTAACAACCACAATTTAAAGCCAAATTTGAAGCAACCTTTAATTAAACACTGGCCAGGTGGATGGGCTCTGGCCAGGTCCATTTCTGAATTTCCAGAAGATGGCCCAGAATCAAATTTTGCAAGGGCTTAAGAAGAAAACCCGTAATTCATTACATCAGGTCCAATCAGAGGCAAGCATACATTCGGATGTATTTCCTGATGTATATCAGGACGTATCACCACATGTGTTCAAGCACATCTGGTGCAGATGGGTCAAACAAACCTGTGGCTTGTTATCTCCCATAAACAATAGCCTCCAGCGTTTCAGGAACTATCCGTCTTTGGGCAAGGGGCTTGCAGATCAGAGGCATTTTTGTTTCAAGGATCTCTAAGGCATAGTAATTAAAACTTAAAATATAACTGGCTCTCACACTACCTTCTGACCTCCAGATTCACAGTGGTGTATGTGTGCCCCCAGTCCCCAAACTCACACATTAAGTAGATACTTTTTTAAAAATACCAATCACATGCACCTAAGGCAGACACTAAAGACTTGAGATTATGACCTCCCTCTCTCTCTCTCTCTCTCTCTCTCTCTCTCTCTCTCTCTCTCTCTCTCTTTTGGTTTTCTGAGACAAGCTTTCTCTATATAACAGCGCTGGATGTCCTGGAACTCGATCTGTAGAGCAGGCTGACCTTGAACTCGCAGAGTTCTGCCTGCCTCTGCCTCCCGAGTGTCGGGATTAAAGGCCTGTGCCACCACCACCCAGCTATGACTTCTCTTACCCCAATAAAGTTCTTTGTCTTCAAATGTCCAGTTGGTAGACACCAACCTGTTTGTACACCTTCCCCCACAGCTGGGGCGTCTCCACCCTTAGCGTTCCTGATGTAACCCACTTGATGGTTGTACTCGGAAGCCAGTTTGATAAAATCTTTGTTATGGAGCCAGCTCCTGAAGGGCCACTCTGGCAAGAATGTCTGTAGTTGAGGATAAACCTTGAACTCCTGGTCCTCCTGCCTCTACCTCCCCAGCGCTGGGACTATAGCCATTTACCACCTTGCTTAGGTTTATGCAGTGCTGGTAGTCAAACCTAGTCTTGCCCGGCATGCAGCAGCCGAGCCGCCTCCCCAGTCCTCCCATCTTTCTCCTCCCAGAAAGCATGACTAGAGTTATAACCTCATTGTTGAGAACCCCACCCCCATGCCACCTCCGCCGCAGAGCTTGTCCTGGCAGCTCTGTATTAAGCTTGTCCCCAATTTTGCCTTTAGACTGCCGAGTTTAGCATGACCCCCAGATTTTCTCACTGGATCTTGTCTTTTTTTTTTTTTTTTTTTTTTTTTTTTTTTTTTTTTTTTGACTGACTTCCTAGCATCTTTATTCTTGTCACTTTTGGACAGCATTGCCACACTCAGAGAGTGACATCCACTGCTGCAGTCCCACTAATATAACGGATGGACCTCCTTAAACTTCCCAAAGAGAATTTAACCATTATCACTGGAGGAGGTTTGAGGGCAGACGAATCTGGGTGATTTTAAAGTCTTATCCCAAAATAACTTTCCCACTCCCAGGGGATGGTCCCTGTGGGCTGCTGGCAGCTGACTACACACAGGCGACCCTTGAGAATCAAGTTGTGCTGCTCACAAGCAGTCCTGTTTTGAGAGCTTCCAAAGATAGATCATTGCTCTGGGGTGCAGAATGCAGATAAAGTCACTCATGGGGCCAGAAGTGTTCATTGCCTTTTCTCTGAACGACCCTTGGAAATTTGGCAAGGTTTCTATTGGTTTGAATTTTTCCACTGTCATCTTGAAGTTATTCTATTCCTTTGCATTCTGAGATAATTATTGTATAAAGCTGAGGAGATAACATTGTACCATTGTTAGATATTTCAGAATTTATTTATTTTTTATTTTGTGTGTGTGCACATGTACGCATTTGTGTGTATGTGCACATGTACACATTAGTGTGTGTGTGCACATGTACACATTAGTGTGTGTGTGCACATGTACGCATTTGTGTGTGCACATGTATGCATTTGTGTGTATGTGTGCATGTACACATTAGTGTGTGTGGGCATGTATGCATTAGTGTGTGCACATGTATGCATTTGTGTGTGTATGTGCATGTACGCATTTGTGTGTGCACATGTATGCATTTGTATGTGCGCATGTACGCATTAGTGTGTGTGCACATGTATGCATTTATGTGTATGTGTGCATGTACACATTAGTGTGTGTGTACATGTACACAATTGTGTGTGTGTGCACACACGTACGCATTTGTGTGTGTGTGCACACGTACGCATTTGGATGCCAGCAGCAGCAGTGAAGCTGCAGATGGTTGTGAGCTGCACACTGAGTACTGGCAACTGAACTCCTCTGTAAGAGCAATAATCAATCTTAACAGCAGAGCCAGTGTTTTTCAAAAAAAAAAATTTCTTTTTCCGATACAAGGTTTCTCTATATAACAGCCCTGGCTGTCCTGGATCTTGCTCTGCAAACCAGGCTGGCCTTGAACTCACAGAGATTCGCCTGCCTCTGCCTCCCGAGTGCTGGGATTAAAGGTGAGCACCACCACTGCCCAGCCTTTTCGATTATTTTTTAAAGAAAATTGTAATGAGTAAAGGTTTGTCTGTGTGCACTTCCGTGCACCACATGTTTGCCTGGTGCCCACAGAGGTCAGAAGATGTTGGATCCCCTGGAACTGGAGTTATGGATACTTGTGAGCCCAGGATTACAGATTTCCTTCTTTTAAAGTGTTTATACTTTTTTTTTTTAATGTACTGTGCATGCACACATGCACCACGGCAGTGCAGGAAAACAGGCTACAACTTGCTGGAGTGAGTTCTTTCCTTTCCTGTGGAGGTTCTGGGGATTGAACTCTGGTCATCAGACTTGGCGGCAAGCACCCTCACTCACTGAACCATCTCCACAGGCCCTCTTTCCTTCACAAGAACAGTCACTTCCCTGGGCCCCTGAGCTGCAGATCACTGACTGTTACTGAGCCAAACGCCTAACTCAAGCACAAGGAACTGCACAGAACTGAATACGCAAACAATTTTAATTCATCTTGTTTTAACACGTTCAGTATTCACAAACACTGAGTTTATCTTGAGAATTTCCAAAAAGCCACCACAGTAAATGCCGTTAAGTTGTTTTTTTTGGTTTTTTTTGTTTTTTTTTTTTTGGTTTTTTTTTCCTCCCGTCCCCCTCACCTTCCCCCCAACCCCCCCCCCATTCCCATCTCCTCCAGGGCAAAGCCTTCCCCACAGACTGAGGTCAACCTGGTAGACTCAGTCCAGGTAGGTCTAGTCCCCTCCTCCCAGGCCGAGCCAAACAATCCTGCATAGGCCCCAGGTTTCAAACAGCCAACTCATGCAATGAGCACAAGATCTGGTCCCACTGCCTGGATGCCTCCCAAACAGATCAAGCCAATCAACTGTCTCACCCATTCGGAGGGCCTGATCCAGTGGGGACCCTCAGCCATTGGTTCATAGTTCATGTGTTTCCATTCATTTGGCTATTTGTCCTTGTGCTTTATCCAACCTTGGTCTCAACAATTCTCGCTCATATAAACCCTCCTCATTCTCGCTAATTGGACTCCCAGAGATCCACCCAGGGCCTAGTCATGGATCTCTGCATCCAGATCCCTCAGTAGTTGGATGAGGTTTCTAGCACAACAATTAGGGTGTTTGGCCATCCCATCACCAGAGTAGGTCAGTTCGGGCTGTCTCTCGACCATTGCCAGCAGTCTGTTGTGTGGGTATCTTTGTTTTTATTAGCTGAGAGAAAACTGAAGTAAATGATTAGAGCCGTTTTCATTTTAGTATATGTAATTTATCACGTGGGTGCTCTTGGGGGCTGGAGAGACGGCTCAACAGTAAAGAACACTGACTGCTCTTCCAGAGGACCCAGGTTCAGTTTCCAGCACCCACATGGCAGCTCACAACTGTCTGTAACTCCAGTCCAGGGGATCTGACATTTTCTTCTGGCCTCCTCAGGTACCAGTCATACGTGTGGATTGTGTCATAAACGTAGGCCATACACCCATGCACATAAAATGAAAACAAATATTTGTAATGTTTAAGTGGCTTGATTTATTATTATTATTATTATTATTATTATTATTATTATTATTTCGTTGTTGTTCTGCAACTGTAAAACCCCATGAGACTACTTCCCTATGGGAACATGGAACCTGGAAAACCTTATTTCATGTTTCCTGAGCCATGGTCACTCAGATTTGGCACCAGAATAAACTACTTCTTATTCCTGGAGGTGAGAGCTGTGTTTTTGACATTGGCGAATGTAATTCAGCATGTGTCACAGTCTACTCAAGAAATCAAATAGAAAGCTCTGGAGGACCTTTGGCGGGGCCGAAGCTCAGTGGTCGAGAGCCTGTCTAACATGGACTAGGCCTGAGGTTCCATGATCAGCACCACAAAAAGAAAGGACCCTAGTGGTCAGGTGAGCGCGGTACACAGCAAGCTTCTGCAGGAACTGGGGAGTTAGAGCTGCCAGGCGGTGGTGGTGCACACCTTTAGTCCCAGCACTCGGGAGGCAGAGGCAGGTGGATCTCTGTGAGTTCCAGGCCAGCACGGTCTACAGAGCGAGTTCCAGGGCAGCCAGGGCTACAGAGGCTACACAGAGAGTCTCTGTCTCGAAAAAAAAAATTACATTGGTGGTCAGGCATGATGGTACAAACCTTTAGTCCCAGCACTCGGGAGGCAGAGGCAGGAGGATCTCTGTGAGTTTGAGGCCAGCCTGGTCTACAGAGTGAGTCCCAGGATAACCAGAGCTACATAGTGAGACCTAGTCTTTAAATAAAAAAAAAAAAAAAAAGCGAAAAAGGAAAAAGAAACATTGGTGGAACCATCGGAGAGGTGGGTTTTACAACAAGATTGGGAATCTCTCCTGCAGGGTTCAGATGCTATCTGATATCATTCTTAGCTTTGGGGTTGGTAAAGCTATTTGTCTGCTGAGTTAATAGATTCCATATGATTTTTATCTATTAGTCAATGGATGTTAGTTCTGACACAGGCGGACACTGAATGGCTATTCAGGGCTAAAGCTAACCCTGAGATAGATAACTGGCAACATTCCAACCTCTCCACGTCACTGCAGTTCTTAGCAGTCAATCAGCCTTTGCAGACACAGCTTCCTTCCAGGAATTCTTGTTCACACATGTGTGCTCCACAACAAGGGAGGTGGAAGATGATTGCCATGTGTCCTATGCTCTGGAGCCATGTGAGTGCCATCCTTAAAAACCAGAATATTTGCCGGGCGGTGGCAGCACACACCTTTAATCCCAGCACTCAGGAGGCAGAGCCAGGCGGATCTCTGTGAGTTCGAGACCAGCCTGGTCTACAGAGTGAGTTCCAGGACAGCCAGGGCTACACAAAGAAACCCTGTCTCAAAACCCCTACCTTCCTCTCCCCCCCCCCCCCCGAAAAAAAAAAAACCAGAATATTCTGTACAAGAAAAGCACTGGTCTCATTTCTAACACATAACAAAGGCAAGGTCTAGAATTACCTTCTACTCATTTGAATAGTTTGGAATCTGTTTCCAAATTTTCCAAAACCTGCTTCCTTTGTCCTGGGGTTGGTTTTTGTTGTTGTCCTGTTGACACAGGGTCTTACACAGCCCTGGCTGGCCTCCAACTTACTAGTAACAAGGACGACCTTTCACTTAGTGTTCCCTGCCACTGCCTCCACTCACTGCCGTAACAGGCATGCACCAACAGGCCTGGCTGGGGCAGTGCTGAACACGGACCCAGAGCTCCCTGCGTGCTATGCCCTCACTCTATCAACCAAGCTGTATGCTCAGCCCAAGTCATTTTCAAAGACACCCCACCAAAAAAAATAAAAAAAATCCAGGTTCAATTCCCGGCACCCACACCATGCATGGCTCACAAGTATCTGTAATTCTCCTTCCAGGGGAATCTGCCTTCTTCTGGCCTCTATGGGCACTGCATGCATATAGTATGGAGACATACATACAGGCAAAACCCTCATACATGTAAAATGATAAGTAAAATTGTCAGGCGCTGGTGGTGCACTCCTTTAATCCCAGCACTTGGGAGGCAGAGGCAGGCGGATCTCTGTGAGTTCAAGGCCAGCCTGGTCTACAGAGCGAGTTCCAGGACAGCCAGGACTACACAGAGAAACCCTGTCTTGAAAACAAAAGATAAATAAAATCTCACACACACATAAATATATATATTTGAATATATATGAAGATTAATAAGAAGTGTCTATACATGAAGTAAGATCCACAAAACCGCCTTCATTTTCATGTATGCCACTTGTGAAAGCAATTCTCTTTTATTCTATGAAGAGAATTAAATAAGGGTACTTAGATCATTAAAAAAAGTAATAAAACCTAGCTAATTTCTGGCTACCCCTGGGTCAAGAGCTCTGGACTCAGATTTCCTGAGCGACTTGACCCGCTATTGTCCGAATATAAAAATGTCAAGCTTCTCTTTTTTCTGATATTCTAAATCTAATTTACATCAGAAAGATAAGACACCCTCCACACTTGAAGAAGGGCTTTGCAGAAAGAGATGATTCATACACGGTTTAACTTGGAGTGAATAATTTTCAAAGCAAGCCCAAAGCCTCAGTGGAAGCTCTTCAGTGATTCTTTTCTACATATCATCAAGCCAAACAGCCAAGCGTGGTGACGCACACCTTTTGACCCAGCACCTAGAGAGGCAGAGGCAGGTGGATCTCTGTGAGTTCCAGCCCAGCTAGAAAAAAAAAAAAAAAATCAAGCCAAATGTCCTCAGAGAGGCTTAATAAATATCTGAAAAACCAACTCTTCAAATCTGGATCCATGTACAAATCAATTTTTTATTGCATTTTATGTATTGTGTGTTTGTGTGTGCACACGCACATGCCATGGCACACATGTGGAGGTCAGAAGGACAACAACATTCGAGAGTCAGTTCTCCGCTTCCACCACGTGGGACTCAGTTTGTCAGTCTTGGTGGCACGTGCCTTTCCCACTGAGCCATCTCACCAGCCCCAAGTCAATTTTTTAAGTGGTTTGAGTGAGAGTTTCTTCCTCCTCGCCTCATAAGAAAAATAAATAAGCCGGGCGGTGGTGGCCCACGCCTTTAATCCCAGCACTCGGGAGGCAGAGCCAGGCGGATCTCTGTGAGTTCGAGGCCAGCCTGGTCTCCAAAGCGAGTTCCAGGAAAGGCGCAAAGCTACACAGAGAAACCCTGTCTCGAAAAAAACCAAAAAAAAAAAAAAAAAAAAGAAAAATAAATAAATAAAAATAAGTAAATGAGAGCCGGGCGGTGGTGGCGCACGCCTTTAATCCCAGCACTCGGGAGGCAGAGCCAGGTGGATCTCTGTGAGTTCGAGGCCAGCCTGGGCTACCAAGTGAGTCCCAGGAAAGGCGCAAAGCGACAGAGAAACCCTGTCTCGAAAAACGGAAAAAAAAAAAAAAAAAAAGCAAATGAAAAATTAGACACTTCAAGTAGAAAAGAAGGTTCAGAAGGAGGAATTCCTCTGTCTCCCAAGGGGAGAGCTCAGCAGCCTTTCTTCCCAGAGGAAACTCTGGAGCCACAGAGGCTCCCTCAGGGAAAGTAAAGACGAAGATGGCTTTAGTTTGTTAGGAAAGCAAAATTTTTTCTGTAAGCTTCCAAGATCACATTTGACAGGCTGCAGTTTGCTTCCCAGACACAGGGAGCTCATCTTTAACCTCCAGATAAAGAGCGTGGCTTGAGAAGAATGTGCTTGCAAGAATACAGATTTTTGAGCCAGGTGTGGGGGTGCACACCTTAAACCCAGACAAAGACAGGCAGATCTCTGTGAGTTCAAAGCCAGTCAGGGCTACTTAGAGAGACCTTGTCTTAAAAATAATTTTATATATATATATATATATATATATATATATATATATATGAATGTATGTATATAAATATATATAATTAAATTGTGTGTGTGCACGAGTGTGCATATATACATGCATTTATCTGTACCACCTGCGTACACTATCCAAGGAAACCAGAAGAGGGCGACAGAGCCCCTGGAATTGAAGTTACAGGTGGGTGTGAGCCATTCAGCGTGTGTTCTGGGAACCATACCTGGGTCCTCTGGAAGAGCAACAAGTGCTCTTAACTGCTGAGCTGTTTCCCCCAGCCCCCCTTCACTGTTGGGTTTTGTTGTTGCTGTCATTGTTTTGGTTTTCTCTCCTGGTGTGTGTGGTATATGTGCATGTGTGTATGTGTGTTCACATGTGTGAGTGTGTGATAGCTTGTGGAGGCCTGCAGTTGACGCCTGGTGTCTTCCTGCTAACCTTCCATCTTACCTCTTGAGGCAGGGTCCCTGGCTGAATGCAGAGACCATTGGTTCACTGGTCCAAGTGAGGCAGCTTGCTCTGGGGACACCCTTCACAACCTTCCCTGTGCTGTGCTTTCAGTGAGCTACCATGTCCACATTGTCAGACCCGAAGAGTAGCCCATTTTCCCCACAAAAGGGCAGGCCCCCCTGACTTGGTCCACAATTCAGTCTAGGCTCAGCTCAAGCTGGACCTTAGAGGAATTTCTGGTGGTTAGATAAAAGCCAACATTCCTCGGGAACTTGCAAAACAGTTCCCATCTGCCAAAAGAAGTCATTTCCCTGGCCTCTGGCAGAAGGGACAGTTGCCTCTCTATTGACTTACACCTGTGGTGCCTAGCTGTATATCAAAGCCCATGCTGGCCCCCAGGTTCCTTCAGTCCCTACTCACATGTATTTGGTATACATCTCAGGCCCACCCTCGCCCTTCTCACCTCCTACTCTACCTAAACTCCCAGACTACTCCAGTTCACATGCTTTCCTCCCCCAGCTACTCATCCTCCTTGTAACCCACATGACCCCCGGCCTACCTTCCCTCTCCCTGGCTGTGTCCAGTCGGCTTCCCTTTCTCTCCGCTCTAGACTCTTTCAGATGGCTCTGGATGGTCTCTCTTATCCATAATAAAACTGTTCCCCCGACTATGGAGCGACCAGGTCAGTGGTTTCTTTACTTCATCCTCACGTACACCCCTGACTTATTCTGTGGGCTCTGAACTCCAGTCCTCAATATTGCACGTGGCAAGTGCTTTTCCCCCCGATGTGCCTTCTCCCCACACCCCACCCCCAAACCCCCAAGTCTCACTGCAGGCTGACAGTCACTGACTCCTCGCCTGTCAGGCCCCGCTCCATCCAGGTCACACTAGTGAACGCATTGGGCCCTCATAACACCTGGGATTAAGAGGACAGTAATCGCTGTTTTAACAGTGGAAGAAAGTGAAACAGAACACTGATCAAACCGCAGGGCTGCAGCTCGGTGCTAAAGGCCTGGCTTGGCACGAGGCCCCGAGTTCCAGCCCCAGCACTGCAGAAACTGGGTAGACATTGCATTCTTGTAAGTCCAGCACTCAGGAGCTGGAAGCAAGGGGGATCAGACGTCCAAGGCAGCGCTGTGAGGATGTCACAGTAGGTAAAGGTGCCTGCTACCAAGCCTGGCCACCTGATTTGGTTCCTTGGGACCCACATAATGGGACGAATCTGCCCCTCCGAATTATCCTGTGACCTCTCCTATCACACACACTTTTTAAAATAAATAATATAATCTAAAAAATTTTAAGAAGTTCATGATTATTCTGGACTACAAAGTAAGTTGGAGGCCAGCCTGGACTACATAAGACTCTGTCTCAAAAAAAAAAAAACCCCAAACCTGGGACTGGAGAGATGACTCAGCACTTAAGAGCACATACTGCTCTTACAGGGCTCAGGTCTCAGCACCCACATTAGAAGGCTCACAACCACCTAGAACTTCAGCTCCTGGGGGAATCTGAAGGATTCTGGGCTCTGAAGGAACCTGCACTCACATATACACAGATAGACACATACACACACATTTAAACATAAAAATAAATCCATGGTGATATGTGCTTTTAGTCTCAGGATTTGAGAGGCAAAGGCAGGCAGATCTTACGTGTATTCAAGGCTAGCCTCATCTACATAGCAAGTTCTAGGCCAGCCAGAGTTACATAGTGAGATCCTTTCTCTAAATAAACAAGCCTCTTACTCAAGTACCTACAGCCAGAAGTCAAATCCCTACCTTCTAAACCAGAAGCTGTTGTGGGATATCTGTACACTCTGTGAGGATGTGTTGCTGTGACTGGTGTAATAAAAAGCTGAATGGCCAACAGTTAGGCAGGACTTCCAGGCAGAGAGAGAACTCTGGGAAAAAGAAAGGTGAAGTTGCCAGCCAGACACAGAGGAGGCAGGATGAGCAATATGGAGATGAGGTAATGAGACACATGGAAGAACATAGATTAAAAAATAAACCAGGCAGTGGTGGCGCACGCCTTTAGTCCCAGCACTCGGGAGGCAGAGCCAGGCGGATCTCTGTGAGTTCGAGGCCAGCCTGGGCTACCAAGTGAGTTCCAGGAAAAGGCCAAAGCTACACAGAGAAACCCTGTCTCGAAAAACAAAAAAAATAAAAAAATAAATAAAATAAACCAGGCAGTGGTGGCGCAAGCCTTTAATCCCAGCACTCGGGAGGCAGAGGCAGGTGGATCTTTGTGAGTTCGAGGCCAGCCTGGGCTACAGAGTGAGTTCCAGGAAAGGCTCTAAAGCTACACAGAGAAACCCTGTCTCAAAAAAAAAAAAAAAAAAAAAAAAAAACCTAGTTGGAACAAGCCTAAGGCCGAGCTTTTATAATTAATAATAAATCTCTGTGATCGTCATTATTTGCAAGCTGGTTGTCCCAACAAGAAAGTACTACAACATATGGCATCCAACGTGGAGCCTCAAATATCCAAACATAGGGCCCGAGAAAGCTAAGGAAAGTCCTGGACCAGGAGGTGAACATGGAGAAGCCCTGCAGTTTCTCAGGTGCTTGGCCGGTGCTTGGCCTACAGAGGCCCTTGTCCCAGCTGTTACCTGCAGGCTGGAGCCAGCTAGCCAGCACAGAACAGCATGATGCGTAAACTGGCCCTTTAAGGCTTGGCTTACCCAGTCAGAGAATGCTGCCGAGGTGAAGAAAGTCATGTCCAGACAGAAATCCTCTAAAACAATACAGTATGCCTAAAAAGGGTGCTGAGGTGCTGAAGGAAGAAAAGAAAATGGGTATAGACAGTCATAGAAAAAATAGTTTAAAATAAAATCTTAAAAAAAAAAATCAATGTAATCTGTAGCATGAATCTTAGAGAGTCTTATAAATAAAATCAAACCCGGGGCCAGTTATTGGGGTGAACACTGGATGGTCAGAGAGACAGAACAAGCCACAGCTAACCTCACCTGGTCAGCTTCTCAGCTGGTCTTGTTTCCTCAGACTGGAGGTCTCTGAGTCCTCATCCAGAATGGGTCTCAGCTGAACTGCTGCTCGAAAGCCTGAAAGCTTAACCAGCCAAATGCTTCTAGTTTCTGGTCCTCATGCCTTATATATCTTTCTGCTTTCTGCCTCACTCCCTGGGATTAAAGGCTCGCTTTCTGGGATTAAAGGCGTGAGTGACTGTCCTGTTCTCTGACCCCAGATAAGTTTATTAGGGTACACAATATTTTGGGGAACACAATACCACCACAGTAATCTTTTTCTTTCTTTCTTTCTTTTTTTTTTGTTTTGTTTTTTTGTGGGTTTTTTTGTTTTTTGTTTTTTGTTTTTGTTTTTTCGAGACAGGGTTTCTCTGTGTAGCTTTGGTACCTATCCTGGATCTCGCTCTGGAGACCAGGCTGGCCTCAAACTCACAGAGATCCGCCTGGCTCTGTCTCCTGAGTGCTGGGATTAAAGGCATGTGCCACCACCACCCAGCTGCAATGTAATATTAAAAAAAAAAAAAAAGCCACATAAGAATGGAAAATACACAGGACGCCTGGATCCTGAATGTTGGGTTGTTGACTGAATCTTTTTGAATGGTGATGAGCAAACAGCAGCTGCTGAGAGACAGTGGATTGTGGAAGGAACTGCTGAATTAAACCAGCCTAGATACTTTAGGGATGTCTTGGCTTCAGAATGTAAGTCAGGAAATGTGTTGCATTGTGGGAGAGGCTGTGTGTGCTTTTGTATCCACAGGATATGAAAAGCTATGGATTCCTTCAAAATGAATAAAGATCAGATTGGACCAGGGGAGACCTCCTGAGCATCTGCAGGCATGAGGGAGAAAGCCAGAAAAGACTACAGGACAGGTGACGTGTCTGTTGATCCCTCCACATGGGAACAGCTTTGAGACTGGATGAGACATGATAAATCTTGTTGGTTACAGAGTCCTCATGACTTACTATATTATAGTTTGGATACGCAGTCCAAACGGACTTATAAAGTTGACAGATGCCTTTTACCTACCCAAACATAAAACAAAAAAATCATCTTTAGCTGACGTGTACATACCACACATTTCATAATTGTGTTAATGCAGATATTTATGTTACCTTTAAAAGTTTGTGTGTTTTCAGAGAAAAGAGACCAGACACCAATAAAGACACCCAGGTGATTCAGTCTCTCATAATGCCTCTGTTGCATTTTCCTCAAAATTCTACATTCAAAACAACTTCAAAGCTGCTAGCTGAGATGGTCCAACTTCACAGACTACTCCAGCCAGGACTTCAGATAAACTCTACACTTTCCCATCACACAGAGACTAAATAAAAAAAAAAATACAGATAGCTTTCCTAGGACTTGACCATTATCTCAATTTTTGTAGGGTCCCCTAAAGACGCCATCACCCCCAGACAATAGGAAGCAGTCTAGAGGACATGATGTCCACCTTCCCAAGAGATGCAGTGAGTGGTTTTTAGTCATACGGTGGTTTATGAATGTTTCTCATCATGTAGGGGGCTGTTTGCAAGTGGTTACTGGTCATGGTCAGGGGAAAAAACTAAACAAAGTAGGTTAGTTTCAGGGATCTCTTTCTGAAAAGAAAGAAAAGGAGAGAGATAAAAATGATAGAATAAATGGGTATATTGTTGAATCTACTTTTAAATTAAAAAAGAAACTACTAGTCTCAAATATTTTACATTGGTATGGATTTCTGCATATTGATACAAATTTAAGGGGTTTTTGTTTTAACATACTGTATATATGCTTTTACTCTTGTTTAAGGTATTGTACCTATGCATCTCATTGAAAATGTAATTAAGAATTACATTTTAATTAAGAAATGTAGGTTAGTAGTTAGTTATCTATAATAATCAAACTTACAGTCATGTTAGGTATGTTTTCAAGATTAAACAGATATATTTTAGACAGATAGCTGGTCTTCAAAGATCTACAGAATATGACATTTAAGATTTTGTTTCTTTTAATTTATATAATTTTTTTATTTATGTTCATTGGTGGTTTTTCTGTATGTGTGTCTGTGTAAGGGTGTCAGAAGAGCTGGAACTAGTTACAGACAAGTGTGAGCTGCCATGTGGGTGCTGGGAACCCAGGTCCTCTGGAAGAGCAACCAGTGCTTTTAACTGCTGAGCTATCTCTCCAGTCCCCATTTAAGATGTTTTAATAACATAAGGCTTTTCATGGCAGTGAGACATGTCTGCTCCTGGCACCACCAATTTACTGCAAAAAAAGGATGATAAGCATTGAAGAACCTCCATATGGAGTTTGTTTTCAATATGGCAAAGCTAGCCATTGGGTAAGAAACTGCCCTTGCCTTGACTGCTGACAGCATACTGTCCAAATTGGATAAGCAGGACACAAAGGAGACAAATGCTGAACTTTGCCAAGACAAGGAGGACAATCCTTCAAAATTCCTGCTTCACAGAAAAGTAAGTCAGATATTCTAGACCTGTAAGTGAAAGATGGATGCCCCAGCACTACAGAGGAACCTTGGGTGACTGTCCAGGCAGCCAGCTATTTCTGTCATTTCTATATTTTGGATGTTGCTTGCCCTGCATTTCCTGTTTACTGAGATAATATTATATCCTTCTTGGGTCTTTGATTAGGTTGAAGACTAGTTATAGTTGCAGTTTTTCTTGTTACTAAATTCAGAAAAGAAACTCACAAAAGAGGTATAAAGTATATAAGGTTGAGAGACATAAAAGTTTAGGTTGTGCCGGGCGGTGGTGGCGCACGCCTTTAATCCCAGCACTCGGGAGGCAGAGCCAGGCGGATCTCTGTGAGTTCAAGGCCAGCCTGGGCTACCAAGTGAGTCCCAGGAAAGGCGGAAAGCTACACAGAGAAACCCTGTCTCGAAAAACCAAAAAAAAAAAAAAAGTTTAGGTTGTTTATCTAAGAAAATGTTTTAAAGTCTAAAAAGATTTTTTTAGGATGGTAATACAAGTTATGATAGAAAGTGGTTTAGATATAAAACTTTGGACTCATCAAGAAAGAATAGATAATAGAATAATTTCTCCAATTTTGCCAAATACAAATGAACTAGATATTATAAATGTAATTCTTACCTGGAAATTGTTCTTATTATATATAGTTTTACTATGTTAGAGTTGAAACATTTCCTTTTTATTTAGACAATACCTGATAATTGTTCTTATTGTATACAGTTTTACTATGTTCAGAGTTAAAACCTTTCCTTTTTAATTAGACAAAAAGGGGAAATGCTGCAGAATATTTGTTTACACTGTAAAAATGTGTTTCTGCCTAAGGCACCTTCTGATTGGTTTAACAAAGAGCTAAATGGCCAATAGTTAGGCAGGAGAGAATAGGCAGGACTTCTGGGTAGAGAGAGAGAGAAACTAGGAGAAGGAATATAGGTGCACAGATTTGCCAGAGAGACACGGAGGAAACAGGAGGTGTGGGGTGGAAGAAAGGTAAAGCCATGTGGCAGAACACAAATTAATATAAATGAGTTAATTTCAGTTATAAGAGCTATTGAGAATAAGCCTAGGCTAAGGCCAAGCTTTCATGATTAATAATAAGTCTCTATGTCATTATTTGTGAGCTGGCAGCTCAAAGAAAAAAATCTGTCTACAGGAAGCAGTAGACTTCCAGCTCTCAAGGCTTGGAGCATAAGTCTTGGGGTCTGCCAGTCTAGCCCCCACACTATGGCCACTCAAGGTCCCAGGACAGCCAGCTGTGGAGGAGCTTTTCCTTGTCTGCCCACGATTCCTGTGCAGGTGAACAAAAGGACCCGAGCCAGCTGTTGGTAACAGTTTGGAAGACCAGAGAACACACGATGAGATGAGATGAGGAAGAGTGCTGGAGGCTGAATCTCTGTTGAGCTCTTGGGACTTAGCAAATAAAACTACAGCATAGTAAGGCCACTTCAATTCAAGATACATGGTGAAAGATTACATAGGATGTGTTTGTAAGTTTACAAAAACTATTCATCATCTGAAATCCAAATGTAAGTGGATAGCTTATATTTATTTGGCAACCCTTCTTATAGGTCAAGATAAGGATTTGACTGTGCTCATCCTGACAACAAGGTATTAAAGAGTTCAGAATCTGACTAGAGATCGACACACAATCTGATTAGAATTTTGCAAAGATCCTACTGGCTACATGGTTGCCCAAGAGTGCACAAAGAAGCAGGGAGCCCAGAAGGCAGCTGCCAGGGTCCAAGTAAAAGAAGGGGCTTGGGGCCAGCAAAATGGCTAGACAGGTAAAGGAGCTTACCACCAAGACAGACAACCTGAGTGTGATCCCTTGAACCCACAGGGTGGAAGGAGAGAACTGACTTCCACAAGTTATCCTCTGGACTCCATCCATATACACACACCATGGCACAAGCATGCCCATACACATACACACACGCACACACAAAATAAATAGATAAATGTAATAAAACAAGAGAAGGAAGAGGAGGAAAATCCAACTTGGGCTACATGGATTGGAGATATAATATGGTGCAAAAAGCCAAACACAAAAGGACAAAGATGCAATTCTACTTAACGGGAAGGATTTACAGGATTGGAAGTCACAGAGGCAGGAAGTAGTAGGGTGGGTTCCAGGGGCTAAGAGAGGAGGAAGAGAAGTGAGGGCTTACCATGTTTGAGAAGACAAACACGTAATGGAACTAGATGATGGCTACAAAAATATGTAAATGTAGTGAATGCCACAGAACTGCACATCAAAAAATGATTAAAATGCTATATGTCATGTTATGTTTATGTCTTAGCTAGGGTTTATTGTTGCTGTGAAGAGACACCATGACCACAGCAACTCTTACAAAGGAAACATTTAATTGAGGGTGGCTCACTTACAGTTTCAGAGGTTCAGTCCATTATCGTAATGACAGGAAGCATGGCGGCATGAAGGCAGATGTGGTACTGGAGCTGAGAGTGCCGCATCTTACAGGCAACAGGAAGTCAACTGACTGTCACACTGAGGGAAGCTTGAGCAAAAGAGACCTCAAAGCCCACCCCCACAGTGATAAACTTCTTCCAACAAGGCCACACACCTCCTAACAGTGCTACTCCCTTTGGGGGCCATTTTCTTTCAAACCACCACAGTTGATTTTATCATTGTAAGAAATTTCAAGATACAGCCATGGGGTTTTGGCATCTTTGGTAGGACCTAAGCATTAGCAAAAGGCACATCCCATAGTACGATGTGAGATCTTAGATTCTTCTCCTCTCTCCAATTCTTTTTTTTTTTTTCCTTTGGTTTTTCGAGACAGGGTTTCTCTGTGTAGCTTTGCGCCTTTCCTGGAACTCACTCTGTAGCCCAAGCTGGCCTCGAACTCACAAAGATGAGACTGCCTCTGCCTCCCAAGTGCTGGGATTAAAGACGTGTGCCACCACCGCCTGGCTTCTCCAATTCTTCCTGCATAGAAACTATCTTCAGAGATGCTTGCCTGAATTCTGATAGTATTCCATTCCTTGCTGTGGTCTGAACATTTGCTTTCAATGTGTGGTGAGATGTTAAATCTAAAAAGCACACCTCAGACATCTTACACCTTTGTTTAAGAACCACCATGTTTCAAGTAATACAGTCAGCAGCATCTGTACCCTTGGCACAATGGTTCCTATATAAATATTCTTTAATGGGGCTGGAGAGCTGACTCAGCAGCTAAGAGTGCTTGTTGCTCTTGCAGAAGACCCTGGTTCAATTCCCAGCACCCAATGGTGGCTGAGAGCCATCTGTAACTCCAGTTCTAGGGGAACTGACATGCTCTTCTGGCCTCTGAGAGTATCAAACACTTACTTGGTGAAAAGACATAAATGCAGGCAAAACATCAATACATACCAAATAAATACTTTCTTTTTTAATGCCTTTTTTTTTTTTTTTTTTTGGAGACAGGGTTTCTCCTTGTAGCCCTGACTGTTGATGAACTCACTCAGTAAACCAGATTCACAGAAATCCACCTGTCTTTGCCTTCCAAGTGCTGGGATTAAAGGCATGTGCCACCACCACCCAGCAAAAACTGCAACTTTTAAAAAGAAATAAAGTATTTCCTCAAGCCAAGTGTGAAGGCACACAACTCTTATCCCAGCACCTGGGAGAAGGAGTTCTAGACCATCTTGGTTATGTAGCAAGACTTGGTGTCAAAACTAAAACAAAAAACAAAACAAACAAACAAACAAAACCAAGGGCCTAATGATGCAGACTACTAGGTAAGCTCCAGGCCAGTCTGAGCTACAGAACACCCTATTTCAAACAAAACAAAACAGAAACAGTGTATTATGTATGTATATACGTGTATATACATATACATTGTTAACGATTTGCTCTATCTGAAATAGCACCTCTGAATATGCCCTAAAAGGGAGGGAGGATGCAGGATGCTCCTTAGAAGTCTAAGCAAGCTGAAACCTGTAAGATTCACAAGCCATCATTCCCAGAGTTACAAAGCAGCCAACTGACCCGCCTAGCTGCCTGTCAGAGAGGCAGGGAGAAACTTTTGTGATTCTTCACCCATGCTGAGGTCAAAGGAAGCCTGGCCAGAGTCAGTTAGCACAGAGCACTTCCGATTTCACTTTGTGACAGCATCTCCAGTAGCCGACTGGCCTCCAACCTGTTGGTTATTCGGCCTCAGCTTCACAAGGGCTGCGCATACGCTGCTAGATTTCATTTTGTTTTGTTTTGTTAAGACAGTCTCTCTATGTAGCTATAGCTGTCCTGGAATTCTACGTAGACTAAGCTGACCTCAAATTTACAGAGATTACCCCTGCCTCAGCCTCCGGAGTTCTGGGATCAAAGGCGTGTGCCACCACACCTGGGTCAATTTCTTTTTTTAATCAAAGGAATTGGAAATTGTGATAATCTGGAAGAAACTTCCCTACCGATTCCAAAATAACAGAGTCGTCTGCAAGTTAAATATTTTTCCCCTCTGGCATGTTGTGGTGTGACTTCCTAGAGTTCACTTAGCATATGTTAAAAATCTGTTTATTGATACTACCTGGCCACTTTCTAAACGCATCCTTCAGCTTCCTTTGGCTGACCGGCAAACGGGAGGGCAAGGAGGCAGATGCAAAGATTTCCGGCTTGTGTAGCTGATCCGGGACTCCGGGAGGCCGGGCCTTGAGGGCGGAGCTTTCGCACGAGGTCCAGGCTCCACCCACCGGGCGGCGTTCGGCTGCTCCCTTTCCGCCCGCCAGGGGTCGCCGCCGTTCTGCTCGAGCTGGATTTTCTCCTTTGGCGAAAACCCACCCCTTGTGCGCATTTTGCTCTCGCGAGAGGAAGCGCAAAGCCTGCTGGGAGGGATGCGCTGGCTGCCGGCCAGCCCAAAATGGCAGCCCTGGAAGAAGAATTCACGTTGTCTACTGGAGTCTTGGGCGCCGGGCCTGAAGGATTCCTCGGTGTAGAGCAGAGCGACAAAGCAGACCAGTTCCTAGTGACGGACAGCGGCAGGACTGTCGTCCTCTACAAGGTGAGAGTGGCGGGAGCGACCGGCTGTCGTTCGCCTCTGTCCGAAGCCGGGAGCGGGAGGCTCGAATTCCTCACAGCTTGGGAAGGAAAGCCGGGAGCGGGCCTGGCAGAGCCCGGCGGTCGCCCCGGCGGGAAGCCGACTGAGGTTCAGAAGCTGTTTTCCTGTGAGAACTGGCCTATTTCCGAGTGACAGGCGACAGTGTCTCGGTGCACGTGGGACACGCTGGGAACCTGTGTCCCCGCTTCTCATCTCCTAAAGTCTCGCCAAAGAGAATTGTCACCCTGCGGCGTGCTTGCCCAAAGGTCGAGCGGTGATTGTCAAAGGATGACACTGACAAGTTGAGAATGTGTGTTGTTCTCTTCATACTCCGCTCCTTGGGTTTTTTTTGGGGGGGGGGGGGGTGGCGGGTGACGAGACAGAGATTTCTTGGTATCCTGGAAATATTGGGCAATTCTGTTTTCACACTATGAAACCCGGATTTGAGGGCTGAAAAGTGGCAATCTCGCCCTCTTTGCAGCCTAATTCCTGGCTCAGCACACTTATAACCTTGCCTATAGTCATCATCTAGAAAGTAGGTTTTTATCTGGCATTCTAAACAGTTTCTTGTGTCATTAAACAGTTACTCATCTGCTGACAGGCTGCCAACAATCCTCTATACTGTTTAGACTTCCCTCAAGCTGTTGTCTTTAGGCTGTCCACTGATTTGGCAGTTTCTGCGTAGGAATACAGTAGTTTGATGGGAGTTGGGTGGACTGGACACACTTACACCAACCTAATTTTTCTTGCCTCTGTTCCACAGTTAATCAACCCATTTTTAAGTGTATCATTGTTTATAAACAATGTCTTGAATTAATTTGCTTACTTTTAGTTAAGAGTTTTGGGGATGTTTGTTTTGTTTTTGAGACCAGTCTGGCTTTGAATTTACAATCCTTCTGCCTCAGCCTCCCCAGGCTATAAGTGTAAGCCACCACACCTAATTAGAATTGTTTTGTTTTGTTTTGTTTTGAGACAGGGTTTCTCTGTGTTGTTTTGGTGCCTGTCCTGGATCTCGCTCTGTAGACCAGGCTTGCCTTGAACTCACAGAGATCCACCTGGCTCTGCCTCCCGAGTGCTGGGATTAAAGGTATGCGCCACCACTGCCCAGCTTTGTAGCTAGAGTTTTCCTGCCTGGCCCACAGTCAGGACAAATCTCTCTCACCTGCCAGTCCCACAGCCGCTCAAACCCGACCAAGTAAACACAGAGACTTATATTGGTTACAAACTGTATGGCCATGGCAGGCTTCTTGCTAACTGTTCTTACAGCTTAAATTAATCCATTTCTATAAATCTATACCTTGCCACATGGCTCGTGGCTTACCGGCATCTTCACATGCTGTTTCTCATCGTGGCGGCCGGCAGTGTCTCTCTGACAGCCTTCCACTTCCCAGCTTTATTCTCCTCCTTGTCCCGCCTACACTTACTGCCTAGCCAATGGCCAATCAGTGTTTTATTTATTGACCAATCAGCAACATATTTGACATACAGACCATCCCACAGCACAGCTTAGAATTTTTAATTGTGGGGCTGGAGAGATGGCTCAGAGGTTAAGAGCACTGTCTGCTCTTCCAGAGGTCCTGAGTTCAATTCCCAGAACCCACATGGTGGCTCACAACCATCTGTAATGAGATCTGCTGCCCTCTTCTGGCCTGCAGGGATACATGCTGTATACATAATAAATAAATAAATCTTTAAAAAAAAAAAAAAGAATTTTTAATTGTGTTGTGTGTGTGTTTGTGTGTGTTTTAAAAAATCCCATTTATCATCATAGCCATTTTTAAGTGTGCATACAATGAAGTGGTCAGTTGTTTACAGCCATCATCACTATCCATCTCCAGAACTCTTCACCTTATAAAACTGAAAACCTGTCCTCGTTAAGTGATGGTTCCGAGGGTGGATGAGATGGCTCAGCTGGTAAAGGCACTTGCCACGAGTCCAGTGACCTGAATTCAATTCTCCAGATCTACATGGCGTAAGGAAAAGAAGTGAATCCTGAAAGCAGTTCTCTAGCCTCTGTACTCCTATATGTGTGTGCACACACAAATAAATACATAAATGTAATTGAAAATAAGTAATCACTCTCAACTCTAGAACATGAGGCAAGAGAATCTAGAGTTTGGGGCCAGCCTAGACGACACAGAAAGACCATCTCCAGTAAATAAGAAATAATAACTAGCCAGACAGCGATGGTGCACACCTTTAGTCCCAGCACTCGGGAGGCAGAGGCAGGCGGATCTCTGTGAGTTTGAGGCCAGCCTGGTCTACAGAGCGAGATCCAGGACAGGCACTAAAACTACAAGAGAAACCCTGTCTCATAAAACCAAAAAAAAAAATAATAATAATAATAATAATAATAACTATTCCTCCCAGCCCCTGGTAACCAGCATTCTCTGTCAGTCTTCATTATTTTAATTTAGGTACTTCATAAATTAGAAATCATGTTCAATGCTGTCATTCGATGGCTTCTTTTCTTGTTTGTTAAATCTCTAACGTCTGAAGCTGAAGTCTTGGATTTTGTATTCTTTTGCCAGGTTTCTGATCAGAAACCCTTGGGCAGCTGGTCGGTGAAACAAGGTCAAACTATAACATGTCCAGCTGTGTGCAACTTTCAGACTGGAGAGTACATTGTGGTACATGACCATAAGGTAAAGTTAAGGATATATTAATATGTGTAACATACAGTAGGTTGCGTGTATTGACTGTCCATCGCATGTAAATAGGCTATAGAGTACTAATTAACGTGTATTTTGGTTTCAGGTTTTGAGAATATGGAATCACGAAGACGTAAACCTGGATAAAGTATTTAAAGCTACAGTAAGACTTTGGATTTTCTGACATTTAATTGTTGGTGAAATGGAATAACTCGTAATCTCACAATTGTTATTTATTTATTGCCTGTGGGCAAAGGAGCCTATGGTTGTAGTCAGTTTTCCCTTCCAGCTGTTTTCCTATAGGTCACAACAACTATCAAGTTAGAAAATGCAGGATTTATTGTCCCATAAAGGCTGATGATTTAAATAGTTCATGAATGGGGCTAGAGCAATGGCTCTGCAGTTAAGAGCACTGGCTGCTCTTGCAGAGGACTGGAGTTCAGTTCCCATCACCCATGTGGTGGCTCACAGCCATCTGTAATGAGATCTGGTGCCCTCTTCTGGCCTGCAGGCAGGACACTGTATACAAAGTAAATAAATAAATCTTTAAAAAAAAAGAGGGTGAGGGGTGGGTGATAGCCCATGCTGGTAATGTCACTTGGGAGGCTAAAGCAGAATCATGAGTACAAGGCCAGCCCAGATAACATAACTAGACACCTGAATACTTGGAACATTTTTTCCAGCTGTCAGCTGAGGTCCACAGGATCCACTCCGTACAAAGGACAGAACCACTGGTGCTGTTCCGAAGAGGGGCTGCTCGTGGGTTAGAGGCCTTGCTTACAGAACCTCAGCAGAACATTGAAGCTGTCATCCCTGATGAGGAAGTGATCAGGTAAGTGCCAATACTTGTATATGGATTTTTACCAGTAGAAAGTGTACTCTGCATTACTTTACTACATTCTTTACTGTGTTTAAGGTGTTTTTGCTTAGAAACATAAAGGCTGTGGTATAACTTAGTGGTATATTCAGTGGTATAGCCCTGCCTAGTATGTCTGGAGCCTAGCATTACTCCCTGGAACCCTTAGACAAAACTATCCTAATGAAGTCCCACTTGCTGCTGGGTATAGTACTAGGGAGATAGAGGCAGTTAGAGCTCTGAGTTTGAGGCTAGACTGGTTCTAGGCCAGCAGGGGCTACATAGTGAGACCCTGTCTTTAAAAACAAAACAAGGTGGGGCTGGAGAGATGGCTCAGAGGTTAAGAGCATTGACTACTCTTCAGAGGTCTTGAGTTCAATTCCCAGCACTCACTGGTGGCTCACAACCATCTTTACCCTCTTCTAATATGCAGTCAGAACACTGTATACATAATAAATAAATCTAAAAAAAGAAAAAAGAAAAAAAAAAACGGGCTGGAGAGATGGCTCAGCAGTTAAGAACACTGTCTGCTCTTCCAGAGGTCCTGAGTTCAGTTCCCACCTACCACATGGTGGCTCACAACCATCCATAATTCAATCCGGTGCCCTCTTCTGGCCTGTAAGCATACATGCAGACAGAATACTGTATACACAATAAATAAATAAATATTTAAAAAAATAAAAAGGCAAAGACAACATTTAGGAGACATTAAGCAAAATCTCCAAGAGCCTGTGAGATCGTAGAGTATGAGGAAACAACCATAATCCTGGTCAGCTGTCAGACCTGGAGAGTCAGCTGTGTGGATGGAATGGATATACCGAAAGTACAAACCCTTTGCTTCTGTCATATTGCCCAGCTGGCAAGCCACAGCCCTTTCCCCTGAAGAAAACTATTCCTTGATACTCAGAGGCCATGGTAATGCTTTAAGGCTTTCCTGGGCTCTGGAATAATGCTGGGTAAATGGCTCATTCACGTGGTCGGACGGTCCTTGACTTCCCATTCCTCCCATGCTCATCACTTCATCATATTCCCTGTTCATTTGACGTGTGGCCTCTCTGGGTCCACCTGGTAGAAACTAAATTCCTAACAGCAGACTTGTGCTGAGTAAGTGAGCAGGTGGGTAGCTTGTTCTTAGACTAACCCATGCATTCCTCTAAGGTGTGAGCAGCTATTCAAGGAGTGAGCGACCTTTGTGATCTAGTCACCACTTTGCCCCAAGCAGGCAGTGCTGCCCTTGTCAAGGGTCTGCTAGCTTCCCTGTGGCTCATTCTCTGTTGCTTATGGAGGGCAGATAAGAATCTAATGTTATCCTAAGAACACTAATCCCCCAAGTAATTCTGAAGGGACTGCACCCGCCTCTCTCCTGCAGCCTCACAGTTTTCAATATCGTCCGGGAAGTTGAACACCCTGTGCTGTCTCCAGAGATGCATTTGACAGCTGGCGTTGTAGCTGCTGAGGCAGGGGTTCTCTGTTATGCTGCCTCCAAAAAACGACATAATAGTTATTTCAGTTTAATTGATAAGTAACATTCCTCAACTGATTTTGTGTTTTCTAATCTTTTTTAAAGGTGGTCAGAGTTTTTCATGGTATTTAAGCAACCTGTTTTACTTTTTATTACTGAAAAAGTAAGTGACATCTTCAATTTCTGGTCTTTTTGACATTTTAAAGTCACCTGTGTTATTTTTAAAACTAAAATACAATTTTACTATCTCTTTTAGAAGGTTATTTCTTTTGTGACCCCTAAAGTACTAGTTATAATTATTTCTATGCCTAAATTAAACCAACATTTTTTTTAGCAGATTAATTCATTTTATTTTTATGGTATAAAAACCCCATGTGGCCGGGCAGTGGTGGCGCACGCCTTTAATCCCAGCAACTCGGGAGGCAGAGCCAGGCGGATCTCTGTGAGTTCGAGGCCAGCCTGGGCTACCAAGTGAGTTCCAGGAAAGGCGCAAAGCTACACAGAGAAACCCTGTCTCGAAAAACCAAAAAAACAAAAAACAAAACAAAACAAAAAAAAACATGTGAAGCTGGGTGGTGGTGGTACATGCCTGTAATCCCAGCACTGGGAAGAATGAGGCCGAAGGATGAAGAGTTTGAGGTCAGCTTGGGCTACATGTGAGGCACTGTCTCAAAAGACAAGGGTTGGAAATGTACCTCAATGGCACAGCTCTTGCTTACTAACCATAACATCTCTGCGGTCCTCAATCGCCTGGAACTCACATTGTAGACCAGGCTAGCCTGGAACACATTGCATTTTTCTTGCCTTTGCCTCCCAAGTGCTGGGGTCGCAGGTATGTGCCACCACACCCAGCCTGGACAAACAGCTTTTAGGTATTTATTGAAGTAATTAGAATGGAGTAATTACTAGTGTTAACACTTAACTGTAGTTAGTTAAACTGGGGATATTTACAAAATAAATTTTTTTTCTTGCAGCATGGGAATTACTTTGCTTATGTACGATTATGCAAATCACACAGCTTAAGCAAATACACACTCTTACTTGGAAAAGAAGAACAATCTGTTACACCAAATTTTACTGCACGTGTGGATGGGAAATTCATCTCCCTGGTGTCGTTAAGTAAGTTTTCTTTAATAACAGGGGTGGTGAATGGAAGGCTGTTAGAGGGTTGTGTACACTGCACTTAAGCTTCCTGCAGTTTCTCCCTCAGCCGTTTCATAAGACTTTTTTGTGACGTTTACCATAAACAACAACAAATAATATAATACCTATAAAAAGAAGGGTCACATGTAGCTAAGGATGGTCCTTCTGATCCTCCTGATGAACTTTGGGATTACGCAGGTGTGTACAACCATGCCTGGTTTTATGTGGTGCCAGGGATTGAACCTGAGGCCTGTGCATAGTAGACAAATACTTTTACCCACTGAGTTGCACTTCCAGTGTGTTTCCCCTACACTCACACACATTTCTTTGGCATTGTTTAGTGTGTGTTCTTGTGTGCATGTCCTTTGGCTATCATTTTGAGGTCAGAGAACAACTTGAAGTTAGTTTTCTCCTCTGTCATGTGGGCTGCAGTGATCATACTCACTTGTCAGGTTTGGTGCCAAGTGCCTTTGCCTTACTGACTCCATTTATAAAAATTTGTTGGGGAAAACACGGAGTGATATGATGGTTCAAAGTTCTAATTGGGTTATTTATGGATTTGTAGTGTTATAACAACCTAAAACATTTAACTACAGCAGATACAAACTGTCCTTTCATCATTTCTAAACAACAAATTCTTGCTCCCAACAGGCTCCGATGGGTGTATATATGAAACCTTGATACCAATTTATTCAAGCGACACTGAAAAAAGTCAGAGGTTAGTTAGAGCACTGATGCTCAAGGCAGTTGTGTCTGCTGGTGCTCGAAGTGGTATTGCAATCACCATCCTGGATCAAGACCACATAGCAGTCCTGGGACCTCCGCTTCCAACTTCTAAGGGTAACTGAAATCACCTAAGAATCAAACTTCGCCTTTAGCTTTCAGTCTCCATCATCTCTCTTTGTTTTCAGCAGACTCTCACTATGTAGCCCAGGCTGGCCTTGATCTCAAGATCCTCCTACCCCAGCTTCCCAAGCACTGGAATTACAGGTGTGTGCCACCATGCCCAGTGCCATCTTTAAATTCATGAATTCCCGTCTGTTTATGTCTCTTTAATTTCTGCTAGCAGTATTTTGTAGTTTATACTGTACCTTCAGTCATTCCTTCCTTGGTTAAATTCTTCTTTTAGATGCTAATATAAACGTTGTTTCCTTTTCAGAGTTTTCCTTTCTAGGCTGTAGAAATACAACTGGTTCTGTGTTGCTCTTGTTCCTGCAGCTTTGCTAAGCTTATTTATTAGTGCCTGTGTGTGTGCCTGTGTGTGTGCCTGTGTGCATGTCTCGGCTTTGGCTTTAGTCTCAGGGTAATACTGACTTAATGGAGGGTGGGGACATATTTCTTCTCTATTCTAAGAGAGTTTCGTGCTGATTTATAATTGGTAGAATTCAGTGGTGAGGTCATCTGGTCCTAGGTGTTTCTTTCTATTTTGACCTTCCCTAGGGCTTTTCCACTCTACTTCCTACCTACCCTGTGCCTCATTTGTTTGAATTCCTGTGGCAGTCCCTCATTTTTAAACATAAAGCAAACTTGTGTATTTACCTCTGCCTCCATCCTTCATGCCAGGATATCTTGTGTTTCTACTTAGGTCTGTTTCTGAACTTTTGTAACTTACATTGTAGAATGTCTCTCCATATGGAACATAAAGTTTCAAACATTACAGACATCAAAAGAGCTGCCGCAAGGAACCAGTGGGCAAGTAAGTTTGATTTTTTTTTTTTTTTTTTTTTTTTTTTTTTGGGTTGGTGGGTGGGTTGGTGGGTTGGTTCATTTCCGTTGTCATGTTCAGATTCAAGTTTGGGTTTTTGCTTTCGATAAGGTGTTACTGTGTAGCCCAGGGTGGCCTCAAAGTTGCAGTCCCCTGCCTTAGCTTCCTGAGTACTGGAATTACAGATGTGTGCCATCGTGCTGGCAGTTATTTGGGTTTCTATTAAGATCTTCTAAAGAAAACTAGAATTACTTTTTGGTTTTTCAAGACAGAGTTTCTCTGGCCATCCTAGAACTCACTTTGTAGACCAGGCTAGCCTCCAACTCAGAGAGATCTGCCTGCCTTTGCCTTCCAAGTGCTGGAGTTAAAGGTGTGCACCGCCATCACCTGGCTTACAATTTATTTTTTTACTTAAGAGATTACATTTGGTTGGCGTTTTTTTTTTCTATGTACTTACAACTTTCATTTGTTTTGCAGTTTTTTTTGTTGTTGTTGTTTTGTTTTTTGTTTGTTTGGTTTTTTTGAGACAAGGTTTCTCTGTGTGGTCCTGGCTGTGCTGGAACTTGCTCTGTAGACCAGGCTGACCTAAACTGTCTCTGGACAGTAAATAAATAACATTTCTCTTTTTGTTGTTGTTTTTTGGTTTTTATTTTTCAAGACAGGTTTTCTCTGTGTAGCCCTAGCTGTCCTAGAACTCTCTCTGTAGACCAGGCTGGCCTCGAACTCAGAGATCCCCTGCCTCTGCCTCCCAAGTGCTGGGATTAAAAGGATGTGCCACCACTAATTAGGAGTTTCAAAGCACTGAATTAAAGCTAATTTTAGGTCAGAGGAGAACAGTGAGTTTGTTTTTAGCTTTTTTTTGTATGTAATACCTAAGGTATTACTATCCCTAATAAATTAGTCTTTAAATAGTAAATGTTACCATGGAACTAGGTAAAGAATTAACATTTTGTAGGACGGTGTGGTGCACTTTTAATCCCAACACTTAGGAGACAGAGACAGATAGATCTCTCTGAGTTTGAGGCCAGCCTCGTCTTCATTTTGAGTTCTAGGACAGCCAGGACTACGCAGAGAAACCCTGTCTTGGGGAAAATAAATAAATAAATCGGGGGGGGGGGGGGGGGGGGGGGAGTGGGGGAGTTGCTTTTGTTGTTCTGAGATAGCTTGTGCAATCTTACTGTTACATGATAAACTTGAGTTAAAAAATCAGCCTAGCCAGCAGAGGTGGCGCACGTCTTTAATCCCAGCACTCAGGAGTCAGATGCAAGGAGGATCTCTGTGAGTTCGAGGCCAGCCTGGTCTACAGAGTGAGTTCCAGGAGCCAGGACTACACAGAGAAACCCTGTCTCAAAACAACAACAAGTCAGCCTGTGTGTCCATCAGTGGCTGAGTGGAGGAAGACAGTATGCTGTGTATTACATTATGGAACTTGGTTCATAAAGAAGAATGGAATGTCATTTATAGGAAAAGTACATGGAAATTTTTAAAAATCCTAATTTTCTCTCATTGCTGAACCTAGACTTAAAAGAGTGGAGCAGGGAGGATGGAAAGAAGAGACTGGGCATCAGGAGGGGGGTGGTAAGAGACTGGGCATCAGGAGGGGGTAGTAAGAGACTGGGCATCAGGAGGGGGTAGTAAGAGACTGGGCATCAGGAGGGGGTAGTAAGAGACTGGGCATCAGGAGGGGGTAGTAAGAGACTGGGCATCAGGAGGGGGTGGTAAGAGACTGGGCATCAGGAGGGGGTAGTAAGAGACTGGGCATCAGGAGGGGGTGGGGTAGTAAACTAGGGTCAAGGGTGAGTGATTTTGAGTGTAGGTGAAAATATAATGAAATCCATCATTTGGACAGTGAGTACGTGCTAATAAAATAAGTTGCAAGTTTTTGTAGAGTCAGATCTCAGAAAAAATATATGCTTACTTTTTAAACTTTTTTTCCAGCTCTGGTATCATGGGGAAATATTATTTATGCTACATGGAAAATGTCTAACTGTGATTCCATACAAGTGTGAAGTATCATCTCTGGCAGGCGCTCTGGGAAAGCTCAAGCCCACTCAAGAGTCAGGTTGGAACCACTCTGCTTTTTTTTTATTAGTTCCTGGTTCCTTTTTCTTTTCTTTGGGTTTATCTATACAGGGTTCCTCTGTGTAGTCCTGGCTGTCCTGGAACTCACTCTGTAGACCAGCCAGGCCTCAAACTCAGAGATCCACCTGCTAATACCTCCTGAGTGCTGGGATTAAACACATGCACCATCACCACCTGGCTGAAACCTCTTTTAAATTGTGCATAAGTGGTTTTCTTTTGTTGTTGTTCTTTAATTTGATGATGTTAGGTCAGAATAGTTGAGTAATTTATGTTTTGTGTTTCCATAGGCACTCATCCCATGCCCCATTTTGTAAACTGGGAAACGTGTTCAGGATATGAACTTGGGTCCTACAGTGCAGAGCAGTCAAAAACTGTAAGTTCAGTAGCTGAATGATAATGTCATTGGGAATGTAATAAAAAAAAAAAAAAAAAAGAGTCGGGTGACGGTGACGCACGCCTTTAATCCCAGCACTCGGGAGGCAGAGCCAGGCAGATCTCTGAGAGTTTAAGGCCAGCCCTGGTCTACAGAATTAGATCCAGGACAGGCACCAAAACTACACAGAGAAACCCTGTCTCGGGGGGGGGGGGGGGGGGGACAGGAAGCGTTCATATCTGTGTACTCTTACAGCTTGTTCTTAGTAACAGGGCTTTAACATTGTAGGCTTAAAGTCTTTATCGAAAGTGATACTTGTAAATCTAGATGTTAATTGGTTTTCGGTGGGGGGTTGTTTTTGTTTTTCAAGACAGGTTTTCTCTGTGTAGTCCTGGCTGTCCTGGAACTCACTTTGTAGACTAGGCTGGCCTTGAACTCCACCTGCCTCTGCCTCCCAAATGCTGGGATTAAGAGCATGCACCACCGCTACCCAGCTAATTGTTTTTAAATATGTATTTATTTTATGTTTATGTGCCAAAGTATATATGTGCTCTATATACATGCAGGAGCCAGCTGAGGATGAGGGGAGAGTCAGATCCCCTAGAACTGGAGTTATAAGTGGTTTTGAACTGCCATGTGGGTGCTGGGAACCAAATTCAGGTCCTCTGCAAGTTCATTAAATGTTCTCAATGGTTATATTGAGCTATATCTCCAGCTCCAGTATGTGTTAATATTTAAGGATATATATGTTAATAAACTAAGTCCCAGATAGGAAAATAGGCCAGTTTGCGATTAGCAGTAATATCCTCCTGAGTATAGAGGTTTGAAGTGTTAAAAATAAATAAATAAATAAATAGATAGATAGATAGATAGATAGATAGATAGAGGTTTTAAGTGTTAAAAATAAATAAATAGATAGATAGATAGATAGATAGATAGATAGATAAATAAATAAAACTAAACTAAAACCAAAGCTGGGTGTGGTGGCTCATGCCTCTAATTTCAGCACTTAGGAGGCCCAGGAGGTAGGATTGGAAGTTTGAGGATAGTCTGGGCTATGTAGTGAGTTCCAGGCCAGCCTAGGTTAAAAAAAAAAGTCTTAATACATTTCATTTCAAAGTTGTAATAAAAGCATTTTATTTATAATTAAAGCATGTTTTTTAAAAATATGTGATTAGGGTTAAAGTAGTTAAAAATGCTTGCAGCTCTTGCAAAGGACCCAAGTTTGGGTCCCAACACTCATGAGGCAGAGGCAGCCAGGTTGATCTCTTTGATTTTGAGGCCAGCCTGGTCTACAGAGTGAGTTTCAGGACACCCAGGACTACATAGAGAGACTTGTGTCAAAAAATTAAAACTAACTAAATTTTTTGTAATAAACCCTTAATATATGTATTTTTAACTATATGATCATACCAAGTATGCTAATCTGTTTTATAGTACTCTAAATGTCTTATGTGTCTTTTGCATTATTTTGAAAGCCTAAAATAGATTTATTTACTTATAGCCACGGAGAAAAAAAATTGAAACAAGTTTACAGCCAGAAGTTCCAGGATCCAAACAACTTTTATCAATAATTAAGGTAAATTTAAAGAAAGAAAACTGGAAATCAGGCTGGTAAGATGGCTTATTGGTAAAGGCACTTATTTCACAGGCCTGGTGACCAAGTTTGATCCTTGGGACCCATACAAAGGTGGATTGAAAGAACCTAATTCATAGATTTATTTTATGTATATGAATGTATACCACCTAAGTGCCTGGGCAGCTACCATGTAGTTGGTGGGAATTGAACCCAGGTCCTCTGCAAGAGCAACAAGTGCTCTTAACTGCTAAGTCATCTCTCCAGCCCCCATTCTACATGTTCTAATATTTAATGTTAGCTGTGGGAAACATTTATTTATACTGTGTATTACCTTCATCAGAGCTGGTGCAAAACTTTACCTTCTTTGACTCTATTATCTGATGAAATTAGTGATCTGGTACTGTCCCCATTCTGTGTCTTAGACTTTATACTATGTTTGTAATACAGTCTCAGAGTATATAGGTTATGAACCCTTGGGGTTTTTCTCCTCTGCAATTGTGTGTGTGTGTGTGTGTGTGTGTGTGTGTGTGTGTGTGTGTGTGTGTGTGTGTTGTGGAATTTAAGTCACCTTGCTTCAGTGGGTTGCATGGATGTTCCTGTTTTGAGAAAATGTTATGCTGGGAAGGTTTTTTTTTTTTTAGTTCAGAGTGACATTTCTTAATATACCAGACTAAATTCTTTAATTTTGCCCTTTCAGAAAGATTCAGAAAAACACATTGAAGTAGAACTACGTAAATTTTTGGCTAAGTCAACACCTGACTTTCATACTATAATTGGAGATATAGTAGCAGGACTTCTGGGAAGATGTAAAGCAGAACCATCGTTTTATCCCCGGAACTGTCTGATGCAGCTCATCCAAACACATGTGCTTTCCTACAGGTATATGTGTGTCTCACACTTCATACTTAGCATTCTTTTGACCTTGTGTTTTGTACTTGTGATTTTCTGTGTAAGAGTGGTTCCTGAGGAGGTGGCTCAGTGGGTAGAGTGTGAGGACTGGAGTTTGGCCCCCAAAACCCACATCAAAGTATGCTGGGGATGGCAGCCGTTACAGGGTGAAGGGCAATGGAAGAAGCCACTCACGTTACTCTAGGGCCTCCACAGACACAAGCATACACATACATGGACACTCACTCATGAGTGAGCATGCATGAATTCACACCACATGCACATACAGAACCGGAGAGGTTGCCATCTGGGTGTGGTGGTCGTCTTAGCTGCCCTTAGTTTCCTGTTGCTGTGATGAAATAGGAACAGCTGCACCACATAGACTTGACTTCCACAGCTTCACACGGTAGTTTGTGGATCCTCTTTATAGGGACTCCAATCCTGCCACACATTGCCTGGCCTCAGTTTTTTATCTTTACCCTCAAAACTATTACTAATAATAATGCTGCTGACTTCTGCTGTAAGCGCAGGGTGTGGCTTAGACCACAGCTCTATTAGCCTCCTTGTGCTGGCTCTAGCGCAACAGTTTGCTGGGCAGTAGACTTCCTTTAAGTGAACCTGTGTGTACTACTCAATAGATAAAGCCTCTGAGGGTGGAGTTTTGCCCTTGTGACAGCTTCCCTGTTGTCCAGTGCAGCACAAAAAGTTCCTAGTTAGGGGTATTGATCTCTTTAAGAGTCACAGGTTGTTTCTCAGTAGCAAACTAAATGAGCGCTTTTGAAATTTCCTCTAGGAAACAAACTCGTCTGTTATGCTCAGTTCAGCTTCATGTATATTCTCAGGCATGGACGGTCAGAATTCACACAGTCGGCCCGGAGCACTAGACCTGTCTCTCGCTCGCTGTCTGCGTTTCTCTCAGCGTTGCTGTTTTTAGGGTCCCACCCAGATGGCCTCCTGAGCTTTCCTTTTAGCATTAACTGCTTATTGAACCCCAAATACCAGACTTCCACATTGTAGCCTCAAAAATTTCCAGCAGCCTGTGAACCACATAGGTTGTTACCATAGCAGCTGGAAAAACTAGGACAGTGGTGACGGTGCGTGCCTGTGAGACACTGGTCTGTCAAGGTAGGGAGGTTATGGTTTGAGGCCAGCCTCTTCTTGAAAAGGGCCTGGGTTTATTTTCCCGGCACCCACTTGGTGGCACAGCCATCTATAACTCCAGTACCATGGATCCAATGCCCTCTTCTGACTTTCATAGACAACAGCCACACAGGTGGTACACAGACTTACATGTAGGCAAAACACTCATAAAATAGTTCTTGTTGTTTAGGGGTGTGTGTGTGTGTGTGTTTTGGTTGGTTGATGTTGGTTTTCAAGACAGGGTTTCTCTATGTAGCCCCTGGCTGTCCTAGAACTCTTGTTTTAATTTTTTTATTAATGATTTTTTTTTTAAATCATAGTAATTGTCATATTTTTGGTCTCAGCTTGTGCCCTGGCTTGATGGAGATTGCCCTAGAACACACAGATGTGCAGATGTTACAGCTGTGTCTGCAGCAGTTCCCTGACATTCCTGAGTCGACCACCTGTGCTTGCTTAAAACTTTTCTTGAGGTGAGTTAGGACCTGTGCTCTCGTTCCCCTGACGTCATTTAAATCTGTGACTTATTTGAATGCTTAGAAAATGAACTTTCGGGGGTTGAAATGGTGAAAAGAATTAACCTCTTGCTTTCAATTAACATCGTAGCATTGGTGATGACTGTCTTCGGGACATTAATATCAATATGGAGTCAGTTTTTGATTATAGTGATACCATACACGATGAGAAAAAGGAAATGGAAGAGCCAGCTGAGATTGTTCAAAATGGCTTCAGTCCCGAAGACAGTAGCTGCAGTAAAGATGATCAGCAGTTAAATAAAAAGCCCGAAGTCGAAGCCAAAGAGACCGTCTCTTTCCCTGTGACCTCGTGTCCTGTGGCACCAAAGCGAGCAGCTCTGCTGTATCCTTCCAGATGGTTCCGTTGCACTGTGTCCTTAAGGATATAGTTATATGCAAGCAGTAACTGAGGCATGATTCAATTTTTTCCCCCAGTTTTTTCAGTGTCTGCTTGAAATGGATTATATTAGATATTGCTTTCATCTAATTTATTAAAACTATTCTCTCTCCCCCGCCCCCATTTTTCTCGCCCTTACCCCCGCATGTGTGTTGGGGTGGATTACTTCCGTGGTCTTAGGAATACTTGTCAAAAACTCTACCTCAGAGCTACCTTCCCTAGCCATTGATACCTGTTTTCTTTGGGGGTTCTTTTGTCATTTGGTTTCATTTAATTTTGTTTTGAGATGTGGCTCATGTAGCCTTGGCATCCTCCTGTCTCTAGAGTGCCAAAATTGCAGGTGTGTGCCATCATGTCTTTCTTGGCTTGTTTGCTTTCTTTTCTTTTTTCTTCTTTTTCCTCTGTTTTCATAGTTAAGAAGCTATAATACTAGGAGCTAGAGATGGCTCGGTGGTTAAGAGCATTGGCTACTCTTCCAGAGGACCCGGGTTCAATTCCCAGCATCCACATAGCACCTCAGAGGATCCAGCAACCTTCACACCGACACACATGCAGGCAGAACACCTGTACATAAAAATGTCATTAAAAAAAGAAGGAGCTATACTAGACCTCACACCTATAATCCCAACACTTGGGAAACCGAAGCAGGATTGCTGAGAGTTCAAAGCCAGCTTGGGCTAGAGTAAGATTCTATATCCCCCCCCCCAAAAAAAAAAGGTGCCAGGCAGTGAAGGTGCATGCCTTTGATCTCAGCACTCGGGAGGCAGAGACGTGCGGATTTCTGTGTGTTTGAGGCTACATAGGAGTTCCAGGACAACCAGGATTGTTACACAGAGAAAAGTTGTCTTGAAACTATATACCCTGCCCCCCAAAAAAGGAAGAAAAGGAGCAGCAGAAGCTATAGTAGTGTACGAGCTCCATCAGTTCTTTAAAAAAAAATGTTAGCCGGGCGGTGGTGGCGCACGCCTTTAATCCCAGCACTCGGGAGGCAGAGACAGGCGGATCTCTGTGAGTTCAAGGCTAGCCTGGACTACCAAGTGAGTTCCAGGAAAGGCGCAAAGCTACACAGAGAAACCCTGTCTCGAAAAACCAAAAAAAAAAAAAAAAAAAAAAAAAAGTGTTTACAAATGACTGGTGTCCCCGATCTCTGGTGATAGAGTGTTGGTGGTTAGACCTGCTGTAAATCCGGAAGGGAATGACTCGTGTTCACAGTAGTGCAGCCTTTCCTTTATTGAAGATTTTCCTTTAGTCCCGAGTAGAAATGCAGTTCTCCATTCAGCATATAGTGAGACCTTCCTTCTGCCGCACCTGAAGGACATCCCTGCGCAGCACATCACGGTAAGTGTTCTGCACACCCTGTGCATTTGATTTCTGGTCTGAGTTGTCCTGCTTAATTCTGAGCAACTGGTCGGCCGTTCTAACACTGTGGGACACTTTCATATGTGTAAGAGAGAAGCCCATACATGGTGAAAATTGCTCAGAAAACCAGGGTGATTTGGGGTGAGAGACCTTGGTATGTTCCTTTTGCCATGCTGGAAACCAGGTTAAACCATCTTAGATTGTCACTGAAGAGACACTTAAAAGAACTGAAAAAAGAAAAGAGAAAAATTCTCTTTTCTCACCTGTTGTTTTCTGACCTGAGCTCATTCCTGTCCTAACTAGAGAGCTGCTTAGTGGTGACAGGGACTCCGTTTTACTCATTCTGTCTGTCTTCAGATCCTTGTCACATTTGTTTGATGTAGCATTTAATTGAGCAGTGGGGTAAGTTTGTTTCTACTATCTGTTGGGCTTCTCTGTAGAGAACGTTTTTCTCCCGGGTGGTAAGTTGTGCTCCTGTTTTCCCTCCCGCAGCTGTTTCTCCAGTATCTATATTTCCTCTATCTGAAGTGCAGTGGCAGTGCTGCCATGACTCTTCCTGGAGTAAGCCCTCCGACTCTGAGCCAGGTGAGACTGCTTGTGCCGTTGTACAGAAACCTTGTGTGCAGGGTCAGCCTTGTAGTGCCATTACTGATTTGTCTCTGTCGACCAAGATGGGCAGACCCCGCCTCCTCCCTCATGCACGTTGCTGGATTGGAGAGGGCTTCTCTGTTCAATAGATGGATTTCTAGATTCATAATTCCAGATTACAGAATCCCAAATCATCTTTGTAGGGGAAAGTTTCTACAGCACCGAAAAGGTTTCCGAAGTAAATGTTGAGACCAGGTGTGGTGGCACGTGCCTTTAGTCCTAATACTCAAAAGTAATAAGGGGTAAAAAAGGTAAACTTTGCACCTCTGCTCCTCCAGCCCCTCTTAGAGATAACCAACATTAAAAATTTCTCTTGTGGAGCCAGGCATGGTGCACACACCTTGATCCCAACACTCGGGAGGCAGAGAGGCAGGCAGCTCTCTGAGTTCGAGGCCAGTCCGCTCTACAGAGTGAGTTCCAGCACAGCCAGGACTTTACAGAGAAACCCTGTCTTAAAAAAACAACAAACAGCCGGGCGGTGGTGGCGTACGCCTTTAATCCCAGCACTCGGGAGGCAGAGGCAGGGGGATCTCTGTGAGTTCGAGGCCAGCCTGGTCTACAGAGCGAGATCCAGGAAAGGCGCAAAGCTACACGGAGAAACCCTGTCTCGAAAAACAAAAACAAAAACAAAAACAAAAAAAAAACCAACAGAAAAATTTCTTTTGTGTCTTTTACCTATCTTTGATTTTTGTCTTTCTGACACAAGACCTTTAGTGTGTGTGACATTCTCCAAGTTGATTCTTTGTCTCAGTACCATGTTGCAGACATGTTCTGGCCTGGTACATCCGTCTTTTCTCATCCCCTCCTGATACGTTGCTTCCAAGTTTTGCAACATAAATAGTCTTTGAGTGCTAATCTTCACGTGGATATCTTTGTGGGTTTATTCCCACAAGAGGACACTGAGGGAAAGGGGCATGTGTTTTCAGTTTTCAGAGTGCCAGATTACCTTTCCAAAGAGTTGTGCCGGGGGCTGCCCCTGAAGTCGGGGACTTAGTTCCCATGCTCTGCCCACACCTGCTGTTATTGTCAAACTTCTCAGTCTTGCTAATCAGGTAGGAACAGTGTTGCCATGGATAGCCTTTGACAATAGAGGGTGCAATAGTTTTTCTTGCTTTATTCCATCTTTCTGATATATTTCCTGTTTGGAGGAGAGGTGTTTATAAACAGATCTTTGTGTATTGAGTTAATTTATCATTTGTCTTGTTACTGTTTTAGTGTTGTTTTCTTATTTATTATTTGACAGTTTCATGTGTTATGAATGCAGTGACTTCAGTTACCTCTCTCCCCCTCTTCTTATGAAGCCCTTTATTCCTGAGACATGCCCTTCATATGACTTCATGTCTGTGTGCATGTGACCCACTGAGTCTGATGAGGGCTCCTTCAGAAGCATGGGTGGAGGGTGTCTGCTAGATCAGGAGCTACTTTCCAGTGGCTGTACCACTGGATATATAGACACCCTCACCAATAACTCAGAATTGCCAGTAGTTCAGTCCTGCAGGGAGGGTGGTGCCTCATGTGCCCTCCTCATCATGTCAGTATAATTTTTCTAGACAAATTTTAATTTTTACACTCTTAAGATTCACTGGACTCACAAGACAATGGTGGCACACTCCTTTAATCCTGACACTTGGGAGGCAGAGGCAGTCAGATCTCTTGAGTTCAAGGACAGACTGGTCTACAGAGTGAGTTCCAGGACAGCCAAGGCTACACAGAGAAACCGTGTCTCAAAAAACCAAAAAAAAAAAAAAAAGATTTGTTTTTCTTCTGTTTGAGACCATAATGGGCTTGAATTAATGGATTAACCTTTTGTATTTATCTCCAGATTATGGATTGGATATGCCTACTTCTAGATGCTAATTTTACTGTTGTCTTAATGATTCCAGAAGCAAAAAGACTCATTCTTAATCTTTACAAATTTGTGAAATCTCAGGTTTGTGGCTATTTAATTCTTTTAGGTTAATTATTTTATCCTGGGTTGTGTGATGTGTTTGGGTGGGTGCATGTATGCCAAAGCATGAATGTGTCCGGCAGAGCACACTGCTTTAGAGAGTGGTTCTCTCCTCCCACCCCACAGATCCAAGGCTTGTCTCAAGAAATACCTTGGTTGTTTTAAAAACAAAAAACTAATTGAACATAAGTATAATCCATACACCTTATCCTTAAATTTTGGTTATGAAGAGATGGAATCAGCTCATGGTAGAGGGAACAATACATAGTTAAGGCCGTTGATGCATTCTAGTCCAAAAAACAAAAATGTTCTTGGAAAAGCCATTATTAGTGATGGAAGGTGTGTTGTATGTGGAGTTACAGTAAAGTTACTCTGGGTCTTTTCTTCCTCAGATTTCTGTCTATTCCGAGCTCAACAAGATTGAAGTAAGTTTTCGGGAGTTACAGAAGTTGAATCAGGACAAGAGCAGTAGAGGACTGTACTCCATTGAAGTGCTGGAACTCTTCTGAAAGCCGAGTTTTCCTTCATGGACTTTTTATGGAGTTCTTGCTCTCTTTCTCTTTTTTTATTTTTTTATTTGGTTTTGTTTTTGGTTTTTTTTGAGACAGTGTCTCACTATGTAGCCTTGTCCTGGAACTGAATATGTAGACCAGGCTGGCCTCAAACTCACAGAGATCCGCCTGCCTCTACTTCCCAGAGTGCTGGGATTAAAGGCGTGGCCACCACCGCCCAACTTGATGGAATTCTTTGCATGAATCCACCTGTTTATCCAGGGAAGAAAGTTTTGTTTGCATCCATCACTCGGTGTCTGAAGAGAGTACCTGGACCATCACATCACCGCTCCTCCATGTGCTGCAGGGTTCACACAAACTGGCTCTGGGTTCCAGACATCCCTGGAAGGAGGTTATGGAAGTTTTTTAAATATGGGATTGAGCTGATTTTAAGTAAACTTATTCGTGTATTGATAAAAGTCTAATTTCTTATTATACATTTTGAAAACAGTTTTTCTTTTAATAAAAGAAACAAACCATCTCAAGAGTCAAACCAGGGGGAGTGTATTTCTTAGTCAGAATCCATTCTAGCTCATCTGTCTCTGTGGCCGTGGGGACAGGGCCACATGGAGCACTCACGTGGAGCACTCAGGACTCGCAGCAAGCATGGTGCCTGCTGCCTCCTGCCATTTCTCCACCCTGCACCTACCGCCACCCCTCCTTCCTGCTCAGAGTTGAGAAAGTCTCTCTTCCAGTGTGGTGTCTCAGATGAGCTGTGTGACAAGGATAATGGTAAAAATGGTTTAAATTATACAATCTTTTTTTAAAAGATTTATTTATTACATATACAGTGTTCTGCCTGCATGTATCCCTGCAGGCCAGATGAGGACATCAGATGTCATTACAGATGGTTGTGAGCCACCATGTGGGTGCTGGGATTTGAACTCAGGACCTCTGGAAGAGAAGCCAGTGCTCTTAACTCCTGAGCCATCTCTCCAGTCCCAAATTATACAATCTTATTCCTAAATAATGAAATTGTCTCTCCTAAAAAAAAAAAAAAAAAAAGTTTACTGAGGCCAGTGAGGGAGTTCAATGGGTAAAGATGTGTGCAAGCTTTGCAAACATCTTGATTGCAGTTCAGTCCCTGGAGTCTGTGTAGAGTGGGAGGAGAGAGCCAGCCTACTGGGTTGTTCTCTGTCCTCCACACAAGCACCAAGACTACACACCACCTCCACCACACAGCCCGTAATCCCAGCACTCGGGAACAGAGGCAGGCGGATCTCTTGAGTTCAGGGTCAGCTTCATCTACAGAGTGAGTTCCAGGACAGCCAGAGCTATATAGTGAGACCCTGTCTCAAACCCTCCCCTCAGTAAATTTTTTTTTTTTTAAAGTGGAAAAAGTTTTACGGATTGATTGATAACAGGTAAGTAGTTTCTAGTTTGGGTTTAGGACAAATCAGTCAAGGTCTGGTTCTAGAACCCATATACACAGACCTTGGAGGTTTGTATTAGGAAAAGGCTTCATTTTAAGTAAACGAGTCACAGTTGTGGAAACAGGTTCCCCACCAGTCATCACTAACTTCTGTGTAAACTTGAAGTAGAAAAGAAATGAATAGAAAATACATAGTTGTACAGTGTGTCTAGGATTTCAACTGTTCAGAGGTAAGGGAGGATAATCCTAAATTTGAGACTGCCCTGAGCTACATAGACCCCCATCAGGAAGGAGAGAAGTAAGGCAGGTAGTCGGGGAGAGGACAAATGAATGCACTTATTAAATGTCACCTTCCCTGTGTGTCATGACAACTTCCTTTAGGCCAGGGTTTGGGGTTTCTTTGTTTTGATACAGGGTCTCACTGTAGCCCTGGCTGTCCTGGAACTCTCAACGTAGACTAGGCTGTCCTTGAACACACAGAGATGCCCCTGCCTCTGTCTCCACACCCTGAACAGGTTGTCCTCCTAACTCCACAGGTACAGGTTGTGAACTGCGTGAAATTGTGCTGAGAACTGAAACCAGGTCCTCTGGGGATACAGGAAGTGCCCTTCACTGAGCTATCTCCAGACGGTTTATAAAGTGTTTAAGCCAGAAAATAAGTAAATTCAAATCTGTGGCCCTCAGTTTACAGACTTAGGTTTGTTTTTCATAACTTGTGGTTTAGTTGTACTTGAGGATGGCTTTTGTCATGAAAATTAACTTGTCACGAGTCAAAGGAAAGCCAGGCATTAAGCATACTGTAATCCAGCACTTAGAACCTAAAGGCAGGAGGATCGGGGTTTCAAGATCATCCTGGGCTACATGTTATGCTTTTTCAGAAAAATAAACTAAATAGAAACATGCCTTGGAGGGAGGAAGGTGAAGAAGATACTCCATGTTACTTGAACCCAGCTTATTAAATCTTGATAGGAACAATAATTTGGTTTATAAATATTAATGAAAGCAGATTCCTGGTGCTTAAAGCATCCATATTGTTTTTATATAGGTGATGAAATGTAACTACCCTAGACAAGAACATGAATTACAGAGGAAGGGCCACTTGATTTTTAATTGCCTTTAAATGTTAGTTGCAGTCAAGGTACTAAATTTAGGAATTTAAATAAGAATTTCATAAGGACATATGGAGACAGTGACTGATAGGCTGAGTTCTTCAAAGCAAGGATTGTGCCTCCCCCTTCCACACGCAAAGCACGAGACTGTAGCTACACCACAGGTGTACAGCCAATGGCGGTCAGGGCTAGATGGTCTCTGTCTAGTTTGCTTCTCTGTCGCTGTGATGAAACACTGATGGGGGGCGGGGGGGGGGGGGGGCTCAGAGTTCAGTGTCACTTCAGGCATGCTCTCTGCTCACCTCCAAGGGCACTGCAGTTCAAGAGCAGACACACACGTACAACTGTGTATTATAAAGGAAAAGTAAACTATTAGAGAAAAAAGACATTCCAACTAAAAGCAACTTCGGAAAGGAAAGGGCTTCCTTCATCTTACAAGTGACAGTCTCACTGAGGGAAGTCCAGACAGGAACCCTGGAGACCCTCATGCTGGCTCATGCCTAGCTAACCTTGTGTAGGCCAGGAGCACCCACCTTGGGCATGGTGGCATGCCAAGTGGCCTGGTCCCTCCTGCATCAACTAAAAATCAAGACAGCTCCCGGCAGGTGCCTCCGGGCCGACCTGATGTAAACAGTTCCTTGGTGCATCGGTCCTTCCTGTCAGAGTACTGGGTTCTGCCAGGCTGATAGCTAAAGCTTACTGGCACAGACTGGAGTAGTAACTGGGGGTCTGCAGTAAACCATCTGTTCACATGCAGGCAGTGTGTTTTGTGCCTCTACACTTTCAATAATTAGTCACATTTTTATGTCTTTATTAGCATAAAATAATGGGTTGAACTGTAATAGACTTATTTTTTGTAACTTTCAAGAAATTTCTTACATGAATTTTTTTTTTACATGTGTGTGGGGAGGGGGGTGTACATGTCATAGTGCATGTATGGAAGTCCATACTAGGAGTCTGTTCTCATTCCACCTTGAGTTCCAGGGTCCCACCTAGATCATCACATTTGCGTAGTGAGTGCCTTTACCTATTTGGCCATTTCATTGACCTACTTTTTCTGCTTTTCAAGACAGGATTTCTCTGTGTCATCCTGGCTGTCCTGGAACTCTGTAGACCAGGCTGGCCTCGAACTCACAGACATCCACCTGCCTCTGCCTTCTGAGTGCTGGGATTAAAGGTATGCTCCACCACCGCCTGGCTGCAATTTAGGTTTTGAACTGTAGTGATATTTTGTTATACTCTACTTCGATACAGGAGCTCTTGCTCAGATAACTCCACCCACAATTAAAATGGCTCTTTCTGCATCAATTAACGTGATCTGGGTGATCTCACACAGGCAAGTCCATAAGTTAGTTCTAGGGGGATGGTTCTAGGTCCTGTCTAGTTGACAACAGAGATCATCACATGGCATGAGTATGCTTCTGCTGTGACCCAGATTGAGTTTGGTCACTGTCTTTTTTTTTTTTTTTTTTTTTTTTTTTTTGGTTTTTTGAGACAGGGTTTCTCTGTAGTTTTGCGCCTTTCCTGGAACTCGCTTTGTAGACCAGGTGTCTTAATTAGGGTTTCTATGGCTATAAAGAGACACCATGACCATGGCAACTCGTATAAAATTAATTGAGGTGGCAGGGAACAGTTTCAGAGGTTTAGTCCATTTTTATGAAGGGGAACATGGTGGTGTGCAGGCAGACATGCTAGAGAAAAAGCTACTACATGTTAATATGCAGGCAACAGGAAGTAGACTGTCTCACTAGCCATAGCTTGAGCATATATGAGACCTCAAAGCCCTCTTCCACAGTGACACACTTCCTCCAATAAGACCACACCTACTCCAACAAGGCCACACCTCCTCATAGTGCCACTCCCTTTGGGGGCCATTTTCTTTCAAATCCCCACAGTCACCCTGTGATAATTCAGGTCTCCCTTTTCTGTCTGAAATATTATGAATCTCATATTTATACTGGAGACTATAACTAAATGTTCCAAGTTTAGCACACTGTGACCTGTAGGCTACTTATATTTTTTTTAAAGATTAAGGAATTAGACCTACATAGACATGCCTCTTTTTGTTGTGTTTGGATTTTGTTGTTTGTTTTTTACAGGGTTTCTCTGTGTAGCCCTGGCTGTTCTAGAACTCACTTTGTAGACCAGGCTGGCCTCAAACTCAGAGATCTGCCTGCCTCTGCCTTCAGAGTGCTGGGATTAAAGGCACACTGCCCAGTTTCACTGAGCTGATTTTGATCATGGTGTTTACCATAGTTACAGCAAGAAAGAAGGACGTGTGGTTTGAAAGAGAAATAGAGGCACTAGAAAGGGAAGGCACTCCCCAAAAGGAAAGTGGGCTAGTGAGCCGAAGAAAGGTTCCAAAAGCACTGTTTTTAAGATAAAGTCTTACTCTGTAGCCTAGGCTGCTCTTGAACTCCAAGCAATCCTCCTGCTTCTGCCTCACAAGCATGGGATTATAAATGTATGCCACCATGCCCAGATTCTTTGGAATTTCTTTACTTTGCACCCCTACTCACCACCCCCAGTCTTTTTTAAGTGTTTTATTTTTTAAGGACTTATTGAAAATTCACTTTTAATTAATTTTTATTATTTATTTCTATATGTATGAATGTTTTGCCTTCATGTATATCTATGCACCATATATGTGTGCCTGGTGCCTATGGAATCCAGAAGAGGGTGTTGGATCCCCTTGACTGGAGTTAGAGGGGTATGAGCTAACATGTGGCTGCTGGGAACCAAACCTGGCTCTTAACTGCTGAGCCATCTCTCCAGCCCCATAAGTGTGACTTTTAAGTCATTTTCTTTACTAAAAAATTAGGCAAAATAGCCAGAATGTGGTGGCGCACGCCTTTAATCCCAGCACTCGGGAGGCAGAGGCAGGCGGATCTCTGTGAGTCTCGAAAAAAACCAAACAACTTACTGTCTTAACTATTTTAAACACACAATTCAATACCATCAATCTATTTATTTTGCTGTACAACCTGTCTTCATATTTTATCTTGTGAAACCAAACTACCCAATAAGCAACTCAATTCCTCCCCTCAGCAATCTTGGCAACCACCAGGCTACCTTTTGTGGGTTTTCTTTTGTGGGTGTGTTTATTAGCATGTGTCAGTTACACATAATTACATAATAATGGGCTTAATTGTGGTATTCCCCTGCTTGTGCACATGTACTTCCTACTTACCTACCATTTCCCTCTCTTCCCCTCCCATTCTTGCTGATCTACTTCTTCCTTCCTAATCCCCTTTCTACTGTGTGCGTGTGTGTATATGTGTGTCTGTCAGTCTGTCTGTGTCTCTGTGTGTGTGTGACCAGTTAACTCCATTAGGGTTGCTTACAGGAACAAGGGTGTCTGACCAGTGGCAACACCATTGAAGAACGTGCCTCTCCCTCCCATGGCAACCATTAACTGGCTGAAGATCCTCAGGGATGGGTGGAGCCTTGTGAGCCTCTCCTCTCTCCAAGATGGTGTTGACAGGCCCAATCCTTGGCAGGTAATCACAGCTACTGTGATATTTCAGGAATGTGGGAAACAGAGAGATGGCTCAGTGGTTAAGAGTACTTGCTGCTTTGGCAGAGAACCTGGGTTTGGGTCCCAGCTCCTATATAGTGGTCATAACCATCCATAACTCCAGTTCCATGGGATCAGACACTTTCTTCTGACTTACAGGGCCAGCAGGCATACACATAGTGCACATAACACACGTACATGCAGGCAAAACACTCATACACATAAAATTTTTTATGACTAAATCAAGCCAGATATTACAGCGCATGCTTAGAACCACAGCACGTAGGAATCTGAGGCAGGAGGGTTGAGAGGTCAAGGGCAGCCTGAGCTGTATGGTGAGACTCTGCTGAAAGCAGGGATGGTGGGTGCAGAACAATAATGTATGTCCCACAGTATGTCTGTCCTTCCCTTATCCCCAGAGGCTTCAGTGCTTCCATATCTGGCTGTTGTGAGTAATGCCATTGTGAGCATGGATATAGAAATATCTCTGGGAGATGTAACCAGAATCTGAGTAGCTAGGCCATCTGGTAATGCTCCATTTAATGTTGTGAAGAATGGCCATCTTGTTCTGCACAGCAGTGGCACCATATCCCATGGCCACCAACAGTTCACAGGGTTCCAGTCGCCACACCCTCCTTGGACTTGTCATTTCTGCTCTGGGTTTGAGTTTGGCAGAAGGGAGACTCTTCAACAGCAACCATTCCAATATCTATGGGCAATGTTTCATTGTGGTTTACTATGAAAAGCAATGTAGTATTATTATTATATAGTTTTGAAATATATATAATTGTCTTATGATTTCTGTTTCTGTGAAGAGACACCATGATCATGGCAATTTTTCTGGGGTTTTTATTTGTTTGTTTGTTTGTTTGTTTGAGACAGGATTTCTCTGTGTAATAGTCCAGGCTGTCCTAGAACTCACTTTGTAGACCAGGCTGGCTGGCCTCAGTCTCACAGAGAACTGCCTGCCTCTGCCTCTCTAGTGCTGGGATTAAAGGCTCCACCACTGCCCAGCCAGACCATGGCAGTTTTTTGTTTGTTTGTTTGTTTGTTTTGTTTTGTTTTTCAAGACAGAGTTTCTCTGTAGCTTTTGGAGCCTGTCCTGGAACTTACTCTGTAGACCAGGCTGGCCTCGAACTTGCAGAGATCCACCTGTCTCTGCCTCCCAAATGCTGAGATTAAAGGAGTGTACCACCACCACCCGGCCAGACCATGGCAATTCTTAAAAAGGAAAATATTTAATTGGGGCTGGCTTACAGTTTCACGGGTTTGTTTAGTCCATTGTTGTCATGGCGGGGAAGCATGGCAGCATGCAGGAAAACATGGTGCTGGAGAAGGAGCTGAGTTTTACATCTTGATGCACAGGCAGCAGGAAGAGACTGCCACACTGGACCTGGCTTGAGCATCTGAGCCCTCAAAGCCCACCCCCAGTGACACACTTCCTCCAACAAGGCCACACCTACTCCACCAAGACCACACCTCCTAATAGTGCCATTCCCTGTGAGCCTATGGGGGCCATTTTCTTTCAAACTACCACAATAATATTGTTTTTGTTTTTTTCAGAGCTGAGGATCGAACCCAGGGCCTTGCGCTTGCTAGGCAAGCACTCTACCTCTGAGCTAAATCCCCAACCACATGTTTTTGGTTTTTTTTTTTAAACAAGGTTTCTCTACATAGCTCTGGCTGTCCTAGAACTTGTTATGTAGACCAGGCTGGCCTCAAACTCACAGAGATCAGACTATTTCTGCCTCCCGAGTGCTGGGATTAAAGTTGTGCGCCACCCACCCAGCTTGGTTTTTATTTTTTGTTTTTGTGGGGGCATTTGCTTGTTTGTTTGGTTGGTTTGGTTTGGTTGTGAGCCTAGCCTTTAACAACTGAGCTGTCTCCTGGTGCTTTTTTTTTTTTTTTTTGGTTTTTCGAGACAGGGTTTCTCTGTGTAGCTTTGCGCCTTTCCTGGAACTCACTTGGTAGTCCAGGCTGGCCTCGAACTCACAAAGATCCGCCTGGCTCTGCCTCCCGAGTGCTGGGATTAAAGGCGTGCGCCACCACCGCCCGGCATTATTTTTTAAGATTTTGTTTGTATCAGGTATGGGAAGTGGAAAAGGTGACCCACCCAGCACACGTTTCAAGGTGATCATTCTTTGCCTGTGATCATGATGAGGGCAGATGCAGGTGTGAACAAGGCTAGTTGCTGTGTAATTATGGACATGTTTGCTGGGGCAGCCGTCCCAAATTTTGTATATTAGAACAAAAGTTTCTATGAATTATCATAACTAAAAGTAAATATTCTAAGTTAAGCCCCACTTCTGAATCATGTGTATTCTGTCATAGGAATTTTACCTTTAGAAGGTCACTTAAGACAGGAGCCACGTGGCTTAGGAAGGGAGCAAGGAAATGTGCGATAGTGGTCTTACGGCCTTAGCCATCAGTGGAGGGTTTTTCTTTGCTTGATGGCCATAGGAAGACCTCACTTTCAAATCCTCCTGATACTTTCTGTAAAGATGCTTTTCCTTAAAGATTCTCTTTATGAGGAATGTGGCTGGGAACTGGGAGGCAAGGTGCTGGAGTCCTAGCTCTCCAGTGAACTTAACTGTGTGACCTTGGGCAAGTCACTTAACCTCTCTGTGCTTCAGTCTCCCTCCTGTAAATGGGAGTAATACCTACCTCACAGGGTTGTTGTGGGGATGAATTCGAGATCCTGTCTGTAACGCATTTAAGGTTCTTGAAGAAGGCGCTATATAAATACAAAGTCATATTTATTAAAGATGGCTTATTTGTGCTTGTTGGTTTAAAAAAAAAAGATTTTGTTTGTGTGTGCATGTGTGCAGGGACCCACAGAGACCAAAAGAGGACAGCAGGTCCCTGGAGCCGGAGCTGCAGTCATTTGTGAGCCCCTAACACAGGTGCTGGGATCCAAACTCTGGTCCTCTGAAAGAACAGTAAGTACTCTTAACTGTTGAGTCCATCTTTCCAGGCCTCTTGCTTCCGTTCTGAGTCCTGACCACAGCTCTGCTACAAAGTTCCTGGCCAAGCCCTTATTCTCTCACAATTGCTTAACCGCAAAGCCTCCCCCATTGCTCCCAGCAGTCTATCCCCAATGTTCAGGCTGGAACAAACCTGTTAAAACAGAAGATGGAGGGTGGGGAGACCGCTCAGCTGGTAACGGACTTGCCACATAAGCATCAGGCACCAAAACTCACACGGAAAGGCGGGGCATGGTGGTGCATACCTGTAATCCCAGGGCTGGGGAGGCAGAGACAAGTGGATCCCTGGAGCTCAGTGGTTAGAGATCCAGGCCTGAGAGAGGGCTTGCCTCACATCTTCAAGGCCCTGGGTTCAGTTTCATCTATCAAGCTATCTTCCAGGTACTCGCTTGCTTATTCTCAGAATTAGCTTCCCCAGGTGGGTGTTAACATTCTTTCCACTTTGTAGCGGAGGTAACCAAGATCTAGAAAGGCCCAGTGACTTGCCTGAAGTCCCAGCATGAACTAGCTAAGGCAGGAGGGTTCATACTTAATACTTAGTGCGCGGCCTGCCTTCACTATTCCTTTCCTTGTGTTTTCCCGAGCTCTTCCCACCTACCTGGGAGCTTATGGCACACACACACACACACAAAAAACAAACAAACAAACAAACAAACAGGAACTCGTGTGTGGGAAGACCCTGGCTCTGGGAATAAACTGCTCTTCTAGATTTGCTGATCTTGTGACCAAACCATTAAGGCACTTCCAAGATGCCCCAAGATAGACCAAGAGGTAGCTGAAGGCTGATTCTCTCTGCTCAGCATCCAAATTACCTCAGTGCCAGGAAAGTCAGAGATGCGTGTCCTTCCGGCTTCCCCCGCGGTCTCCCCAGACCATGTGCAGATGCTCCTGCAGTGGAATTTCCAGCGTGGATGGGAAAGGAATGTATATTGAGGCCACAATAGGAAAAGAATCCAACTTGGCATCACTCCTGGGGCCATCACATCCCTGGTGTCCTCCTGACTGCGTCCACATCCAGTCACCCTCTGATGCCTGGAAGTCTCTCCGTCTCTCAGGATAGGGTGTGTACTGACAAAACTCAAGATGGAATGAGAGGGCCAGGAAGGGAGAAGGAAACTGTCTCCTTTCCTTCTTGCAGGCTAATCCTTGGGAGCACAGCTCTCCAGCTCACTGCCTGTCTTCAGTGGATGTGGGGGTGATATGGGGTGTAAAGATAAAGCTGCCCCCAAACCCTTCTTTGCATTGTAGGCAAACAGAATGGAGGATTCTCAGCGCTAACCACATTGCCTACACAGGCCTAGCAACCGATTGTCTTTAAAACCTTCATCTGGTCTGGAGTACTGGTACAGAGGATAAGGTACTTGCCAACACAAGCATAAGGATCGGAGTTCAGATCCCCAGAACCCACGTAAAGCTGGGTGTGGTTGCACACATATGAATCCTCTGTCTGGAGGAGAGGCAGAAACAGGAGAATCCCTGGAAGCTCAGCTCCCAGGGCAGCTCTCCTCCTGTATGCATCCATGAACAAGAAAGAGACCATACAGTAGAAGGTGACTACCAACACGCAAAGTCATCTTGTGCCTCTACCCAAGCACTGTAGCACTCGCACACGCATGGACACATCTTTTGTGCACGCACAGAAAAGGAGGAAAAGGGTGTTTCTTGAAGCCTGTGTCTGGTTTGTGTACACAGAGCACTCCGTCATGCCACGTTCCCGCTACACTCCCTGCAGGAGTCCTGGACCCTGCACACTGAATGAGCTCTTGAGGTGCTCTGGAATGTCACTTCCTCTTTAGAAACATTCCTGAGAGAGGTAACCGAAGGGTTTATGAAAAGTTAATACTGGCTTAACAGACCGCCCCCCTCCCCCAGGGCACCTCAGTCACACAACACAGTGTTCTCTTCTTATTGTCCGCTCTTTTTTTTTTTTTTTTGGTTTTTCGAGACAGGGTTTCTCTGTGTAGTTTTGCACCTTTCCTGGAACTCACTTGGTAGTCCAGGCTGGCCTCGAACTCACAGAGATCTGCCTGGCTCTGCCTCCCGAGTGCTGGGACTAAAGGCGAGCACCACCACCGCCCGGCATATTGTCCGCTCTTGTGCATGAATTAGTGTCTGACATCACAAGGGAGACAGATAGTAGGAATGACTGATGCGTCCTAATTGGTATTCCTTTTTTTAAACAGTTTTGTTTGTTACTGTTGTGTATGTGTGTACAGGATTGTGTGAGGGTGGAGATGTGTGAGACCAAAACGGGAAAAAATAAACTTTGCAGGCTAAGGGTCCCGTTTGTAGTTAAGACAGTTAAGAATAAGTTCTTAGGGGCTGGTGGGATGGCTCAGTGGTTAAGAGCACTGAGCACTGGCTGCTCTTCCTAGAGGACCTGGGTTCAATTCCCACCACCCACATGGCAGCTCACAGCTGTAACTCTAATTCCAGGGGATCTGACACCTTTACACCAATGTACATAAAATAAAGTTAAATAAAATTAAAAAAAAAGAATAAGTTCCTGGCCAGGAGGTGGTGTCACACGCCTTTGATCCCAGCCACTTGGGAGGCAGAGCCTCCTGTTTGTTTGACCCTCCTGTACCAGATGTCCTTGATCACACGTGGGCAGGAGGTACTGGGCAGGATACAAGTCAGGATGTATGCTTGCCCCTAATTGGACCTGATGGGAAATGCGGTGAATTGTGGGTATTGCCTTTTTCAGCCCCTGCAAAACGTGACTCGTGGCCATTTTCTGGGAACTCAGAGAGGGACCTGGCCAGTATTTAATTAAAGCTTGCTTTATATTTGGCTTTAAATTGTGGTGGTGGCCTTATTCTCAACCAGTGGGTTGAACAGGTGTCACAGTCAAGTTTTCACACGGGTTCCAGGAATTGAACCCAGGCCACCAGACTTCCACACCGAGTGCCTTTACACACTGAGCCATCGTGTCGGCCTCCTGATTAATATTCTTTTCCTTTCCAGACCAAAGGAGAGTCTTAAAATCACTTTAATTACTTTATTTATTTTAAAATTGATTTTGGTGGAGATCAGAGGACCTAGATTTCAAAGGAAAGTCTGTGAGGCCAGGCAATCTGTAACCAGATGAGAGTCTCCACAGGCATCCTCGGAGAAAGTGGGAGGGTGAAGTCTCAGTTGCAATGGGGAGACGAAGGCAGGATACTGAGGATGCCAGAGATAGGGAACATCTACCAAGGGAAGCCACAGGCAACCAGCGAGCCGAGCTAAGAGGGAAGCCACGCAGGCTGCAGACAGGAAGGATGTGGAGCGGCCACCTGAGCCCGTGGTGTTGACAGCATGACACTCAGGCAAGGCACAGCAGGACTGCGTGTCCCCTGCCGGGTTCCATCTTGCTTTGCTGAGAACCTTCCCTGCTGCTGTTCCCTTGTTCCTCCCTTTGGAAATGATCGTTTTTTTTTTTTTTTTTTTTTTTTTTGGTTTTTCGAGACAGGGTTTCTCTGTGTAGCTTTGCGCCTTTCCTGGAACTCACTTGGTAGTCCAGGCTGGCCTCGAACTCACAGAGATCCGCCTGGCTCTGCCTCCCGAGTGCTGGGATTAAAGGCGTGCGCCACCACCGCCCGGCGGAAATGATCGTTTTTATTCTGTATCACCCAATCTTAAGACACATGACTTTTGAAATGTTATTTTGAAGGGGCTCACAGCTAACAATTTGCCCTGAGTCTCAGCGGAGCCTTGGGGCTCAGACCTATAAACAATCAAGACCCTAGGAGATGGAATATAAAGGTACTTTGCCTTGTGAGCTGGTCATGGTCTTTGGGAGCCAGGGATGGGCTGTTATAGTTTAAATAGGAGCCGGCTGTGGTGACGCACGCCTTTAATCCCAGCACTCGGAAGGCAGAAGCAGGCAGATCTCTGTGAGTTCGAGGCCAGCCTGGTATACAAAGAGAGTTCCAGGACAGCCGGAGCTACACAGAGAAACTCTGTCTCAAAAACAAACAAACAAACCAGAGTTTAAATAGGTATGTCCCCCTATTATGTAGCTTTGTCCTTCTAATTGAAGCACCCCCTCCTGGAGCAGGGAGGAAGGCTCCAAAAACTGAAGCTTACAGGGTAGAGAAAAGCTCCATTGAGGTTCTGTAATCGGTAAACAATTGGCAGAGAAAGGGGATTTTGCAAGCCACCTAATTACAAGTCACACACAGAGCGGAGCCAGCCTCCACCCATGCTGTGGTGGGGTTTTCAATGATGTAGCTGAGTCACTCAGGGTCCTACAAATAATCCCTTCCCCATATTCCTATGGGTAACCCCCAAAACTCACTGGGTCATGAAGGCAGACTTGGAAGGCATGCTTCTTCTGCCTGTCGTCAGTGCCCTGTCTGTGATGAAGAGACATGTGTCCCCAGGCATAGTCACCAAAGATGCTAGAGCCTCCTGTGATGAATGCTTGGTTGGGAATGAACACTTCAGGAGTTGAGGCCTAGCCAGAGCAAGTAGGTTTTGCCTTTTGTTAGAAATAAGTTCCAGGTCGAAAAGAAAGAGACCACCACCCCAGTTGAAGTGTTTGGATAGGGGTGCGGTGGGCCATGGCCCTCACACCTGAGCATAGAGCCACTCCTCCTGACAACTGCGTGCAGCTCTGCCCTAACAGCAGGTGAACTCCAGGAGCGGCTAGAGTATATAGATGGGGCAGGACTAGGGGAACTGACTCCATCTACACAGCCACGAGGAGCCATCGTCTATGCTGGATGCCGCTGCTTTCTGGTCTCTCTACCCATCACCCCTCACCCGCTCTGTAAGTAACCGTAATAAGTGCATTGGTTTCCCAGGGTAAACTTTGGTGGAATCCAATTTTGTGTTGTCATTGGCACCTTACAGGAGGGGGGTAGATATTATTTAGTTATTCCCCTACCCCTGCCAAGGGTGGAAATCGTGGTGATGTTTTGTTTGTACTCTAACAAATAAAATTTGCCTGAAGATCAGAGGACAGAGCCAATCACTAGATTAAACATAGAGGCCAGGCAGTGGTGGCACACACCATAATCCTAGCGCTCAGGAGGCAGAGGCAGGCAGATCTCTGTGAGTTCAAGGCCAGCCAGGGCTACATAATGAGACCCTATCACAAAATAAATAAATTTATTTATTTATGATTTATCGTCAAATGTTTTAGTTACTTTTCTACGACTGCGATAAAATACCATGACCATGGCAACTTATAAAAGAAAGCATTTAATTTGGGTGCTCAGAGGCTTAGTGTCTGTGGCCACCATTGGTGAGGGCATGGTAGCAGGCAGGCAGTAGGCAGGCAGCAGGCAGGCAGCAGGCAGGCAGTAGGCAGGCAGCAGGCAGGCAGCAGGCAGGCAGTAGGCAGGCAGCAGGCAGCAGGCAGGCAGGCATGGTGCAGAGCAGTAACTGAACAGCTTACCTCTGATCCACAAGCACAAGGTAGAGAAAGAGAGAACTAACCAGGCCTGCCATGGGCTTTTGACACCTCTAAACCTCTAAACCTGCCCTCAGTGGCACACCTCCTCCAACAAGGTCACGTTCCTAATCCTTCCCAAACAGTTCCACCTACCACCTAAACTCAAGTTCCAGGAGATCCACCACCATCTTTGGCCTCTATAAGCATGTGCATGCTTGTGGGGCATGTAAACTCATACAGGCACACACACACACATAACTTTAAAAATAATAGATACATGAATATTAATTTAAAAAAGATTGACCAATATCAACCCCAACAATGTGTATACATATTTTATATTCATGTATACATGTGTTTGCATGAAAATTCCCCCCAGGTGAGAGGGAGTTAAAGGTGTTTGTTTTTGGTGTGTTGTTTTTTTTTTTTTTTTTTTTTTTTTTGCTTTTGTTTTTGTTTTTAGAGACAGGGTTTCTCTGTGTAGTCTTGGCTGTCCTGGAACTATCTTTGTAGACAAGACTGGCCTCGAACTCACAGAGATTTGCCTAACTCTGCCTCCCGAGTGCTGGGATTAAAGTGTGTTTACCTGGCTTTGATTTTGTCTTGTATTTGTGACATAATCTCACTATATACCCCAGGCTGATCTGGAACTCAATATATAGCCCAGGCTGTCTTCAAACTTGCCAGAATCCTCTGGCCTCTGGCCTCCTAAGAATTGAGATTAAGGATAGGTGTGAGGGAGCTGGAAAGATGGTTCAGTGGTTATGGGCACTGGCTGCTCTTCCAAAGATGGTTAGTTCAATTCCCATCAACCACATGATGGCTCACAGCCATCTATCATGAGATCTGGTGCCCTCTTCTGGCCTGCAGGCATATATGCAGGCAGAATACGGTATATATAATAAATAAATAAATCTTTAAAAAAAAAAAAAAAGGATAGGTGTGAGCCACCAAGCTTGATACAATCTGTGTGTGAGTGAAGGGGTGGGGAAAGAATGTTATCCACAGGGGGACTTAATCGAGTCAGAAATGGGGAACCCATGGGTTAACAATGGCCAACTGCTAAGACTGCTACCTTTTTCTGTCTTGGTCAGCTCTTCACCCATAGAAGGCCGGTAGCGCCCCCTGCTGCTGTCACCCATGTACTACATCCGGCCCAGTTGGAAAACTAGAGGTACTAGGGTCCTCGCAATGGTTGTGGCATCTTGGGCTGTGATGGTTCCTCCTACCTCACTCTCTGTCCGGACACCTACCGTTCGTTCCTTCCTCCCTCCCTTCCTTCCTTCTTTTCTTTCTTTTTTTGTTTTTATTTGCTGGTTTTGTTTGAGACAGGGTTTCTCTGTGTAGCTTTGGAGCCTGTCCTGGAACTCACTCTGTAGCCCAGGCTGGCCTCGAACTCACAGAGATCCGCCTGCCTCTGCCTCCCGAGTGCTGGGATTAAAGGTGTGCACCACCACCGCCCGGCCCTTCCTTCTTTTTGATATTTATTTGTTATTTTACTTTCATTGGTGTTTTGCCAGCATGAGTAATTAGGGACCGTGTCCATGCAGTGCCCAGGGAGGCCAGGAGAGGGCGATTGACCAATCCCTGTGCAATCTCCCTAGCCACCCCCACCCCACCCCCAAGTCCTCCCCCCTTTTTTGTTTCGATTTTTATATTTTATATAATTAATAAAACAGTGCTTGTATAAAAATTCACACGAAGTTGCTAGAGACCATACAATTTCCAAAAATGTCCTGGTTTGTGTTGCATTCAGTTTTCTAAGGGCGCACTCAAATCAGTAGTAACAGGCAGACAGGATGTGGTATCTCATTCTCTCTGGTAAAACTATCCTCGTTTTATTTGCTCCTCACAGTAGTAACTCTGACATCCACTTTGTGCAGGGTCTGCTCGTGCGGGGATTTCAGACATTAAGGCTGGATCTACGAGAGGCAAGGACTTCCCACAGCAGTACCAGCCCCTGGGCCCTCACCCCCACTTCAGAATGACCCAGTGACCTCCAACCAAAGTTTTTGAGCCAAAGTCTCACTTTGCATCCATGTCTGGTCTGGAACTCACTTTGTAAACCAGGCTAGCCTCGAACTCACAGAGCTCTGCCTGCCTCTGCCCTCCAGGGACCAAAGGTGTACAGCAGCACCACACCCTGCCTCTTGTCAGTCTTTCACACCCATGTCACCTGAATCCATCTGACAGTGACACAATTACACTGGAGCTTCGGGGAAGTGGGGTTCTGACCCAGCCCTGTGGACACATCCCTTCCTGCTGGTCCTAGAAACCAGAAGCCTCTAGCTAACCGGGATTTGATCTTAAAGTCCCAGTCTGCACCGCCTTCCCTGGAAACCCGTTCTGCCCACAGATGGTTTGGGTGCACCTGCTAGTCTGACTGGATTCTAACGTCTTGTTTGCTAAAGCAGTTTCTCCGCTAGTTCAGTGTGTCCTTCCTGGCTACCGATCTCTGACCTATCACCTTCATCAACTGGGCCCTAACCCTTAGGCATAGCCAGTGCCCTTCAGATGCCCAGTTCAGGCCCCAGATCTCTCTTCTGCTATCCTCAGGGAAACTGTGACAAGTCTCAGAGGTACTAGATTAGCTCAAAATAAAGACTCCATTATGGCCAAGTAAGATGGTGCACACCTTTAACCCCAGCGCTCAGGAGGCAGAGGCATATATAGATGCAAGACTAACCCAGGCAGTGGTGGCATATGCCTGCAATCCCAGCGCTCTGAAGGCAGATGGATCTCTGAGTTTGAGGATAGCCTGGTCTACAGAGTGGGTTCCAGGACAGCCAGGGCCACACAGAGAAACCCTGTCTCGAAAAACCACTACCACACCAAAAGCAAGACTAGGTAGTTACAGTAGCACACCTTTAATCCCAGCATTCGGGAGGCAGAGGCAGGTAGATCTCTGAGTTCGAGACCAGTTTGGTCTACACGGAGGGTTCCAGACCAGCCAGGGCTAGTTGATGAGATCCTGCCTCAGAAAAATATAAATACAGGGCAAGACTGAGCACCTGGGAAGGTAGGTCAGTTGTTGAGACGCTTGCCTTGTAAACATAAGGACTTGAGTTTGGATCCCAGCACCAAAAAAAAAATAATGATATGGTCGGGCATGTTTGTAGTCTCAGGGCTGGGATGAGATTCTTGGGGCTCACTGGCTAACAAGCAAGTTGGCAATTATTTGGCATGCTTCAACCCTCTCAGAGACCCTGACTCAATAAACAACCAACCAACCAAGAAACAAAACAACAACAAACAAAACCTAAAGTGACACCCAAGGTTGTCGGTTAGGCAACTTCCGTCACAGCTAGATGTACCTGTAAGTAGGAACCCTTTAGTTCTGAGTTAATTGTTAAGGGTGGATCTAAAACTAGAGATAAGACTTTGGAAAGGAGAAAGTTAAGCTCAATTAGCACATCTGCCAGGCCTTCTCAAATAGTCTGGATGCTTAAGTCTGTTCTTAGAGAATCTGTGAGGTATCTCAGATAAGATACTTTCGTCCATTTGGGGATGGTCCTGGCCGGATGCTAGTAATGACGATAATTGCAGAAAGGCCTGATCCTGGATACATTACTGCACAGAAGGTTATCTAAATATTCCATTAGTAGGGGGGAATTTGTGCTCGGTGAATGATGGGAAAGCGACAATAGCACATGAGAAATTTATAACAGGAAACGGCTAATAATCAAAAGCCAACATTACCAAGACTCCTTGAGCCTTGGCCTCAACCTCTGGAAGAGTTCTTAACTCCTCTAGGTATAACTTTGTCGTATCAGCTGAATTCCTACTTCATATATATTTTTTGGCATGCAGCAGCTCTGGACATTGAGTTATGTAGAAGTCACTTGGATGGGACTTCTTGAGAAACTAGCAGGGAAAGCTGGCCTTAAGGATGGAAGACTAGGCTTGGGGGAGGCCAAGGAAAAGTTAGAAATGAAAAGAATTGTCGCCAGAGACTGAGAATGTAGCTCGATCGGTAAAGAACTTTCCTGGCATGCACAGGGCCCTAGTTCAAAACCTAGTATTTCACAAACCTGGTGTGATGGTGCACACCTGTAATCCCATTGGGAAAGTGAAGGCAGAAGGGTGAGAAGTTCAAGGTCATCTTCAGCTACAAAGTAATTTGATCAAAAACCAAACCAAACAAAACAAAAACAAAAACAAAACCACCGTATATATAGTGAAGTATACCAGTAGTCCCAATACTCAGGAAGCTGAGGTTTGAGAGTCATCTGAGCTCAGGAATTTTGAAATCAGCCTGAGTAGCAAGACTTCATCTCAAAAAATGAGAAAAGAGGGCTGGAGAGGGCTCAGAGGTTAAGAGCACTGGCTGGTCTTCCAGAGGCCCTGAGTTCAATCCCCAGCAACCACATGGTGACTCAAAACCATCTATAAAGGGATCTGATGCCCTCTTCTGTCATGCAGGCATACATGCAGACAGAACACTTGTGTATATAACAAATAATAAATCTTTTTCAAAAATGAGAAAAGAAAACAATTAGTTTATTCCTGAAATACAACACAATAAGGCTATTACATAAGAAATCTATCTTTCTCTTAAGATCTCTTGGAATGAGCAAGGTGAAAAATTAAAGGATGGAGCACGATAATTCTTTTAAAGTATTTATAATGTATTTGCTTACGTAGAGTCATAATCCTGCTATACAGCCCAGTCTGGCTTCAAGCTCCTCATACTCCTGTGTCTACCACGGTCTCCCGGCCACCACTACACAGCTAGGAATACAGACCTGTACTGCCACATCCAGCCTGCCCAGATTCTTAATCCCCAAGAAGTCCTTGATTATAGAATGAATGGGGAGAGGGATTTCCCAGTCCCAGAGCACAGCTCTGCCCTGAAGTTTTTGAACGCTGCCTGTAGTAAGGGCAGCCCTTAGAAAATTGCACTTCTAAAGATTGTCCTGAAGGTGGCGCCCCTGCTGCTGAACTGGAAAAGCTGGACTAATCTGGAAAAAGAAATTGGATGTCCCCCAGGGAAAGTGGAGGTGTCACAGTTTAGACAGGTGGACTGGACTCTTTCATCAGCCCCTGGAAGAAAGCGGAACATTGCCCACACCTAACAGCACTGTCAGCCCCTCAAAGGGCTCAAAAATCAACTTAAATTTTATTTTAAATCCTCATTGCCTCAGATCCAAAACAACATTGGTTTAAATACTACACTCCAGTCCCATGTAGTGCTGCAGACCAGTAATCCCCAGCACTAAGATGTGGAGATATGAGAACCTGGGGCTCAAGAGCATCCTTGAGTGCATAGGAAGTTTGAAGCCAGCCTGAGCTGCATGAGACCCTGTCTCAAAGAACACACATCAACATTTCCAAACAAGCATTCCAAATCCAGCCTGGAGTCCTTCCATGATAGAGTTTAGGAGCTCTTCTGCTTTGAGCATGGTGGTGCATGACTTTAATCCCAGCACCAACAAGACAGAGACAGGTGGAGCTCTGTGAGTTCGAGGCCAACCTGATTTACAAAGTAAGTTCCAGGACAGCCCCAGCTACATAATGAGAATCTGCCTCAAAGATACAAAAAACAGCCAGGTAGTGGTGGTGCATGCCTTAAATTCCAGCACTTGGGAGGCAGAGGCAGGCGGATCTCTGTGAGTTCGAGGCCAGCCTGGTTTACGGAGTGAGATCCAGGACAGGCACCAAAACTACAGAGAGAAACCCTGTCTTGAAAAAAACAACAAAAAAGATACAAAAAACAAACAAACAAACAAACAAACAAACAAACAAAAAAACACCCTTTCTGATCCAAATGTGCTCTGAGTGTTTCCAGGCAATAGATGGGCTATTACCTTCAGTAGAAGGGCTGCAGGCAGGGCCAGATTGAGGAGTCGGTGACATCCAGTCACATTTTTGTCACCGTGGGTTTTGCGGAGCCTCCCTTAGTAGCGCGGTCAGCTAGGAGGCAGAGCTGCAGGCTATCTGAAGGATTCCATTCATTCATCTGCCCACTGCTCTGATCAAGAGATTCTATCTGGACAAACAGGCTGAGGCAGGTCTGGAAATCAGCCTTGGGAAGTCAGCCTTGGAAGCTTCGCCGCTGGGATTCTAGGCTGGTTTGCTACACTTGGAGAATGTGTGTGTGGTATGTGCCTGGTGTGGTGTGTGTGGAGGGGTGTGTGTCTGGTGTGGTGTGTGTGGAGGGGTGTGTGTCTGGTGTGGGATGTGTAGTGTATGGTTGATGTGTGTTTTACATTAGATCCAGCCTGGCCATTCCTGGCCTAGGGCAATTTACTTTGTGCACACTTGCATGTGTGTGTCTGTATGCGGAAAAGTGGTAAGGTGTGAATATGTGAAATGTATGTATGATATACGTGTGCTGTATGGTGTTGTATGTGGGGTGAGGGGAGGGAGAAGTGGTAGGAGTGTGGCATGTAGATTAGATAGTCTGTGTGTATGTGATATGTGCATGTATGTGGTAGAGGTATGTATATGTGGGAATGTGTGATGTTCCTGGTGTGTGGAATATGTGGTGTGTAAGTGGTGTGTCTATGGGAAGGGTGTGTATGTGGTATGTGTGTAGTTTTTGGAGTATGTGGGGTGCATATTGATAGGTATGTGGTGTGGTGTTGTGTGTTGCATGTTTTTTGGTAAATGTGTGAGGTATGATATACATGTGGTATGTACATGGTATGTATGTATGTGGGAGACATGTGGGAGGGTCAGAGAATATGTGACTGATGTGATATGTGTGTATGTGTGGTGTGTATGTAGGGAATGTAACAGGGTATGTACCTAGTGTGCTAGGAACATTGTGTGTGTGTGTGTGTGTCACGTGTGGTTTTTGTGTATGTCTGTGTACCTGTATATAGCGTGTGCCTGGTGTGTATGTGTGTTGTTTGTGGTTTGCACGTACGCTTGTGTGTCTGTGTGTGTGATGTGCGTGGTGTGTGACGTGGACTGTTGGGAAAGGCACACTGCAGGGTAGAGCACAGCCCTTGCCTGCAGTCTCAGTTCAGGGCCACACTAGCCGGGACAGAGGAGACCTGTGCTTCCCTGGTCCCCAGCTTCCTGTCTGTTACAGGAAATGAAGAGAATCCTGTGTGGCCCCAGCAGCGGCTGGCATTCACAGGGCCCATTTCCTTCCTTACCTTCTCTCCCCTAAAACAGAACATATATTTTATGATCAACTGATGTATGCACATTCAGTAATGTCAATAACTGTTAAATAAAATTCTGATTTCCTCAGATGTTAGCTTTACAGCTTCGTGGCTGAGAAAGTGGCATTTGGGCAAGTGGGGTAGCAGTAAAATGGCCCATTTATCCAAGGTGGCTTAAGTTAAGCAGGAAATAAAAATAGTCTGCTCTCCTATTGTTCCTTGTAAATGACCCACTAGAAAGACCAAATGGTCGTTGGTTGTTTGTTTTTGTTTTTGTTTTTTTGGTTTTTCAAGACAGGGTTTCTCTGTGTAACAGTCAGTCCTAGCTGTCCTGGAACTTGCTTCGTAGACCAGGCTAGCCTTGAACTCAGAGATCGGCCTACCTCTGCCCCCCAAGTGCTAGGATTAAAGGTGTGCGCCACCACCGCCTGGCCCAAATGGGGTTTTCAAAATCTGTGATTCCTTTACTCTCTATTAGCCAGTCCCGGCCAGGGAGCAAGGAAGGCCAAGAGGAACAGCTCAACAATGGAAGCCTGGCCAGAAGAAAATGTGTGGGATGTGGTGCACGTGTCTGTCATATCTGCACTCAGGAAACCGAGGCAGGAAGATTAGGAGTTCAAAGCTGGTCAGTAGTGGCGCGCACGCCTTTAATCCTAGTACTTGGGAGGCAGAGGCAGGCGGATCTCTGTGAGTTCGAGGCCAGCCTGGTCTACAGAGTGAGTTCCAGGACAGGCTCCAAAGCTACACAGAGAAACCCTGTCTCGAAAAACCAAAAAAAAAAAAAAAAAAAAAAAAAAAAAAAAAGATTAGGAAATTAAGGTCCTCGTCAACATAGCAAGTTTGAGGCTAGCCTGGACTAACTGGAAACTTCTTGTCTTAAAAAAAAGAAAAGAAATCCCCGGGCTGGAGAGATGATTCACTCAGTTAAGTGCTGGCCACAGAAGCATGGGGACCTGAGTTCAATTCCCAGCACCAATATAAATAGCTGAGCACAGGGGCTGGAGAGATGGCTCAGTGGTTAAGAGCACTGGCTGCTCTTTCAGAGAACATAGGTTCAAGTCCAAGCATCTATATGGCAGCTGGCAACCATCTGTAATTCCAGACCCCGGAAATTTGGCACCCTAGCCAACAGTGGTGGCACACGCCTTTAATCCCAGTACTTGGGAGGCAGTGGCAGGCGGATCTCTGAGTCTGAGGCCAGCCTGGTCTACAAAGTGAGTTCCAGACAGCCAGGGCTACACAGAGAAACCCTGTCTTGAAAAAAAAAAAAAAAAAAAAGCTGAGCACAGAGCACTGGGGAGGCAGAGCTAGGAGGATCCCTGGGATTTCCTAGGCAGCCAGTCTAGTGAAAACACCAAGGTTTAGGTTCAGTAAGAGACTCCATCTCTAAAAATAAGATGGAGCCAGGCGTGGTGGTATACTCCCAGGTGTGGTAGTGTACTCCTTTAATCCTACCTAGCATTGGAAGGCAGAAGCACTCCTCTCTGGGAGTTCGAGGCCAGCCTGGGCTACATTGCTAGTTCCAGGGCAGCCTGGGCTACATAGTAAGACCCTGTCTTTTGTTTGCTTGTTTGTTTGTGACAGGATTGCTCTACATCGAGCTGGAAGTCCTAGAACTCATTATCTAGGCTCACAGAGACCTACCTGCCTCTGCTTCCAGACTTCTGAGATTAAAGGCATGGGTCACCATCCCCAGCTGATGCTGTTTTTAAACATAAATAAGATGGAGAGATTGAGGAAGACATCTGACATGGACCTCTGACCTCTACACACATATGCTCACAGATACGTGCATATATATGCACATATTTTATGCACATACTATCACATACAACACACACATACACACACGTTCACACATTAATTTTTTATTCATTTTACATACCAACCACAGTTCCCCCTCCTACCCCTCCTACCCCTCCTCCCAATCTCCTCCCCCTCCTCTCCCTGACCCACCCCCCATCCACTTCTCCAAAAGGGTAAGGCCTCCCATGGGGAGTCAACAAAGCCTAGTACATTCAGTTGAAGCAGGTCCAAGGCCCTCCCCGCTTCCTGGCCTCTTTACTTTAATTGCAGGTTGTGGTGTTGGAAGATCTTCATGCTTATAAGGCAGACACTTTACTGATATCCCTGACTTTGTGACTGCATTATCCAAAGGGGGTTGTGTACGTGAGACAGGGCACGGGGAGGGGGTGGGCAGTGCAACTTTTAGGCTGCAGAGACTGATCAGCAGATATGGCATTTGCTGCCACGCCTGATGACTTGAGTTTGATCCCCAGGGCCTGTGGTAGGAAAGAACCAACTCCTGCATGTCGTTTTCTGATCTCCAAATGTGCACTGTAGCACAATTGCACTCGTACATATACATACATAATAAGTAAGTATAAGAAAGTTTGTTTCATCCGGGCAGTGGTGGAACATGCCTTTTATCCCAATACTCCAGGAGGGAGAGACGGTAGAGTTCTGTGAGTTAGACGCCAGCCTGGTCCACAGAGTGAGGTTCTTCAGTTTTTGTTGTTCTTTTGTTTGTTTTAGACAACTTCTTACCATGTAGCCCTGGCTGTCCTGGAATTCTCTACGTAAACCAGGCAGGCCTTGAGCTCACAGAAATCTACCTGTTTCTCCCTCCCGAATGTTAAAGGAATGTAACACCCTTCCCTGTGACGTAGTGAGTTCTATTCCAATCAGGCACCAAAGGTTGGGCCAGGCATGGTGACACACACCCTTGATTCCAGCACCCTATCTGTAGAGGCAGGTAGATGTCTGAGTTTGAAGCTAGCCTGGTCTACAGAGCCAGTTCCAAGACAGCTAAGGCTACAAAGAGAAACTTTCTTGAAAAACAAACAAACAAATATTGTTTTAGAAAAAGAAAAAAGGCCGGGCGGTGGTGGCACACTCCTTTAATCCCGGCACTTGGGAGGCAGAGGCAGGTGGATCTCTGTGAGTTCGAGGCCAGCCTGGGCTACTGAGTGAGTTCCACTACATGCTTCAAAGCTACACAGAGAAACCCTGTTTTTAAAAAAGAAAAGAAAAGCATTCAGCATTAAAAATAAATAAATAGCCGGGCGGTGGTGGCGAACGCCTTTAATCCCAGCACTCGGGAGGCAGAGCCAGGCGGATCTCTGTGAGTTCGAGGCCAGCCTGGGCTACCAAGTGAGTTCCAGGAAAGGCGCAAAGCTACACAGAGAAACCCTGTCTCGAAAAAACCAAAATAAATAAATAAATAAATAAATGATCCCATGTCAACAATATAAATAAATAAAAAAATCAATTTTTGAAAAAAAAAGAGCTAATCAAGAACAAGACTGAGCTAAAGGCCAAGCTTTCATAATTAATACTAAGTCTTTGTGTCATTATATGGGAGGGAGCTAGTTGGCAGGACAGAGAAAACTCCTTAGAATGCACTGGATCATGAGTACCATCGTCTGGGATCACATCTTGGTTGGACACTAATGGTGGGTGACTGAGCAGATTATTTAACATCTGTGCTTTGAAAGAACAATCAGACTGCAACCCACAGAACCAGGGAGGCTACATAGCAGGGGGGACCCCAGGATGACTGTGGCTTATAATAAGCTTTGGTTTTACTCAATCACTGGGCAAGCCTCAGTGAAACATTTCACTATTAGGATAAGAATTTGTACTGTATCCAGCTGATAATAGAAAAATAAATAAATAAATAAAAATGAAAAAAAAAGATTCATATACAAAAAAGAAAAGAAAAGGAAAAGGTGTAGTATGTATGTGTCTGTCTGTCTGTGTGATACTGGGGCTTCATACACATCAGATAGGCAAACCCTCTACTCCTGGGCTATATCCTCAGAAAATTAAAATAAATAAATAAAAAAGGCTTTAAACAATGATAGAGATGAAACTTGTGAGGTGGAGGCAGGAGAATTGAAGGTTCGAAGCCAATCTTGGCTTCATATAAATTTTAAGGCCTGGGTTACATAAGTTCTTGTCTCAAGACAAACAAAACCAAGCCGGCGGGTGGGGGGAGTAGGAGTGGGGTGCTTGTTAGAGCTTCAAAAAAAGTTTGTTGGGCTGGAGAGATGGCTCGGTGGTTAAGAACACTGGCTGCTCTTCCAGAGGTCCTGAGTTCAATTCCTAGGAACCACATGGTGGCTCACAACCATCTGTAATGAGATCTCCTCTTGTCTACAAGAATCTTTTTTTTTTTTGGTTTTTCGAGACAGGGTTTCTCTGTGTAGCTTTGCACCTTTCCTGGAACTCACTTGGTAGCCCAAGCTGGCCTCAAACTCACAGAGATCCGCCTGGCTCTGCCTCCCGAGTGCTGGGATTAAAGGCGTGCGCCACCACCGCCCGGCTCTTTTTTTTTTTTTAATTGTTTATTTATTTTATGTATATGGATATTTTGCCTGCATGTATGCTTGTGGAGCATGTGTGTGCCTGGTGCCCTCAGAGGCCAGAAGATACCCTGGAATTGGAGCTACAGACAATTGCAAGCCACAGTGTGGGTACTGGGAAGTGAACCTGGGTGCTCTTACACAGTGAGTGGTCTCTCTAGACCCTCACTCCCATTTATTTATTTATTTGTTTATTTGTTTTGAGATGGTCTCTCACCAACTTGGGATATGGCCAGATAGCTGGCCAGTCAGTTCCAGAAGTCCTCCTGTCTACCCCACTTGGCTTTTTAGATGGATATTGGGGGATTTGAACTCAGGTCCTTACGCTTGCATGGTAAGCACTTTGCCAACTGTGGTGGTCTGAATGAGCAGCGTCCCTCGTAGGCGGAAGTATTTGAAAGCTGGTCCCCGTTAGTGATGTTGTTTGGGGGGGGCATGGAATCTTCAGGAGGTGCAGCCCTGCTGGAGGAACTACATCACTGGGGTGGGCTTTGAGGGTTTGCAGCCATGTCTCTACTCCACATCCTTCTCTCAGCTTCCCAGGTGTGGTTCAAATCTGCACTCTCAGCTCTCTGTTCCAGTCACTGCTGCCACGCCTCCCCCACTGTTAGGGACACTCCTGGAAACTTGAGCCAAACAGGCTTTCTTCCTCAAGTTACTTCTGGTCCCAGTGTTTTGTCGTAGCAACAGGAAGAGACTAATACACCATCTCCATGAGGCATCTCCATGGCCCACACTTATTTTTGTAATTATTCTTTATTTACATATAATTAATATAATACCAAATTCACTTACTTACACATTTGCAGTGCTGGGATTGAACCAGAGCCTTCACATGCTTAGGAAGCAGGCTACCACTGAGCCACACCCCCAACCTGAAATTCACCCTTTTAAATAGACGTGTTTAGTATATTGACAAGGTATGTAACTGTGAACTCTGTGTAATTAAGGAACATTCTCATCACCACAAAAGGCAACCTGGGAATCACCGCCAGTCCTCAGTCCCCACCCTCCCCCTCTTATTTTTGTTTTTAATTTGTTGTTTTTATTTTATGTGTAGGGTGCTTTGCCTGTATGCACATCTGTACACCACTTGAGTACCCGGTGCCGGTGAGGCCAGAAGAGGGCGTCGCATCCCCTAGAACTGGAGTTACAGATAGATGTGAGCAGCCATGTGGGTGCTGGGAATTGAACTTAGATCCTCTGGAAGAGCAGCCAGTGCTCTTAACCACTGAGCCATTCATCTGCCTGCCTCCCCTGTCTTCCTTTTCTTTCCTTTTCTTCTTCTTCTTCTTCTTCTTCTTCTTCTTCTTCTTCTTCTTCTTCTTCTTCTTCTTCTTCTTCTTCTTCTTCTTTTTGTTGTTGTTTTTTTGAGACAGGTTTTTTTCTATGTAGTTTTGGTGCCTGTCCTGGATCTCGCTCTGTAGACCAGGCTGGCCTCGAGCTCACAGAGATCCGCCTGGCTCTGCCTCCGGAGTGCTGGGATTAAAGGCGTGCACCGGCTGAGCATCAAGTACTTTTAATCTGAGTCATCTTTCCAGCCAAGTAAGTTTTGTTTGTTTTTGTTTATTAGATTAATTTTCATTCGTTTTTTTGATGTTTTGAGACATGGTCTATTTATGTAGCCCCAACTGTCCTGGAACTCACTATGTAGACCAGGTTGGCCTCAAACTCAGTGAGGTCTTCTTGCCTCTGCCTCCTGAATTCTGGCATCAAAGACATGCACTAAAACACCTGGCTTAAGATTTGTTTTAAATTATGTCTATATGTGTGCACATCTACGTGTAGGTGTGTGCAAATGCTGGGACTGGAGTTAGATGCAGTTGTGAGCTGCCTACCATGGGTGCTGGGATCGGAAATTCAGGTCCTCTGTAAGAGCAGCTGTATTTTAAGTTTTTTTTTTTTTTTTAAACAGAGTTTCTCTGGGTAGCCCTGGCTGTCCTGAAATTCACTTTGTGTTAAACTAGGCTGGCCTTGATGACCTGGAGCTCACAGAGAGTCCCCTGCCTCACAGAGATCCGAGTCTGTGATTAAAGGGGTGTGCCACCACCATCGTGGGGTTTTTTTTTGTGTGTTTGTTTATTTGTTTTTCCATTTAACTGACAATCCTACTTCTCAGAGCTGAGAAGTAACGCCATGCAGCATCTGTGGCAATGAGTCCAATCATGTTGCCTTCCATCCTTTTCCGAGTCTGCTAAAACAAACACACATTAAAAAAAAACTGTAATAATTGTTACTAATTATCCACTAACCTTGGTAAATGATCACTCGGTTTCCAGGTCCCTGCTAGGTTCTCTCTAGGCTTTCTTTCATTTT